>NW_027211681.1:715000-1315000 GCF_022749685.1 Semicossyphus pulcher | reverse complement strand
CAGCTGCAGGAGGTAACATTTAACAACGTTTAATTCCTCACAAGACAGCAACTTGATTGAGAGCAGAGGCTTGAAATAAATGAGTAACCCCTCATATGTTTCCAGGATCTGGCCGCAGCTGAGAGGGCACGTAAGCAGGCAGAGGCTGAGAGAGACGAGCTGTCTGATGAGCTGGCCAGCAACTCCTCTGGAAAGTGGGTGGAGCTTTTACTCTGTTTACTTGTCTGTTCACACAATTTATTACATTACATTTGTTTCCTGCTGTGCTGGTTGCAGGTCCACCTTGGCGGAGGAGAAACGTCGTCTGGAAGCTAAGATCTCCCAGCTAGAGGAAGAGCTTGAGGAAGAGCAGAGCAACATGGAGATCCTGAATGACAGGCTGAGGAAGAGCACGCAGCAGGTGGCCAGACAGCAGCCACTTTAATCATTAAAATTACCGAAAAGCACAGACGCCTCATCCCTTTCTTTGCATGTGTCCCCTCTTCAGGCGGATCAGTTGACCAATGAGCTGCAAACGGAGCGCACCACCTCCCAGAAGAACGACAGCGCCCGGCAGCAGATGGAGCGCCAGAACAAGGAGCTGAAGGCCAAGCTCCAGGAGATGGAGAACCAGGTCAAGTCCAAGTTTAAGTCCTCCATCTCATCCTTGGAGGCTAAAGTGGCACAGCTGGAGGAGCAGCTGGAGCAGGAGAACAGGTAAGGGAAACATTCTGTAAAAATGTTGTGTTTTACGTGAGGAAGTTTTCTTGATGACATCTGTAATACTTCTATTGCTCCCTGAAATCTTTTGTCCTTTCCCAGAGAGAAGCAGGCAACTGCTAAGAGTATGCGCCAGAAGGACAAGAAGCTCAAAGACCTGATGATGCAGGTGGAAGACGAAAGAAAGCAGGGAGAGCAGTACAAAGACCAGGTGCACAATTCCGTACATTTTTTCTGTCCATATACAAGAAAGTATCCAGTCTAGTGCTTAGGGATGTTTATTTTAAATTACCTTTAAAAAGAGTACCAAATTTGTATATATCCTTTGTTCCCTCACAAGGCGGAAAAGTCTAATACCCGCATGAAGCAGTTGAAGAGGCAGCTGGAGGAGTCAGAGGAGGAGTCTCAGCGCGCTTCAGCTGCTCGCAGGAAGCTGCAGCGGGAGCTGGATGAAGCCACCGAGACCAATGACGCCATGAGCCGCGAGGTCAACTCTCTCAAGAGCAAACTCAGGTAGGACAATGTGGCGAAGAGTCTTTCCTCTTGGTGAGGTGGAGCGTTGCTATTTGTTTTGTCTTATTCACCTTTTTCTGTGTGCTATACTGCACACAAACACTGCAGTAAAAGCAATAACAGAATGGTAAATAGTCACTGTCTGAAGGATGTTTGTGTATAAGTAAAATACTTAGAGGTTTACAAACCCCTGAAGATGACTGTTGTCACAATGCAATCATTTGCACTCAAACATTGTCACTCAAAGTAAATCAAATATTGTTAACTGTTTTTAGTTTACCTACGTTCGAATGCTAATGAGTACACTGTCTTTACAGCCCACTTCAGAGGATTGTTAACCTCTTTTTAAAGCATTAAGTGGCCTTACAAAGCACAAACAAAACAATGGTGTCCATCTCTATTCCAGAGGCAATCCTGAACCCAAGGAGTAACACAGCAGGTACCTCTGCGCCTAAAAGTTACCCCATCACCATTTCTTATTAGCTTACCATAACTTTGCATTCCCCCATGCACACTCTTGCTGCTATTATTTCTTTGATTCAGCCTAACTGAGAGAAATACGGCTCATCAGCTACAACGAGGAAATTCCTAAAACATCAGGTATCAAGTGACCCTTCCATTACACCTATTTCAACTGGTGGCCATATTTTTCTCAGTGCTTGGTTTAACTGCCGTAAACCAAACTCATTCTCCTGAGCCAGGAGTCACATGAGTTACAATGATAACCAGCGTGCTTTATCTGCAATCAAAGCACAACCTGTACATTCTGTTTTTCATCAACACCAGAGTGGTTTTCAATCAAAACTTACCATGCTCAAGAGTCTGTAACACAACCACTCTTCTCACTGTGCAGATTTTGTTTCTGTGTTTATATCGGTCTTATGTCCATCTTTGTGGGATTTCAGGCGTGGAAATGAGCCCTCCTTTGCCAGCACACCTCGGCGTATTGGCGGAGGCCGAAGGGTGGTTGAGGATGCCTCAGAGGAGGACGCCGACTCCCAGAGCGACTTCAATGGAACAAAGTCCGTTGAGTAAAGACAGATCAGATTAACCTTCCAAGACGAGGACCACCGCTGAAACAGAGAATCACTTCAAAGTCTGTTATCCTTTGTAGCTCTTCCATATCTCCAAAATATATATATAGTGTCCCATTTCCAATAGTGTACTGATCTATCTTCTTGACTCAGAGCACCTTTTCTCTGCACACAATAATCAGAAGGACTTGATATCAAAAAGGAGCTGTTTTGTTGGCTCTGCTCATGTGTGATTTGCTGTTTTATATATTTTTTACTGACACTGTTTTGTACTGCACTGAATGGCTGATCCTTTCTTATGTAAGGTTTTGAACAAACAAAAGGCACCTCTAATTACCATGTTAACCTACCAGCAAAGCTTCTGCTCTCCACAACAAGCCACCTAAGAACTTAAATCTGTAACTATTATCAGTGACTGTCGTCCTGTTGCCTGTGACTGCTGTTAGCGTTTGAGAGTGGCACTGAAGTGGTTGAACAGATTGAATGTTTAGAAACATATTTCTATCCTCCATCTGCCACCAGTCAGTGCTGCCGTTTGTACCCCAACAAACTCATATCTAGCTGTTAAACAATTTCTAATCACAGTTTTTTATTATTTGCACTTTTCTCATGGTCCGATGTTCTTATTACTTTTAGTCAAGCCCATTAATGTCAGAATGTTTTACATCAGATAAGGTTAAAAATAACCCGTTATAAAATCACAAGCCATATTTTGGTAAAGAGCACTTAGCAGCACTTGCATCTTAATTTTCTTTTTCCCTTTTGTCCAGATTTATTGTACATGTTGGAAAAAGCCCCCAAACACCCTCAACCAACCCATTTTCACATGATCATGTTATATATGTAATCAGCTGATGTTTACATGACACCATTTTCTATCTCTTAATTTTTGAACCACCAGCACAACAAATAAAGATATAAAAAGAAGAATTTTCTCCTTTTATTGTTTCTGTCTCGGTCAGTAACTTCGAAGCTCAAACTGGAAATATCACCACAGAACATTATCATCATCTGTTCAGTCAGTAGAAAAACAACTGCAAACCAACAGGGGAAAAGTTGGGTACCTCAGGCACATACAGTTTAAAGTCCAAATACAGAAGCAGTTGCAAAGGTGCTGCAAACTAACACCGAGTACACAGTGGTCGTGGATAACAATATCGGTTAACTCGTGTTAGTCCAAGAAAGGTTAAACAGCAAAAGAGAAGCATGAAATTTAGTTTGGATATGTATGAACCACAGTTAATTCCTACACTTAGGCTAAACCAGCAGTATACAATGATGACAGATGTACAGTATAAATGTGATATTAAGATATGCACTGCAATATTTGCTGAATAAGCTGCTAAATGGCAGTAGTGACAACAACGGATTAACCAGAAACATTTCAGGGAAAAGCTCGGGAGTCACTTTTATTGGCCCTATTTCCCCAATTTACAAATCTGTCACTTAAAGGCAGGAGGGGGTATTCAATATAGGCTCTATACCTACACAAATATACTATGTACTGTGCTTATCTTTGATAAAATCTATTATTGCTTGGTCTTTCTCCCATTTACCCATCACATATCCCCTGATGGCAGTCAGGAGTTATCACACTTATCAGGGAATTATTACTATACATTCAGAAGTGAACAAGTAACAATCTGAGATCTACAGTCAACTAAAATCTGTATAAAAGTTACTGGTAACACAACATCATTAAACAGCAGAATAACAAATGAACATCTCATCTCTGAGGCAGAAAACCTATTCTAGTCCTCAACTTCACATTTATAAGCCTTGCTTGTGTACCAGACAATAATCAGTAACTGTAACAGGTCTTAATGGCAAGAAGGAAGTGTTAGAAAGGACCTGGGTCAAACTGAATACAATGTGAGATTAAACCAGCCTGAAAGAAAGTGACAGTCTATTCTTTCATGGCAGCATGAGAAATAGATGACCCATTTCATTTATTGAAACTACCACAGCGAAGCAAGGCCCACAAACTAAAGAGGTAAAAACAACGATGAAGGCAGCGATGGCTAAAATACTAACACCAGTTCCTGGCAGTGCCTGATTTGTTCTCAACTTCAACTTTTTGCAGCAGTGGAAAAACATTGAGTCTCTTTTGCAAAGAAATATTTGAGGCTGGAAAAATTATTTTAACAGTATCAAACAAACTCCCAGTGTTGTTCAGTGCTACATTAATCAAGCCCAAGGTTCAAAGAATAAAGAACAAAAAGAGCTGTTGTTGAAATTATGTAAGGTTTACCTTCTCAAGATTTAAAAGAGAGAAAAAACTAATTCATCACTTCCATGGTTGATCAATTTTCACCTATCAAGGCTTTGGTTCATACTATGTTGAGGATGATATTTGTATTATCTAACCTCCAGGTTTTTGGTCCCTCTATCAGCGCCATATAAGGCGACTGTTATTCATATAACTGGTTCTAATACGTCCCTACTTCATGATCAATGGGCAACTGCAGCACCCACCCTAAATGTGTTTTGGGGGAGGGACCATGCTTTAACAGCCCTGTTGTGCTTGATCCACCACAGAAAGCAAACAGTAGATACAGAAGTCGAGTAATTCTTTTAAGAAGCAACCCACCACAGTGTCAGAGATACAGCAGAAGATATTGTTCGAGCAGGAGGTTCTTCATTCCTAGATATACAGAAGCTGTATTGCCGCCTCCTATGATAGATATGGTGTGATACTAGCCTGAGGCAGTAGAAGTCCATGTGCTGATTATGTGGGGCATGGAGCGAGCAGAGAGGCTTTCTTGTTCAAATAGTTCAGCAGGGCACGTGGCAACAACAGAAGACAGCTCAGTTTAAAGTCCCATTGCTGCAGTTTATCAAGGAAGGAGAGGGGACAGAATGTTGGTATCAGGATCCCCTTCTTCTTCTCTCATAGCAGAATCTTGACCCCTCCCTGAGGAGACTGGGCACCCTGGGAGACTCCCCTTGGAGGAGCCGGGCCAAACTCTAACCGCTTCACTAAACTGCAAGACAAGAAAGAGCACAAACAATTATATGCAAAATAGAGATGAAAAAGTAATTCCAAATATTGACTGGCTTTTATTAGACATAAAAATAATTTCAGTAAAATATTAAACAAAGCTGAACTTAAAAGTAAGCACAAACTTCAAGTGGAAAGAGGGTTCTCTATGTATTTTCAATTGTTCTATGACTTATTTCCATATTCAGGCACTTATTACAGCATTTTTTTACAAAATGCTTGATTGCTCAAGGATTGATCGGTTACATTTTCTTGAACTGAGCAACATTTTACTGTAAAAATGCCTTACTTTAGATAAAATAAGTTATATTCCCTGCATTTCTTAACCTAGTGCTAACTTTTCGAATGGTATACAAGTTAAGGTTTTTTCAGGGCACTGGCTGCCTCGGTTGAAGAGGACAGAAAATGTCGTTTTCAACAAAACAACTACAGACCAAGGATAAAAACACAGAAATTTCACACACAAGTTCACACACACGGCAACTCCAACGAAAGAAGGGATCTCAGGGTGTTGTGTTGCTGTTGTTGTCCCCACCTGTCGTACTGAGGGGGCGGGCTCATGCTGGTGGCTTGGACCTCAGAGCCTCCTTCTAAACCAGCAGGACTACCTGGGGCAGCCGGAAGTGCAGGTCTGCTGACTGAAGTGTCGTAAACAAAGTCTCTACAGGACGCCAACTTTGACTCCAGATTCTAAAAAACATAAAATGAAAAAAATCATCTCACACGTGGAAATCTAAATTTGTAACAGTGATGACAGTCTTTTAAGTGTTCACTGGGTATTGTAGAGGTATCATTTTGAAATCACTTACTCCAACTTTTCTGAGCAGCTCCCCGACAATGTTGAGTGCAGATATTCTAGCAGACGTAGTGAGAGGAGTCCCAGTTAGTCCATCACCTAAAAACAAAACAGATGTTAGCAGCAATTTACACAGTTGGTATATTCACTATCACTGTAGTCAAGGTTCTTCTATTTACCTCGTCTGATACTGGAAGCAGGGGGCGTGGCAAATGAGCTGATGGGTTTGGAGGGTGTGACAGGGATGGACGGATTAGCAGCTGAGGGGCATGGCAGATCTGATCGATCCGTGTCTTTGCCCAGGCTGCTGGACGGCCGTCTCTCCTTCTGGCGTACAGCCAGCTCCTGGCGAAGGTCTGACATAAACAGGACACACAGATATACTGCAGGTGAGCTCATTTCAATGAAAAAGATTCCAGTGGCACATGTTTGAAGAACAACATTGGTTACCACATAGTATAAATCGGAGTGACTTGACTGCCAAACAAAGGCAATCCATGAAGTCAAGTCAGCTTTGTGATATCAAATGTATACATTCAAAATTATAAATCCTACAGAATTAGAAAACTTATATCCACCAAACCTGGGATTGTTAGCCGTTCAGACTGTGTTTTGATTGTAGAAGAAAAAACATAAAAGCAGATGTCATTTGTCATCACTGACTGGCTCTGCCATCAAAACTAAATAAGCAAAGCAGCAGCTGACAAAAGCTCAGCACCTGATGGCAGTGTTTTCCTAGTACACCAGGGCTATAGCACTAGCAGTAAAAGCAGATTTGATAATAACTGTGATGGTTACTACTCTTTAGCCAGTTTAGCCAGCCACTTCACCTAACTGACAGTAGGTGTCTAGAAAGAGGGAAACATTTTTAAGTATACTTCATCAGTATTAAATGACCTAAAATATAAAAAAAACAAATACATGCATTAAAATCCATCTTGTGAGTTTAGCAGATAAAAAAAATATACAACAATATAATTACACATTTGATCAGATACAGAAAAAACAGGGAGAATATGCATTATTAGGCATAATGGTCATTTTGGAAAGAAGCAGCAGTTGTTGCAAACTTGTGATGAGAGAATCAGTGTTTGTTTGTGTGTTTACCTCTGGCTTCATCCTTGAGCCTCTGAACAGACTCCAGCAGGTTCTCTTTCTCATCCAACTCGCTCTCAAGAAAGGCATTCCTCTCAATGACGTGGTTCATCCGCTGCTCAAAGTCCTCCAGTGACATGATGGTAGCCCTGGGACAAGAAGAGCATCGGCCAGTTCAAGTTTACAACACTGGACTAATTGTGCATTCCAGCATTACAGTCTGATTATGTGTGTATATGGGTTAAAGTCAGAGTTAGCCGGTGAGTTTGTCATTGGATGATGAAGCCAATGAGGTAATTACATAAGACCTCTTAGACACTGACCTTTTGGTCCTCTCCAGGTCATCATTGGATTGCTCTAGCTCTCTGATGTATTTCTGCAGGTGATCTCTCACTGCTCTGGTTTGTGTCAGATCTTCCTCCAAGGTTGAAATGTGTCTAAAAGCATCAGAATGCTGAGCCTCGAATTTCTCCTAAAACAGCACACAGATCAAATAAATGTCAGCTATGCAGTGTTGCAGTGATGTATCATTGAAGATGCAACCATATTTCAACAACATGTGTGTTTTTAAGACACAAACATCCCTCTGAATTTTCTTTCTCCTCTCTGTCAAAACCTTTAAGCAATCAGGGGTTTATAGCACAATCCTGCATTCACTTCTTCTATTAATGTTCTTTTCCCCTTGGACTGGTGACTAAAAATAGCAATCACCTGCCTTATAGCTAGGCAGCAATTTTCCTAGTGGCAGTGGCACTGATTAATTTGGGTCGGATAAAGGCAGTCTGTGTGTGTGGATGCATCTCTGTTTCTCTGTCTGACAGAGAGAACACTAACATCTTCTTCATCACTCGTCACTAATTGGGGCACCAGAGCTTGTCCTGCCCTGCGGTTGCACGGGCCCATTTATATTCAAGGTGATCTACCTTTATGCTTTCCAGTTCCATGCGGAGTCGGTTGTTGTCTAAAAGCAGCTCTTTGTTTCGACCCTCACACTGCTTTAGCTCTGTCTCCAGTTCTGCTTCATAGTCTCGACTCATCTGCTGAAACTCCTGCAGCTCTTCATGAGCCTCTTCAGCCCTGATGAAAAAAAGCCGTTACTACCAAAAATAATCAACAATGCATACCATGGACAAGGCAATGGCCATTATTTAAGTCACCTCTTAGATATTAATATAGGTTAAGTTGACATGTTACCTTTGTTGATGTCTGTCTGCCTGCTCCTTCCAGAAGCCCAATTCCTCTTCTAATGAACCAAACTTGCGTGTCGTTGGCTCTACCATGTCTGCTACTTTTGGGATGGGAGACCTACCTGTAAAGTTAAACATAGCATAGCTTTAAATCCTGTCCTTTTCTGCCATAAGCGAACAGGCAAACTTTCCATTCAGACCACTAAAACTATGACAATCTATGAATGCTAAACAGGTTGACTAGCGTTGGTATACAGCGCAATTGTCCCGGTGTACATAATCTGAGAGGAATTGGAACTTCATATACTTGTGCTTTCATGTATTTCAGGTACGACACAGCAAAGACGACAGGAGGACGTGTTTGCTACTTTTAAGCGGTGTTGGAAAGTGTATACAATGGCTAAGCTTTTCAGCTAAGCTAATATAGCTAGCTTGTTAAGCGACTGGGCCAGAATGGATTATCGCATTCCGAACAACGTAAAAATAGAAACTAAGCGTACTCACCAGCATACAATTGAACGATTAAAACATGCTATAGCGAAGTGAATGTTTTCGAGGTACAACAAAATTTTCTGGATATGTGCAACAGACGTATTTTAACTGCACAAACTAATCTCTCATTGCGTTTACCTCAGGACGGGGTTTGACCCACCAACCAAATCCAAACGAAGCCTCAATTCTCGCTCACCATTGGACAGGAAGGATGACGTAGATCAATTATTATCCAATCACATCACTTAACAAACTTGAAGCCACGGAAGGCGGTCCCCAACACAAACAGTCCACTGAGCTGTTTCGTTAAAGTGATCCTTTCTCTTATTGTTGTCTTGTATTGATTGTTTTTCACGTGATGGTACAACAAAGGAGAAAGCTGTAAGCCCTCCAGAGATAGACAAAAGTATAGTTTTTTGTTTAACTTCTGTGATCATTTTAAGAGGTGTTGCCTATATTCACCGCAACTCAATTTTACATACAGGAGCTTGATAGACAATTTAAATTACGATCCAACACATAGGATATACTGAAACCTTCAAGCACCATAGACTTACTTCAATACACAAACAACTAGAGTAGAGGTAGGAAGGAACTGTTCAGGTCATATTTAATTAATGCAGTTCTTTGCACTATTACATAGATGTAACTTTTTCTGGTTAAATATTCCTCAATGTTCCATCCTTTGTTTTACACAGGAGATTGACATGGAGTTTACTTGAGTTTACAATAACCTGTCTGACACGGGTGTTTAATTGAAAATGACTGACGATTACATGAAAGGCAAGGGCAACTATAGGAGCAAAGAGGTAGAAATACTGGGAAGTGCTCGACATGGGATGTTTGAAAAATGTTTATATCTTTACTTGGCCAATTAGGATTTACATTTCATGTAAAAAAGATAAGCATTTTTTTCCACTGTTTATAATGTAAAAAGAAATCCAGTATACTATTATATTTATTATTTTAAGTAGTATTTACCAAAAAGATATCATATGTTGAAGATTGCATTATTTGTTGATAACATTGATAAGAAAATTAAAGGACAAATAATGACATAGTTGGGAATATTTTTATTTAATTGTCAATTGATTATAATTGACAGCAACATTTTATTCCTTCAAAAAATATTCATTCACCTTTAACATAAAATGCAGAGCATCATCAGTCCATCAGATCAGAGGACCCAGGGTCTTGTTTTACCTTTAACATGCACAAATAGTATACCCCCTGTTGTCAACAGCACATTTTACACAAACAATCACATGTTACAGTCCAGACAAAGCTGCTCAAGTGGCGCCTACAATACCGAACAAATCATGTTTGCTTCATTATTAATTCGGATCGGCAAACCTTCATCAATCACTATGTCTTTATTAACCAGCTTCCCCAGCTTTAAAGACATCTCATCTGTCAAAATAAAGGGCAGGAGTAGACTGCCCCTTAAAAATTGTGCACAGTCTAAGGAATATGGCTTGTACTTTATCTATGATCGGAAGGCAATTTAAGATCCTGAGATAGGTAACATGTAAAGAGAAAACAGGAAACTGGAATTTTGTATCAGAAGATAAAACAAGGTAAGGAGTTAGCGGGTTAGGGTTAGGGTTAGGCATATGACATCAGACCCGAGACACTTGTTGAGTATTCACATTAAAAATAAAAATAAATATCTGCTGGTCAAACTATAGAGCTGTAATAAGAACCATACTCCTGTTACCATGTTGAGAAAATTCTCCAAAAACTTAAAAAAAAAAAAAATACAATCTTCAAGTTGAATTGAAGTTGTATATCTGACACAAATTCAGATAAAAATAAGTGCATTTTTGTCCTATTTCTTCTTCTGCACCACAGCGGTGCTTATCTTTATGAGCTCAATCATTCAGTAACAAGGCATCGATATCTGGAGGAAAATAAAACACATTGAAGGTTTATTCTATCAAATAATGACTTAATTTCACTTAGGATACACAGTCTTTATTTATGACTAAATGTTCTTTCTCACCTGTGAAGAATCATTCTTCAGCTTTAGTAGTTTCTTTGATGTTCTTGCGTGAACACGTCTTCTTACTGTCCAACACATCAGTCCTTACCTGACCAAGAGTTCTCAGGAGGCACATGGTGTCAAACCCTTCATCACCAACCTCTTGCAACAACTCAAGCACCTGTAAATAAGACAGTTTTTTAAAAGTAAAAGCAACACAAACCAATGTGACACATTTTAACCAGCATACTGAACCTTATAGCATTAGTGCTGTTACCTACCTGCAGACACTTGTATGATTTGAGTTCGCTCAGGTTCTCCTGCAGGAACAGCAGATAGATGCTGAGGTCGTTGTAGACAGGTGTGATCACACCCAAAGCACCAAAGCCTGGCAGCATCTCATAAGGCCGGAGAAAACTGGAGCTCTGGTGAGCTGGTCCAAGAGCAGCGTACACCACCAGCGGAGCTAGAAGCACATACACCCCCAGGTTGATGAAGCTGAGCAACCTAAAGACACCCACTGCCACGAGCTTACACTGGACAGCTGAAGGCACCATGCTGTCGTTCTTCAGTACTCCTGTACGCAGGTCACAGGGAAACTCATCAGTGAGAGAGGCCAGGCGGATGTAGTAGCCGAGGTAAATGCATGCAAGCAGGAGGATCAGCAGAGTCAGGCCCCGACATACAAGATACTTGACCACAAGGCAGTGGGAGAAGCGCTTGGTCTTGAGGTACTGCTCCACTAAAGGATATTTGAAGCAACCCTCGGTCAGGTCCAAAGCACTGTGGGACATAATGGCACAGCCATTCAGAATAAGTGGAAAAGGAATGCAAAAAGAAGTAAAGCATCACATAATATTACCTAAAAATAAGGTAGAAATGCAGTTCCCCACAACAGCAGGATGATTAATCACTTGTCTAAAAACACCATCTTTTAATAACAGAATTAAAGATCCTTTGTGTAATTATTTTCTGTATTTATGTCATCTTTCAAATCATGCTTATGGAATAAGGTTTTGTGTTGATAAAAGTTATGTATGTGTTTTTCATCCCACAGCTGATTACCACCGTATCTGTCTGGCACTAAAGACAATTTTCTGTATGGTTCCTTAAATATATATTTTTATATGATCAACCAGGAAATTGACTATGTGTTACATGAAAAGTGTCACTTGTACAGACATTTATCACCTTACGGCAATTCCCCTCAGCTCCAGCGTTTTTATGGTGCTCCATTTGTGCAAAAGTATGTCAAACGAGCACTGCATATGCCGAACATTTGACTATGTCTATTCAACTTTGAAATTTACTTTAGTTGTATCTTTAGTTGTAAAAAGAAACACATTATCTTTGTTAATTGCTCACCTGACAAAACATTTGTCTCTGTCAATTCAACCTAAAAATATGCTTCTTCCGTCTTGTTGCACTCGCTATAGTTTGACTGTGTCATTATAAATGACGACCTGGAGTGTCTTATTAGTTTGACTTTGACATTTTGCATGTTTTGTTCTATTATCATTTGACTTTGTTATTAATTTGGATGCTTGTTACACTGCCCCCAAGTGGTGAAAAATCTATTAATGCAGGTTTAAAATCTATCCTACCAATACTTTCCAGCAGTTAGTGGTAAAAAGATCACTCACACTTTTTTGTACATGCAGTCTGCAATATATTATTCCTTGTATAACCTGTACACCAACACAACATGGCAACATTATACCTCAAGAAACAAAGGAACAAAGAAAAAATACTGAAAATTAAAGCAATTGGGTTTTTTTTAAACAAATGTAATTTCACACTGTTACATCACCAACAGCTGCCTATGAAGGAGTAGATCTGGTGGTTGGTGATAAAAGGGCATTTACCTCTGAGTGTCCTCAGGTGCGTCTTTGCTATCTAAGGATACTAGATTCTTTGCCAGTCTGATTGCACGATTATAAAATCGGTCCAGCTCCTCCATGATGAAGTTGAGGTCAGAGGAGAGGTGTGGAGCTGCAGTGAAACGCCAGAACAGGGCCGGGATATAAAGGAGGATGGCCAGTAGGAGCAGGATGTATGGGAAGAACTGAGGGAATCACAGAAAGGGAGAAAAAACAAAAGAAAAAAAGCGGCATTACAAAAATTCATAGGACATTAATAGACATATGCTAGGTCAGTCATTAATTAAGTCATACTGGTAATGATTTAAGAGTGTTAATCATAATATAAGACTAAGAATATTTCCATGACACACACCATCACACTATAAGCACTGATGCTTCTCAGGCAGTGCATGTTGGGAGGGGAGTTTGTACCTTGTGCAGCCATAGCGGTGAACTGTTTGCTTGTTGCTGCACTGCTGCCCAACAGAATGAGTCTACATATGCGGCCTGTCTCCAAGAGAAGTTAGTGGGGGCGAAGCAGCTGATCTGAGTACCTGGTGAAGAAAGTGAAGAGTAAGTTAGAGAGGATTGGGCTATGAATTTAGCAAAGAGAAACAAACACTTCAAAAACTGTCCCTCCTCTGCTGTCATGGCCTTATACTTTGTTGGCAGGTTGTTTTCAGCATACTTTGTGTCCATAATTATGCCATCCCCTATATAGTGGGTCTACAATGGGAAGTTCACTCGGGCATGTACGATACCAAATGACCCAGATAGTCAACAGACAGTTTTATGTAGGCAGCACAGGGGCTCACTAAAGTATTGATATTTTCTGTGCCATATAGTCCTCCAAGTATCAGTTATTACAATTACTTATCAGTCAATAACATACCAGTGTATGCAAAAGAAAAAACTGACATCACATGAATCACATATAGATTGCTGCTCTTTTACAAAAAATGCCATTAACAATTAGACTACAGTTGCATATTTTAAAATGAGATGGAGATATTTATCCATACTTTTCCTTCCTTTCTTCTAAAATGTTTTTCATACCACTTTTTGATTTTTTGACTTATTGTAAGAATACAGTATTAGATCATTTTGTGTGGAATCTGATCAATAAAACTAAGCATCATCCCATGTACAACTTATTTTAAGCAGAGGACATCTTGGAATGTTAAATCAATAAGTTCACAGGTGCAAATAATAACAATGGCTGAATTTCATTAAACTGCTTTGATTTCATTAAAACCTTGTTGTGGCTTACTGTGACAGTTAAACAGAACTTATTAATGCGATGTACAGTAACAAGTCAAAATGTCTGCTTTGAAATCTATCTACACCTATTTTTCCAGGTTTTCCTTTTCTCTCGCTGCATCTCCTGCTTTGCGATTACTACAGAATTGATAAGAAAAATCATTGTTTGATTTTGCTCATAATGTACATTAGCTGGAATAATATTAAAACAATAGCTGTAGTCATTTGTATTTCAGTCATAGCAGCACAGTTAAAGCTCTCTCCAGGTTTACTGTGTTGGATCCATATGGGGTCTCCAGCAGGACAGGCATACTTGCAGATAATGATAACAACAACAACAGACTGGGGGCATTATGACCTAAGAAGATTATGTCTTTCAGTGCTGAGGGTGCTGTAGATCTTGTTTTACACTAAAGACAGAAGATACCTAGTAGATCACCCTCTGCTTTTCTGTCTGTCTTAACATAAACCCAAGTACCAGCTTGATCACATTAGCCCAATGTAGAAGTGCCTTTCAGTATGTGAAGCTTGCCATGCTCATATATCAGTTGCCATAACCATCATCACCATTGAGCAGAAGCAGTGTATGGGTGCATCACTGTCGGGGCGTGAGAAAATTAGAAGGGTGGAGACTTAAACCACACCCTTTTCAAGATTCATGCCTCTCTTACTGACCATTTACTGAAAGTAAATCCTCTGTTAATTTATATCACATTGCTTCATCCAGGGCTATTAAATGTGGTTAATTCAAACAAATGAAGGCTGCTTCATAGCTATTGAGTAGCAGAGGAAAACAGACAAAGAAGTCTGCCTCTGCATTATTGTAGCCTACATGATGATTATTAAACTCCAATGACGAAGGCGCACAAATTCAACAACTCACCAACTGACACCTCTTGAGCAAAAGCGAGCGAGATGAGAAACAAAGGCAGCCCCACCGCTAGAAACGTGACTATCTTGTCTACCGCCAGCTCCAGACGCACCCCTTTGTACTTCGCTTCCGTGGGGTCCTTTAACAAAAAGTCGGAAAAAACGTATTCGGTAGCTACGTGAGCAATCGCCATGACGAATGAGAACAAAAGGCCGGTGTTGTCTAATTGATGGAAAGGCACTCTCTGTTCAATTAGCCAAAAGTGAACTGCGTCTGACGTTTAGATTAATAAAAAAAAACTCCTCGAGTGTAAATAATGAAATAAACACTGAGCCGTCACTGATAGCCCATCTCCAGTCACCAATGCCAGGGGACTAATGGAGCCCACTGTCCCGTTACCATGTCCCACACATCATAGGCAACCACAGGCAACGGGGGGGGGGGGGGACGTGGTTTCCATGCCAGCCGCTAGTGGTCGCTCGCTACTGTGCCGTGAAGTGCACCTGCGCAGTGTCCATTACATACGTAATAGAAAACAGATCATAAGCATGCAAAAATCTGCATCAAACAACCAAAGATAAAATGTTAGATAAATATGCTATCGCAAACCTAGAAAGAGTACTTTAATACAAACAACTACACAAATTGGCGTCTTGGCGAAGCCACAATTAAGTGATCAAATAGCCTAATACCATGATATGTGACACCAAAATCCCACCTAATTAAAAACTATAGGATTATGGAGGAATGAAACTGCAAATATTAAGGCATTATTTAGGCATTGATTAATTAAATGTGACTTAAATTGATATATCTGTTTTAAGAAATGTAAAAAGAAAATTAATGTCACATGTCAATATTAATGACATCAAAGTAAATAGGTCCTACTTTATTCATAGGATTCAATACAAATCATGTCCTAAAATGGATAAACAATGAGTGAACAACAAAATAATTTTTTTGACCATAATATGACAGATTGTTTGGTGTTCAAAACCCCGCCAAATGTTGACAGAAGCAGGCCAAACTTCATCTAGCCCAACGCAATTTTCCCCAGCCAAGGTAATCAAAAGAAGCCCAATTGGGCGGAAACCAGCCCAATCTGGCAACACTGCTGCCAGGCAACATTTCATTTTCCAGTACGGTATTACACTTTTTCTGTTATAATGAACATTTGTGTTATAGGCAAGGCAAGGCAAGTTTATTTATATAGCACATTTTCAGCAACAAGACAATTCAAAGTGCTTTACACAGAACAACAAAAGCAAAGAAACACATCATAAAACAAGAAATTAAAAAGCAAAGTGAAGATAAACTAAAAACAGCTAAAACAGAAGCCAAAATATAAAAAGATAAGAGTTAAAGAGTGCAGATATAAATAATTAGAACAGTTATTAAAATAAATGTATTAAAATAGTTTGATAAAAAAGCAGCCGTGAACAGGTGAGTCTTCAGGCTTGATTTAAAAGAAGAAATGTTTCAGCAGACCTGCATGTTTCTGGGAGTTTGTTCCAGATATACGGAGCATAAAAACTTCATGCTGCTTCTCTATGCTTGATTCTGACTCTGGGGACAGGAAGCAGACCTGTCCCTGACGACCTGAGTGGTCTGGATGGTTCGTACTGTGTCAGTAGATCACAAATGTATTTTGGCCCTTGACTGTTCAGCGCTTTGTAAACCAGCAGTAGTATTTTGAAGTCTATACTCTGACAGACAGGAAGCCAGTGTAAAGACCTCAGAACTGGAGTGATGTGATCTACTTTCTTGGTCTTAGTGAGGACTCGAGCAGCAGCGTTCTGAATCACCTGCAGTTTTGTGATTGATTTTTTAAGGGAAACCTGTAAAGACACTGTTACAGTAATCGAGTCGACTGAAGATAAAGTGAATATATATGTATATATATATATATATATATATATATATATATATACTTATAGTGAAAAATATGATAGCCTGTATTTTCTTCGTAATTTAATTAGCTGCAGAGCTATAGTTAAATTAAAAGTTAAAACGCAAGACCCTTAGGCGACTGCTACTTTACGTTTCTGAGGTAGGCTATTGACTTCCAGTGATGAATGTTTATCCAAATGAATCAAAAAATATGACATAATTAAATCTCATTCAGTCACACGACAACACATTATATTTATGTCCACCTACAGTTAATATAAGGAATGCACCAAATGCACACAGCCTATTTCAAGATTATAATTATTTAAATTGATGTATAACTTCTAAAAGGTTTGTGAATTGAAGGCTAATTTTAAAGGAAAATCTGAAAAAATTAAAGCGTATTTATTTTTATAATTTTTTAATTGAAATAGAAATTGTACAACAATATATGGCAAGTGAAACAACATCAGTAGTAGACTCTTTAGGAAACGGAGCATACAATGTACACAAAAATGTAACCTAATAAAAGACAAAGAAATGAAATAAACTAAAATTAACAAAAATAGAATAATATAGCTAAAGGGGTCTCCTGTAGTAACTTTAAGGTATCACTAATGTTAAGTAGTTTTCTTGCATTTTTTTCCGGAAAATAAAGTGTATCATCACAGTTACATTCATCGTTCACCACCAATGACTGTATACAGTCTGTTCACCACACGAAACAACATTTGCGACAGCTGCGCGTGCTCTCTGGCACAGTTAACGGTAGGTCACTAAACAGCCTAGGAAGACAGATAAGAAGTATATGGAACGGTCATTTGAGCACGAACTTAGACAACATCTTTCGTCTTTAGCAAAATAATCAACTCGTCAACGTGCCAGTGCTGGTGTATTCCCACATCACAAACCAGATGTAACAATAACATTTACGACAACTGCGCATGCTTTCCGGCAAAAGTAGGTTACAAAAAGGTGCGGGTTTCTAGGGAGACAGATAGGAGGAACAGTGCTTTGAGGAAGATGTGAAAAGACCAGACCGTTTCAGGTAGCAAATCGACCAACTGTTTTGTGAATGTATCGCCAATAGCTCGAAAATAATATTTATTTTACCGTAAAGACAATAGATGTTGTATGTAAACGAGCATTTAAGTGTCTGTGAAGCTAACTGACGGTGCCTGCTGTTAGCTTAAAATTAAAGGCTAGCTCCAGGTAGCAGTAAATGTTTAATTAGCTATTCAGATAGTCACTAGTCTACCTCTTCAACTAGCTAATTTCACAATAAATGACGCTTAATAGTCACACCCAGACACACGGCTGTAACGTGAACTAGCCTTAAGCTAACTTTACGTAGTCGGTGTTTCACCTTACATAACTTGCTTTGGGAAAACATAGCTATGGGGTTAGTCCCGATAAGCAGTCCAAACTTGTCACATGATTAAACATTATTATCGCAGACGTTCCTACGTTGTTTTATCAAACTGCTCTTATGGAGCTGTTAAGTCAAACCCGTGCTTTCATAGATGAAAGTCTTAGTATTGAGTAAATACTAACTTCGTAGCGTTGAATCATAAACTGAATTCACCCTAACGGAATGATCCTATGCACTGGGTCAATGAGAGATTATGAATTAATGCGTGACTAACTTTTGTAAACTTTCGGTTTCTGTTCATAGGAAAGCATGAGAGAGAGGAGAGCTGAGAGTATGGTGAAAGACCTCTCTGGGTTGTATGATGGAAGGACTGGAAAATGAGAGATCCACATGTAGCTCCAGACCCTTCCCATGGCTAAGTCATCCCAAAACAGAGGCCTCAACCCTGCTATGGAAACTCAAAGACTGCTTCACAACCAATGAGACAACCTCCCTTTGTCACAGAGATAAAGAAGTATGAATTTGTCTGTGTATACTCAGCCCAGGTGTCTGTATACATAGCTAGTGCATAGACATCAATTAAAAGGACAATGATTCAGCCCAATTAAACAGGTTTAAAATTTAGGCAATAATTGTTTTGAATTCGTTATTGTGTGTATAATGTCTCTATTTTATCTTAACATTATTTTTTTTATGTGTGTTGCCTCATTTTAATCCAATTTTAACAGAAAATATTTGAAAAATGAGTTCACAAAGTAAACACGTAAACAAAATAAAATCTGAACTCAATCGACTTGTTCTGTTAATAGGAGTTTCAAAATTCATGAAGATTTTGCACATTTTAATAAAAAAAATAACCCACTAAACATTGTAACTTAATTTTAAATCTGCTGATCTTTTTATTTACAGAACAATTACATGGACAGCAGAAAGGCCGTGCTCGAACTAAAAGATGTCCCTCCTCCTCCACACCATACTTCCTCTTCCCAATCATCCAAGCCCTTCTGTCTGGCCCCTCTCCCTTTGCCTCCTCCTTGCTTGCCTCCCGCTCAGCTTACACAAGACTCCCACCAACAGCCACCACCATCGCAGCAACAAGAGGGGGCTAGCCCCAAAGTAAGCACTCAAGTATGCTCTCACTGTGACTATTGCAGCACAGATGGCTATGGGGTATTGGGTGGTGGAGGTGTTGTTGGTAGCAGCAGCAGCATTGCTGGTGTTGTATCACTCTACATGGCCCAAGGCTCCTTGGGAGCAGCCATCAGCAGCAGCAGTATTAGCACATCTGGCCCTTGTTCTGCAACTTCTATTCATCAATATAAAAATAACCTGAGCTGTGAAAGCAGAGGTGAAGTTACTGATCCTTTGCTCAGCATTGGTTACAAACCTCAGCTGCTCTCTTCTGTCGCTACCTCTCAGCCTATTTCATCACACCCCTACCTCTCCTGCTGCTCAGGGCTTCTCCACACTTACCCATCTGTACCTCTTCCATGTAGTCAAACCAGCCTGTTTCCCTCCTCTGCACCTCTGGCTTCTTCTCTCCCCTGGGTTTCCTCTCTACCTGTTCCATTGCATGGCTCTTGCCTGGCCTCTTCTGGCTACTACCCATGTGGTGTTGACTGTTGCCCATCAGCCAGAAGATCCCAGAGAAGCACACTCTGTGATCACCCAACCACCACAACCATCACTACTACAACCACCTCGGCACACTTCTGTTCTAACCCTGTTCACCTAAATGTAGAACGCACGGTTTGTGTGAAGGGGGCGCACTACTGCCAGGAGTGTCTGCTTAAGGTTGGTAGAGCCTTTCTTTTGTACTTACATGCCATGAAGTTCTGTGTAGGTAACTTTAGGATGACCTCAACCACAAAAACAGAATAGTTTTCGTTGTGTGTTGTTACACAATGCGTAATGTTTTCCGTTGATGTCTTACTAATGATTTTTGCTCATTTGTAGCCCATGAATGGTCTGGCAGTGTCCGAGCCAGACAAGGTGTGGCACAATGTTCCTGTTCCCCAGACTGCTCCTATCCCCATCCCCATTTGTAATGGTTGTGGCACCTCCTCTGATGGCATGATGTTCATGCCATCGACCAGCCTTGGGAAGACCAGCCAGAAGTATGGTAAGTGAACTTGTATTATTTGCTCATCTACTGTTTACTGGACTTTTATGTCGGATTGGCCTTGAGGATCTTTAATTGACGGTTTTAAAATTGCATTGGTGTTTAGTGGATATGAAATGTTTTTTCATCCATAATAACTACAGGACAGTGAAATTATTGGTTTGTGGCTGTTTAATTTAAGCTGCTAATTGTCTGCCAGGTTCTCCAGAGAATAGTGGCCCTGAGAACATCCCTCCAGTGGGTGTCTTCTGGGACATTGAGAACTGCTGCGTGCCCAGTGGACGATCCGCTGCAGCTGTGGTCCAGCGTATTCGCAGCCGTTTCTTTCAGGGCCACCGTGAGGCAGAATTCATTTGTGTCTGTGATATAAGCAAAGAGAGTAAAGCTGTAATCCAAGAGCTCAACAACTGCCAGGTACCTACAATAATTTCTAATACTTTCATGGTTATGTTATTACATTTAAGTGACATTTACACCCTTAATGAACAATTATCTACCCCGGAGAACACCTAAATCAGATGAGTGGCTGTCATGAGGCCTTCTAATACCTTGCCATTTTATTTTGGGCTGAATCAGATACTGTATTATCTTGGAGCCTTCAAAATATAAAGTGAAATTTATACGTTGTGATTTAAAGGTTTTTCTACTTAAGATATTAACGTATAAAATTACATGAATGTGTCAAGTAATTGCTTATCAGAATGCGAAAAAAATGTCTAAAGGTTTGCATACATTATTTTGCTTTATCAGGTTACTGTTGCACATATCAATGCCACAGCCAAAAACGCTGCAGATGACAAGCTTCGCCAGAGCCTACGACGCTTTGCTGAGACTCACGCTGCACCTGCAACGGTTGTACTAGTATCCTGTGAGTTCAGCTTAAATGTATTATAATCAACTACAGTCTTGATACCTCTAAGGGTTTTGTAAAACAGTTTATTTATTTCACCAACAGCGGATGTGAACTTTGCAAGTGAGCTGAGTGATCTGCGTCATCGCCATGGTTTCCAGGTTATCCTGGTCCATGGCAACCATACATCTTCGGCCCTGCTGCAGCATGCCCACTGCCACGTGGCCTTTCAGGAGATCACAGCTGATCTGCCACCACGTATGCTTGTCAAAGCACAGGTAGGCCTTTCAAATGCTTCTTTTTTGATCTTCTCTGTATCAAATATGGTAAGTATATGCTGACTAAAGTAACCAAGGAGAATTCCATTTTAGTGTGGAGTTGCATAGAGGGAAGAGAGCGAGGCAGTTAGATTTTGATTACCTTAAAAATAATTTATGTATGCATTTCTTTTTATGGGGGTCATTACAATTTATCCTTATCCATACCACTCTCAGCCATTCTCTACAATTTTTTAAAAGTGTAATTCATACAAACCAGACAGGCACACTGTCTCTTCCTCCCCTCCCTCAGCCAAGTTTCAACCTCCTCTATGTGCACAACCTCCCTGTCAACTGTGACAAGAGCCTGCGGAATGCTGTGAAGCTCAGGCTACGCCGCCTGTCAGACAACTGTGGTGGCAAGGTGCTGGGCATGTCCCAGGGCACGGCAGTTCTCCGTTTTGGCAGCCCCGAGGCAGCTGCGCGTGCCCGCAAGCGAATGGAAAATGAGGATGTGTTTGGCCACCGAATCAGCCTCTCCTTCTCCCCACGGCCAAGAGATGATGCAAGTCCTGAGCCAGAGCTTCAGTCTCGGCCCCATCTCTTGCCTCAACCACAGACTCTATCCCAGACAAATCAAAACCAGGATCCAATGTTCCCCCCTCCCCCATCCCTATCCTCCTTCTCTTTTCTGCCCCTGGAGAAGCCCAGGTCACCCAGGAGGCCACGGCGAGCAACACGCCCGTACCACACCCCAGGCCCAGTGCCTGAAAGGCCCTACAGCCCCAGGAGGGGGTGCAGTGGGCCTCCCGGTGGTGCTCCAGCCAAGCCCCATCAGGTCAGCAGACTCTGTCAGTGCCTGCTTCCCCTTAACCTCAGTTGCCCTGTGTTCTTGCTTGGGCTGCTATTTAAATCACAGTAGCTTCTTTCCCGCCAGTGTCCTTCAAATAGCTGCTTTGACTAACAGCTTGCCGCTGCTCACTAAGCTTCATTTGTCTGCCTGTGCTAGCATGTAGCATGTATTAGTCGTGGTTAGTGCTTCATGTACTGCCTGTTGTCCTGCATGTTCAATGGTTATTCATCATATTAATACATGAATCCCATCTGTTTTGTCCAGTATATCAGTGCTGATGTACTGCCTCTGTGTTTTGTCCAAAGTCTTCCGTCCGTCCTATAAATTTTGTGGCTGATTTTAGCCTTGCAATTTTCCACTTCAATACAACTTAGCTCTGGGGGCAGGTGTGAATAGCTTTACTTGTCTTTCTTGTCGTATTCAGCATCAAAATTGATGAAAACATCAAAACACAAAGATTATTAGTCAATTTTAGTACACAGTTTTTAAAGCTCCTGTGAGAAGTTTTTATCTGGTTATGAAACAGACTGTAAATAATTCTGATGACTCTACAAAATCAAACCAGACCATCAGCGACAAGATTGATTATTTCTATATAGTTATTCTCAATGCCTGAAACCGCTGGCGGGGGGTAGGTGTCAGACCAGACAATTAACTGCACGCTACCTTTTGTTTACATTTTCCAGGGCAAAAATTTAAAGTGAGTGATACATATAACTGTCAAAGAAAGCAGGATGAGTTTTTTTTGTTAAAAACCATCACTTAAGCATGTACAGGACAAAATCAGCACCAGGATAAGAGGCATGGCTTTGTCCACAAGGTGTGCCAAAATCAACACAAACCGAAAGTTCCTCACAGGAGCTTTAAATAGATTGAGGTTCAAATGACAAACAGTATTAATGAAATACTGTAGTAGCATTTCAACATGTCTTGTTTATAATTATCAAAGCGTTCTTATCATACTGATGTTTAATTAGTAGCTCATTGTTAATAATGCAGTGCATTGAAGATCAACTAGTTCTATTGGTCATATGCTTGTGTTTGTGTACGCTTTGTATTTTCTACTCTTTCTACTTTCCATTGAGCTTGACATGCACATATATGCATACAGACACATGAACAGTACCTAGCCAGTCAACATCCTCAGTATAAACATATGCTACCTTTTTATCTGATACAGGAGCTGGGTAGTTTGGAAAGCAAGCCCAGAATGGGCTTCCACCAACTGGAGAAAGGACGTGCTGCTTCCTCTTCCCCGCACAGTAATGGCGAGACAGGATCCCTTGAGCAGCTGTCGAAGCCGGGCCTCACTGGAGAATCATTATACAGGAGGAGGTACACACTGGGATATGGGCAAATGGATAATAACATTTGATACCAAGATGAAATCCCATGTATCTTTTTTCTGTTGTGTCTGCAAGCTTTAACCTTAAATATCGCCTTTTTTGCCAGTTAGGTGCCATTTTTGGGGGGGGGGGATAGAATTATATGCTTTCTGAACAAAAATAAATCTGAACAAGAAATGAAACGATAAAGCAGCATTACATGCTGGCCTGCAGCATGCCAACAAAGAGTGTTAATAAGCCCTGCAAAGTGAGGGATGGTTCCTGTGTCTGTCTCATTCTATTTGTAAGCTCCACTGCCAGCAGAAGCCTTGAGAGAATTTATTTCTTATTCAAATTTGTCCAAAAAAATTTGGATTCAAGGATGAACATAGAATTTGTGGTCAAATGTTGAGGTCACTAAAAAACTTTTTTTTTTTGGCCATACTGAGAGAATTAGTTTGTTAATTAAAATAAAATCACACAAATGTCTAAAAGAATAAAATGACAAACTTATGACATTTTTTTTTACCCAAAAGGTCACTTTGACTGTGATATATTTTCCTGAGGGGGAAAAAGAAATGTTTGGTGATTTGGTCAGCATGTTAACAGAGGAGGAGATTTTGACCATGAGATATCTGAATTGATGACACTAATTTTGGGTCTTTAAATAAAGATGGCACAATGGAAAGGGTGTCTTCACTGAGCACTTATCCTTTTCATTAGGGCACAAGTATCTTATGTTTTCAATCACATTCTCATCTTTCTATGTAGAAGAGAGAGCTCCAACCCTCGCAGTGCAAACGATTCCCCTGTGGAGCAAGGGGACAGGAGCTCAGGCGAGTTCCAGATCAGCACACCCTCAGCCTTCAGCAAGTTAAACCTGCACAGGAGCTTCAGTCCCCTTGTGCTGTCCCAGGGCTCCTGGTCATCAAGGTGACATATATGGATTAAATCATTCATATATAAATCAGCCTAGAACAGTATTCTTTTTTTAATGCTAATGCTACATATTTATCTCAAGACCCTCATTATGAATTGGTAGTTTTTACTATTTGTCTTCCCCCTTTCAACCAAAAGGAGCACGTCCCCCTGCCTTTCCAGCCGGTCGTCCCCCCTCCTTGCTGCCCCTCGTAGCCCATGTCCCCAAGGTCCTCCTGAGCCTTTCTCAGATGGCGCTGAGGTCCAGGTGGCCAACCTGGACTACAGAATGTCCCGCAAGGATCTGCAGCAGATACTGCATGACATGTTCTTGCGATACGGACGGGTAAGCGTACTTCATAGATGTTATTGATTGATGTATAAATCAAATGCATCTGATTCAAAAAGAATGTCTCTTGAGATGAAATGCTTGCTTGCAACAAGATTCACTAATGTTTAAACATCTCCATGTGTTGTGACTTGTTTTGTCTAGGTGAAAGCTGTGGAACTTAGCCCCCACACTGACTATCAGCTGAAGGCCACAATTCAGATGTTGTCCCTGCAGCAGGCCATAAGTGCCATCAGTGGTTTGCATCGTTATAAGATTGGAGGAAAGCGCATTCAGGTTTCTCTGATCACCGGTGGCTGTAGCAAATCCCTCACCATGCTCAGGTACAGTTGACTGAAGTTAAAGCCCCTGGAAACCCAAATCCACAAAATCCTTCTCACTATGCAATTTAAAGTCTTATGTACATACTTGTAAACATGTTAAAAGTTTTAGAAATGACTTTTAATCCAAACTGGAGTTTTTGCCATTCTTACTCTGTTAACTTCCCTGACTCTGGGGTTAAATTGGGCGTGGTCAGTGAAGATATTTATGTCGTCATAAATTTTCTCGAACCAATCGCGAAATAATCAACAGCAGTTGCCCCGCCCTCACTGGTGCAATAACACTTCTGGGCTCGCGATCAATCCCTCTCTCTGACTCTGCGCTAACTCTCGTCCACACACCTTGAACATCTCTGCACGTACCTGTTGCAGTTACCTACCTAACGATCGCCTTTTTCCCCCCATCATGCCTGTGTGTGCTGTCCCCGGGTGCACATCCACCATCTGAGATGACATTGTGTCATTCTTTATTTTCTAAATGCGCCGGACTTGGAGAAGCAGTAGTGTTTCCGCCACATACATTTAATGA
This sequence comes from Semicossyphus pulcher, assembly GCF_022749685.1. NCBI lineage: Eukaryota > Metazoa > Chordata > Actinopteri > Labriformes > Labridae > Semicossyphus > Semicossyphus pulcher. Next base: position 1,289,424 of record NW_027211681.1, on the reverse strand, counting down.
ATTGTTGCAGCCGCTGCTTCAGAAGTTGTAATTGAACGACTCTTTGGAGAAATCAAAGATCGTCCATCCTCTCCTCATTGAGGAAGACCACTGAAACAGTGAACTCGTGAAGTCTTGGCAACCACATAAACAATAGCGGAACCACTTTACTTCTAACGGCAAAAGAGGGTCCGCTCCGCATCGCTGACTTCGGCATACATACGCAGTTCTAATACGCAGTGTAAACAATCCACGTGCCCATATCAGCTGTGCGCTCAGTATCAAACTTTCAGCTCCCTGGCGATCTCCCTCCAGCAAGCTGCACAATATTATACTGAAATGAGGAGATATTGTCTGTCTAACTCTGTACGTCCCTACTGTAAATACATTGATTGTCGCGCTTTATAAAGCTTATAAAAGGAGATGTCATTTGGAAACGATCGATCGTTTAGATCGCTACGTCTTTAATAACGTCCTAGGTGCACACGCGACTCATGTGCTATGAGAACTGAATTGCGAAAGAGAAAATATGTAACTTTTGTGACTTAATTAAACAGACTGCTGATGAAGACAGTCAACACAGCAGACAGAGAGACAGACAGAAGTGGGGGCGGGGGGGTTGAGCAGGGCCAGTAGTGGTGCAGGGAGCGGAGGTGCAGGTGTGTTGGGGGACTGAAGCAAAGTGATCAGATTAAAGTAGTTTGTGAATTAAAACTTAATGAGGTGAAGAAGAAGGTACAATTAAAGTGTGGAAGTAAGAATTAACCATCTAGAAAGAGGGTAAGTCTACATGTGACGTGCTTCTCACAGAATTCATTGATATGAGATTGAAATCAATTAATTACAAAGCCTGTAATTAATTAGATTCATTTTTTAATCACCTGACAGCAATAGTTTTGATATGATGTGCACATGCGCACATACCTGGGTGGTACAACACCCTCTACCCTGCTGCTTAAGGTCCTAGAGGAAACACTGCTTTCCCATGCGCCATTGTTGTGTTGACAGTTGCCATGAGAAGTCGGACAGGCGGACCCCGGCAGGTGTCAATCAACACGGGAGCTGCCACGCCTACACAGTCCTGAGAAATTGTCTGCACAGCCAAACGAGCTGTTATTCAAGAAGATTTTCTAGTGGTTCTGAACGTTTATTTTCGCTCAGATTTTTGTGGATGCTTTATGACACACCCACAACTGATATCATATATGCATTTTTGCTATTTCAAGCTGAGTTTCCAGGGGCTTTAAGTTTGGGGCTCATAGATCTTTCAGATTGAGGTAACTGTTTGTTTAGATTGTGATGGTAAATATCAGTGTTTTCATTATACAGCACAGAGATCATCAGCATTCTTCAGGATGCACCTGCCAATTGCCTGCCCCTCTTCAAGTTCACAGAGATCTATGAGAAAAAGTAAGTAGCTTTCTCTAAACTCATAGTATTGCAGTCCCAAAATGAGAAGATGTACTTTCCAAAGTAAGTTTTGTTTTGTACCCAAACTAAGGGCTCTTTTTTCCCTTTTAGATATCCTCGTAAGCTGGTGGTTGGGGATCTGTACAGGTTACCAGAGCTAGTGGCAGTGCGGGAACAGGGAGGCTCTCGGCTTGTTTGCCTTCTGCCCAGCAGTCAAATCCGTCAGAGTCCACTAGGATCTTCCCAGTCCCAGGAGGGCTCTTCCTCTGCTAGTGGCAGCCCTGTTGTGTTTGAGGAGCTTCAGTACCATGACCCTGTCTGTAGACAACATTACACACAGCAGGACTTCAGGTAATTACCGTTTTCATAATATGCATTGTATATATAATAATCTGATTGAACAATTATTTACAAATAGAGTGTATATGAACTAATATGTGTTGCATGGTCCTTCCAGAATTTCACTTTTTTAAGTTGATTTGATTTTGAGTAAAATCATGTATTAGCCCAGTATTAGTAGTAGCCCTTTAATGTTGGCCACTTGAAAACTTGTTTAATTTCATGACCGATTTTGAGTCTTATCTACCTATCCTTTTTTTAGTGAGGCTGACTTTGATCCTGATTCCTACAAAATCCCCTTTGTGGTGTCGTCTCTGAGTACCTTGGCCTCTGAGATCCACAGTCTTCTGCAGTCCCATGAGGGAACTCTGCCATTACTCAGGTGACAACCGGCTCATTAATTAATTTGTTAATTTTCTTTTATTCAACAGAGAATATTTTCATTCAATATTGTATCCACAATATAGTATATTCTGTTTAGTTTTCCAGATTGTTATGCAGCAAAATTCAGCTCTCTGCAGCTGGGCAATGAGACAATGGAAGGCGGTGTTCCCCTGGAGCACCTCATCACCTGTGTTCCAAGTATCACAATAGTCACAGCTCAGAATGGCTTCAAAGTCATCAAATGGATTCACAACAAACCACCAGCACCAAACTCAGGTAGGTGCATTCAAAATCTCAATATTTAGTTGTTTGAGGAATGCAAAGATTTGAGCTGAAATGTCAACAAACAGTGTTTTCATGACCAGTCATATATTCTATCACGCAGAGCCGTGGATTCAGCGCTGCAAGAGTCCGGTTGGCAACCCACAGCTCATCCAATTCAGCAGAGAGATTATTGACCTGTTGAAGAGTCAGCCATCTTGCATTATGCCCATGAGCAAGTTCATACCCTCATACCACCATCACTTTGCCAAGCAGTGCCGCGTCTCTGACTACGGATACTCCAAGCTGCTGGAGCTTCTGGAGGCTGTGCCACACGTCCTGCAGGTATTGAGGATAATAAGGATCGGCAAGTGACTGTTAATTGGTAGAATTTATTTTAATTTTGACCAATCCAAATTGTACTTATGTTTTTTGTATTTAACATTGTTTCGTTTTTTGCCTATAGATCTTGGGTATGGGTACCAAGCGTTTACTGACCCTGACCCATCGAGCTCAAGTGAAGCGCTTCACTCAAGACCTGCTCAAACTGCTTAAATTTCAAGCCAGCAAACAAGTGGCAATCAAGGACTTCATGCAGGCCTACCACTGGTTAGTCAACACTGCTTGAAGCTGTAGATGTGATCTTTTTACATTGCCTTTGTGTTTTGTAGAGGTTTGATTATATACCAACCTACAATCAGATATCTGTGTATAAATGCAGAATCTGTAGACGAGGGAAGATTTTTGGTTAGGGAAGCTTTCAGGTTTTCGTTTGTAGTCGGAGTAGAATTAAAACAACCATTTCAGTCAGCTTTGGTTGTATGCAGGTAAACCGTCTATGTAGAGAGCAAATGGGGTGGGCTGCATCAGTTGTAATGCGATCCTTGAAAATATCAGCTTCTACAAATAGAAATCTGCATTTAAGAGCAGAAACCAATCTGGTTGTATATGTTGTCTCTAAACTCCAACTTCATTCTTGCTTCTAAAGTTTCTAGTTGGAAAATGGACAGCTCAAAGAAGAGAGTTTTTGGCCCAGATGTTCTTTATCGCTTATCTGACAACCTGCTGGCATTACAGGAAGCCTTAATAAATTGTCCATCAACTGAGATTGTGTTCAGATAAATGCTAGTAATGTGCCTGTGGGCTGTCCTGTGGATTTCCATCATTACCAGTTGGAGAAAATTGCATGTTAAATATTGACCCACTATGTTGATGGTGTTTTGTAATGTATTTTATGCCTTCAGGTGCTTCTCTAGAGACTGGAGGGTAATCGACTATGGCATTTGTGACCTAATGGACTTGCTGACTGAGATCCCTGACACCACCATCACTATTGCACATCAGGACACGGACACAGTTATCTCTGTTCCTAAGAGAGGTCAGTTTAATTGAAAAGCTAATAATGGATACGTTTTTTTTTTTATGGATTATATTTCAATGAATTCCCTCTTGTTTGCCTGCAGAGAGAACAGTTGAGGAAATGGAGCGCACAAAGCAGTTTGGGAAGGAGGTGGTGGACCTTCTCCGCCACCAGCCTCACTGCCGAATGCCCTTCAGCAAATTCATCCCTACCTACCACCATCACTTCGGTCGTCAGTGCAAGCTCAGCTACTATGGCTTTACCAAACTCATGGAGCTCTTTGAGGCAATCCCCGACAAACTTATGGTGAGTGAGGCAAACTGCCCGAATATTGTCATACCACCCACTTTACCGTGAGGAATAGATGTTTATTCTTCTGCATACAGAGTATCACACGACATCAGGGAAGTAAGAATAGTATAAAAGATCACTGAGGCATAGGTAACACAGTGTATGTCTGGTGTGCAATGATGCTCCCTTAATGTTGACTGTCAAAGAATAATGGTAAGGACAAGGATGTTGTCTCAAGTTGAGATATTGTGCCTTTGTCAACCTTCCAACCCCCACACCCTCTCCCTAAATACTCACTCCATTGTGTGTTCACATGGAAGGTCTGCCACATTGAGTGCCATCCAAAACCACTGAGTGTGGAGCAGGAGTTGGTTGTTAACCCTCCATTGCAATGCTGACTTACTGAATCTTAAACATTGTTACCATTAATTAAGATTAACAATTAATGGGGTAATACAGACGTTAACCTCCAAGATTTGACATTACATTTATGATCTAGTAAATGCCTTTCTAGGCACTATGTGTTTATGTGATTGGAAAATGTATATTTACAGTTGTAAAAACTGAGCAGCTTATAAACATAAAGTTTACAAAAAGGAATTTGCACCAAAGTAGTTTTTTCCACTTTCTTTTCTTATTAGTCTTGTACTAATGTTGGGTTAGATTAAAAGTGGATGTTTAATCAAGAATACCTGCCTCTGCTTTTGTCTCTGCCTGAACACTTATGTGAAAACGATCCCTTACATGCGGCAGGTGTTGGAGTGCGGTGAGGAGAAAGTGCTGACTCTGACAGAAGTGGAGCGCATCAAAGCTCTGGCAGCTCAGTTGGTCAAGCTGCTTCGGGCTCAGAAGAACTCCAGCCTTCCAGTCAGCCAGCTGCTCACAGAGTACAGCAAGACATTTGGTTATGGTCTACGCCTGCAAGACTACGACGCCAGCTCCCTGCCAGCTCTGCTGACCAAACTCTGCCACGTGGTCAAGGTAAAGAACAGTTCCAAGGATTGGTTTTAGTTTTGTCACCATTTCCTTTTCCTTCATTTTACAGATTGGTTGTAGCATTTGTAGCTTGTTTTAAACCATGAGAAATTGCCCCAAAGTCTCTGAAACACAATATTAAGCAAAATCTTATTACTATAAAATGTCTATTTAATTAAATTGCATCTGTGTAGGTCTTATCTGACAGCCAGTACAACAAATATTCCTGGTGTTGCACTGCTCAGCAGCACAGCTCCTTTGATGTATGAGGAAGAGACTCCTTAAATGGCCAATTACACTTGCCATAGTTTTCATTCCTTTAGAAGAAGTTCATATGGAGTAATCACACAATTTAATATAGTATTGCCAAACAATGGCACACCGCCTAAGACCATTGTTGTTTTTAAATCACTAGTTCAATACCAATAAACAAGTACCTGGCTCTTCTTTTTCCGTTACAAGGTGGTGGATGGCTCTGAGACTCGGGAAGTGCAATTGATCAACAGGAAGTCTTTGCGCTCCCTGACCTCCCAGCTACTGAGTCTGCTCATGTCCCAAGACGATCAGCAAGTCACTAAAGGTGTCAGAGTTGAAGTGCTGAGCCGGCAATATCTGACTGTCCATGGAGCCGCGCTTAACCCATGTGAATATGGGTTCCTCTCCCTCAGCGAGTTGCTTAAGAGCCTGCCATACCTTGTGGAGGTGAGTTGAACAGTTTCATCCTGTTTTGATCTCCTTCAAACTCTAGCTTCGCTGATCCTAAACCTGGAGGCAGACTTAGTTTGATCTTCTCTCTTTTCTGCTTTTTTCAGTTGTACCATGAAGAAAAAGATGACTACAGCAATGCTGGTAATAATGCCAGTTGTCTTTGTGAGGAGTGGGTAAGGCTGACCTGGCTTTACCAGTTTGCCCGTAACGTTCGTGCCCTGCTTCACACCTACCATTACAACCAGATCTTCCTGACTGAGTTCCTGGTCGCTTATAACAAATTTACAGGCTGCAGCCTTGAACCTCGTTCCTACGGATACATCAGCACTGATGAGCTGCTTGGAGCCATTCCACAGGTAAGAAATAAGAACTAATCAGAAATGTTCTTGTGTCATTTGTTTAGGCACCAGACACCGCGTAGCTTACACATAATACTTCTTATAATGAAATCTCCTACAATAATTATAATTAGTTCTTGTCTCTGCATATTTTGTTTGATTCTTCTGTGGTGTGGCATCTTCAGGTGGTCTGGATCAAAGGGCACGGTCACAAAAGGATTATCGTTTTGAAGAACGATATGAAAGGTAAAGGTGACGGCTGCAGCAATCGACATATACACGAACTGTTGTAATGCTAGTGGGCTAAAATGATCATGTGACAGTGTTCTAAACTTTGGATGCCCCCTGAGAATACTTGGGAAAAGATTTCATGAGATGGTAGCTGTGTCTGTGGAGGTTGTATAATATGGATCTGTGTTTGTTTGTGTGTATTTTCTTCAGCAAGGGCAAGCTCTTCAGTCCCCAACAGCCCCCAGCCAGGGGAGAACACGGAGAGTCCGAGAGACAGTCCAATTAGCAGCGCAACATCTGGAGCCCAGAGTCCAGGTAAGAGAGGTCAAACAATTTTATTTTAAACATTTTACATTTTAACAACATTTTGAACAGATTTACATTCTTTTTTTCAGTTCATGGTGAATACAGTGAAGTACTGGTTTTAACTAGAATTATAAAAACTGTATGAAAATTAAGTTTGACTTACAATCAGAGCAATAACTTTGTTTTACCTGCGCAGGCGGTGATGTAGCAGCAGAGTCAGAGCTGCTATGTCTGACATCACCAGTAGACCTGCTGTGTGGTCCTGTACCATCTTGCCTACCTTCACCTCAGCTCCACCCTGACCCTGTTCTTCTCCAGCAGACAGACCTGATTCACTTTGAGGAGAAAACTCCACCCACAGGTCAGTGCAGTTCTTATTTTTCATTTGCATTTAAACCTGGAGCAGTTAATGATAAAACTGTTCTGGTAGTAATGCACACCCTGTTAGCATTATTGTCTCCTTCACTTTGGTTGTGAGGTTGCAGGTCGTTCAGAAAAAAGGTTTTTAACATTACAGACATGCATTGATTTCATATACACTGAACAAAAATATAAACGCAACACTTTTGTTTTTGCTCCCATTTTTCATGAGCTGAACTCAAAGATCTAAGACTTTTTCTATGTACAAAGGCCTATTTCTCTCAAATATTGTTCACAAATTTGTCTAAATCTGTGTTAGTGAGCACTGCCGAGATAATCCATCAACCTCACAGGTGTGGCATATCAAGATGCTGATTAGACAATGATTATTGCACAGGTGTGCCTTAGGCTGGCCACAATAAAAGGCCACTCTAAAATGTGCGGTTTTATCACACAGCAGATGTTGCAAGTTTTGAGGGAGCGTGCAATTGGCATGCTGACTGCAGGAATGTCCACCAGAGCTGTTGCCCGTGAATTGAATGTTCACACCAAGTGTGGCATGAGCAAACGCTAGTTGCACCCTGCTACCACCTCCAGTAGAGCCTGGGACAGCTATCAGCAACACACCCTTGTTGTTGACAATACTGTGTCATGGAATATATGTGAGATTAATATTTATTAAAATGCAAAAAAAATGGACAGGTATTGGTTTACAGGGCAAATTACAATCATTTTCTTCTCGTAATTATTCACAAATACGATTCTGGTTGTTCTATTAACCAGACAAATAGTTTCAATATTCACTCGGGTATTTCTAATTTATTTGGCTAAAGACACTGAGCATGTAGGATACGGCTCCAAGACAAGTTGTGTGGGTTTCCTTCCTGTGTGTTCAGTTAATCTTAAAGAATAAAGATGGTTAAATAACGGAAATCAAATGTTTAATCGAAACAGGGAATCAATTAGAAACGGAATCGAAACAGCAAAAAAATATCAATTTCAAGCAACACCCAGGCCTTAAGTTTAGATTGACATTTATTTGCCATCTATATAAAATCCACTTTTATGGGTTAAAGACTCCTGCTTATTTCAGTCAACCATGAGCTTTGCGAGGCTAGTAAACGGTAAACACATAGACTTCACTATGTAATGAAATTTAGATTTAAAAAATGTCCATGCCCTCTAATGAATATTGATGAGCAACTCCTTTTAGTAGAAGAGGGAGAGACGATAAAATTAGGTGAGAGGTTTTATCTCAACTATCTAATTTTCATTACTGTTGGAAACCAAAATTGTATTTGAAATTAACATATTTGATTAATCGCAATGCTCTGCAATCTTAGTGCAAGGCAAGTTTTTATTGAAAACGTCACGTTATTTACACGTCTTTTATCTCTTATTAGGAGTAAGCTCAGTCTGTACATGTGTGTGATTTCAGTGAGCGATGAACACGAGGAGGCAGGAGAAGAGGTTGCTGAGTGCAGATCTGATCCACGTGAGCAGCCTGGCACCACAGAAGACTCCACAGTCTCCAAACCTGACATGAAGCCGCCCTTGTCCATGGACAGTCCCAGCAGAAGAGCCACACGCAGCAAAATTAAGCTAGCTGCAAACTTTTCATTCCCTGCAAGCCGATGATCCTTTTCACACAAACACACAAAGTAATACTGGGTCACGCAGTGCAACGCTTAATACACAAGTTCACCAGCTACACTGAATACACTATACAGAACTGACCTCAGAACAGCATTGGTTTTGTCCCATCTACATCCCAACAGGCTGTTGCATTCTTCTGCTTGCTTCTTTATCAGTCATCGGCCATATTTGTTCCCTTTGTTTGCTTACACAATCAGGATGTTCTTCCGATGATGTTCACCAAGCTGTGATTCTCTTCTTGCAGATTTTCTGCAATTCTTTTATTTGCCAAATTCATCTCCTGTAATCAGTGTTTGATTTCATCTGGAGGGAAGTGAAAAGATATTTTCATGAAAATGCATCTTCAGTTCAGAGCCACGTTGGCTCACAATGAGTCTGAAAATGAGTTGGTTGTCACTGTATACAGAGTATATGTTTACATTGGGAGAAATGCTAGGGATGACTAAGTTTTCTACATTAAATCCAAGAAATTTAGTGAACTTCATTCTCAGTTTCTAAAATTATCAAATTACAGAAGGTGTACAGAAATGTTTTGTTCGTGGTTCATGTTGAGAAACCTTCATGTGTACTCTTACTGTTTCCCCAAAGACATGGCATTTAATTGAAGACATTAATTTTTTAACTCATTTCAGATTTTTTGAGGTTTTGCAGGTAACTGTAGACGAGTCAACCTAACTGGTCTCTTAAGCTCCTTCTAGTTGCATTTTCTCAGGATTTCTAAAGAGGTAGCTTCTCTATGGGGTGTTTTCTCGACTTTTGTCTCTGTTGAAAAGCAGCCTGAGGACAGTATTTTCAGTTTCCTTCATCTTATGCAGAACATTTAACAGCCTGTGGAAGAGCTTGGACTAAACATGTGGTGTAATTAGTGGCAACTCAGAGATCAGACAGAAGAGAAACACTAGTGTTAACAGTTCACGTGGTGGCTTTTGTTCATGGAAGCTAAAAGTCTGCTAACAGTTGAAGCACGGTTGGCCAGGTTTTGATTGAAATTGCAATAAGCAAGCTCTAATGAATTTTTATTCTTGTAGTACTTTGACTTAATTTATATTCGATTTTGGCCTGTCTCTCAATGGCCACTGGTCAAGGCCTGAAAGAAAAGGTTAACAGTCCAGCTAGACGTTTTGCTCGGACAGCAGGAACAGAGATCGGCTTCAGCCAGCAGCCAGTGTTTGTGTTCTTTTATTCGTGTTTTGTCTGTGTGTGGTCTACACTAGAGTAGGTGGTGTGAAATATGCATGGTGTGCATAAATGAGTTTTTTCATCATGTAAGCCCAGAACGAGCAGACAGATGGTAAAACATTATTTAAGATCAGTCTCTTATTTCCACCATGTTTTAGGGATCTTACAGTTGGCGTCGTCCTTGCAGTTGCTGCAGAAATGCTCAAGGTTTTTTGAGTTAACCTTGTTGCTGATAATGTTTGTAGCTGCATTTGCGGTGATGTCCATACTGCCTGAGTTGAAAGTTGGAGGGGAGCAGTGAGCACTCCTGAGTTTTGATTTTTAAAGACAAGATGAATAGTTGTGAGTTTTTAGGGAAAAGAGGTGGGACGGGAGGCGGTAGGCTGTTTGTGAAGCACCATGGGGGGCTCTAAGAAGCCTCCTGAACAGACTGTCATGTACACACAGAGGACCCTCTGAGGCTCTCTGGAAACTGCCGGGCTTTTACAATGGCTTGTATTTGCCACGGTGCCAAAGGAATTGCCATCATACCTCCCCATCCCTCACATCTCACAAAGGAGTTTTTACTTACTGATATCTGCTGGCTGCTGAAATGCCACCCCATGATCTCGGCTGCGACTACAGTGCATCACAACCTGGAGCCGCTGAAGTCAAAGAGTTGTTGTTGTTTTGTGTTCAGAGTAAAGGTTCAAAGAATGGGAAAGAGCCCATTTTATCAGTTTCTGACTTATTATAGTGTGTACTTCCTTTAGGCAGCGTTTGTAACACAAGCTTCTTTTGTAAGACCTCATTTTGACTTTGTGTGAAAAGCCTTCAAGGCTGAGATTCAACTGCCAACACACCAAAATGTCTGAAATGCCAATCAAATATTTTTAATTGGGGATGTTTGGGTTCAGGTCTCTTCTTCAGTGATAAACTGTCTGGAAACCTTTAATTCAGGAGTGAGTATTCATTTAGAAATAAGCAGTCCAAAAAATGACTAAGTTATGGTAATGATAGAGAGAGGGGCTTACAATGCCCAGGGGGACGTTTGTAGATTAAAGTTTGGCAGTAAGAATGTATGACTTTGAGAGTTTGGGCCAACCCTAGCTCTCCTTCAGAGAACCGCAGTGACAACTAACTCAGAGTAAGACATCTAGTTTCTCTTTTTAGCTTTCTCTATGTTTTGGTTACATCAGTGAGGAGCTATTGTTCCTGACAAAATATGCACTTTTGCATAGTTTTGGTTCATAAATTACACATAAAAAATGTCAGGCTGGAGAGGGATGGAGACATGTGTCTTTACTACTTTAACTATCTGACTTAACAGCTTTTTTTCAGCAGTGTCCTTAAACTGTTATTAGTTTACCTCGTCAACATTTGTGTCACTGATGTGTCCATCTTACATATGTCTCCCTCCTCTGTCATGCTGTTTTATTGCCTCACTGTACCAGAAGTTGCTGTAACAGTCTAATGTTGTTGAAGGGACCAAAAAGATATCGGTTAATAAATTTCACAAGCATTACTTCTGCCTTGTCTGAGTGTTTTTGTGTTTTTTATGAAGAGAAAAGATCACATACTAAATAGACTCATCCAGCGTGTTCCTGAAAGATGCTCTTTATTCAAACATATATGTACAGGTAGTTTCAGTTCATTTTCTGCATATTTGTTCAATATTCAACATTAGGACCTTCATAAATTCACTACTACTACAGAACGTTAACTTATCAGAGAGAAGGGAAAGGGACAAAGAGCAACACTTTGCTTTACGTTAGTCACTAATGTCCTAAACACAGTCAAACGTACACTGTCTATTGTAGGCATTTACAAGAGAATTGCATTCATTTCCAGTTCATGATAAAAACGCAAGACTAAATTCAGAGGATGCAAGCTGTTTGTCAGCAATATCCATAATAATTATGAAGGACGTCATTCTACCACAGTCAGTGTTTCCTGGCAGCTGATGGCTGGGGTGACATGAGTATGGACTGTGATGTGGTGACTCTGAGAAATGAGCAAGCATAGTTTAATGTTTAGGAAAAGGTTTCTGATGTTGCTGAAACACTAGTGGAAACACTGCTGCAAAACAGGCTTAAATAAGACTGAATGGCAGTTTGCCATATGAAATGCAAAAGACTGGAAACATTTAAATGTTGTGCTGTAAAACAATATTAAAGTTATAATTCTGACAATATTAACAAATATACATATGTAATTATTTTCTGAAATATAGGCATAATTCCACCTTTTTAGCTTTTATAGCCTGTTAAACATCATCAATAAATGATCTACTTTTAATGATACTGATGCACCTGCAGTTCTGTCCATATTTTCACCTTGCTTTGTAAATTTAGATGTTTGCCAGACTTCTTTTACAAGAAACAATTTCTGTTTATTGGCATTAAGCCTAACATGACAGTTTTGTAGCAACATATCTGTGGCATTTTAGTCAGGTTAGCAATGAAGTTCTTTTTGTTACCTTTCAATGACCCACACTGACATTTTTACTTTGCCAAATCTTTATATTCAGAAAAGCAGATATTAGAGAGTAACATAATCAAAGGTCTGTGTGAGCCAAGGCATGGAGTCAAAAGGATTACTGGATCCAATACAAAAGCACTAGCTGCCGCCCTTTCCTAATTCTTCTCATTAACGTAGCAGTCCGAGCAGCCGTATTGTTTGTCCCACCTGGGAACAGTGTTAAAAATGCAGAGTTTTTGGTTCGGACAGTGAAAGAAATCCCCTGGTTGGTGTTAAAGGGATACAACAGAAAAATAAATACCTGTTGTCAAATGTGGCGGGACAATGAGAGTTGTTTTTTTCCTGTCAGACAGAGAATCCCAGCATTCATATGTCACTCTGTTTACATTGTGCTTGTATCATTTTACCAACCACATGATCGTAGATCATATTGTCATCTTAAAGAAATGTTACAATGGAACATCTTAATCTGGTTTAAATTTAACATAATCTATTAATATTATCTATTTAAAAATAATGTGTTTAACAGCTTTTCATTTACAATTCCTTTATAATAGAAGCTACTAAATGTAAATTTCCTTCGAGCACTGATTAGAGAGCAGTTCCAAACTCTGAGTTTAAACCTTGTAGATGAAACTTGATCTGTGATTAAATTACCAGCCTGATTTCTGAACGGATTTAAAGAAAAAAACAGCTGAGATTCTCTGAGTCACAGGAAGTGATGTATGGCATGTCATGTGGCGTGAGTGTTTTGTTTCTGACTCCAGGATGGGGCCATACAGAGGTCTGTGTCAGTTACATGACAGCACACTGGGTGGCTCCGCAACAGTCCTTTATGATGGCTGCTCCTGACTTAGTGATCGACGGTTTGTTTGGAGGCGGCTCCGGGATTTGTCTCTTGGTCTTTGGAGCATCTTGTAATTAAGAAAGAGAAAAACAATGTTGAAGTAAACACACTTTTGTGTGTATTTGTGCATTTTTTTTCAAACACTGTCACTCACTTTGTGTAACTTTGAGCTTCTTCTCCAGAGGCATCAGCTTCAGTCTGAGGAACTCAGCCATCTCCTTGTCTTCCTCTCGCTCCCTGAGTTTCAGAAACAGACACATAGTCAGCCATTTGAATACAAAGGCAACAGTAAAGGTTGATATTAATCACTGACTAGCTTGATGTCCCTGATGTAAAGGACAAGCAGGCCAGATTTACCACAGTTTTTTCATATCAATGAACTTTTTCAGATAAAAAAGGTTAAAAAAATGTATGACCAAATTCTATTTTGCTGTTTCAGTTTCTCAGTGTTGCACATGCTGGCTCAATGTCATACCTAACTGGGACACAGCAAATTTATTATTAAATACCTGATGTACAACGGTAGCCATTGTCAAAAAAAATATGATATATTCAAACTTATCTGTCTGTTTTAAACTTAGGTCAAAAATATATCTTTTTTTATAAAACAAAAAATGTGTTAGCTACATGAGAAACTACCCAGCTTCATAGCAACGCCTGTCTGTCAATCCACCACTTTGGTCCATACTGAAATATCATTTTAACTCTGGGTTTGGCTGACATTAAATTCTCTACAGACATTAATGGACTCCAGGAGATGACTCCCTGTGATTTTGGAGATCCCTCGACTCTCACTCACCAACATGAGATTTTGAGTAAAGTGACATGATAAATTGCAGCTTCTCTGGCAATCCCTTCACCTCTAAATGAGCACTATCCTCATGTCAACATTTTTATTTTTCAAGTAATTTTTTATGACTAAATACCTTGGCAGACCCCGCCAGCCTCAGGTGTACATTTGTGCTGATTAGCAAATGTTAGCATGCTAAGTACAAGAAGACAGAACAGGGTTTAAACTATTACTGCTAAACATTAGCGTGTTAGCATACAGATGTAAGTATTTAGCCCATAGCACCACTGTTTCAAATGACTGTGAGCCTGTCTTAATGTTTACCTTGTATAAGGATTTAACTTAATGCAAAGCTGGTTGCTTGTCTCTGGGTGTAATGACATCTGATAGTTTACTTTACAAATTAACTATTGGAGCTGCTTAAAATTGAGTGAAGTATTTTCATTCTCTTATCCAGCGATTTGAAAACCAGATTTGATTTTACATCATTTTATATGTGTGTGTCAGAAAGTTATCTCTGTGTCACGCTCTGTGGGTAATCTGTTGGAGCAGACAAGAAAGAAGTAGAAACCACAATGTAGAGCCACGGTCATCAGTCAGCCTCCCTCCCACACACAATGCTGTGATGATGAACTGACTCTGTCCCCTGCATTCGGTCAAGCTCCCATTTGCTCCACACATTTACTCTAATGAGTCTCCTTCCTTCTGTTCCCAGCCCTCCTATGTCCATCAAATAAAGAAGTAAACAGTGGGTGAAGTTCAGCACTGTCTGAGTAAACAAACAAACACACAGCTCCCACATATTTACTGTGCATAGATGTGGGAGCGCTCTACCTTAATCTCTCCACCTCAGCGTCATCGACCAGGAAATCCCTCTTCTGCACCAGTTTATGGATCTTCAGGATCAGCTCCTCTTCTCGCTGCCGGTGCTTCTTGTTTTTCTCTTTCTCTGGGGTGAGGGAAGAAGGAAAATGAAAGAAAAGTCACTTATACATAAAAACATGGACATGCAGATGGAGCTGAAACCTGAATATTCTATTTCCTCACATACATTATAAATGCAGGCTCTGTACATTTAGAAAGCTTCATGCAGCTGACAGAAACAAGCTGACCTTACAGCAAAGTCAGCTGGCTCTTAAACACCGAGTCCCATCACCAGCCGACCCTTAATACGCCCCTCATGTATAATTTATAACAAATACGGCACTGACTTAATTATGCAAATGCAGGACAGTTCTGTTTTTGCTTTCACAGTCAGTCAATCCATGAACGCAACATCCACTTTGGTTTGTCTTTCTTTCCAAACCTTCACACTCGAAAGCACAGCAAAAGATACATAAAACAAATGAAACAAAGTAGATACACACACAGACACGTGCATAGACAGCTGCATAGGTAGGCTGTCTTGCACCACTGGTATTCAGGCTAGTTAGGGGAAAAGGGTTTGAAAAACGACTGCAAACATCAGCTCTTTTCTCCCATCAGGACATAAAGTGCAGCGATGCAGCTACTGTGTGTATCCTCCTGAGGGCAAAACAACATGAGGGGCGCACAGCTACAACGAATAAATCCTGATGTCACAGGAGCAGGAGAGGCGGCGGGGTGTGTTTGTCACGTGACTCATTGTGCTGGAGTGAAGTAAAAGGTTGCAAGAACCCCAAACAATTACACTCATGAGGCCCCAACAGCTAATGGGAATGTCAGCGAGGGGCAGTTTTTGTGTGATGGTGAAGTTTGTGTGACCAGTAATCCAAAATACAAATAGGGAGGAGAAATAATAGGAAAGATTAACAATGCAATTAAACTGAGCTGAAGCCACCACTGAGGACAGTGAGATCCCGTCCCCCACATTTGGCATTTTAAGTATCCTTGGGATGTATTAATTTCAGTTAAAGATATAATCTCATTTTCATTTAAATTAATGTCTGTTAAGTCACTATCTGTCGCCAAATGAGGTAACACAATGGTGATTGAGCCTATGGCCCACTGATGAAAGCCTTTGCATTTGCAGTATATAGTATTATTATGGACTGGGTGTCTGTGGCGACATTCACGGAAAAAATCACAAGCAGAGCCCAGTTAGTGACACGTTTTCCATCACCCGGCAGTGTTTGGTCTGCCAGAGATTGTAGGCGGAGCTAAGTGGCTGCTTTTCCGGTCTCTGCAAGTGTTGTAAGTAAACAGTAATCTACTATGGCTGAACAAACAAATAAAAGATTGATAAATACAGATACACCTTAAAAAATCTGTGAAAATCCAATGAAAAAGACACAAATTCGACACTCAGATGAAGGCAAACAGTCTAAAAAGGAAAGCGACTGTCAGCGAGGAAAATCAAGAGTTACAACGTAACAAAGGGAGCCAAATGTAGACGTCTGGTTATTTGGGACGCATGTGCCCGCAATTGCCTTTCATTACCATAAGGTGTCGCCAAATAGCGAACGAAACTGAGTACTTCGAGATTATATCTTTAAACACAAACAAATGCAAATGCAAATTTTAATATTGAAATTTGACTACCATACTTTTCAGCCAATAAAAGTAAATTACGTGTGTCTCCGACATAATCCTGGATTCTGGAGAAAGTGCTGAAGAATAAAAACTACAAATTATTACTTTTTTATTTCTACTACTAAGTATACCTTTACGATATTTTGCTTTGTGACTGATTGCTGACTCAGATCTCTGACTCTTTTCTATGTATGAAAGTGTAAAACTACATTTTGGTATTTGACAGTGTCCTATTATTAGTATCACTAGTAGCACGTATGTTGCTAAAGTTACTTGGGATGGCTTTAGTTGGAATTGCCTTGTCAGCTTTCTTTTGAGGTATCTGGAGCAGGTGGGGTTGGTTGCTGCACTGTGGGGATTCATGACCTCACTGTAGCCCTGATGATCAAATCACAAACTAGGAATATCAGACATGACTGCAGAGGTACATAAACGCCTTTCTCCCAACTTTATTAACACATAAACTTTACAAGACTAGTATTTTTTCAGGGATGTTGTTATATTATCAGGTGTTTTTTGTTCTGTTGTCCACGCTCACATTTCAAGGTTAAAAAAAAAAGCACCCTGTGATTGACAGGTCAATGGTTTGTTTCCAAAAACAGCTGACTGACGATCATCATCCATATGTCTTGTTGCTCTATGTGTGAGTGTGTGGGTGTGTGTGTGTGTGTGTGTCCTTGAACACGACACCAGCCCTTCCTGCTCACACACACTGCCACATGATGTAAATACACACTGAGGAGGTGTGTTTTCTTCCTGTTGCCATGTGCCAGTGATGCAGAGCTTCATGTGTGTGTTGCTATATTTAAAGCATCTGACGTCAGTGAATCACTTCAGCACATACGGGCTGTATTCAGACACAGAGAAAGCTGGATCTGACTGTGGAGTTAAACCAACATTTGACACTGTACTCTGCCTCAAAAACACAGAAACACCCAGGGAGGTAAATAAGTGTTGACTAAAATTCATTTTGGACATGTTGCCAGCAATGCTTCCCTCGGCTCATTTTGCCTTCAAAGTGATGATGCATGTGTGTTTGTGTGTGTGTGATTATCTCTCCCTCATAACTCCACCATGTGTCTGAGACTTACAATCAATCCTGCATAGTTTAGTGTAATGACACTTCCTATAAATCACCATGATGCCTGCTGACGTTATGGGACTCTGGCGAGCTGCAAACAGAAGCACATTCTGCCAAGAGCCCAAACAGGGAGCACGGACAGTTCTGCCCACAGAGGATTCAATCTGAGTGGTTTTATTTCCTAATGTGCATACAGCTGTTTTTCTTCATTATGACAGAAGACAGAAGTTATATGTGTGTGTGTACAAATGTGTTTGATCTGTACCTGGTACTGCGACAATCTGTCTCAGCTCCTGCTTTAAACTCATGATGTCTTTGCAGAGCTGAATGTCATCCATCCTGGAAAAATGAGACAGGAAACAGTAAATCTCTGGCTTCCATCAGATTAAAGAACAGCAGATATTATTCGCTGCTTCCACTTCCACTTGACTTGATGTTAGGCAGATTTAAACTGTTTAGTGAACCCAGGAAGGAAAGCAGCCATGGATGAAAAATACAAAAACAAAAAATTATCTCAAAACGACCTGTATGAGGCTAATTTATTGTCTTGATTAAGGGAATAATCCTGCCAAAAGCACAGAGATTCATTATCCCATTAATATGAAGATATACTGTATTTGTGTTCCATTTTCCTTAACGAGGAGGAAGGCCTTTCAGACTTCAAAAGTCCTGTCATTCTAAAGAGAAAATGTGCAAAATATCCCAGAAGTAGCACAAAAAACTAATAAATGAGATATTTAATTTACAATTGGAATAAAAGAGGAAAAAGCTGAATACATGAGTAAAACATTTAATCCGCCATTTAGATTCCTGTGCATTCATTTTCAGTCAGTTAAATAATTGATAAATGGACATGTCAGTTTTTCACACTGATCCCTGTGCTGTATAGTATTATCCACTCTGTGCCTGTCATTAGGAAATCACAGCCTCAGGCCCGGATGTGTCATACATCAGGAGTGTGTGCAGATGAAAACATGCAGCATAAATCAATCCCCGCTGCTCTGTGAGCCTCCTGAAGCCCTGATGTGTCAACCACGGGGCCTCGACATTTTCCCCTCTTCTTCCTTAAATCCACGTCGCTGTCTCTCTCTGCAGAGCAGTGACAGCTACCACAGATTTAATTCTCCCAGTGATAGATCAGGCGATGACTCATCCATAGCCTCCTCCTCCTCCTCCCTCTGAGTTTATCTCTCCATTTTACACCTCCCCCCTATTTTTCTCTCACCCTTGACCCCTCCCTTCAGCTTCTTTCTCTCCTTCTGTCGTTTTTTCCCCTCGTTCCGCCTTGTGTTTCACTCTCTCAATGCTATCTGTGATCTCCAGCAGCTTCAGCACTCTGACGCTCCATCCTTCAGTTTGTGTGTGTGTGTGTGTCATCTTGAGTCACACAGAGCCTGACAACAGAGACGTAAACAATAAGCAGTAGCGGCCTAATGATGCCTTTCAAGTTGGCGCGTAAACTAACATTATCAACTGAGTGAGCTCTCTAAGATGTGTATCAGCCTCATTGGACTTCTTGAGCGTCACACTGCAGATGTTAGCGCTGTAATGACCCTGAGAAGAAACTGTGCAGTCCGCTGTGTGACAGAGGAGAGAAAAATCCTGAGAAAGAAGCTTGTTTTTCTGCTTTCAATTTAGTTGTAAAAACATGCAATATTTCACACCTCATGATAATGTAATTTATTTTCTCAAAAACAAGATATGCTGATGCAACAAGAACAGCTGAAAGGATGGGGGAAAAAGGTAGGTTGGAAGAAGAGGATGCATATTGTTAGTTAAGACATAGCCTGTATTGAAGCCTGTATCAGACATCAGGCA
The DNA here is from genome assembly GCF_022749685.1 of Semicossyphus pulcher. Classification (NCBI taxonomy): domain Eukaryota; kingdom Metazoa; phylum Chordata; class Actinopteri; order Labriformes; family Labridae; genus Semicossyphus; species Semicossyphus pulcher. The sequence goes on along the minus strand of NW_027211681.1, from coordinate 1,270,140 downwards.
GCTACTTGACAAAATGTAGTCCTCCAGTACTAACTCAGCATTTTTACTGACTCAATTGATCACCGTCCATGTTTCCGTGCCGCACAGAAAGCGCAGACACAACATTCCCATGATGAAAGCAGCGAGGGTTTAGACAGAGAGGAAATAAATACAGCATGTCATCCTGAACGCTGCTCCATAATCCTGAAGCTAATGTTGATGATGAGCCAATGAGTTCATCATGGTGACTCATTCAGCTGTTATTGGCAGGTCCAGCCCTCTGCATAATCAATGGACAAATGTCTGCCTCCCTCAGTACTGTCTTCAAACAGCCAAGTTATATCACAAGACACTTGAATGTATTTGCTGTGCGTCATGAGTGTCCAGTGTGTCATGGCAACGCAGAGAACCTGATTATCCACCCAAGGACAGCACTAAGGATTGTTGTGACTATGTACTGATGAAATTTCTAATTCTTTTACATTTTGTGTTACAAAAGCACACATTCACGATTCAAGAACTCACATGAAGCGCAGTTCCGACTCCCGGCGTACCAGGACCTCACGCAGGCGCTGGATACGAGCCATCTCCACCTCGATCTCCTCTGGAGCCATGGTGCTCTCTGCCATGGACACGTCGGAATGACCTGGGAAGGAGAGGGAGGTAAAGCAGGGATTAGGTCCTGATGTAAAATGAATAAGGAGGATTTAAAAAGATGCGTGTGAAAGGGAAACGTGACGCTTTAAAAGCAGGAGAGAGAAGAAGACACAAATATCAAACTAGGTAGTAGTTGGGTGTTTTTTTTCCTCCACAAGGACAGCTCTGCTTTAGATGTTTAGATGTTTGTTACACACTTCCCTTCAAATTGAACACCTACAGTTTGTTTAATTAACAGACAGATACATCACTACACATGAGCAAATGACAGATTCCAGTGGCACAATGTCTGTATCTAGTTTGAGATGTGACTCTTTCATTTGTTTTCCTTGAATGTTCCTAACTTCTGTTTTTTAATCCTCGAAAACTATGTCATAGTGTCTGATTCTTGGCACACACATCTCTCAACCCGTCTCCCCGTGACGTTTCACCTCGCAGCAGCCAAGAACACGATATTTGTACTGAAAGCAGCATGTGTAATTGAGAGAGGTGGTGAAGCCACAGCAGTGCTGTAGGCGCAAATAATTGTTTGCCATTAAAAGGCTTCAGTCACTGCTGATGTGAAAATGAGCGTGTGACTTTAAGAAAAGAAAACCATAAATTAGGTTTGTAACACAGTAACTTTGAAATCCTTTTTCCGAAGAAGAGTATTGTTAACTTGTGATGATTCTGAGGAAAAACTCACACAGATCAATGAGCAATTGCGGCTTCTTGCCTCACTGAACTAGAGATGAATAACAAGTAGTCAGTGGTCACTTACTTCACTGATCAATTCTCTGACCACTGTAAATGCTGTGGCTTTTGCAACAGACTGACTTTAGCAGCATCTTACAACCTAAAAGCGACAGTCTGAAATGTGGCGCTCCAGAAGCTGGTGATCTATTAACATGTTCTTCAGGTTTCCTCCACATTAACGTCTTTCTAGCAGGTAATTGATCTTTCCTCCTCCCAACATTCCCATGTCTCCTTTGCAAATCATTAAAGGACCTCAGTTTACTCTGAGGAGTATCACTCGGTCTTTGCAAACACTTTTATGCCGTCTTCTGCAGCTCTGTAGGGATCTTTCCAAAGTTTGAGACAATACTGAAACAGAAAAAACAGAATCCCTGATTCAAAACTTAAAGACCAGGCAGGAAGGGCCTATGATGACAAGTTGCATTGTGGGAAGTGTGGGATCCAGGGGTTTGGGGGTAACCCTGACAAGGCAAATAAAGTCAGGATATCTTTGTCATAAAATGTCCACAACAATTTCCAGGAGTCCAAAATAAATCCAAAAATTTAGATTTGATTTGAGACTGGAGATTTGGAAAATATCTTGTCCATAAAGAGTGGATGATGTCTAAAACCTGTTTTTCTGTCTTCACTTATGTGTGTAAGTGATTCATTCCTAACAGGCCCAAACATAACTAAATCCCCACTTCGCAGAATCTGACTAAACAAACTATTTGCCTCTTAAATCCTAAGCTGCTGAATATGACGCACAATATTTATCCACAGTGTGTCTTATGTCATTAGAGAACTGGATCAGCTCTCTGTCCTCCTGCAGCAACATAAACTGTCGTCAGTGTCTGTGGTACTTTTCATGGCTGCTTGCAGAGGACAGAGCTGACTCACCACAGCAGACAGAAGTCTGCACAGGAGGGCTCACTTTGTTTGTGCCTCACTGAGATTGAATCATAACACAAACATTTCTGCTGACAAAAAACGCTGTCGCCCAAATCAAACTTTGTGTCATGGAACTGTAGCACGGTACGAAACACAACAGGAGCTGAAGTTTGTAAAAGTATTTTTCTTCATCCCCATTGATTGTGGGGCCACGTGATCGCTATCAATAAGACCAAGCTGCATTAAGTCTCATGTGGGGAAAAAAAGCAGCTCCATAATGTCTTAACAGCCTTCCTCTCATCTGAAAAAGCTGCTCACACATCCGCAAACTCATTAACAACAGGAACGAACAGCATTGATACATCCAAATTAAAAGCAGCATGTTCACCAGGGACGGGTGAGGTTATCTCTTTAGTTTCAGGCCAACATAAGTAGCACTGCTCCCGCAGATGTAAACCAATGTCCTCACATAATTATCAGCTTCAATAACTCCCATTTCATTAAAACAAACTGGCTCCTCCTTGTACTTCTGGATTATGATTTACTGAAGAAGCCTGGAGAGCTTGGATCATGTGTGGTGCAGCGGCCACATGGGGTTCGCCAACAGAGAAATGTAAGCATCTGTATGACATCCAATCCAGACGCCCCTGACACATCCTGCAGTCACAATGTATGCTGCTGCTGCTGCTGCTGTCGCCTCTAGATCACCCCTCAAAAAAAACAGATGGTGACACAAAATAGAAGCAAGATAAACTCAGGCAGAATTTGTCTTTGTTTGAGAGATAAGAGAGGATACACTCTGCTTTCCTTCTGTCTTGTTTTCTGGCTGCACGTGTGTGTTTGTGGTAAGAGAGAGAGAGAGAGAGAGAGCATTGGTTAGATCTGTGTCTAAAAATATCCACAGATTTTTTTTTCTTTCTTCTCTGACTTGATCTGGAAGTTTCTTCACACCCTGCTCTCCTGTAATGAGTGATCCTTAGTGGAACCAACTAGGACACATCTTAAAGGACGGTCACTTTGTTGCTTCCGTCAACACATGCATCATTCATCGCCCTTCACTGAGGCTTTGACAACAGGACACAATAATAAAAACATCTGTTATAATGGTTCTGCTAATATTGTTTGTTCATTTTTTCATTGTGTTTGTTTAGCATTATGGTCATTTTTAAGGCTGTAGTTTGTGACAGATAATTAACCCCAAATTAATTACATATTATTGGCATGCTTTGAGCATCATAACAAAAGAAATCTATATGATTAGAGCGTCTGCAAAGTGACAATTTGCTAGTACATACCACCACATACTGATTATTTTGAGATTTGGGATGGTAGCTCAAAAACAAAAATGAATTTAAGGACATCCCACTGTGCTCTGGGATGTTGTAACTGATGTGTTTTGTACAAGTAATCAACCAATTAACTAAAACAATAATAGTTAGTTGTAGACCTAAATAAGACAAATGGAATAGATATAGGACAAAATAATAGGGATGTCAAATCCATTGGCTCTGGAGTTAGGGATGTTGATTTCCAGCTGAAAACTGCTGTCCAGCTAATTCTGACAGCGACTCAAAATAGTAATCATCTCTCCCATTGTAAAGATTACAGCTATCCTCCAAATTAATAATAAAAAGGTGAATGAATATAGTTGAATGCATTTAGAGAAAATATCCCTCAAACCGTCATAATTCACCCATATCGCCATGTATATTCTTCTTAATGTACAGTATTTAATCTACGGATCAGTGCAGAGGATCCGGGGGTTGACTCATTGCTGAACGCTTCTGCATCAGACTGAATCAAATCACCACAAGTTTCAACATGCCCTGGGCTTCTTGTATTTGTTTTAGCCTTCATTCCTTTCCCCAAATTCATTCACAAACCATGAAATACCCGTAGTGTGCATGTAGTGGAATATATAGGCCTTTTTAGCACAAAGGCGGCGCAACTGATACATCCCAAACCTTTGTGACTCACGCATTAACCGTTTCAATGCTCGCTGCTCACCGGGTTTCACTGAGTGAAACAAAGGGCATAAAACACTGAAATGATAACTGTACAATTTGTGACCACCACACCGTTAAAACATCATCACATTTTGATGCATGACGCTCACCTTTGTCCGTTGTCCATGCAGTTTCTGACACGGCGCCGTAGCTCCTGAGCGCACGCTCGGTGTCCGAAATAGATTTCTTCAGTTCCATGTCGGCTAAGTGCCCGCGTGCATAAACAAGAATACAGCGAGTCTTTCAGCTAAATCTTCCTCTCTGTGTGTCCTTCAGATAACTCAGTTTCACCCGGTGACAAGGCTCCAGCGACCCGAGACGTTGAGCATCTTTATTCAAGCTTTCAAGTCCCTCGACGTGTGGATGGAGGTAAGGATGTTGGGAGCATGCGCAGTGCGGCCAGGGATGTGAGGACTTGGGAGACACCCACTGGCACCGATATGACGTTAAAAATAACACAGTAGGAACACCGTTGCACTGGAGTTGTTACTGACAGCTTTTCCAAGAGTTTGTCTTTTCAAAATACCAAAGGATGGATATTCTTCATGTGTTCATTTATAATAAAGGGATAAGGAAGCAGGGGTCAACTGCTTTGTAAGCGTTAGGTCTCTGAAGTGTACCAGGGTTGTCATTTGGCAGGCTGACAAAACTGCCAAAGGTTAATGGCAGGTGTTTCCACAAAAGGAGGTCTGGTTGCACATGGCAAAATGAGACGGATTCTCCTTGAACAGTCTGTAACTAATTGGAAAACAATCTTATTAATACGTGCCTCAGGCTTTCTTTTTGAACTCTTTGAAGCAGGGAGAGATAGTCAGACAAAGTAAAACAGAGGGAAAACAGGCTGCAGAAAAAAAAGTCCTGCCGCTGCAGGCAGGGCTTTCAAAGTACATGTTGTGCTAAATATAGTCCCACAAGAGACAGTGCTGCAGTTGCATCTAAACATGAGTAATACATTCTAAGTATGTTGTTCAAGTTCAGTTATACCGGATTTATTTTCTGTCGCTATCACTGCATGTTCAGAAAAAGGTCACACAGGTAAACAATGGGATGCTTTCATTTTAATCAACAATAAATAGTAATTATCTCTAACACAGTTAGTGCAACTATGCAAAATGTGATCAAATCATTTTTCAACACATTAAAGTCAACAGAACTGATCAACTTTTCTTTAATATATTTAAATAAGTCAAAAATTGCAACAGAAATCACATATAGCAAAGCATTCTTTGAAGTAAGTAGCATATTACCCAGTCTTCAACGGCTGATTTGAACAAGTTGGTTAATTTGAGCTCTCATTTCCAGTGTAACACATGTGCATAAAAATTATAATTAGAAACAAACACCATTCTACCTACACTTACATTAATTTTGTACACTGAAGGATGCAATTTAAAAGATGTCGATCCTGAAAGGGATCAAAACATTACATTGCATTTTTTCTGTACTCCAATACAAACAGTATTAAGTCAGTGAGACTGATAAAATAACATAACAGTTAATTACATTTCAGACTCAATTATATGAGAAACAACGATTGACACATCTCTCCTTGACACCAGGAATTTCACAAACAAATGGGAACACAAGTGAATGAAAATGTTAATAATCGGCCTGAGACTGACAACAGACATTTGCCCTGTTAAATTCTTGATATAGGAAAAACAGTCAGCTCTAGCACTGACCCTCTATGTAGAAAATTACCTCTATAGTAAACTGCTTGGCAGAGGCATCTGACATTAACATATTAGTAATCCGTGCAGGCAAGAAAAACATATGAAGTAAGATTTTCACATAGAGTTCAAATAAAGCATGTGGTTGGGATTGAACAGAGTGTTGAAAAATTAGAAATGATTTAAAGAGACAGCACCCTACAGCACAACTTTGACATAAAAGCTGAAAACAGGCAGGCACATTTTCACATTCAAGTAAATGGATGTTTGAGTCAACCTTCATCGATCAATATTTAACTCAAAGTAATCTTCAGTAGTATTGCATTTCTTCAACATTTAGGGTTAAAATGTGTAGATTAAAAAATTTGGGACATTTAAAAATGAAAGTTTGAAACCTAGCTCATATTGTAGCTGCCAGTCCACACTGTGGAAATAATTATTTCCCATTTCCATTCCAGTTTTTTATTTTGATGTCAAGCAGAGGAATGTGGATCATTTACTCAACAACACAGTTTCTGTACCAGGGAACTCTGTTTTTCCATATGCAAGAACACAATGCTACATTTTTGATAGAAAGAAGGGAACCTTATAAGAAGCACTGCATGATGATAGCTCACTGTGGGATGGAAAAGTAGGACTGAATTACATTTTCCCACAGAGGTGATGTGCTGTATGAATATTAAAAATATACAGTACATTACATTCCAGTTGCTGGACACTGTTTCCTGAACCACATTAAATCCTCATGAGGAGTCACTTTCTTAGTTTACCCCAATGAGACTTTGTACACAAACCCTGGCAGTGATAGTGCAACTTCAGCCACAGACAGGACCACCGTCTAGTGGACCAGCTGTCTCCTGTTTAGGCTTTGGCTGTTCACATTTTGTTTTCCTCCATTACAACAACTTACTCATTTCACTTCTAAGTAGGTTTAGCTGCTACTGTTGCCTCTTTGGGAGCATCTGTCTTCTCCTTAGAGTCCGGGTTCTCCTTTGTGGGATCTGCTTCACCCTCTTTAGGAGGGAACATCCATGCTAGAGCAGCACCAGCTGTGCCATCGCCACTCTGACGTGAAAAGCAAAGGAAGGTGGCCCAGGCGAATGCACAGCAGCCAGTGAAGGTGGTCCGCACGTACAGAGGCACCAAGGCAAAGTTCAGAAACTGAGAAGGCAGATAAATAAATCCATATCAATACATAATTAATCTGTAATCTTTTAGAACTAGTTTCTAAAAATAAATGAGTTCTATGCGAGTATTGTTGTGATATGTCATACTGAGACTCTTCTGTAAGTCTAAGAAGTAAAGCTTCAGGATTTACTTTACTTTGTCAGTTTTTTTTGTACGGAAATGTGGGATATTTCAAAATTCATCATACTGCAAAATTACCAATATTTGGTGACTTTAAATTTTATAACAGCTACTGTAATGAATGAAAGGGTTTATTAGTAAACACAATCTTTACTGAGAGTTTCAATTTATAACACTTACATCAGGTTTATTGTGAAGCAATGAGATGTGACTGAAAGCTTAGAAGCATTACAGATGAAACATTTAGTCTTTTATTTCTTCGGTTAAGAATGATCATTTATGCATTATACATATTAATATTTACCTGCATAAATGGCCAGAACATTAGCCCAGTCTGAAAAGAGAGAAGCAGAAAGCACACAAATCATTTGTAGACAAACAAGGAAACCTCCACTAACATAGCTCTTTAATTAACTTTATCTTTCACTTTATTGACTGAGAGGCATGTGATATCAGAGTTGGATAACTTCATCAGGAGAGCCAACAGTAGACTCAAATAATATGTGATAAATTAACTGTTTTCATACACAAAACTGTGGGTATATAGTGCATAAAGGGTCTTCAAAATACACAGAGCATCAGTTTTAGATGTGTTCTCTGTTTTGATTAAGGCACAAGGTACCTGTCACAACATATCACTGGTGACACCATATTTCAGTGGCGAGCACTTGTAGATGTTAGCAAGCGAGAACATGCTGTGACAGCCTGTCTCTGCTCCTACTACTCACCTTGTATGTGTTCAGGAATTTTTCTCTCCAGTCCTCCGTGATGTCCTCTTTGCCTTCTAAGAAGCTGACACCTGGGCGACAAACACGACGGCTGACAGTTCATTCTCTGACAGTCAGCAAGACAATGATTTGACTGATGGAGAGTTAATAGACAGTTATTAAACTTTCTAGACACCATTAACACAGTTTATATTTAAGTCTTTCAGGATTAAGAAAAATGATAATTGTGGCAATATATCATGTCATGTTTTCTCACACTGTGTTATTAATACACTGGTTCAAAAATTGAAACCCATTCTCTTTTAGTACAAAAATGTACCGTACATCGTTTTGATTAAGCATTCGGATTGAAGGATTTAGTAATTAGCAGTTTTAATGTAGTGCGCTGCTCTTGTTTTCCTTTTGTTTTATTGGCATCAGTCATTTTTTAATTACTATAAGGCTTATGTAGGCCATTCTTTTATTGCTTGTTAATCCAGATGCCAGTTAACATGATCTTTATAAAAGCTCTTAATATCTTTTGCATGAACTTGAAGCCTACAAATATAATACTACTTAGGTTATATAATGGGGAAATAAAGGGACGCATTTAAGCTACTGGTTAGACTGATAATGTAATGTTTGGTGTAAAATTAAGTTTCATACCATCCCAAGTGATAACTCAACTACACCCCAAAAGTAAGAAAGTCAAATCAGAAGTTAGCAACGTCACTCTATTCAGTGATGTCTTTCATATGACCTCCGCCAGGACAACGAACGACTGCTGATCGTTACACTACAAGAGAGGAGCATCGACAGGACTATGGGTCAGGTTACAAATTGACAGAGCTCTTGCGAAGTTAACCATTAACTGCCCGGCAGGCTCCCAGTGTTCCGTGACGTCCTGCCCCTGTCGTCCTACCACCCACTGACCTGTGTAGAAGACGCTGGTAGCCAGGGGCGCCGCTGTGGTCTGGTCGAGGAACAGCTTCCTCATCACCATACCGGCAGAATTCCCGGGAAACCTACGCTCCAGGAAGCGCATCCAGAAGAAATTGAAGTTACCATGGAAACTGAACGCGACCACGGCGACGTTCCGTGTATGGCTCCAGTCCATTTTCTCCCTGTGCGAGAACCATTGGTGGACGAAGTCCCCTCCAGCGAACAGACAACCGTACAGAGTAACGTTGGTGACCCACGGAAAACGTCGGACTTGTCTCAAAAACGCCATACGCATAATTTTACAGTTATTGTCGCCAGGTGAAATTATAAATGGCCTTAGCAAAATGTTACACTTAGCTTAATTTATAAGTTAGCTAGCTAGACGTTAGAGACGTCATCTCCGTCTGAAGGTCTCCGCGGCATCACTAATATTGTACATTTTCGACCGGTTACAATAGAAAAGGGTGATAAAGGTTATAGACATATACGTGTATATGTTTCTCGTATACTGAACGTTAAAACGTTAAACAATCACAGATAGGATACTTGCTTGTTATGCACCATCCGACACCCGGCACGGGACTGAGTCCACCACTGTCCGGGTCCCTTCATCCTGCGTAAAATTACTACGCCCCTTTTACGTAGAAAAGAGTCACAGCAGGCTTCAGTTGCAGGGCGGAGCAAAACCGAATACACTGAGCAACCACGGCAGCTCAGTCTGACAAGGGTATCTGGGACCGTCAATCTGTGCTGCAAGTTTTGCCTGAGATGACTGGGATTATTATGGGTAGTGTCATACATAATACAGCCCGTTTTCTCAATGGCATTGGACCAAAAAGCTGCTTAAACCTCATTCTTCCATAGCTTTTTTACTTATTTTTATTCTACTTCTATGTTCACTGTTCTGCACCAAAATGGCAAGTCAAATTCCTTGTATGTGTAAACCTACTTGGCAATAACTTAATTCTGATTCTGTTGAAGTGGTGAACTCAAATAAATGAATTTAAAAAACTTACCCTTTTCCATTTGTCACCTAATATAGACACAGACATCTGAAAGTACATTTGATTATTTACATTTATTTAGCAACAGATACAGCATGTTCACAAGTTGCAGTAAGTTGCACTTAATGCTCTAAGCACCCTGCAACCTTTAGAATAACACAACTGACGAAAGGCCTTAAACAATGAATGTCGTTGCTTTCATTTTGTACGGTTTCAAAGAAAACAAAACTTGTAAAATCATATTTTGTTAAGTTAAACAAGAATCCATATCCTCCCTTGCAGAAGATTAATATACACATTTATGTATGCATTTTCCTAGAACATACACATTCAACACCCAGTACACAGCAGTATATACAGCATGTGATGAAATGTCAAATTCCACTCTCATCAGCAAGGTGCATTTGTAGACAAAAATAAACTTTGTTAAACAATACAGAGTTTAGCACTGAGTATTTTCTCCACTATACATAGTCTTGAAATAATTAATTAATTAATTATTGTTGAGTTCCCAAACTGTAATTGGTGTTAAACAGTAAGTCAGGCTCTATATTAAAAGGACAATACATTTGTTTTTCTGTTTAAGCCCATTAACTTCTTAATGTGCTCAGATTATACCTTAGTTTAATGATTGATTTATACTGAAGTCCTAAGTTGACCTGCATTCATACATTTCATTTACTCCATTTTCCCATGATAACGGGTGATTTTCGGTTGTTTTCTCCAGATCTGAACTTATTTCTTGTTTCTGTCAGATGATCATAACTTGTATCCCCAGAGTCACAAAAGCACAAAACATAAAAAATAGGCATAGATTACCTCATTAGTGTGGGCAATAGCAGCATGGCATGTTGTCGTCTGGCCAATCACAGTGACCAGCCTTGCCACAAAATGATAACGTTATCACAAGAAAACCAGCTTTGTTATCTCAAGATAATGACATAAATGTATCCATTATAATGGGAAAAACACCTTTTTTATCCTAGGATAAGGTGAAAAATAAGAGAAAACAATCAGAAATTACTTGTATCAAAGGAAAATTGATTTAATAAAATGTATGAATGTGTGTCCACTTAGGGCTACCATAGATTTCATATGTCCCAGAAAAGTTGATTTTCAGGCTTAAAACTTGCTTGTAATGGGAAAGGTTTGACTTCCTGGAGGTAAAGTACCCAACAATATTAACTTACTGACTGAAATTATATTGGCAATTAAATTTCGATTCTATTTGGTTTTTGGGCTAAAAAAAGATACAAAAGGATAAGTATGGTCTTTAAACTAGGCATAAGACAATAGTGTTAACTAGACAATTCCCCGTTGGGAAATCGCGAGAGTGGGCTGTGCTGCGCTGCATGTCTGTATTTGTCTAGACAGACACATTCTGTACTTATGGATAGCCTATAGCTTTGCTAACCCCTGTTGGGAAATTTCCTATGGAGATCTGTTCAGGCCGAGACTATAATCATACATGGGAAATTTCAAGCTGATTGAACATTGTATATGAGAGTTCCTACTGGCTCTTACCAGTTGGTGGCGCTGTGACTATGAGTGAAAAATGAATATGCAGATGTGTTCAGGGCAGTACCCTCATGAAACCTGTGAAATTTGGAGCAAATCAGACAATGTATATGAGAGTTGATACAGGCTCTGCCCAGTAGGTGGCGCCATCAATATGAGTGAAAAATGTCTATGTAGATGTGTTCAGGGCAGTACCCTCATCAAACCTGTGAAATTTGGTGGAGATTGGACAATGTATATGACAGTTTATACAGGCTCTGCCCAGTAGGTGGCGCTATGACTATGAGTGAGAAATGTATATGTAGATGTGTTCAGGGCGGTACCCTCATCAAACTTGTGAAATTTGGAGCAAATCAGACAATGAGAGTTGATACAGGCTGTCACCAGTGGGTGGCGCTATAGTATTGGTAAGGAAAGGAGTGTGTAGATCTGTTCAGGGCGGGACTCTGATCAAGCATGTGAAATTTGGTGCAGACAGGATGAAGTACAGGCGAGTTATCGCAGCCTAAATGTCATGGCGAGGCATCATGGCGAAGGTTATATGCGCCGCGCCGCCAGGGTCACGCCCTCTGTTGTAACCTGAACAAGTTTTGTCACAGACCTTAATCAAGGTCTTACGAGTTTCCTGACATGAATTTGAGGTTAACATGTTTTACCACCTTGGAGGAGGGGCTTGTAGAGTCAAATATGTCACTTCCTGTTTCCAGTAGCGGGCGCTAGGCCTGATGGGAAATATTTTCATGTAATTGTGTTCAGGCTGGGACTCTTGTCATACACGTGAAATATGAAAGACCACACACACACAACTGTCCAATCAGAGTCCTCCTGTGTTGTCTGTCATCTGTATCCGAGGTGATTTGTCAAATGAGATCGATCAGCGCGGAGCAGAAGGTTATATCATGGCAGAAAAAACCACACACACACAACTGTCCAATCAGAGTCCTCCTGTGTTGTCTGTCATCTGTATCCGAGGTGATTTGTCCAATGAGATGGCTGATATCTGTGCACTTGACACAGACGCCGGACGATCATACTCTGCTGCAGTCTCTCTGTCTGTGTGATTTACATTGGAGTGAATGGAGAAGTTGAGCGCTACTCTTGTCGGTTACAGGCAGATCAATCAAAAACCATAAGTCCTACTGATAAAGTAGACAGATTGGGAGAAAGAAGACAAGTGTGGCTACAACTTTGTGAAAAATCACTGTTCTACTGTGTAATTTGTGGCTGGGGTGAGTCACGGAAAGAGAGAATTTCTGAGAGTTTTTTGGAGTCTGAAGAATTAATTGGCCCAGCTGAGCTCGGTTGCCGCGGAGATGGTTGTCGTTACTCCCTAGCAACGACCAAAGCTGGTGTCTGTGGCAGCTGATCTGAGCGTGATTTCTGGCTCACATTTAGGACGTCAAACTACTGCCATTTCTTCCAAACCAAACATGATATCGTCAAAATTTCTTCACCATCAAGCCAGAAAGGCCTTAAAGAACACAGACATAAGTTTTTGTGGTCCTAGCTTCTAAAATGTGGTAATAGGAGCGAGTTAAAAACAGGTGCACTTTCGAGAGTCCTGGAAAATCCTCCTCCCGATTAACATTGGAGTAAATGGAGCAGTTGAGAGCTACTCTTGTCGGTTAGGGGCAGATAAATCAAAAACCGTACATCCTACTGATAAAGTAGACACATTGGGAGAAAGAAGACAAGTGTGGCTACAACTCTGTGAAAAAATCACAGTTCTACTGTGTAATTTGTGGCTGGGGTCGCGAGAGAGAGACAGAATTTCTGAGAGTTTTTTTTGAGTCTCCGCACTCTGTCAATTAGCTCTGCACGAACATTCCGCAATACACACCCATTATAAATCCTGAATTTTTCCAAAATAACTCACCATCTTTAAAGGCTCACCGTTCAAAAACGAAACATGGTAGGAAAAAAGTTCAAATACAACTTAAATAGACAAGACCTGAGCCTACATTTTAAAGTTTGAATGGTGTTTCTAGGTGAACGTAGGCCAGAGCAGGAGATGTTTGAAAAACGTGTCAGATTTTCGAGTTTTTTTTTCCTCGTCCCATTCATTCCAGATGGGAATTTTTTCCCAGTTTTTCGCGTCTTACGACGCGAAAAACTTCGCACAGCCCACAATGGACCCCTATAGCTTTGCTATAGAGGGGGCCATTGTGGGCTGTGCTGCACAGCCCACTAATTATTCCTTTCAATAGTCAAACAAGACAAGCATAGTAGGATATTAACCTTGACTGACTGGGCATCGCAGATGATGTAAGATGCAGACTTTGTACCACCTCACAAGAGTGAAAAAAGTTAGTATTACAGACATGAACAGAATCCCTTGTACTTCCTCAACTCTCCCTACTGGACCAGCCAGATGAGTCAGGAAAGCAACATGCACATGGTCCAGCGGGCGGTTACCTCCATGTTAAGACACGATGAACAGATAAACAGACACTGGGCGGATGGGTCACAGTGTATCAGTTGAGCTGAGAGGCAATAATAGGCAAGTTCCATGTTAAGGTTGAGTGAGAAATAGTATTAGGGCTCTATGATGGGACAGCCCTCTCCCAGTCCCCCCTCTCAGTCCTGTGGTAGAACTGTGGCTGACCGCCGGGGAACAGGCTATCAGGGCTGGGGTGTTCTAAAAGGAACTGGATGGTGGACTTCATGTGCTGGACGAAATGTGGCGGCTCAGCCAGAGGAGAGGTGGACAGGTACTGTGCATGAGAGAGAAATACCAGAGTTAAAGGAAATTCTGGATTGCTGCTTCACACTTGGGAGGGTTTAAGACAAAAAAAGAGAGAAGAATATCAAAGGATGAAGTAGACTATATTTATAGTTCTATTTCCACTTTAAATTCCTGTACCTTTAAAATTGTGTCATCATTTTGTGACAACCAGAAGGCAATATCCAGATTTGGAGACCACTTGCAAGGGCCGATTTTAACAAGTCCTCTGCTTGAATCATATATGTCAGCCATCTGCATAAAAAAATTAAAAATAAAAAAGCTTTTGCATTTAAACAGACCTTACTTAACTTAGAAACTTAGAAAACAACGTTTGTTAATTCTAAGTACCTGCCCCCCAGTAAAGGTCCTTGCTGAACGCAACTGCTCTGCAGGTCCTTTGTGAGTAAATGAAGACGGAAAAACATCCCCCGTTTTAACATTGACACCTGTGTAAAAACAGACAAAATAAAATTAAAAAATATATTAGAGGTCATATGCCATGAAAAATTGTAACCTTTTAGTTCTCACTCTCACTAACTGCTGCAGATTCATCACTTACCTATTCCATATATGACAGGCCTATGTGTTCCATCAACAACACTATCATTTATTTCTATAAAACAGAGAACAGAAGGGTTAATACCACGAGAGCATGACTGGTAAAATATTTCTAACATAAAGTAAACCAGCCAAAACAGCTATCATAGTTACCTGTGATGCAACATGTTTCCAGATGAATATCCTCTTTCTGTTTCTGGAAAGCCGCTGTGAAGTGAAAAGAGTCAAAGTGTTACAAAGCTCAAATACTACCAGGAGAATATTACAATGACACATACGGTAGTTTAAAAGACTATACCCAGGATGTTAAGGCTCAGTTTATGGGATGTTTTTGACTCATCGTTGAATCCCCCGACAAGGTGGAGCTCGAGTCTGCATAAGTGAATGCAAAGGAAAGAAAAAAATGAAGGAACACCAAAAAAACGAATGCGCACTTTTATAACTTGTCTTTGTGTGTCTCATACCTGCCCTCCTTACAGACGTTACTCAGTGACGTGACAGCTTTTACAAGGAGCGGGACTTCAGACCAGGTGCTGGAACCATCACAATGAGCAAGGCAAACAGCTCCACTTCCTGAGAAAACATAAAAATCAATTCTTTAGATATCTAAAATTTCATTCCTGATTATTAACATAGCCAGATAAGGCACAAAGTATATTCTAAAGAAGAGAATGTTACCAGTGTGTCGCAGCACAACTAAATGGCAGGTGGTGGCATCTTCAGATCCAATTACTGAAACACTGTCTGTGTTGGGTGAGACAGAAGAGCACATATTGTGATCAAGAATGTTTATCCAACAGTACTACCTGGGAGTTAGTCAGATGCAAAGAAATGTTAGAAATGTTGGCAGCTTAACCTGCTTTATTTGAAGTCACCAAACCAGAAGGTGCATGTGTCAAGTTTTTTCATAGAAGGAAGTCAACATAATTCATTATATTCTGTATATTTACATATATAAATATGTATGTATATATAGACAGTTGTGATCAAATTTTAGATACAGTTGTAAAATAATATACATTTTATAGCAATCTTGAGTTTCCAATAACTAACTACTTTTAATATAGTAAAGTTAGCTTTCAATTATCTGTGTAGGAAAATTCTTTCTCTGCATCACACCCATTGTCTTTATTTAGAGAAGCAGGCAGCCACTCTGTGAGACTGTGAACGACTGTGAACTAACAAGTGCTTTGGACAAGGGCCCTCACGAGAGAATTAATCATTTATTCATGCTGTACACTTGCTTACTTAGGTTTTCATTTGGTCTGTTGCGTATTTACGATACATTGTTCACTTATCGTATTAGCTCTGTACATATTTTTTAGGATACACTTGTTTACTTACTGATTTTTATATGCCCTTTATTGTAATGTTGCGCCATCCATTTGCTGTTGTAACACTGTAAATGTCCCTGTTTTGGGACGAATAAAGGATTATCTTAATTTATCTTAATCTAACCTAGTATGTTTTTGATAGTGGGGGGAATTGGAGAACCCAGTGAAAACATTAACAGCAGGTTCTCCTCAAAACACATTTTGGGTCTTTGTAGCCAGATTGCTGATTTTTTGTTTCATTTGACGCATGAATGTTTTCAATAAAGACTTATCACTGAAAACTGTTTTTTCATTGTAAGTAAAGACTGCTATAAACATGCATGTTCTTCTTTGCAAGCCAAATAAACCTTTTGACCACCACTGTCAGTGTGTATATGTCTATGTGTTTATATTGAAATGGATATGGGTTGATGATGTATTCCCATCATCAGGCTTTACTCACGGTCTGCTGGTGTTGTTGCAGCAAACTCTCGTTGTTGGACATACAATAGGCACTTCGGGTCAACTTCAACAGGTGGCTTAGACCGAAATGTTCTTGCATTTTCCTGTGATAATTAGTAAAAATGCACTTTGTTTATTTTTTTGGTTTTTAGCAAAAACACTATCAACCAATGCTATCAAACAGTGTTACTTCACAATTATTAGTACAGATCTCTTTGCAGTTGTATTTGTCTTATAATTATTTCACTATGCCATATAGTTTCATGGTTGTCATAGAAAAGGAAAATGTACCCTAACTATAATAATGAACAATGAAAGACAGGACTCAGTAGATTTCTATGTATGAAAATAAAAAACACAATACTGTAACGTTATGTCCAAATATTATTGACAGGAGTCATCAAACGTTCAAATATTTCCCAATTAAATGAAATGACGTTTGTTTATTGACATCAGCCAACAATATTTTACTATTCTTTTACAATATTGTAGCAATTATGATACACCACTTTGCTGTAGTAATCATCCCTGATTTATTTACGTCTGCAAAACGTCTCCACCAATCCTGTTCATAAATTTAACGCCATTCTCTTTATCACAAGATAACTGCTAGTCCTTCGTAAAGTGATTATTCACAGAAACGCACAGTAGGCAGCTAGCTCAACACGCTAAATTTAGCCACACTTTCAGGAAACAAACCTGTAAATGCGGATGTTTGTCGAACACCTCCGCTGTCGAGCTTATTCGGCCAAGTCCTCTGTTTTGAATAAACAAAGGCATTTCCTAACCCTAAGCGATGTCCCCTTGTAAATCAACGCGTTAACATACTATTACTATTATTAAGAACAGTAACTTCATATTTTTATCATCTCATAAGTTGTATACACATCGCTTTAATCGCAAAACCCTTCAATGCGATGGAGCTTCCGGTAAGACTTCTTCTACGTCTTCAAAGAAAAACTACCTCAAAGTCACATCGCCACCAACTGTTAAAAACCACGAATGTGCCTTCGAATCAAATTCACCATTATAACTTAGCGAACATTTTTACGTAGAGCTGTTGCTCTGCCAACAGTTCTACGTAAAATTACTAGTTGAAGTTACGTGCTTAAAGAGGGCAGGGAGGGAAGGCGGAATACTGCCGTGCTACGTGACGCATACAATTATTGTTTACCAAAATACTTATTCAAGCGTTATTATTGTCTAAAATACCGTTGTAAGCGTAATTTGATCTTATTTTTCTGTTTACAGCAGAGTGCAGCGTGAATAAAACAGCGTTAAACGTCGAAGCTTACAGTACAATACTGAGGATAGAATAGTATAGTTTTGTTGTCATAATGCGAGGGGGTTCCTCCTATGGTGACAGAGACAGGGACCGTGGACGAGACAGGTAAGTTTAGATCATATATGTTAACAACGCACACATATTTACCGAATCATTAGTGCTGCATAATGTATAGACATCTGTGAGTTGACTTAAAGGAAAGCCATGGCCGTTTTGAGACTCAAATATTCTCGTAGCTGTGGGCTTCTAAATACAACTCGAAGGCAGGAAAGTTCTCACCTCCTCAGGGTCTTTTATAGGTTTGTTGTTACTTGCAGTTTTAGAAGACTGTATTTATCAAGTATAACATAAACTTAAATTAGGTGGCGTCAGGGTAAAGGTCATGTTATCACTGAAGTCTGTTGACTAGTGCATAAGCAATCGTTTACTTACAAGTGAGGAGTAACAGTGTAACTACTAATTTTAAGTACATATGGTTTATGGTATCAGATTGGTGCATTAAGTAGCTTATTCGCCATTGCCTATTAACACATTTTAGGCTCAGTGGGAGGCATTTCCATTTCTCAGTACAGGAAAAACTACACACTATAGGCTATTGCTGCAGCATGCCTTCCTAATTTCCCCTCTACTCTGATCTCTTGACCCTTGTCTCTCAGGCCACGGTTTGGGGCCATGAGTGGTCGCAGTGGACCCCCACCAATGAAGTTTGGGAATCCAGGTGAGCGTCTCCGCAAGAAGAGGTGGAACCTTGACGAGCTACCAAAATTTGACAAGAACTTCTATGCTGAACACCCAGAGCTCCAACATATGAGTCAGGTAAACCTCTTAATAAACATCATATTCATAAATCAAAAAGTCAGAGCTATTTCAGCAGAAGGTATATATAAAATATATACACCATGTTCCAATCGATGTAATTTCCTTTTTTCATCTTTTGTTCTGTAATATGCAGTTTGAAATGGAAGAGTTCCGCAGAAAGAAGGAAATCACCATCAGGGGATCTGGCTGCCCAAAGGCTATCACCGCTTTTCACCAGGCACAGTTTCCACGTTAGTAAACGATAGACTATTCCAACTGTAATGTAAATTGATTAATCTCTGGGAAACATTAGCATGTGAAACATATAATTAATTCACTTACTCCAGCATCTAGGGGCTTAAAAAGATCATTTCATGAGCCTCTTACCTGGTAGATAAGAAAACCCAAAACAACTGATCTGCACAACTAAATGACCGGTTGTATTGTTTGTAAAATGTGCTTACGAGGACCAGTGGTATGTTTACATGACGACAATATTTTCGATAATGATCCTTCTGATGGAAAGAATGACAGATAGAAAGAAAAGTAGCAATCCAACATTTTAACTGCTTTGCGTGCTGTCTTCATCCTCTGGCAGAGTATGTAATGGATGTGTTGATGCAGCAGAACTTCAAGGAACCAACAGCGATTCAGTCTCAGGGCTTTCCTGTGGCCCTGAGTGGCAGGGACATGGTGGGGATTGCACAGACTGGATCTGGGAAGACACTGGCTGTAAGGCTGCCTGGCATCATCTCTCATGATGATGACCCTTTATTGGCTATTTGATTGGAAAAGTTCATAATATATTTGTTTACAGATCACATTGCAAGTACTGTTAGCTAAACATGAAGTTAGGTTAAAAAATACATACACCATGAAATTCATTTATGAAAATGATTAAATGATAATATTAATTAGTTCTAAATAGTGTATGTTTAGGGAAGATTCATCGGAAAGTGAATGGATTTGCCTCTTTTACTGTGGCATGATGATAAGATAAGTATTCAGTTGTCTTTTTTTGTTCGCTGCAGTATCTTCTTCCTGCTACCGTACACATCAACCACCAGCCCTATCTGGAGAGGGGAGATGGTCCAATTGTAAGTAGAGAAAATTCCATCTGTGTTATTATGTCAGACAGGAATGTTTAAGCTAAATCATACAACCATAGTGTGATCATCGATCTGTCTGTAAAATCGTCCTCATGCCTCTTCATCCTCTCCTGATAGTGTCTGGTGCTTGCCCCAACCAGAGAGCTGGCTCAGCAAGTTCAGCAGGTTGCATATGACTATGGCAAGTCTTCACGAATCAAAAGTACCTGTGTCTATGGTGGAGCACCAAAAGGACCACAGATTCGAGATCTGGAAAGGGGTGGGTATGGCTATAGAGGGCCTTTTTCAATAGATGATTAAATAAATTGTTTTTAATTAAAAAACTATGTCAACATTCTGTTCAATATTATTTGTGTACTTTTGATACTTTCACATCTTTAAGGTAGGGAATTAAGTTGACTTTTAAAACGTCCTTATAACCAAATTGTTGTGGTAGCACAGTCTTTGTAATAAAATTGAAAAAATACAGTCTATATTTCATTTAAAAACACAGAGCTATATCATGGTATGTAAATGTTCTATTCACAGACATACACAAGCTGTATTATTTCATGTGTGACTTCCACAGCTACTGCTTAATATTTTAGTCCACACCGCATTTCCCAGCGAGGTGTGGCCATATGGTCAGTATGGACAGTAATTATTGGCCTGCTCACACAAATAGTGTTGTACATGAACAAATCCATAAACAATCACAACACAACCCAAGTGAGATATATTCCCTGAGCATCTATACTGTGTGTATCTTGTTAATTTTATTTGACTCTAGGCGTTGAGATCTGTATTGCCACACCTGGTCGCCTCATTGACTTTTTGGAGGCTGGGAAAACAAACCTACGGCGTTGCACCTACCTGGTGCTGGATGAAGCTGACCGCATGCTGGACATGGGCTTTGAGCCGCAGATTCGCAAGATAGTTGAACAAATCAGGGTAGGATAAAGGCTCAGTCACCATAACTGATGATTTTGAAATCATCACTCTGTTTTAGAAATATCTGTCAGTTTATTCAGGGGTATGATTTATCTCACTCTGTCTTTCAGCCTGATAGACAGACTCTAATGTGGAGTGCAACCTGGCCAAAGGAGGTTCGGCAGCTTGCTGAAGACTTCCTGAGGGACTATGTCCAGATAAACGTTGGCGCTCTGGAGCTCAGTGCCAACCACAACATCCTGCAGATTGTCGATGTCTGCATGGAGACTGAAAAGGACCAAAAGTGAGGAAAGCCAAAGAATACTGAAGAATATTTGACAATACTGGATGAAAAGGATGGTGCAAGACCTGTGGATATGATGGTTAATTCCTGACCTGTGTTGCACTAGCTGCATTAACAATGGGTCTATTTTAGTACACTTAAATGTTGTCAGTAAAGAACAGGCACATCACAAGAAATGGGTGTTGTGTTTGGCTTCACTTTTTGTTTTCAAATCAAATCAAATTCAAATCAAATTTTATTTGTATAGCGCCAAATCATAACCAGAGTTATCTCGAGACACCTTACAGAAAGAGCAGGTCTAGACCGACTCTTTGTTATGTTATTTAAAGAGAGGCCCAACATGAATCCACCATGAGTAGCACTTAGCAATATTCGGCACATTGGCAAGGAAAAACTTCCTTTTAACAGGCAGAAACCTCGAGCAGAACCAGACTCATGTTGAACAGCCATCTGCCTCGACTGGATGGGCCGAAAATGGGATAGGAGGAGATACAGGATAGAGACAGGCAAAGAGAGCAACAACAACATATGTCCTTGTTACATGAACAACAACAGACACATACTTATGGTTACAATGCCAATAATAGTGGTAGACTAGGGTGAAGATAGCAAAATAAATAAATAAATAAATTAGCGAGAGAAGCAGAGTAACATTAGCGAGAGAAGCAGAGTTGTCAGTGCGGTTGTTGCAGGTCTCCATTGAAATATGAATTTGTGGATGCAATAGATGCAGTTGTGCAGTTTAAACGGAGCTCAGTTCTGCAGATGAACTGACAGTTATTCTCTGTCTGAAGACTTTTTCAGCTGATGGAAGAGATAATGGCTGAAAAAGAGAATAAAACCATCATCTTTGTGGAGACAAAGAAGCGTTGTGATGATCTTACCAGGAGGATGAGGCGTGATGGGTGAGGAGTCACTCTGTTTTGACAAACACATAATGAGTAGTTCTAGGAAGAATTATGTAAATACATGATAGACAGAAGCTTTTCAGAGTGATCACTAATCTCATCATTTCTTTGTTTTTCTAGGTGGCCAGCCATGTGTATCCATGGAGACAAGAGCCAGCCAGAAAGGGACTGGGTACTCACAGGTAAGAATGCTTGTAATGCAGTACTACTACTTCCCTCCTTCCTTCTGATGTAGATTCTTCTCTTGCCCTATCTGGGGGTCATCTGTCAGACCTGAGGGGCAGGTCCTTCAGGTCTGACAGAACGATACTGAATAGTAAAAATACCACCCTCAACAAACTGTAGGCTTTTGTTTTAAAGGTTCTCAGTCAGTAGAGCCTGAGTTGACTGAGAGTGGAGCTCATGGTTTCTGTCCTGATTTTCAGATTTCTTTTCAATGTCCGTTTCTACTAATATTCATTCTGATATTTTGTTTAATCCTACAGAATTTCGGAGTGGTAAAGCTCCTATATTGATTGCTACTGATGTGGCCTCTCGTGGTCTTGGTATGTTTGCACACACACCCACGTAATCTTTCACTTCATTATTAAAGTGAATTATACATATATTGAGTAAAACAAGTTTATGATGACCGCAGTTCAGTTAATGTGTATTACAACTGCAGCTGTTCTTTTGTTATTTCATTACAAGTAGGTAAGTATACTACAGATAAGATCAGCTTTATCTAGTCTTTATCTAATCAAAGTCTGGAAATAAAATTGGGCAAAAGAAAGAAGATATTTTAAATGAAGTGTAGAATTGTTCTTTGGTTATTGTGAGGTTGATACTATAATAGGTATCACTTTAATAATGTTCTCTAACAAAAAGCTGTTAAATACTGTATGTCTTCAGTCAGCTTAAAGTGTGAAAATAACAAAATGATTTAGTCATGTACATTAAATTAATCAGCCCATTTCATTTAAGGATCTTTCTGACTAGTTTAATGGACTATTAGGTCCAGTGTGGAGGCTTCAGGCCTTCTGGTCTGCTGGGTTTATAGTCTGTTTCTTGTTACTGTAGTTAAAAAGCTTCCTTCACCGCGGGGCTCTCTGGCACGCTGCCTGAAAGAAGGTGTTGTTGGGGCAGATGACCCTGCAAACCTTTTCTTATGTCTCCTTTATGGTGTCTACAAATGAAATGAAGACGCTGCTCATATTTTAGTAGTCCCATTGATTTTATGTTTTGCAGATACATATGAGAAGGACAGTGACAGCTGAATTATCTTCGATCCAGCAACAGGCTAGGATAATCGATTTGACATCTAATTTGTTGGCAGGATTAATGTGAGAAGAGGGGATAAATGAAGAGCTTTTGACTTGACCGTATCCTTGTTCTTTTTCCCCTCTTCTCTCTCAGGGTTTGGCAGCAAACGGCAGCTGTAACAGTCTGCACTGCTGTCACTGCCCACTCAGTCACATTAAAGTAAAAGCTCGGCTAGTTTTAGAGGGATTAAAGCCCCTCTTATGCTTCTTGGGTAACTAAGGTCCCCCTGCCCAGTATTGTTTGTAAATCCAACGAGCCTTCCTTGGGAGCAGCCTGAGGTGCCTGTATGTCTGCCCATCAGTCCGTCCCAAAGAGCAGACAGACAGGGGAGAGAGAGTTAGACGGGCTCGTCTGGATCCAGTCCTGGCCAGGGTCTGAGGAGGGCCCTGCAATGCAGCGAGAGCAACAGAACCAGCCGTTGTGTGTCTGTCTCTTGAGGTTAAACGGTTCTGCTCCCGTCTGACGTTGCTGAACGGGATGAATCCTGTCTCGCTCCCCCTCAGCCCCTCCCTATAAACCAGGACTGATCAGGGGGGACTGACTACCTTTGTTAAAACAGCATGAAAGGGGTAAGTACGTCAGCACCCCTTTCTTTGAACTCCTCCATTAGCTCAACATACATTCAGGTACTTCCATCCTGCTCATACTCAAGTCAAAAGAATAGCACAGCTTTTATTCTGGCACATCATCATTCAGTTATTCTTTATGTTATGGTGGGTTAAATGGCCGAGGGGAAAAGGTAGACTTTTTGATCCGCAGTGCTGTCAGAGCCCCATGTCTTCTGTAATAAGAAACAGACTCTTGTTCACACATTTGGACGTGGACCCTGAACATTGGTGTGAAGATTATGAAACCAAAATATTGTTTCTTTAAATCGTGATGTCGTGCTGACTGCATGTCAAATAAGCATGAAAACCTGAAGTCAAATGAAGTTCATCAAATGTATTAGTTATAGTGTTGGTTAACTATAATGACCCTGTGGATGTCTGAAAGCAGGTAAGCAGAACACTGTTTGTATTTTTGGATTTCTATCCTCCAATTCTATTAATATATATTCCTCCAGCAGCTTTTTTCTATTTTTGAAATTGTATTTTTTCCTTTCCTCCACGCTGTAAAATGGATGGCTCTTTATCTAAAAGATGTGGAAGATGTCAAGTTTGTCATCAACTATGACTATCCCAACTCCTCTGAGGATTATGTGCACCGTATTGGACGTACAGCCCGCAGTACCAACAAGGGCACTGCCTACACCTTCTTCACCCCAGGGAACCTGCGACAGGCTCGAGACCTTGTTCGGGTGTTGGCAGAGGCCCGGCAGGCCATCAACCCTAAACTGCTTCAGTTCGTCGAGTCAGGGCGTGGTGGGGGAGGAGGCGGTAAGCAGGACTGTGAAAAATAAGGATGCTATAGGATATTATGAGATAATAAAAATAATTTAAAAAAGAGAGGTTGAAATACACACTTTTAAAATGACCCCGACTTAACGTGTTGTTACAGGCGGCAGAATGCGTTACCGTGGCAGCAGCTCCAACAACCCCAACCTTATGTACCAGGACGAGTGTGATCGCCGCATGCGCTCTGGCGGAGGAGACAGCAGCAAAGACAGCCGCAGTGGCTTCGGCCGCGACAGCCGCAACAATCGTGATGGAGGTCGCTCCTCCTCTTCCTGCTACAGGGACAGAAGTCGCGATCGTAGAGAAAGCTACAACTCGGGCTCAGATCAGTACCAGAGCTACAGCAGCAGCGGGGGCTACAACCCCCGCAGTGGAAGCCAGTCTAGTGGAGGTGGAGGTCGGGATCAGTCCAACCAGCCACAGGGTCCATTTGGCCAGCCTCCTCCTCCTCCACCGTCTGGGGGGCCGCAGCCTCTGATGGCTCAACAGTTTGCTCCTACCCAGCCACCACTCATGAGCTTCATAGGGCAACCGCCTTATGCTTTTTCCTCACCACCACCTCCTCCAGGACCTCCACCTCCCCGCAAGTAGAATTTTAAGAGAAGTAGAGTTCATTTGTGGTACTTGGTGTATTTACAGTGTTACCGTTGTTTTTACTCCCCAAGTCTTTTCATCACCAAGAGGAGAGAGAGAGGGTTTTAAAGGGAATATATGTACGGAGGTAAGGGCTTATCTTTTCTGTTTGTTTTGTACTTTTTAATACTCACCCCTTCATTTATGTTTTTCTACAGAAAAGGAAACCTAGAGTTTTTCCCCATTTATTCAGTTTGTACTCCAATGTACAGTTTCTCTTTATATGTAGATGGAGGGACAAGTTCCTTGTGCTTTAATTTCTACTGAATGCTGCAGTTTAAGCTGTGTTGTTCATTAGCTGTGTGAGGACTTGCTTAGAATGAAAATTTGCTTAGTCTGAGGCCTCAGTGATACAAAGGGATTTCAAATAGATACCGTCACATTCCACAGTCTTGTCTTGCTCCAGTTTTATCAAAGATCAAAATGACTCTATTTGACTTATATTGTTTGAGGTAGACTAAGGTTTTAATGGTCTTTATGTTGTAATTATTGCTTTGATTTAGGTTTATGCATCCCAGTTAAGAATATTTCCCTATAGCTTTGATACCATGCAAATGCAAAATATTTTATTTGTGTGTACTGGACTTTGGCAGAGGATTTAGATGTAGTTGTAACACATGCCTTCACATCTTCCTGTCCTGTGGCAAGTCTAAACGTATGTCTTTTTCTATGCTCAAAAGTACATAACTCATATATTCTATAATAACAGACGAGCTTATGCACTCATTTTCATGTGGATTGTTGACTAAATTGCAGTTTGTTGCTTGTTTCTTTCATTATGTTCATTTTATTATGTTTTCTTGATAAATAAATTGATCAAAACTGAATTGTCTTCTATGCAAATCACTGATAATGACTTTATACATCAAATGTCAGTTACAATTTACTTTATTTACTTAAATACACACTTGTACATTCATTCTCAATTTGTTCCCAGCAGTATGTTCATGTGTGTTGCTATTAATGTTTAATATGCACAATGACATGAAGCTTTATTTACAGAAGGGGCACAGAAATACATCTGTGTAGGCTTTGTCACAACACTTAGTATTGCTGTATTAGTTATGTATTACTTTTTACTCAATTTGGTTCTTAAGTAGCATGTTTTTAACTCCCTAAGCTGTTAGTTTTCCCTGTCCTAGTTAATGTGAGATCCAGACCAGATTCTTTCACTTCAAGCTGGACACAAGTTACAGCAATGCATGAGAGGACTTGATCATCTAGTATAAATTAAAGAATAGTTGCTCAAGTAAAAGGCTGAGGTCACCAAGAACATTAATGTGTTTCTGTAATAGATTTTGTAAAGAGGGAACTCAGCAATAACTCTAAACTTTGTAGCATAACACAATGGTTACCAGACATGAGTCACTGCCACATGTTTTGGATGGCTACAGTTTGTCTTGATTGTGGTGAAGCATGCAGTGGCTGGTATCATCACTCTGGTTCCATCATTGCAGAAAGGGATGTCAGATTACAGATGACTTGCATCTGTCAGGAAGAGATGCAGTCTCTGTCATCATCGTTCCCACATGTCTGCTAGAAGTAGCAAGACCGATCAGTTCTTTTGGCAATGAGAAGGGAAAATGTATGAAGTCAAACGTGTTACAGCTCAATTGATGCATAGTTTACAATATATCATGCTGGAAGTGCAAATGGTTAAATATTTACAATCTGCTTAAGCCATGAAGGTAAGTCAGATGGTTACTGAGGCGACTTTTATGTCTAATTATTGCTCTAATCCTTCCAGTCCTAGACAAGCCAATGGTGTAGCTATCTGTAAATAAATATGTAAATGTAAATAAAGTTAAATTTTTTATGGAAATGAAATCAGAAGCATCAGAAAAATGAACAGCACAGTAGGATGGCTGTTTACTGATGTGGGTTGATCTTCCCCTCAATGTTACTCAGTGGGTAATTCTTAAATGGATCCCTCAAGATATCATAAACTGAATCTTCAGCCATGCTTATTGTAGTTACATTTGTAGTCTAATTTGCATATCAGAAGCTTATGTCTCAGTCTGCCTCCAATCACATTTTATTTTAAACTTCACAAACCTAAAAGTGACCACAGATTCATGCTCCAATCAACTAAACGACCATGGATATGAGAATGATTCTGTAACACTGTTTGATGTGTCATTAGTCCTTTCTGATAAGGAACTGAACATATGAAAACATAAACAGATCAAACTAGTCATTTGTATAGATATATACATCACAAAAAATGTTTAAGTTTCATCCCAGGCACATGTGGTAGAATCAAACGGGATGCCAGCAGTGTCACCTCAGGACTTCACATGTCCCTCTTTGGGTCAATCAACGGTAGAGAGGTGGCAAATGAAAAGAGACATTGTATTGTAAAAAGTGTCTGTGAACAATTAAAGCAAGTGCAGGAAATGTGCATAAAATAAGTCTCAAAATCAAAATCCTGAGTAAAAAATGTCATAAAAGTGTCCCAATCTTTTGAAGACCAAGAAAAGTGCGGAAATTAAAAGGTAAAGTTCTGATTTTTTAACAGGGGCAGAAATGAATGCCCTTCCTTCAAAGTCTTTTTCCACAGGACATTTTGACACATAGGAAAACCACAGGTGTAAATAATGAGATGATTCATGGCTGGATTCCATTTAGCTGCTTCAGTTTAAGGGTCCTGGTATCCATGGTTCATGCTGGATCACTGTCACTTTTGAGTCATGTTATTAGTGACCCCTGTGCTTTTGTACAATGACAAGTCAAAATGTCTGCTGTGGAAAAGGCCTGTTGTTACAGCATAGAAACACACACAGTCCAACTATGACTTTCGAAAGCATGACACAAATACTAAAACCAAGACAACACTTAAAAACAATGTACCAGTTCATTATGTTTGCTACCTGGACAAACCAACTTGGTCCTCCTATTGTTTTTTTTCCAGTCATAATATTTTCATTCATCTTTATCTGAACCGTCTCCACTGGATAAAAGTGACAACACTTTAAAGATTTCATTGTGTTTACAATAAAATTTAAGTTTCATAGTTTTCCTCTGTCTGATAAAAAAAGACAAAGCTATCATAGTGGGGTAAAGTGGAAGATGTTTCTATTAAGTTTAACTTGATGCAATATTAATTCACTGAACTCATGGAACAATGAGACGATTTATCATTGAGAAGAAATACATTTCAAATCTGATAATCATGTTATCTATCAGGTCAAAATACCAACTATTCCATATCATAAACTGAATACATACGCTGTTTTGGCTGTTGGTCCTACTGTAAACAACTTTTAAGACATCTCTTCAAGCTTTTAACCAGCTAAAAGTTATATCTTCGAACCCTACTTTGAAGACTCATTGCTGCACAAACTGGGACTCTGAATGTTGGATATTTTTGCTCAAACCGTGCAAGGATTTTTGTATAATGTATAATAATAATCATAAAATAGGAATAATGCATGACACCAGCTGCATATTGTAATTCAAATGACAAATGTACACATTCAGATTTTAAAAGGCTCAACTTCTCTTCCCAAGAATCATCGATTTATCTGACAGTTTGCTTTATAGTTTGTGTGGAACAGATAATTAGAAGACGAAAAAGTAGCGGCTGATCACACAAACACAGATGATTGAATAAGGACAGGAAGGCTGCAAGGAAGGCACAAGGTAGAAGCTGGTTCCCACAACTGGTCTCTCGTCAGTTTGTATGATCAAACCGGAGTTTGAGGGGAGAGAGGCCGTCCAGCCTCAAGCCAGCGATTAGGGACAACTTCAACCTAAATCTAAAGGAAGCAGCAGCAGATGACAGGACGCTGATCATTCCTACTAAAGGTTCCCCCAGGTGTTCGGAGGTGGGAACTGGTCCACATCACCAGATTCATCGTGAGATTTGTCCCCCAAGTTGAATGTCAGCTTGTACCGTAAACGCACATTTTCCTGAAACAATAGAAAAGAAAAAGTCAGGTCAATGTTGCATCATCAGTAAAAATCTATGTTGCTGCTCAAAGCTGTGCGGTGTGATTTTCTTGTAAACATTAAACGTTTCTCACTAAACACCTTTTGTGTATACTTGATTTGTTGAATGCATTTGCTTCTGCAAAACATTTTGCAAAGACAGTTTCTCAAAATATTTTATATCATGCATTGTTATATCCATGTTTGCTTACTAACAGTCCCCTTAACAGCCCTTGCTGGTGCATTGCTGTAACTGTTTGTGTTACTGCTACCAACAGTTAGCAACATAGCTTATATAGTTGTATAGTAGTAGTATAATGTTTTATATAGAATAGTTGCTATTAGAGTAAATAATCTGTACTAGGTAACTTTAATTTATAAGATCACTACATATTATACACAGAGTATCACAATCAATTCTGTTTGCCCGTTTATACTAGATCATAGTTTCATTAACTTTACAGTGGCAATAATTTTACACTAACTAAAGCGTTACATTTTTCTATGAACTTATAATACTTCTGGGTTCCCTTATTTCTTCAGTCACCTCTTTCTCCTGTGTGCTCCTCAGGTTCTACTCTCCCCGTGGTGCAGCAGGCAATTAAGCTCACCTCTCCAATCAAGGAGAGAGTATAAAGAGCAGGAGAGAAGAGGCAGCCAGTGGGCCATCCAGCTGCGTGTGTGTCTAGCGTCATTGCACTAGTGCTTACTCCTTCTGTGGGTAATAATGTTTGGACTTATTTAGGATAGATCAGCTTCTCTTCAGTTTGTTTTATGATAGAAGCTAGCTTTGTGCTGTAAGTTGTTTGTAATAAATTAATTATTTTGCTTTTATTTTATACCTTTCTTCTTTTCCCATGGGTTTTATTTTAATGTTACTTCCCTCGTCCCCCCAGCCATCAACGGAGAACATAACACAGGAAATATTGATTTATCAAACAATCGCCTAAACTGAGGCCAACTCTGAACAAGTGTAAGAAACAAAGGCGGTTGAGTGTCAGAGTACCTTGTGAGGGTTAGCCAGCAGCAGGATCTGTGTGACCGCAGCTGGAGGCAGGATGGGATTGAAGGCTGGGAGCTCCGTGCTAGAGGGAGGCTGCAGCTTTACTTTCATCACCTAGACAACAGACACATCCACATAAACCAAATTACCTAGTGGAATCTACTGATTATATATTGTCGGAACTTTTACAAGAGAAGTCAAAACTCTTCAGCTGAGGGATGGTGTCCCTTTGCTGCCATCATTATGTAGAACAGACAACATGAGCTTACCTTCGGTACTGCTGCCTGAAAGCGGATGTTGTTGACAGGAATGGGGGCGGAGGACAGCATGGAGATGATCACCACCAGCACGTCAGGCCGGGATGGAGGACAGTCCCGGGCAAAGGTGAACAAAACCCTCAGACTGTGTTTGTCGAATACAGTAACTGGTAATAAGCTGCCTGGAATTTATTCGCAAAGGAAAAAAAACAATTGTGAGGTAGAGGAATTAAGTAGAAATTGCACCTATAGCCACACCTGTTTGGGTCTAGTATTAATGCTTATGCTTACTAGGTTTGATTGATTCCAGAGGCACAGTAACGTCAGCTAGAGAGATGTTGTCGTAGGGATCAGCAGCAGCTAGTGAGCTTTTCTCAGCAGCTGTGAGACTGAGATTGGAAAGAAGGAGAGTGTCAGGCTGCTCTGATTGGACGGCCAGAGTGGGCGTAGGCCCCGGAGCAGGACCAGAGGAGGTGGTGGTGGTGGCATTAGGAGCAGGTTTAGAGTTGGTGCTGGACTTCTGCAGATCTCGTAAGGTGACTCTGGATTGAGGTTGGAGCTTATCCCTAAATGTAGAAAAACACAAAACACTAGTTTAGAGGTAATTATGAGCATGTTTAAACAAACAATAAAACACTTCTGTGTTAAACATTACAATTCAGAGCTATTAGAGGTAAGTGTATCAAACAACAGACATCTTTTAGTTGGTTAATTCCACAACCTGCAGTGGATTTACCATTTGACCTGCTGGCTCTCTGGAGGTAGGGACTGTTGTAACAACGTCTTCCCCAACAAGTCCAACTCTTCCATGGGTTTACTTGGAGCAACGGAGCCCCCTACTGGTGGAGCCTGCGTTGTTTGGACCACAGCTGGTAGCAACACTGCAGCAGGGAGCGATGCAGCAGATGATTCTGTGCCATTAGAGGACTGTAAGAACAATGAGTTTAAGATTTAATGTCAAACTGTGTATTAATAAATTATGTCATTGATTTGAAAATAAAAATCAGTATCAGTATGAAAGCCTCTATGTGTAGACTTTTGTGTGATTATATAATAATCATAAGATCCTGTTTGTAGAAGACTTGAATAAGGTGACACCAAAGTTGGACATTTAAAAATTCTGCTTGCAATGATGTTAACGTGAGACTAAAGTATCGTCTTACAACTTGTACATCAGGGGTGTTCTGGAAGTCACAGTTTTCTGATGCATTCAGTCCTAAAATATAAAAAAGAGACATCAAAAGTTAACGCATTTCCTTCATTCATTCATTCATTCATTATGTAATGCTGTTCAAAAATGCCTTCAAACTAATTGTGACCACACTTTATGAAAAAAAACAAAACAATTTACTGCTAATCTCAAAGTCAGTGTCATGTTTAGCTAAATGCAGACAGGCTGTGGATGTATGGGGCTTTGTTGTGGTCTCCCCAGATGTGGCCTGCCTCCGAGGATAACTGGTTTCAGACAGCTAACCAACAGGAGGGCTACACATCAGCCAATGGAAAGAAGGTGTAACTGTGCTGAGTAGACTGAGCTGTGCTTACATTGCTGACTTGTGCTTATGGGCTTGTTAAGAAGTTAGGCATGGTAATCTACCTTTGTTTTTACAAGCCAGATGAGTTTTTGTGCTTACCCAGCGACATGAGTTCATCATCCAAAAGGCTGATGCCCACATTCTGAGTCAGGCCCTGAAGGTTGGAGGGCTCTGTGTTGGTTGGTGCATTAAGCCCCATCAGGTCAACGAGAGCCGAGCTACTGCTTGCTGCTTTGGAAAGGGAATACCCATCAATGATCTGACAGTCTACACATATGTTGGTGAAATTTAAGTTTAGTAAACAGTAAAGGATGCCAAATCACATTTCACTGCCATTTTCAGCAGTGAGCTGGAAAACACACATGCACTTACCTAGTTGTGAGGGTGTGGTAATGCCATCCTTTGTCACATCTTCTCCCTTAACCAGCTGTCTGTACAGGTTGATAACCTGTGTCAGGCTGTCATTAGCCTGTAAGATATCCGCTGTAAGCAGAATAACTGCTCATTAGCATCACCAAAGTGTTTTTAACTCTTACGCTTCAGAATGAACCTCATTGTATAAAATGTTTATGTTGTATTCATGTGACTTCATAAATGTCATTATTCTGCCTGCTATAATATGCCACTCTGATAAAGTTATAAAGTCAACAAACATACCCAGGGCTTCATCATTGTCCTCTGTATCACTTGCTAATCGGAATAGTGTAGGCCTCATCTTTTCACAGCGCTGGTAAAGATCCTGCAGACATAAAAGTGTTAAAAACAATGCCTCTGAACAGAGATACAAACCGATTTATGAGATTGTAGGTGCAGCTAGTTTTACTGTGCTGAGCTGTGCTTACTTTAATGAGCTCCTGGTTGCTCTGGGAGCAGCTCTCCTTGTTGTAGCCCTCCAGCAGCTGGCTCAGCAGGCTGACACTCTCCTTCACCTCCTGGATCGCATTCACCCGCTTTGATACCTTCTCCACCCGCTTTTGGTCCTGGGAAAGAGCGATAATATCAAATAACAATAAAAATAATATAAAGATCCCAGATTTTTTTGCAGACCTCGATTCTTGTTGGTCATCAAGGTGTTTATTACACAGATTGTACAGGTCATCACAGGTTAGGGGTTATATTTATCACAGTTCATTCATCATCTTAAGAAGATAATTGTGTTCTCTTTATGCTGGTCTCAATTTGTTCTTTCTCCATTTTGACAATATTTACCACAACGTTTAGAACATCAGAGAAACAATTGTCCATGATTCCTTAACTATAGCCTGGTGTAAGATTTTACTTGATTATTCATTGGATATTGAGCTTTGCATATACACTCTATGTTGATGGAAATTGGATTCACAACTCACACCTAATTATTTATTGTTGTAATAATAAATGAATAGTTAAAAAGTCCTTGAGACTGATTTTTCATCTGCAATATCAAAGTTATCATACTACATAACCAGGTGTGTCTTTTGTAAAAGTAGTGAAAAAAATGAAATACACATGCATGTGAGGTCACATACTGTACAGCACAATTGGTAAACAAAACCAATGACGCACCTCCTGGACCATTTCCTTAATGAGCTTGTTTGCTGCTCTTAAATCTTCAGGGTGGGTGCT
The DNA here is from genome assembly GCF_022749685.1 of Semicossyphus pulcher. Lineage (NCBI taxonomy): Eukaryota > Metazoa > Chordata > Actinopteri > Labriformes > Labridae > Semicossyphus > Semicossyphus pulcher. The sequence goes on along the minus strand of NW_027211681.1, from coordinate 1,236,714 downwards.
GTTCAATAAGCGAGACAGCATCTACAAAAACAGGATAGGACAGCAGAGGGAGAGGAAAGAACTTTGTAAACTGTTGGTCACCTAACGATTTTCCCAGGAGGTTCACTTCACAGGATTTGATGGGTATGGAACAGTTTTATTAATCTAACATGAAGGTGATACAACACAGAGAAGCTAACCTTTTAAAACATATTAAAATCAAAGGGATTGGTGCACCTTCATCATCACTCATATTTCATACCTTGGATTTCTCCTCATCCTCAAAGACGGCACTTTTGGCTCTGGGTGGAGGGGGTGGGAGGGGCTTGTCCTCAGGAAGAACAGGATCCAGCTTGACAATGCCTGGAAGGGAACAAGGACACCTATTAACCTCACGTCATCAGCACAGCACCCACTGTATATATTTACACTGTATATGCATCCAAGTTAAAGAAACTAGGTCATCTCTGACTCTGAGTCCCGACAATCACACATTTTACACTGGTTCTATAACATATCACTTATATTCTCTTAGACAAATGTTACACGATATAATAAGAGAGTGAGCTGTATTTGATCAAACTACAGCAACAATCAGTATGCTACAGATATGGATGATACACAGCCATCCATAGGTACTGCACATCCTGCCCATTTTTAAGGGAAAATATTTTAGAAAGAGCATTTTTTAAGATCACACAAGAGTTAACTAAGCATGACTAAGGATGTCAGTCTCATGCTTGTGGCTCATCACTATGAAAACAGGGAACTGATACTACCTTGTACAATACACTATTTGTTAAATAAATCAAATATCAGGAAACAAAAGACAATGTTAGTGAAATATGGTCACTAAAATACACATTCATGAACGATTGTCAAGCAACTGTATGGAATATCCACACATACAAAAACTATAAAAACTCAAAACTCAAACTGAGGAACTTCTCAGCGTACATCATCTCAATGGTTAGTCTTTAACTGCAGCTCACCCTGTTTTTTCAGCATCTGATAGGCCTCTGCTATCTTGGCTTCATCTGGCAGGCTCACTGTCCAGCTGTACACCATTGCTAAAACCTTCTTCTTTACTGGTTCTGGAGCCCGGGCACCCAAATACTGTAGAGAAGAGGGTTTAAGTGTTAACGGCAACATAAATACACTGACATTATTTTCTTTAACTATTACCATTATGTTCTAAAGTCATTTCAAGGCTGCTTCCACTAGTTAACAAAACATATTGTAAGACAGGGATCATTACCTTGGGTGAAACCACCTTGATGAGCTCATTGAGAAAGCGAAACTTTCCCACCTCAGTGTGAAATCGCTTCCCACAGTTTTTCATGCAGGTGTCAAGAACCTGTGAATAGTTTAATGTTGGAGTGTTTTACCTTTGAACAGATAAACCTTCACTATAAAAGTCTGTTAAAACAATGACAAGTGCCTTCTAATGTGGCGTTCACAGACATTTACACTTGTTAACCATATAACTGGCACATTTACAGAGATGTTGATTAATGTGCATTGTCTCTGTAATACCACACAAAACTGTCTCTTTTAGATTTTTATGGATGACAATGCATGCTGGACAATCCCTTACCGTAAGGGCTTGCATAGCCTCCCACTCCTGAGGAGACTGGATTTTGTGGGCCAGAAGTCTGGTTGCAAGCTGGGGACTGATAGACACATACTAAATGGAGCTTTCACTTTACCAACAGACGCAAGCAAAAAAGTATATAATATAATATATAATGAATATATAAACAAATCATTGTACAGATTTTTAAAAGCTGTGGAAATCAAAGAAAGTTCAACATCTGGCCCAGAGCTGATTTGTTTCTGCAGTCTGTAATGATGAGAAACAAAACTTTTCCAATATGGTGTGATAATCTTCTTCATAATCATCATCATCTCACCCTTCAGGTTCATTGTTAAGCTGATCACAAAATCCCTGGATACTCTCCCAGTTAGTCTCTTTATTCATAGGGTTGGTGGCCTTGTCTGTGTACAAGGAAAACACATCAAATCCAGCGTCTGCACAGCAAAAAGCATTACAACTGCCCCATGTGAGAGATTTACCAAGATACATTTAGCAAGAACAAAATAAGTATATATACACATACATACATACATACATACATACATACATACATGTCACACTGGGACGTACAGTAGCAAAGTTAAGAGTTAAATATCAAGTCTTATTGAAAACCTTGAGTTCCTGCCTGTAACCTCTGGGTGTTTGCATTAAGTAGGCTAAACTATCACTTCTCTTGTCTGGAGCAGACGAGGAGAGTTGTTCATGTTTGCAGGAATTAATATGTGACTGTGTGTCTATGGTCATAGGAGAAGTAAAGTAAGGTTCCTGGTTTTGGCTTCATTTAATGGCTTGTCATGGTCCTCGAGGAAACGGACAGGAGCTAACAAGCTAGTTGATTTTGCTAGCATTCAACTGGACATTACTAGTACCTTTAAATTAAAATGTCATGTATGTGAAGCCTCACTAATCCAAAACTGTCAACAGTGATCAAACAGTGAGCTCGTGATACGAGGGCATCACAGCAAAGGTGATACATTACGAGACCGAGTTTGTTCGTTATCGACATCTGCACTTTTGATTTCATGTCATTAGCTCTCTTGACTCCCAAAAAATCTACCCCAAGGGGAGAGCACAATGACCGACAGCGTCAAGTTAAAAATGATAACATATTCCCGTATCCATTACTAGCGTTTCGGCTACCGCTTTAGGTACAAATGTACATATGTGGTTTAAAGCAAGATGACTTACTGATGCGAGACTGCAGGCTAGCCTCATCAGGAGGCGCCGCCGCCATCTTTCGGGAATTCTAAACAAGTGGCAACTACCGCGTGATTTTTGTATCATATCGCGTGATTTGACACTGGAAAAGGCGCTGTAGCTCCCTCGATTGGGCATGAAGAGAAACAACAACGTGACATTCAGAATAGTGGCAGGCTGATTGCCAACGCTTGTATCAATGCAATGAGGATGGCTTGGCACCGGCGCCGGGCTGCTTTGACTAAAATTAAGTGTCCGGGGTGTATTTTTGACAGTGCGCTTTAATTTCTTGTCGCTAGGAGGGCGTTGCGAGTCGCTTGCGGTGTGACCGACTTTTCATGCAGCGTTTTAACAGCGGTTGCAGTCTCTGCACCAACTAACGAAACCCGTGGTTCATGTCAAGGAGGAAACTGTCACCTCTGCTTCGACTGAAACTGCATCATCGTCCAAAACTGGCAAGGACATTAATCCCAGTGCCATCGCTTACCAAAAGAAGCAAACCTTCAAACTGCAGACATAAGCCAGCAGCAGGCTAGCGTACCGCTGCTATTAGCTAAATTGGCTAGGTGAAGAACTTTGTTGACACGCTCCGTTATTAACTCTGGATATCAGTGGTGTTTCAACCCAGTGGTTCCAGTCAAAGCTCCAGTTAGATGTATCCATCGCTGGCTGAATAATACTGTACGGTAGATAGCATGAGGGGATAATGCATTTTGTTGTTGTAAAAGTTAGCTAACATCTAGCCCATTTGCAAGCCATGCTAGGTTTTAACGTGACTCACTGGATGTTAATGAATGTGTCGTATCGCTTCATCGGGTGTTGTCTGGCTGAAACGCTGCTGATGACTCGTATATGACTGAAGAGAAGACTTTGTTTTGTCTTCTGTTACACCGAGGACAAAGAAAAACTGTTTTTATTTCACAAGATTATTGGATTTCTGAGATAATAGTGTCATGGGATCTCTGAAGGCTCTCCAGGAGTGGTGTCGGATACAATGTGAACATTACAACGATGTGGAAATAAAGGACATGTCATCGTCCTTTCGGGACGGTTTAGCATTTTGTGCTATAATACATCGTTACAGACCAGAACTGATGTAAGTACCCAATAGATGTTACATACTAACAAAGGCAATTACGTGAGAATACATATTACAGTAGTTATGTTATAACGATCACGTAGGTTACAACAGTAAACATGCTTAAACAGGACAACGGAGCTGGCTTAAATAGCCATTCTTCAGTTTAGCTTTTTGGGGGGTGACTGCTTTGATGTTGTATTTGAACATGTTTTCAAGTACTGTAATAAGATGATAATTCCTTCAAAATAGGAAGGCATACAGACACAGTAGCTGCATTCATCTAAGCCCTAGATTATTCTGTGATTAGTTTTTTTTTCTTTTTCAAGTACTATGTAAGGCTCCTTTCAACAAATATTTCAGTTTTTCTCTTTTGAATACATTTTAAGTAGCAAGATGTCCAATTCAAACTGTGAATGACCATGTTTGGTTATGATATTAACAGTTGTTAAATAACTTTTGCCAAACACATGTCCGTTATGTTACATTTGTCAACACTCCATAATTTTATAATCATAGCCAAAACACCCTTACAAATATTTGAATGTACATTCTACTGCGAGAAGCCACTGTTCTGTAATTAACTCAGGCGGACAAGCCATGCCCTGTCTGTAACAACACACCCCTCCTCTGGATTTTACACCTACACAGACAGTAGAGAAGCCACAAAAACCCCACTGCAGTATCAGTGTGACTAAAATGACTACAGAAATGATAGGGATGGGGAGGTGATGGAATGCAATTGTTGCTACATAGAGACCAAAATGGAATCTCTGTCACTCACTTTTTAACTTACAGTTGGTATGAAGATAGGTGAATCATTGGATTTGTTTATCGATCACAGTAACAGACAGTGAAAGTCTGACCTTCGTGACTTGTATTGGACATGCATATCTGAGGGAAAGCTGCCCTGTGAGGTACAATGTGGCTCTGTGTAGCTCAGTAGATAGTGCACACTGTTGACAGCATCAAGATCAGTTGTTTGATTCTGTTTGAAACATGTCAAACACCCTTGTTGAGGATGGACTGTGTAAAATCATCCAGTCAATGAAATGTTATATCCCTCCTTTGTCCTGGGGGAAAGGCTGTGCTGTGATGGAATGATTGTAGACCATAAGCGTCTTGCACATGCTGCTAACCTCTCAGGTGGTCCAAACTGTGAGCAAATTGGACAGTGCTTTTGAAGGTAGCATAGCAAAAACTTACTGGACCTGTGACTGAAGGAGAAGCCAGTGAACTGGAATATGTCTGCACACACAGCACAGCATTTTAGCTAAAAGTAAGTCACCAGACAAATCATCAACACCCAGCTTTTTGAGCCCTGTCTCTTCAATTTGTGTCCCAGCATGCAGTCCTCATCAGCGCTCTGTGGGGCTGAAGTGGCCCAGCAGAACTCGCTCTGATCCAGACAGACAGTCCGTCAGGCTAATCTGCAGCTGAGACCTCCGCCTGTCAAACTGAATTTAGCTGTTATGTTTGGTCATTGTTGCGCTGCCCTGGCCTGCACACAGCGGCCAATGTATTCTCATCAGAATACAACACACTGGTGCAGGGGGGGAGACGTTGGTACAGCAAGTTGTCTGATCTGAATTTCAGCCGAGACTTCATTGGATATTGCTTCAAGACATCATCTATGGCCTAGTTGAGCTAAGTGCATTGGACACTGCAGTCAAAGTTACACTGTCCAATGCTATATAGCAAGTTACCATGCAACATAGCAGTGCAAACACTCATATCATTGACTTTATTTTAGTTTTTCTATGTCCTTTCTGTGTTGTCTTACCAATGCACCTGTTTTTGTGCACCTGCTCCTCTATTAAAACTACAGATTGTTACACAATTCAAGCTGCATTTCTAATTATCATGACATAACCAAATCCCAATCCTGCCTTGCACAAACCTTTCCCTTCTGACTGAACCAGATTTAGCTGCTATACCAGCTCACCCAGGTTTTGATCGTTTGTTGATCATTTCAAATGCTTGACAACCAGGACACATACACACACACACACACACACACACATACACAGACACACACACACACACACACACACACACACACACACACACTTGCACACCGTTCCTCAGCAGCTCATCATCCGTGTCAGTGTCGGTTCTGTCAGTATCAATACTTTGAACTTACAACATGTTGAGAAACATTTTAAGTAGTTGCTGTTCCATCTGGCTGTGTGGGTACATCTGTCAGAGCAGGCTTGTTGTGACATGATCTTAACATTATAGCTGCTGCTCGGTGTGTTTGTGACCATGGGAACCAGATTAGAGAGAACAGAGGTCACTTTGTGTTGCTCCAACACGGCGCTCATTCACAAGGTTTTGCCTTCTTGAGACTTCCACATGGTTTCCACAAGCTCTCACTGGGGTCATGGTACATTTTCTACCACACTGTTGTCCTTCTACTACACACTTGTGTCCACTTATGAGCTTAACCATACAACCACTCTTTCCTTCCAGAACACCTCAGACATTTTCCAGTTTTACTGCAGGATGTTTACTGGTGAGAGGCCTGGCTGTAGTTCCTTGCTCCGGGCCTTTCAAAGCAGAGCCTAGTAATTATCAGCCCATCGCTCCTGTTTGATGCAGAAGCTTATTTTCTTTTGTCCTAGCTTTTTTTTTTCACACCAGACATCGTTTGTGGGTGGTTTGGCACACTCACGCCGGGAACACACCGGATGCCGAAGCGCTGCGACGCGCCGCGCAACGAAAATCGCGCCCGAGCCGGAGCACTTTCGTTCACACCAGAAGCGCCTCTGCTCCTCAGCTGTCGTTTACTCACATTTGGAGCTGTTTTTTTTCTTGTGTGTGTGTGTCTGTGCGTGTGTCTGTGTGTCTGTGTCTATGTCTGTGTGTCTGTGTGTATCTTCATCTCTCTCGCGCTCTGTTTAGATACTGACAAATATATAAAAGCACACAAATATAACATCGCATTTGTCAATCGCGGTGTTTTATTTTGAAAATAGTTTTAATTGTGAAAATTGACCGGATTCTCTCGTTGTTTCATGTTTGACTTCCTGCCAGGATCGACGCAATCGCTCGCGGCTCGCGGAAAAAATAGACCAGACGCCGAAACGATCGCTGCAGGGCGCGAGCCGGCCGCGGAGGTGCGCGCCGCGGCGCGTCTGGTGTGAAGGACACAATCGGTTAACATGGGCGCTGAAAGGAAACGGGCTCCGCTCCGCGGCTATTCGCGGCGCTTCAGCGTCCGGTGTGTTCCAGGCGTTAGGGTGGCCGCCTTGCTGCTCACCACTCCTGCCTCTTATGCTGTCAAGCCAATAATAGCTTTTTGATGGTTCATAACATAAGTGGAAATGGGTCAGCAGGCTAAATACAGTTGCACCATGTGTCAGCATGGCGTTGACAGTAACTCCTTTATGGTTGTCTATTTAGTGTTTCTTTCTGTACACTAAATGTTTGGACAGCCTTATTTCAAATGTTTTGATTTTTCACATTTCTTTACCGTCTTGTCCTTCCAGAGACTTCTGCTCGCTCTCTAAGGAGAATGTCTACGAGAATAACCAACTGGTGAGTCAATTTTACAGCTGCTTTTGTGACCTTTAAACCCTTTTGAGCTTTATTTGAATGATTCTTTTATTTTTTTGACAATTTGCTCTTTTTGGGAGTGTTAAATCAGCTCATGAACAGATTTATACCTATGGCTAAGCTTCAGTTCTAGCATTTGTTACCTTTTTATTTGCTCCGTTCAGCCATAAAATTGTGGAACCTAAGGACTTCATGTTGTCATGGTGGGCAGGACTTGAGTATATTTGACTGTCTGTGTGGAGAGAAGTTCTGATGGAGACTGGCGAGGGGAAAGAGGGAGTGAGAGTGTGAGAGGGAGGGAGAGGGAGCCAGAGCATTCTGGGTAATGGAAAAAAAACTCTTGACATAAGCCTGTGGAGAGGCCATGTAAAAAGGATTTGAAGTTCAAAAGTGCTGAATTTGCAGCTTATCATAAGTCAGTGGATTGGAACCAGCCAAGAACTCTTTTTTTAAATCTTATTTACCCCTTTTGGATTTTTCAACAAGTCATAAAGCCAACAGAATGCTGAAGGATGAACTGGGAGTCTCCACAATTTCAGTCTGAGCTAAGCTTTGACATCTCTTCACTGCTGTTTGCATTTTTTATCCAACAGCTTCAGGGAAAGTGAGGCAGTCGTTGGTAGCACTAGAAGAAAAGTCAGTGTTTCGGCTTTCACAGCAGTCGAGTTCATTTTGGTTTTCAAAGATGAAGACACTAATTCAATGTAAGGCCTTAGTCAGGTTTAACTGTTAAGACCCCGTCATACAACATAAACAGTCATCACCATGGCTGGGCCCTCTGCTTTTAATCTGCAGTGTACCAAGGACAGGCTGCACAATACGTTTTCAGATTGGCAGGGTTTGAGACGGCACAAACAACGTTAATGGACGGGGTACGCTATCCATATCATTATGTGTAACCTATGGCAACCACTTCGGCGATGCGCAAGCCAGCTGTAACCGTCATCGTTATTTTTGCAAACTCACATTAAAGTTACTAATACTAATGACTACATTTCAAGCGAGCTACATTTCAGTTCACTAAAGGATGGCAGAGACTTGTTTTTTTTTTTTCGAGGCGGAGGGAGTGGTTGGAAATTTGCATAGTGGGTGGGGACTCTGCAGATTCAGGATTTTTTAATGTGGGAGAAGGAGGAGATGTCTTGGGAGAACTTTTACAAGGTAATTAAACGTATTTTGCAGAAAAAAACATATCAGACACAATTTATTATTTGAAGCAGAGCATTTTATATGCACATACAGCAGATGTGAGTTCCTTAAATGGGTTCATTTTAGGGGCAACTGTAGTTTTAAAGTAGATAAGATGTGGTCCCTCAGCACTACCAGGGAATATCCTATATATTTTGAATATGTATAAAGAACACAGCCTTTCAGGTGGTGAAATTCTCATTATCAGTAGAAATATCTGTTTATCAAAGGGTCAGACCTGAAATTAGCTGAGGTCAGGGGAGGGTCAGAGGGCAGGTAACTCTGACATGCGTTAATCCATTCTGCTGTCAAACACTAGTTTAACAGGCTGTTTGGATAAAGGAGTTTGACTCAAAAGAGAAACGTGATTGGACTAACTGCAAAGAGCAAAATATATGTTTGTGTATAAAAAATGTTTAATCGGGACTGTTCATCAGTATCTGTGTTATATTTCAATTACAAGTCTTTGTAGTGAATCAGTAATACGTTATTAGTTTATAGAGCATTCGTTCTGCGGGTCTGCTGGAAAAGACGTAGTTTGAACTAAAAGACTGAACATTTTTTGCTGTAAACCAGGGGTTATTTCTGCAATGCATTTAATTAGTTCAGGTTTAAATTCCACCTTGGCTGGATTATTTCAGTGTTCTGTGAAGGCCAGCGATTGTTTCCGTGTTGTTACGTAAACTGCTCTTTCATTTCTGCAGTGGAATTTTTCAGCAGTCCTTAAAGGACAAAACATTTCATTATGATCAAATGACTGATGTTTTGGCAGCAGAGATTATTCAGGGCACCACATGTGTGCTGTCTGTAGGCCATGGCAAGCATTTCTCTCTGTTGGACATTTTTGTGTTCTCAGTTTCTGCAGGTTTACCTAGAAAGTAATGTAATGAATAACCAGATTGAGGGTTTAGTTTGAGTAAAACATTTTCACAGAATGCAGTTACTCAACCTCACAAATGGAACAAAACATACTTGCACTCACCCCTGTCTCTCTATTCATACACATTTTCCCATTTACCACACTGTCTACTGTTTCCTTTGCGGTTATTTTATACTATAAAAAACAGTCCAACCCCCCTGAGGAAAATCACTACAACATGCTACAAAAGGTTGAAAAATTCAAGAGTTATCAATGAGAGATTTTTTCTCTCTTTGCCCCATCATAGGCGTTTGAAGTGGCCGAGACACAGCTGGGGATTCCAGCCCTGTTGGACCCAGAAGACATGGTGTCCATGAAAGTTCCTGACCGGCTCAGCATCATCACATACGTCTCCCAGTACTACAACTTCTTCAACAACAAGTCTCAAGGTGGGTGCTATGAATTCAGTTCAACTGAACTTAAAGCAGTGGTAACAAAATACTTTTTATGTCTTGATAATAATGCCGCTTACAGCTTATCTTACCAGATACTGTGTTTTACAGATATATTCATTTGATGATTTAGACTGATGAGAAATCTACATTTAGCGTATTTCTTATCCAATCATAATTTCAGAGACAAAAAAATTGCACAACTGGAAATGGAAAAACACTTAACTATAACTTGTTTGTTTTGCAACAAATTACATATTAGTTTAGTTTATATTATTAACTGATTACTTCCTTTTACACAGCAAACCCGCCGTGCATGAAAAGGCTGAGTTCTGTTGGTCATATTGAGCCAGCCCAGAAAAGGCCTCCGACCCCCCTGGAAGACAAAGTGGTTGAGTCTGAGGTAAGAACAGCACTTGGCACCAGGAGAAATTGCAGTTAAAAACAGGAATGTGCATGTGTTGATGATTAATTTCTTCTATACTCTAGGTCGCACATGAAAACTGCATCACTTGACTACATCATATTTACATGATACTGCATGTTGATTAGCTGTATACAATAAGAACTGTCCTTTTTATGGTGTCCTAATGAGGCCTGGATGAGCTCTCTGAAGGCTTGCATATTTTTCTGGTAGTATATCAGTGTGTATGTTAAGCCTTGGATTATCTAAGTATAATTCTGCATGTGCTCTGTGGGGGTATTAAGTCATCACATCTGTACAATACAAATCCCATCCTGCCATTGCAGTACAACAATACACAATATCCAAGTATTTCATAATTACCACTTCCTTGTATGGGCTTTGTATTGCACAGCAGGGGGAAATAGAAGCAAACGGAGGTAGAGTAATTCTATAAAGATAGCCTCTGTATCCTGTCTCTCTTTTCTTTGCATGCCCTCAACTTCTTTCCTCCATTCCCATACTCCCCTGTACTAGCGTCCTCAATGTCTACCCCCCAACCCCCCTCTTCAGATGGAAATCCATTCCACTCCCTCCTCTTCCTGCTCTTCTTCCTCCTCACATCTGATCCCCCCTCCACTCTCTGGTCCTGAGCCTAAGCAGTAGGATGGGGGTGGGGTGGGGATGGGTTAGGAGGTAAAAGCAAAACAGTTAGGTCAGTCTTTTTTAACCGTCTCTTGTACATAAAATACTAACAGTAGTGCTATCTAACACTGTGTGCCAGGTGTTGGAATATGCCCTTTTCTATCTAACAAAAAGAGTCTAAAAGCAATTTATCAATCCTAAGTATCAATCATATCCGAAATGTGTGATTCCCGGAGCCACTAACACAAGCTATTTGGATTTTTTACTAATATTTTTTAATATGACATACATTTTGTATGAATAAAATGGTGTCTAAAACTGAAACTGAAATGCAGTAATAAACTGTGTGAACCAATCAGCTGTAGATGTTAAATTAGCGAAGTAGATGTAGTAAGCTAAACAGAATGAATAATACACATCTTGAAATCCTGACTCCATGTTTGATCTGCCCCTTCCCCATTACTCTCCATCCTCCCCCCTTTCCCTGATGTCTCCTCCCTGTCCTCTACCTGCGAACAACAACCCGGTCACTTGCACTAGCCAAGCGAGTCCACGCACGCAGTAGTAGGAGTGGTTTCAGGAGTCAAGAGCAGCACGCTCAGCAGCACCTGCGCCGCCTGCCAGAAACACGTCCACCTGGTGCAGAGGTTTCTGGTGGACGGCAAGCTCTACCATCGCAACTGCTTCAGGTGAAAACTACAGCTACAGTCTACCTGGGCGTTATACAGACATTTCCAGTTGATGGTGCTATGGAGCCCTAACATGGTTCTCTTGTTTGAGTTTTATAAAGTTATAATTCTTTAGATTTTAGTCCTAGATGATTTGGCTACTCCCATGATAACTTTGGGTAACGGCAACTGTGATTTACTACGCTTTACCTAAAAGGGACTATTTAATCTACTTAACCTATTCTTAAGTTGAAAGAGTCCTTTTTTCCTTTCTGCCGTTACCAGAACTACCCATGTTTCACAAGCTTATCCTTTTGATGTGACTTAGCAGCTTTTTCAGTGTGCATTATCAGCACATGCAGGCATCATATCCTGTTAATTTCTTATACGTAGGTAAGCAACTTTGATAGCTTATAGTGGGCAAGCAATTTACAGAAGTAATTAGTATAAATGCATCTTTTGCCATAAAACTCTAGATATTTATAAAAAAAATCTTATCCAAAGGATTATAATTATATATATATATATATATAATTATATATAATATAATTTTAAAGATTTGTAAAAATAAATAAATACAATATATTACACTGCGTACTACTTTAACAGATTTGTAATCTTTTGTGCCTTTTTATATCTTCACAATCTGTGATTGCTGGAACTTAATGTCCTTCTGTGTCATTGTTGTCTCAGGTGCACAGAGTGTCACAGCACTTTGCTTCCCGGATCCTACAAATTAGGAACTGACTCTGGGGTGTTGGTTTGTACACACCATCTTGCAAGGAGTGCTTTAGCCAATCAGAATGGCCGGCCTGATCTTACCAATAGACCAGTGGTGGTTCAGTCTGCCAGAGTTGGTCGCAGCACAGTTCCTCACGCCTCGCCTTCTGAGCGTAACCAGGCTTCTCCGGTAAGGGGAGCAAGCAATGCTGACATGCCTCCGAATGACACTGTCACAGTCACAGCTGCTGGTGCCACAACAGATAAAGAAGCTGCTTTGGAAAAAGCAAAAGAGGTGGAGGGTGTTGGAGAGACAGAGAAGATGCAACGGTCTTCTTCTCCTCCCAACCCTTTTGATGAGAGTGATGAAGAAGAGGAAGAGGAGGAAAAAGAGGAAAATACTGAAACTCTAGCCAAATTAACAACTAATGGGGACCTGCCTTCTACACCCGTTAGTCATGATGAAGCTGCCAGTCGGCCGGTACCGGCACCCCGCAGGGTTTCTGAACCCGCCCCTCCTCCTCGTCCTGCCCCTCGGGTGCGGCTGCCCCGAACAGGAGACGGCCTTACAGTCGGTGCGTGCTCACTCCAGAATATTAATGATAATAGATGTAAAAAGGATCTGTTGATAATCATCCTCACATTTCAATTAAATTAACAGGTGAAAACCAGAAGCCCCCAACTCCTCCAAAACCTCGAGAGAGATCACGGTCTCCTGGAAGGTAGCTGAGTTTCTTTTAAGTGCCTCTTTTTCCATCCATTACCACCATTTCATCAACCTTAATCATATTGTCAGTCTTTTTTATGTTTACAGCATGTTCTGTAGTTGTTTACACCTTCATGCCCCCGTTTGGCTGCATTTTGTTGTCTTCCCCTCTTGTGACTCCTTCATCCCTGTCTGTGTATCTCACTGTCCAGCCTGTCCAGTGGCACCCATAAACCCAAAGACCCACCTTGGCTCGCCCTGGTCCAATCAGAACCCAAGAAGAAGAAAGCCCCTGCCCCTCCCCCTGCCGGACTGGCAACACCTCCCAACACAGGCTCTATTTCCTCTCTTAAAGGAGAGGGCTCGAGACCAAGCACACCCCCTCTGCCCTCCAACCCATTTGATGATGATGATGATGATGAAAATAACGAGGTTGAGGAGGAAGAGGGGGCTGAAGGAGACGCAATACCAGCCACAGTTGTGGCTAGTCACCCATGGTACAGCATCACTCATGCAGCTGACACCGGAGGTACAGAAACCCCCCCTAGTGGAGGAAGCTCATCCCGCTCTGCCAGCCCCGGGAGCTCCAAGAGCAAGAAACGGCCGGCACCTCGAGCTCCCCGGCCTCCTGCAGGAAACCAAGGTCAGTTTGATAGAATCACATTTTGCACCATCAAACTGTTCCCTCATTGCAGTATAGGGTATCTACCAAGCAGTTTGTTTTATACAGATGCCAGTCCAGAAAATTTAATTTTAAGCCTAATTTTTTCCCTATGCTTTTATCAAAGCTACACCATATGTAAACATGATGCAGTCAAATATTTAATCATGCAACAGGAAAATAAACTTCAACAGTGAACCTGCATGCATTTGCTTGAGTTTGAGTAGAAATATGTTGGTTTGATCTGATCTGTAAAAGTTTTCTCAATTAACTCTATTGCTTTGCAAAATGTATTGTGGCCTTTGTGGTTTTGAGACTGTGTGTCTCTTGTGGTTTTCTCTCTGATGTAATGCTGATGGAGTTTCGGATTTTGACAGCTCTGCAATTAGTCAGCTACACCTTTTGATCTTTTGGGCTCAGGGTGTTTCTACAACCCTCTGTCCTCCGCTGCACTAGCAGTCCTGTGGTCCACCAGACCATTCATATCTACTGAGTTAATCATTGTGTTCCTGTTTACAACAATGCACCAGACATCTTTTGATATATTATTTTGGCAGTCTCTGGTTTTAGTCTCAACAGTAGTCTTTATCACTGAAAGTGCTGCTTCCTCTTTCTCTCTGACAGGTCCTAGTGTTGACAATAACACAACTGCAAATGTCACACCTAGTATCTGCTTCACACCCCTTACTTTCTCTTTTGCACATGAAGTAAAAAAGGTTCCAGCATTGATGTACAGTTTATGTAAAGGGCTCCAACAAACAGACTCCCTCAAATTTAAATGACTTGACCACAGTTGAATTGGACATGGAAGTTGTAAAACAAAAGCAGAATGACAGTGTGATGTGTTTTTATACATGTTGATCGTTTATTTTCTCATCCCTTCTCAATTAACTCCCAATTACTTTTTCCTGTTTCTTTTCTGCTCGCTTTGCCCTTTGTTTTTTTTGCTAAATCTTTCCCCTTCAGTTCTCTCTCACTCTCAGCCCTCCTCTTGCTCCCCCTCTCCAGCTCTCAGCACAGAGAGTCTGTCCTCTGGCTCAGACTACAGCTCGTCCCAGCCTCCATTGAGTGGCATTGCCAGCAGCGACCAGCAACATGCCTTCACCAAAAGCGTCTCAGAGCCTTCCATCTCTTCGCCATGCAACTCTACAGCCGCTTCTTCCTCCTCAAATGAACGTCTGCCTCTGCCCTCCCCAAGCACTTCTCCCATGCCATCAAATGCCAGCTCAGCACCAGCCACCCCACAGACCAGTCGCAGTTCAACCAAAGGGTCAGGAGCTCCTCCTCCACGACCCCACACAACCCCCAGCCCATTGGCCTCAGGAGCCAGTCCATCACACAATAAGGTAATGGGACCACCAACAAATAAAGGACTATGAACTTAAACACTCTGCACATTGTTAACCAGCTGTCTTCTCATTTTAGCGGATCTGTAAGGAGAACCCTTTCAACAGGAAAGCTTCTCCTTCCCCTGCTAAATCCAAAACCAGACCACCAAGAGGCCCTCGACCTGCCAGACCCCCGGCCCCCGGCCATGGCTTCCCTCTTATCAAACGCAAGGTACAAACACTAAAGACAGCATGTATGGTATCCTTCACCATAGAATAAAAACATAGAATGGATTTTTCCAATTCTGTGTCAAACATAGAAGAAATATTCAAATGATCCAAACATCCGTCCAGGTGCAGTCAGATCAGTACATCCCAGTAGAGGACATCCATGGGGAGATGGGTCAGCTGGAGAAGCAGCTGGATGAGCTGGAGCAGAGGGGAGTGGAGCTGGAGAAGAAGCTGAGAGACAACCCCAATGGTAACACATCTCAGTCACATCAGTATTTATAATGGAGTTTCTTAAATTAGATAGATAAATAGATGCCTGTAAAATATTGCAAAGACATGAATCGTCTCCACATGCAGTGCATAATAGTTAGGTTCACTATAGTCCAAATTATTACACGCCTGTGTTAAATACCTTGATTCTTGATAACAGACCGTTGCTATGAAGAACAGACCGTTGCTAGGGATGCACCTCTAATCAAACAATCTGGAGGACTAACTGTAATCATATTAAGACACTGAAAAAGTTTGTTTACAGAGGGGGGGGAGGGGGGGGGGGGATAGATGAAAGCAGCGGAGAGAAAGCAACAAAGGTTAAACAATGGAAAAAACGGTTGGCTACAACAAGGGCAGAAATCCCTAGAAAAGTACATAATAATAAAATCATACAAATATATCTCTTTGTTCCCCTTTTTTTTGTTTTCAGATGAGGATGAGGAGCACCTGTTGGTGGACTGGTTCACTCTGATCCACGAGAAACATCTTTTAGTACGACGAGAAGCTGAGCTGGTCTACACGTAAGTGTCCGATTGCAGCAGGAACCCCAAGAGTTTAGTGTCCATTAGTAATTTTTTCAATAACAGAAGTTGCACCTTCACACCTCTGTGAGCTCTGAGCTCTTGGTAAATTAATGCCTTTAAGGAGAAAGGAGATTCCTGAAGTAGTAGCAATTTCTGTTACCGTTGATATTGACTTGTAGTTATTTTTAACATCAAAGCAGTATCATAATGTTTATAGAAATGTGTCTGCAGTCATATGCTCTTCTCTAGTCATATACTTTGCAAACTCACACACACATTATTACATATGTGGAGCCTCATTTTTTCAGAAAACCTGCATGTAGACTTAATTTGAGTTGTGGTTATTCATGGACGGCTTATTCAGTGTAGCCCAGTTCCTGTGCTTGAAGCATGGATAGTTATTTATGGAGTTTTATTTTTTCTAACAGCCTTTTTATTTTTGGGCTCATTATGTTTTCTTTAGGTCAAGACTTTTATAAAAAGACATAAAAGTACAAAAGTATATTGGATGTCACTAGTGTGTAATGCAGTCATTTTATTGTTGCTCTTTGCAGAGCGAAGCAGCAGAACCTGGAAGAAAGACAGGCAGACGTGGAGTATGAGCTGAGGTGTCTTCTCAACAAACCAGGTGAGTTGGGCCTTTTTCATGTAAATAAAAAACTTAAACCAAGAGCAATATGACCTAATATTTATAGCATATACATAGTTTTTATTTAGGTGATTGTATTATGTCAGGGTATTAATTTGGTCAAAACCAAACCATAGCTAGAATCATTTTCTGAATGCCAGTTAGATTTTTTTTTTTTTTTTAATATACACTTAATAGACACTTAACGACCAAATTCTGCATAAAAGGGCTGTGCATACCACACTTAAAACTTAAATCCAGTTTACAAGGCAAAATAATGCTATCCACACTACACCTGTACGTCTACAGTCAAGTTATAAATATTAAAGAACCACAATAGGTTTTCATCTTTTACAAAACAAACTGTATTTGAACATGCACTTAAATTCCCCCAGTAGTACTTGCTGTATGTACACTGCTCAGACCTGCATTACAGTGATTCCCTGACAGGATATTTAATGGATTAATAGGATGCAAATGTATGTAAATACTTACTGATGCTCTACTGTAGCCTCAGATATTCAACCAAATGAATACAAACCGATATGAATACAATGAAAACCAACATGAAATGATTTATCATCACCCTTTCCTTCCTCAGAGAAAGACTGGACGGAGGAGGACAAGAGTCGGGAGCAAGAGCTAATGGCTGAGCTGGTTACTATCATTGAACAGCGAAACCAAATTGTCAACAACATGGACCAGGACAGACAGAGGTTATTATAAGGAGTGGGAGTTAACTGTGTTTTTATCATTATTATTTTGCAACTACTAACAGTCATTCTGTAACAGGGAAGAAGAGGAGGATAAACTTATGGAAGCCATGTTGAAGAAAAAAGGTAGGATACAGATTAAGCCCCATTTGTAGCTGGTTAAAGATTCTTTAGATAAAAGCTTCTTTAAGCATAATATTTAAATGATGCGTCCCACTCTTCCTCACTTTCTTCATTTTGCTGATTTTAGAATGTCAATCTTAACATAATTTTCTTTATCATTTTCATCCTCATCAGACTTCCATAAAGATCCAGAGCCTGAGCAGCAGAAGAAAAAAAGCGCAAAGTTCAAACCAATTAAGGTGCTCAAGAGGCTGAGCCATAAAGGAGAACCAGGCAAGAGCCACAGCCCCCGCAAGGAAAAGTCCCCATAGAAAGGACACGTTCTCCTCTGAGAGGATATGAGACTTTTTTAACAAGATTAGGGAAAATAAAAAAGGATGTGAGGAAAGAAACACATCAGGTCAAGAAGATGGTGTCTTCATTAACTGTGTCATTAATTACTTGAAGTGCAACCCAGAGTCCACTTCCTCCCTCACATCTGACTCACTTCAATGACTATTTAATTCGCCATTGTGTGTTTTTAAACAGACGGTATGACAAGACGAATACTTTAAGAGCAGACATGTTTGTTCACTGGCCTTTCAAGTAAGCAGAGTACGAAGTGAATTAATGCGCTGATTTGTTGCTTTACTATCCTTGCATATCACAGCGTCTCTGTCCTGTAGGCCTTTTATCAAAGTTCAGCAAAGGAGTGATTTATCACTTCACATGAGATGAAGTCAGTTGGATGTAAGATGATGCCTGATAGCTTTTAATATGTTTTTACTGTGCTCCTGACTTGCACTCCTTGAATAACCGTCTCCTCATTGATTCCAAAGGTCAGTAGTTTGATATCTGAAGCCCCTTATACACTGCCATTTCATGGCAGGATTATTACGCCTCTGTTACGTTCCGTCTTCTATGTATAACACACAGAGGCAGAATGGTGGGGCGAAGTTGTTCTATCCCTGTAAACAGCAGAGCCGGCAGGGCGGAACAGCGCCGTATGTGTGAAGCACGTGCTGTTTGTTTACACCTCGATCACGTTTTGCTTCCGCAACGCTGGAACGCTATGTAAAAACACACTGGGGTGGCTTTATGCCGGCATGCTTGGTTCAATGTAAAATGTCAAACCCACGATCACGGGGCTTCGGTGGTGGAACCGCAGTGTAAAAAGGGCTTGAGATAGTTTCATGTCATTTCTGGTTGGGGACTGTGGTACTAGTGCAACATCTACCCTTAAAACATGCGATCAACGATTGATACCTAAGCGCAGAAGACTCAAACTCTGATGGATTAGAAAATGTACGGTCTGGAGGAGAGCATTGAAAGTATTAAATTATCCACATGAAAGGTCACACATGCAATAATGAATATTACAGAAGTCAAACATACAGTATTTTAACAGCTGTAGCAAAGCACCAGTTTATAACCATTTTAACCATTGGGGAACACCTGAATATGCAATCATTAATTTATTTTACTCTGCCTTTCTGTACGTTTCCATGTTTTGCCTTAAGTGTATAGAAAAATAACATGTTAATATTGTCTGAACAAGTGCCATTTATTTAATTGCATATGTGGATGAGCATTATTTGTTCAAGCTAATGTAAATGTCAAAATGTGTACTCATTCTGTTCCTGTTACATCATTTACATTGTCCTTTTGTCCTCCATTTTAAATGGCATTCTGTCATGTGTTTCTGCTCTGTGCCTGCCTGTCCTTTTGTCCAGCTGAAACCAAGGGCTTCTGTAGCGCCACATTTCATGTCAGCTTAACAAACCTATAACTACAGCACGACTTCAAAAAATACTGACACTGGAAGGCAGAGAAATAAAATAACTTAATGCAACAAGTTAACGTGTTCTGTTAATTTAATGCTTTCACTGCCTGACATCACAGTTGTTTTTACTGCTGTGCTGTCAAACATGTACCGTTTATACAGTTGTTATGTTGCAGCTGGTTTAACTACCACCTCACTGAAGTTCTATTGTTTGCACCTTATTTCCAACTAATTTCAGCATGGTCAGGCAGTTTTGATCATCTGTTCTGCATCCTCTTCTTTCCTCTGAGACGTCATGGCATCCTTCTGGGGACTGCGTGCCTTGTCCAAAACCTCCAGTTCTCGAATTCTCTGTTTTTGAAGTCACAGCACAGGATACATATAACAGAGAAAAAATCCGACACCTTATTTCTACGTTTGTAAGGAATCTAAACCTAAATGCCCGAACACAGACTGAAGCCAACAGCATCAGAACATTACACTGAGCATACATTGTGATTCAATCATGTTCAAAAAATTTAAACAAACCTCCTCAAAACTCAGGACTGAATTAAACAAATTGGCCAACATGTAAACCAATGTGTATTTACCTGCGATATCTCAGTGTTGATGATGTTGATGTACTGCTTCTCCTGGCCCAGAGAGACCATATCAGCCAGAAACTGTTTTCTTTCCTCTATCTCATGCAGCACTACAAAAGAAACAAACAGATTATTATTTGATTTTTTCAAGGTGCACTGACTATTTTTAGCCTAAAAAACAAAACATCTTTATTTAAATGTGGAGTGTTCACGTTTACTTGAAACTAATTTGTTACTTTGAAGGCAACCTTACCTTCCTGATACTGGTCTCTTTCCTCTGGGTTTTGACAAGCAGGAACTTTTTGGAGCAATTCAGCTTTGGGCTCTTCTTGTCCTGTAGCCAAAATATTCTGAAGCTTCCTTTTCTCTTTCTCTAAGTCTCCTTGGGGTACATGGTGAAAAAAACAAGGTAAAAGAAGGCTGAATGTATCTCAAAATAAAGAAAATATCACAAATGGTTGCCCAAATTACATTGTAATTGATGGCAATAGGGGCTTATAAAGCTTCAAAACCATACTTGTAGGACCAGGACGGAATTTTTCTCTTGTGTAGCTGTTCCCAGAACGACAAGATTCAGCACTGCGCCTCCGAGGCTTGCCAGGGAAGCACTTTGGGACAGATCTACAGGTTTTAGGCCGAGGAGGGGAAGCTGAAGATGTGGGGTCAGAAGTCAGTGGTAGAGCAACTCCATCTGTGGAGAAAGTAGAAAAATAGAAATTGTAGTAATGTTAAATGTTCATAGTAGTGTGTTGAGGGAGAAGTGTGCCTGCAAAGTTCCTTTAAAGCCCATTACGTAACTTTATTTGTGCGCTGCATAGGTGAGGTCAACTGAAAGTATAATGTAAGGGCAGGAAACACCAGAAGGTCACTATTATCATTCTACCTTTAAGATGAAATGATTCAAATTATTCTACATTGCAAAACAATCTAGTGAATGTTTTATTACGTTAATATTTTAACTATACATACTGTATATCTATATTTTATGTCAGTGTATAATGAAGTACAATCACTCAAATGATCGCTATACTTAATCCCCCAACATCTTATCCAAAGGTCTCAAACTTACTCTGGAGGCATTCGTTGATCTTTTTTCGCTGCAGGTTGTTGAGCCTTGATTCCTGCATCATCACTAAGCACCAGGAAAGAGAATAATTAACATTGTAAAGCTTACACAGTGATAAACAAACACACAACTGTAAGGTATCTATAAAGACAAACATCCTCAACCCCATTTATTGTGTTTCCCATTAATATGACAAAAACAAGCACATTATCTCACATCTTAGCATATCCTGGGTCTCTTTGCTGTACTGGGTGGCTCTTGGGTTGTTCCAGAATCCCCTGCCAACTCTAGTCTGCGAGGAGGCCTCCATCTGCAACCACAGAGACACACAATAGACAATCCTCAGTCTCTCGAAATCAAAATCAATGTTTTCTCGGTTATATGAAAAGCTACTGCTTAGTTAAATGTATAAGTGTGCACAAATTATAAGACAGGTGGTGGTGATTATTTTAAAGACAGAGCTTCTCCGACAAAAATAATTGACTGTTAACTCCAGTCGACAGTATGACAGCCGCTGTCAAACCGCTGACAAATTTAAACAGGATGTAGGGAGATTTCTGATAAATAGATATGAACATTGACGTTCCAAATCCCCAACATGGCACTATGTACGCTCGCTGAAATGGTGTTTAGCTATATGAGATACATTTGTGCCCTTGCTGCTAGGTGGCTAACTTTAATAATACGATTCGAATGTCAGAAGGGTAGGAAGTTTACTTTACATGACAAGAGAGGATGTCACATGACAAAAAACATACAAACATAGAACTTACTCAAACACTTCCTTTCTTATCAGAAGTCCTCCGTAAACACTTAAAGTTAGCCTTTGCTAATTTCGGTTGTTAAACTCCTGTGTGGACAGCAGCGTCTCTATGTTGCTATAGCAACACAGTAGCAGAATAATTGTTTTTTGTTTTTTTTTCTAAATTCTGGTGTTTTTTTTATTATTATTATTACGTGTCAGCTTCATACCAACAACTTCTTAACACTTTATATTTGACGGGGACTTATTTCAAATTTATTTTCAAAACCCAGCGGCACATGGCCAACATCTGACCACCAGATGGAGACAAAGGCAGGTAGTCTTCTTTGTACTGATTCCTACATGAAGTACTGTTGATAATGTGCAAAAATAATGAAGAGTTCATTACACATATAGAACCAGGTAATTTTTTCAAGACAAGCTTTGGTTTAGACATAATATTAAAGGTAATTTTTTATATATGTTAATACCAAATTAAAAAAAATAAAACAACATACATGTACTATAATGTTTCTTATTAATGGTTATTTTTGCTAACAACTACAAGGGTCCACTTTTCCCATTGGATTCATTATAAATTGATGTCATATCACTAAGCCCAAACAGGATATTACAAGAAAAAATATTTAAATAATTTATGTATGAAAAGACAGTGCTCACATTGAACATAAAAGTATAAAAACCCAGGACAGAGAAGATTGAGTCTCCTATTTAGGTTGGTGAAGCTCTGTATCGATTGCCTGAGAATCTCAATTTTTCACGTTTTTAAAATGTTTTCTGAAAAAGACCTACAGTTTTCAGTCCTTGGAGTGTAATTCTTGCGTAGTCTTCACTTTGGGGGAAAGAGTCTTTATCAGTGGTGGGCAAGTCATCGGGGATCAGCAGCAGTCAGTATCCATTATCTGTAAGAAGACAGCAGCCTGCCTCTGACCCACGTCAACAGATAAACAGCAGCCAGAATATAATCACCTTCAACACAGGTCTTCTCAGAAGTCAGAGCCACATGTCCGCACTGGGAAGACAAAGGCCAACCTGTGAATGTGTGTGTGGAGCGGGTAAAAATATTAGAAGTATTGGCTCAATAAAAGCAGATTAGGTTTTAATTTCAGACTTTAAAAAAGGAATCATGATTTGTGTGGCATGTTAATAATGCCTTAGAAATCTGCTTTTGTGCAGATCTCTGTCACATACAAAGTAAACTGTAACAGCACTTACTGTTCTGTCATCCTTAATTTTCTTCAATTTAATCTTTTGAATCTGATTTTATCTTATTTTATTCTATTTTAACTTTTCCTTTAAGCATTTCTTTCTTTTATTCTGTATGTCAGTATGTGCTTTCAATTACCTCAGTATAGATACACTGCAGCTTTGCAGTGAGAAATTAGAAACAGCAGTTATTTCAAGTTTGTTTATTTTTGAATCTATATCATTGTGTGATTTTACATTGCAACACTTCAATGTCGGCAAGATCTTTGGTACGATTTGG
Organism: Semicossyphus pulcher; assembly: GCF_022749685.1. Classification (NCBI taxonomy): domain Eukaryota; kingdom Metazoa; phylum Chordata; class Actinopteri; order Labriformes; family Labridae; genus Semicossyphus; species Semicossyphus pulcher. The sequence continues at coordinate 1,213,525 of NW_027211681.1, read as the reverse complement.
TTTGAAATAATTTGGTAAATAACTGTAAAATTACTGATGAACTAAATGAACAACAAAAGTTTCTGCACCTCTCTGAGATACGTTTCAGTGAATATTGAAGCTTATTTATTCAAAAACTTCTTGCCATTTATAAGATACAGGGAACACTGATTCAGTAAAGAACTACACTGAAAAGATTAGCTGGGATTTTATCTTAGCATTACATTTATATCGAGGTATGAGTCTGGATATAGAGGGGATGAATTCATGAAGATAATGTGGGAACATCAGCTAAATAGTTTTTTTCAGAGATGATTTTTCGCTCTGAAACCCACAAAACAGGAAGGCAGTGAGTTTGAGGTGAGATATCAGACTTTGTTAGAGATTGTAAATGAACAATCTTTAAGGGACAAATAGAAGGAGCCAGCTAAGTAACTCATACTTTCGCTCCACCTCCTAACGGTCAAAACCTACATGAAAAAGAGAGATTTGAAGTTAGACTCGCAGCTGACAGAGATAGACAAGAGAGAGGAGGGAGAGATAGCGGGGGAGGTATGGAGAAAAGGAGACAGTTTTAAGAACCTGTTTCTGTGGCCTTGTCGCGCTCAGTGGACAGGAGAGTGGCCTGATGAGCTGGGGTTTGACTTTCTGTTAGCTGGGCATAAGATGGTTATGTAAAAATAAAGACGACAGGAGAGCCAATCGAAAAGAGAAACTTCACCCTTGTTGCTGCCACTGTCCTAAGACGTCATTTCAAAGCGCTTGATGGCTGTTACTCAGGCTGTGCTGCCTTCCTTCAGCTCCTTCTCCAACCTTGCTCACTCCAGCGACAGTATGAAAGTAAGTAAGGTTCAACCTCAGTTGTTTGATTCTTTCACAGTGACAGAAACAAAATAGATTTTAAAGTGTATATTGATGACCTATTGTCATTGAAAGCTGGATTGCTGGAAGCAAAGCATCAGATCTAATTCAATATTTAAAAAATGTCTTTATTATTTTTAAATATTGCTGATTATTTGTGCAGTTCAGTCTTGTACTACAATGCTGAACTGCTTTTTCCCTATAACTATCATATCCATACAACATTACACCTGTTTTTTATATTAGTCTTGTATGTTGACCTTGTATTTAAGAGTTAAGGAAACAGACTTCCGCAGTATTGTTATTCGGGTGTATCAGAGAGTGGTTTCATATGCTGTTTAAGAAGCAGTTAGCACAAGTTAAAAACAGTTTTGCATTGACATTTGCTAAATCAGCAGAACAAACTTACACTTTTGTATTAAAGTATCACTTTAAAGATTGTAAGAAATCATGCTCTTAATAATCTGAGTTCTCAAGATCTAAAATCTAACAAATAGTACAGTTACATGAGATAACTAAGATAATAAAATATATATATATTTATTGATTGATTGATTGATTGATTGATTGATTGATTGATCGAAAGTGTTTTTAGTTATTTGTATGGATGCACTTCAAATAGTTGCTGAACTGTTGCTCTTTTCTCTTAAGGACGTTTCTTCGTCAAAAATGTTATGGAAGTCCTAATCTGAAAAAGGTCTGCAGGGAGTAAGATACAAAGGCATTGTACTGATTCATTTATTGTCTTAAAGGACAGGTTTATTTTTTTAAGTCTGTCCGACATGCCCACATGTACGGTGAAAGCGTTATTGGTCACTCTAATTTTTCCTGCTGTCCACACTCCCCGCAGAGAACCCCTTCCTAAAGCAGTTACCTCAGTAATGGGGATCCATAGCACTTGTTTTGCGTGTCTAACTGACTCTAATATAAGCCTTTAGCAGTCTGACTTTGACAAATCATGTATGCATCTTTTAAAGTTGCAGTATTTTGAGGACAAAGTTCGGCACAGAAGGCTGAAGCCTCGTGGCAGCTACAGCTGAACTCTGGAATATATCTTTTACACAGAAGGACCGTGGATTTTGTGCATCATAATTATTGGACATGTGTTAAAAACTATTAAAGCAACAATAAAGACTTGTTCAACATACATGTAGTATTGTGTTTTGAGATGCATAAAATATAATTAATAAAAAATAATTTGTATCCTTCTCTGAACAAAGCACTGTGCAGGTATTACTTTTCAAAGACAGTTGTTCCTATGTGACCATCACTTCTCAATGCTCTCCAACATCACCCAGGTGTGGAAGTCTGAAGGTGGCTCTCTTCCTCTGGCCTCCGTGAGCAACAAAGTGTCAACAAGCAGCTCTGAGCAGCTGCAGGTCTCTCAACAAATGACAGAGGAGCTCCTGGACGATGATAGCCAAGCATCCTGGGACATTGAGTTCCTGCTGTCTGATTGGACCAGCCCATCGCCGGACCTCAACCCCTCTCTGGACAACAGCGATCAACAGCTCCCACAGTTAGACCCAAACCGAGCGTACACAGAGGCAGCCATGTTTAAGGACCAACCAGGACAGGATCTGCAGATGAACTGTGGCGGCCTCATGGCGGAGCTCCTGTCCCCGGCTGACATCACAGCGGCGGTCCAGCCCGAGCTGTACCACCATGGTTATAATAACGACCAGACAGGTCTGACTGCATTTCCCAGTGTACCCACTGTAGATCAGTTTTGCTACTCCCAAGGCGGCAGTGTGGAGAGGCACAGTAGAGGAAGCCTCAGCAAAGTCTCATCATGTGACTTTAACCATTACTATCCTCTGCCATCCATGGTGACCTTACCCGACAGCAGGTTCATACCACCTCAGGCTGTGACCTCTGACCCTCGACACTACAGCTACATGCCTCACTTTAACCACAATGCCACCCTTTTCTGTGACTACACCCACTGCCAGACCACTGGTCACCTGCCCCTTCACCAGCAGCCCCTGTTGATTGGACCACAGCTGCCCCCTGGTGGCATTGAGGGGAAGCGTGGAAGAAGGCCTACAGGGAAAAAGAGGCCCGCCATCCACAGCTGTGACTACCCCGGCTGCAGCAAGACCTACACCAAGAGCTCGCACCTCAAGGCTCACCTCCGCACCCACACAGGTACAACACAACAACCACAGAATCAACAATAAAGCCTGTTTCAAGATAATTTAATCTATTTGCATGGTAAATACCATCTGTTTTATTCTTTCCACTTCAGGGGAGAAGCCTTACCACTGTTCCTGGGAGGGCTGCAGCTGGAAGTTTGCTCGCTCAGATGAGCTGACGCGTCACTACCGCAAGCACACAGGCCAAAAACCATACCAGTGTCTGCTGTGTCAGAGGGCCTTCTCCCGCTCCGACCACCTGGCTCTGCACATGAAGAGACACACCTGACGCTCACAAACATACATACACGCAGAAAATCCATTGACATTTGAAGAATGAAATGTAAGGTAGAAGGTAAAAAGGTAGAAGACTTATGATGACCTTGATATTCTTTAAAGTTAGATTTAACTCTAATTCTGACCCAAAAAACTGAAAAGTTGTATTTAGGACCCAGTGTCATTGGACAATAACCACACATGTTTATAATACAGGCCCGCATGTTGAAAACACAAGCACTGGTGTTCCTTAAGCATACCAGCTTTTTGAGGGCCTCAAAAAAATCTAACTGGTGAACCACTTGGTGAAAACACATTTGTTATGTAAATTTAGCAAGCTTTCAGCTATAAGACTGTACACACTATGGGCATGTAGACAGCAAAAATAAACACTAATAAAATGCCTACTAAAATGTGTATAATATGGGTTATAATACATTATACAGTACTATATCCTGTAGGATCTCATGACATGAACAAAGTCATGACTGCTTTGCAATAATGCTAATCACTGCCTAGATGATCTGATATCTTCGTCTGATTTCTATTATAATAATTTACCATGTTTAATGTAAGATAGAAAATAAACCTTACAGTATATGTAAACTATGATCAAACAGTAAATACAGGTTGTTATTTTTTGGACACTTAACTTAATGTTTGTCTGTGTGGGGAATTTTAATTTAAGAAAAACAGGCTTTTGTCTTTCTTATCAAGCAGAATTCAAAACTGTAAATAAATCTGCAGCTTTGTCAGTTCTTTTTTTTCATCTATAATGAGTAACGTATTTATTAACATCTTTATATCAACAGAATATATTATTGTACAATGTTTCTATAATTTCATGAGTGCTTTTAGTCCTTTAATTTAGTTTTTCTTGTTATAATTCTAATAAAAAACCTCTAATGCTGTAAATTCTGCTATTTCACACTAAAGTTGTATATTTAAGTCTTAAGTGCAGGTCATTAGCAGTGATAACAGCTTAGGTCAGCGGTCTCCAAACGGCGGACCGCGGTAAGGATCCGGACCCAACTGCCGTCGTCTCCAGGACCTATTTACAGTTTTGAAAAGCGCATCTATTTTAACCTGCGCAGCTTTTTTTTGTCTTTGCGGTAGTGATTTGGGGGTCCAAGAAACTCGCAGACCAATGCATTCGTTGTAAGTCATCACACGTGATGCTACTCAGCCAATCAAATCTGTCACTCAGATCGCGACTGACCCAGTGGGTATGTGAGAATACAGATACATCTGTATCTGATACAGACTGAAGAGCCTGCCGACAAGAGACTTACAGAGACACAGTTGGAGAAAATAAGTCAGTTAGGGAAAAGCAGACATGGCGTGCTCTAAAATGAGAGCAGTAGAGAAAACCAAGCTTTTAAGACTGGACAGACTCGTATATGTTGTTAACAGAGACTCCAGGCTGCAGTTTAGTTCAAACACTTTATCTAGAGCTACATCAGGCTTCACCATCATGACTAGTTTTCCTCTTATTTCCGAAGTTCTGTTCTTATATGTACCGGTATGTGCCCTCTCTCTCCCCCTCGCTCTCGCTCTCTCCAGCAGTCCGTCAGTGTACAGTGCGTTTAAATGTTATTTATTTCATAGTCATTGCCTGTTTTAAAAATCACCATGACTCATCACGAGAAAAAGTCTAATGCAACTGCATTTCGCCAAAAATATTTTAATTAAATTTGGCAAATATAAAATAAAATATAAAGTGAATCCCCCTATTATGGTCAAATCTTGTTAATTCTGTCAGGAAGCAGAGAGATAGCAGCTTAAGTGAAGAGGTAAAGCTGTCTCTCTTTCATTTCTGCATGGACAACATTATAATACCAGTAGTACCAGACATTATATTATTTGTTTTCATTCACAAATAAAGACACTTCCATCACAAACTGGGGCATAAAATAAACCAAAAATACAGAAAATAAAGGTTTTGACACTTTGGAGACCCCCCAGACCCCCCAACATACAAACACAAACTATATTTCCTTACCAATATTGAAGTATTCATTATTGTTATTGTTAAATTATGAGAGCTCTGTGTAAATGTTATAAGCGTTGTTGTAAAAAACATTTAGCCTAATTGTATTTTCTTTATTTGATTTGACAGACGTTCAAAATGTATAAATGTATGGTACTGAATCATAACGCAGGTCAGACATTATGATGTTCCGGACCTTTGCTTGAGAAAAAAAATCTCTAACTGGACCTCTTTCAAGTTTAATTGACTACCCCTGGCTTAGATCTATGCACACAGAGTCAGGGTGTAATGTCTGCCTTTGGCCTTTGGGTGGCAGTGTTTGGTTGTTACATCAGCCACCAAGCCTGCAGGCTGGCATCAGCTGGCTGGGCAAGGGTGATGTTAGGACAAGAATCTGCTTATGTAAGTGAGTACTTACTGTTTCATCCTGATTATGTCAGATGATGGAGCTCGTCATCACATTATGGAGCTCCCTCTTTCTCTCACACATACTCATGCAGACACATGTACACCCTCAGGGAAGACACAAAGAGTGAAGCAAACACAATTACACACTCATGTATTTATGCAGACAAAGAAATGACTTTGCATGTGATAGCAAACAGAGTTGATATTGTTCAAGTTCTGTTTACATCTGGGATGATCCACGGTGTCTTCAGAGTTATGTCTGTTGCACTGAAACTTTACAAAGTGTCACATGTTTTGGTAAAGTAACAAAAATCTCACTTTATTTTAGAATCTGTTCATTTTAGAGTTTGTGTCTTAAGATAAAAGATATATTTGATATAAGAAAGGAGCTTTCTTCTGAACATTTAAATCCCAAAATGAATAAGATCCATTAGATTCTTCCGTATTCAGTCTTGTCTATGTTTTGTTGATATAGTCATTAATAACATGTAAAACGGGCATTTGTTTTTCGAGTGTTTTAAGTATATTGGTTTTGACACATTTGACACTCAACATGTTTTCCGTTTACCTAATCTGAAGACAAATACTTAGCCTGTGAAACAAGTTATATAATGCATTCTATTATAGGGAACTTTGCAAGTTTGCAAATTACATGGCATTTTGTGTTCTTATTCTTACAAATTTCTGACTTGTGGATAGTGTTCATGTCAAAATCCAAGTCGAAATAACAAGAGTGGAAGTTATATGAATACCCTAAAATAAGTGAGATGGCACTTACTAATTGAAAACAAATCAGAATCAGGGGAGGAAGAAGAAATATAGGGAAAACAGAAATATAGACAAATCATGTCCGTCAGAGTCTGTTGATTAGTGTAATTAAAACGCATTTTATGGACGTATTGTTTTAATGTTTTAACTCTCATATGGCCAACTATGTCATCGTCCATCCATCCATCCATCCATCCATTATCTATACCGCTTATCCTGTTCAGGGTCTCGGGGGGGCTGGAGCCTATCCCAGTTGTCACTGGACGAGAGACGGGGTTACACCCTGGACTGATCGGCAGGCAATCCCAGGGCTGACAATCTTTATCATCGTTAGCATCCAACCCATATGGTGTAAATGGCATAATAAAGATGCCATTATGTTGCGTTATAGGAAGAGCTCAAAAGAGCATGTAACACTAATATGCTGGAGTAACTATTCTCAAATAATATTGCACATACATACCAACCTCCACATCGGTCTTTATGTATATAATACTGTATATACACCCATCAGCAGATCCTTTAAGTCCTGTAAGTTGTGAGGTGGGAATGAATCAGACTTGTTTGTCCAGTACATCCCACAGATGCTCAATTGGTTTGAGATCTGGGGAATTTGGAGGCCAAGTCAACACCTTGACGTTGTTGTCGTTTTCCTCAAACCATTACTGAACCATTTTTGCAGTGTGGCAGGTAGCTTCATTCTGCTGAAAGAGGCCACTGCCATAAGGGAATATTGTTTCCATGAAGGGGTGTACTTGGTCTCCAACAATGTTAAAGGTAGGTGGTATGTGTCAAAGTAACAACCACATGAATGGCAGGACCCAAGGTTTCTCAGCAGAACATTACCCAAAGCATAACACTGCCTCTGCCGGCCTGCCTTCTTCCCATAGTTCATCCTGGTTCCATGTCTTCCCAGGTAAGCGACGCAAACAAACCCGGCCATCCACATGGTGTGAAAAAAAAAAAGATTCATCAGACCAGGCCACCTTCTTCCATCGCTCCGTGGTCCAGGTTTGATGCTCGTGTGCCCATTGTAGGCACTTTCAGTGCTGGACAGGGGTCTGCATGTGCACCCTGACCAGTTTGCGGCTATGCGGCCTCATACGCATCAAACTGTGATGCACTGTATGTTCTGACACCTTTCTGTCAGAACCAGCATTTCCTTTTCAGCAATTTGAGCTACAGTAGCTCTTCTGTTGGATCTGACCACACGGGTCAGCCTTCTCTCCCCACATGCATCAATAAGCTTTGGCTGCTCATAACCCTGTCAGTGGTTCATCACAATTTGGCCATTGTCAAATTCACTCATCCTTATGCTTGCCCATTTTTTCCTGCTTCCAACACATCAACTGGACAGAATATTCACTTGCTGCCTAACATATCCCACCAACTGAAAGGTGCTATTGTAATGAGATAATCAATGTTATTCACTTGTCAGCGGTCATAATGTTATGGCTGATCAGTGTATATAGTTATATTTATAATACTGTATTCTATCGACAGTCACCTTGACACTATTACATTCTAATTTCCCCTCGGGGATTGATAAAGCACTATATCTATCTCTATCTATTTAAGGATTTATAACAGGTCTTACAGCAACACTTCTAGCATATGATAGGTATGATAGGTTTTATTTATTGCTACTTGATTTGAAGGAAGAAATTACAAACACACTGCTAGAGGTTTAGCGATTAGCAGTTACCTTTTTGGTGCAGTTATGGCTTTGAAGGTGCAACTGCAGACAAGTGCGGGAAGTGAGCATGTGACGTCCACCCTGCTCACAGCCAAATACACACAAGGTAATCCTGGTAAATATAGTTCTGCTGACATAACCATTATAATCTATTACACACTGAGACTTACATCACAGCAGATAAATCCACAAAACATAACTTTTATGACATGGTCATGAAGCTCCAACTGCAGAAACATTGTTTTTAGTGCAGCCTCGGAGGGTAATTGATTTGGGATTTAGAGGTGACATGAGGGCAGAGTTCTGACCTTTAGTGGCCCTAAAAGAGCAAACAAAATCTCTGACAAATCCCCTCTCTGCTTCCACTTTGTAGTTCCTCATTCCCTGTTTACATAATGCTTTACCTCTGGAGGGGGTACTGTGTGGCCTTTACGCAATGATTTCAATATTCAATTATTAATAGTCTGCAAAACAAAGCACTGAAATATTAAGCCATTCAATATGTCATATTTTTGAGTGTCCTTTCTGTCTGAGCAGAGGGCTGCAGCTATAAAACAGCTCAATGATTGAAAAATTTCACTTGATTAATGTCCAGGCCAGGGCTTTAAATACAATGTGCCATAAACAATTCCACCAATGCAATGTAATGTACGTAATGTATTTCCCCTCCATTAGCAAGTGACAAATTCTCTGTACAGTTTTAAGCTTATTTTCCTGTTAATTTCAGTTGCAAGATGGAACATTATTGATGGAGAAATCATTAAACCACTTAATTTGATTGTGTTGTAAGAGAGAAAGATTTTCTTCTCTAGTAACCACAGATCCAGTGTGTTGTCTGCCTGCCTGCCTGCCAGCATAGCTCATAGCCCCAAGCCCCACTCCGACATCTCCCATTGCTCATCTTTCCTCTTCCCCTTCCAGCTATCATCTCCTTTTCACTTGACCTCAATTTTCCTGTACCTTACAAGTAACTTTCATTACGTCGCCTTAGGCCTCAGGTCCATCGGAGTATAACTGCAACTGTGGATAAATGTAGATTATTCAGTCCCCATGCAGACATCATGTCCGTTTACTTGATTAATTAATTAAAAAGAAGGAAAAGAAGGATGAGAGTAAAAAATATCCCGAAATCCATCAATGTTGTGCATTTAGTGAGTGTATGTTGTGCTTTGAATAATGTAAGTTATTTAATTTTCTCATTAATAAGTTGTCGCATGAAATGCTTTTTTGTGTTTACTTTTCCTTATGCTTACAGCGGGAGTCAAAAGATCTTTACCTGTAAGGAGACATCTGACCTCAATGGAACAAACCTGGTGAATATAAACTGTATGATATCAAGACTTGAAATTTAAACAATCACAGCCACCATAGATTTTATAATGCCAGAACAACAGTGTTACTCAGAGGAAGCAGGACCAATTTTGACGCAGCAGAGCCACTTCAGTTCACCAGACACAGTCACAGAAAAACCTGTCTCAGACACTATACAGTAAAGTGTAGCATTAATATTCAAGGGGCTCTGCCTCTCTAGTGAGCATCTATAAAAGGATTTATCTGCATTATTTACTTCATCATCAGTTACTTCAGGGCAGCACTGATACCAGTCTTCAAGATGAGTTCTGTATCAACACTTGTATTTTCTAAGTCGAACATATGAGCAGAGTCAAACTGGCAAGTCTTCATGTGGTTCATATCAACAACTTTGTGTGGATGATTGTTTGCAAATTTACAACCTCACATAATGGGGACCTTGGCTTGCTGTCCAAAAGCAGGATAAGAGTGGTGAAAACTGCTGCAGCACTGAGGCTAATGACTGTGGGTCCAAGTGGATCGAGTGATGTAAAAAGAAAAGAAAGAAAGAGAACATGGGAGTAGGAGGGAGTGAGCTGATTGCCCTGATTTGAACTTGAATGAACACACAAAGTCATACGAGGCCACTGTCTGCTCTGCGCTCGGGCTGATGATTACTTTCTTTTCTCAAGGATCTGACGAGCTTCACATGCATATGAATGCACATACACGCGCACATATTTGTACTTCTGTTCTTTAAGTACTGCCATTCACTTAATATATCACCCAGCCCTAAACCAAAATGTCGCTGCAATGATTTACTATTACACTTGGGAGACATGAGAGACAGGTCTAGTAAAAACACCACAACAAAAAATGCACGTCTTATGTTGTAAAATGTGACAAATGGTGAGATGTCACAATTTACTTCGACCTGACAGAGCTCCTCCTGAACAATAGCCATAATACAACTGTTTTTAAAGGCTGAGTAGAACTTCTTCTACTAAATAGTAAACTGACACTGGCCAGAAGATTTGAGTGTGGTCCTTTAATCATTACATTACATAGCAATACCTACATAACCTCAGCCTAAACATTACATTACATTCGAACTCTTGGAGTTAACCCTCAAACAGCCGTCTGAAGAAGTTGGGTTGAAATGTGTCCTTTAAAAACCCCAAATTCCAAAAAATTCATTTCACCAAAGAAGCGCAAGGACAAATATTTTTCTTCTCAAAACATTTGCTGCCCTTTGATATGATCTATATGAGGACTATAAAGCCTTCAGGGTACAAAGTATCATATAACATTCACACCTAAACCTATAAAGATAAGAAAAACTAGTGACCGACTGTTGCTCAATCCTTACTCCTTCTGCAACAACACTCTCTATGACGTAATGGCTACTTTTTGCAAACAAAGCTGCTAATGGAGATATTACTGAGTCGTTTTGTATGTTAATTGTCACATTATTTTAAATGTGCCTTTTTGACTTGTTTATATACAGAGTTAGGGTTAAAAACTTACATTCTTCCTAGTTGGAAAGGTCTTCGTTCTTCAGCTCCTTTGTTTGCACATTTGTTGGCACATTATCATCACCTGTTGATCAATGAAGTAACCTGAAACCAATAATACACATACATATGACATCAATGACTATTACAGCATTAATGCTCACCTCAACACAACAGGTTATGATTAGAATCCAAAGAAGAAGAACAAACACATGACCTGAAAGACTACGTCGCTCAGTCCACCACTTTGGTCCAGACTGAAGTATCTCACAACCATCTAGTGGACTGTTGTCAAACTTTGAGCAGACACTCACATGTTCAGGACAATTAGGCCTTTAATTGTCCAATACTACTGCCTCAGCTGCTCTTAGTGTTTAGCATTAACAGCCTTAAACAGATATGGTAAACATGGTAAACTCTGCACCCTCTAAACGTCAACATGTTAGCATCAGATCATGACAAAGACCATAACACCAAGTTGTTTTAGAAAATGAGACTTACTTAAAATTACTTGTTGAGATGGATCTTTTTTTGTTATGTAACCCCAAGCTGCAGGACGTTAAAAGCATTTCTTGGTAAGTAATATCTATAATGAGATAACTCTGATAAAAGGATGAAGGGATTCTTTTAATCTAATCTTGGTCCGATGACCAAAACGTACAAACGGATTTGCCATGGTCTGGGAAACAGTACAAACAATAGTGACATTGTTGTTACAAAATTGTCAAAAAAAGGAACTGCCCAAATCAAAACATTTGTTAACTGTTGCCTTGTTTTGAAGGAACTAGTGATACAGTGAAAGAGAGGTCCAGTATGCAGCATTTCCATGTACAGGGAGGAAGTAACACTGTCCAGCAGCTAGAAAAACAATGTGCCTTTTTACTGTGCAGCCTCACCTCGGCTGAACCTTTAGCACAGAGCAGTCCTCAAATGCTCTCTCTGTGTGTACGTATTACATAACAGCTCTCTTTTCTATTCATACTGTTAACTGGCATTCAAGTGACTCACTCTGTCAGTGCAGGTGTCTTTACAGTCTTCATTTACATTACAAGGTTATATAATTTATAGATTAACTCACAGCTGCAGTAACACAGTGATTAACTTATTTTTCTGAAAAGGAAAAAAGTGAGTTGGCTATACTGAGTGAGTGAAATTACACAGGCTGACGTTTGTTCTTTTGACAGAGGGAATGTGTCAGTAAATCGAATGTTGTGATGGAAATGAAATAATAAGTGAAGTTACAAAGAGGGCACAGACACAACACATTTATTCATGTAACTGTGTTACCTTGAACTCCTTGTTATGGGTGATCACCTGCACAGGGCAAGTGAGGACAACTTAAGCCACCATGACTGCTGTGCACAAAGGCTTTTGAAAAGCGGATGATCTCATCTCACACTGTGATCTAAAAATGTCATGAGAAGATAAAGCTGTTAGTAGATCAAGCATTGCAGTATGATCATTTCAAGAAATACATTTTATACACAAAATAAATATCTGGGAATGCCCACCTGGTTTCTTCTTTAGACATTATTTTGTTTGAGAATACATTACACAGTTCAAACTGTTAATCTTAGTGAAAGACTAAAACACTTTACTGCTTAGGATGATTTCCACTGTTTTACTGTGTGGCGGAAGAACAGGTTTCACAAAGTATCAGGCCACTATAAAGCCAGAAAGAATAAAAACTAAAGCAACAAAACCAGGCACAGTTTGTAAAGGTAAAGCATTGTTGCTGAAGGATATATGCAAATATATTATTTCATAAACAATGTCATCCTGGTGGTCCAGTAAATAAAATAGTAACTATTTGAGCCATTACCTGTAGGGAAGGCAATGTTGGTCTGTCAGTCTGTCTGTTAATCCACCACTTTAAAACGAGCTGAAACATCTCAACAAGTATTAGGCTAGATGTATTAGTGCAAAACTTGTTACAGATATCCATTTTGCCAGTCAATGTGAGTTATTATACTAACTCAATTTTCAATTTGTTCAATTATTTGTTTTTTAACCAAATAGGCACCCCTGCGAAAATAATCAAATTTCCATCCGCCTTTTTTGGTAAATGCTAATATGCAAATATTGACATGCTAACATGCTAAATGGTAAACATTATACCTACGTATTTCAGCATGTAAGCTTTGTCCATTTTGACCATGATGACATTAGCATTAAGCACAAAAGTGCCATTATGCCCATGTACAACCTCACTAGCATGGCTGTAATCTTACATTTCTTTACAGCTTTATTGCCTAAATTGAAAGTGACCAGTCACTGACCCACTTGTGTCATTAATTGCTATTAGCTTTGCAATGTATCTTGTTTGTATATACTGTTTATCAAAATGGTTTTTGTATTGTTTTTAATTGATTGTGTTGTAATGTGTGTTTTTTAGATCTTCCTGTCCAGGGACCACAGATGTAAATAAGCAGCTGTGTTGTGCACGGCCCCTGTCAAATAAACCAATAAACTAAACTGCACACAAATAGACAATAGCTAGCTAAACTCTTCGCTATATTACCATAATCTGTTAAAAGCAACGTTACTTGCCGTATAAGGAAATTCATTGTATCTGGTGTATAGCTCACTATGCGTGGTTCGTCTTAATAAAGAATACAGGGATCACTTAGGTCCACATAATAGTGGTTCCGCCTTTTCTTGTGGGTGCTATCATTGGCTGATTATCTGACTGGCACATCACGTGCACCTTGTGTTAGATAGATGCGCCATGGTGACAGTTTTTCATGTAATATAACTTTTTTTTTTACCATCATTATTTGGACAAGTTAATTATAGGAGTTTGTGGACATGTTGTTAAGCCTTCCGATTCTTTTTTATAGCCTATGGCACCCTGGTCTCAGTCGCCTGCCAATGACGTTCCTATGTTACTTAACTTCTTATTTATAGAGTCTTTCAGGGTTTATTTTAAAAGCTCCTCGGTATTGTAGCTGTTTATTGCGTGTGTGTCCGCTGGTTTGACTCAGCAGACGTAACTCCCGTAAGGAGGAAGGGTAAGGGGGCGGGGTGCAGTAGGGTCACCCGGGGTGAGGATCCAACCCCGACTGAACCGATGAGCGGGCCCAGACACACCGAGAGATGCGGAGCTTTTAAGGAACAGAAACGACTAGACATCCTGTAGAGCACCACATGTCTCCTCTCACTGTCTGAGGAGGTTCTCATCAAAGCTTGTAGCAGCTGTTTGATATGTGAGTAAGATTTCCTTTATTTTTTCTACGATGTATAGGTGATTTCATTGTAATTTAATTATGCAAGTTAATGTATTTTGTCTTGTTGGATAGTTTTTAAGAAATACTTATAAATTAATTTGTAGACCTACAACGGATGTAACAAAACAATATAGGACTTTAAAAACAATAAAGGATTCATGGCTCATCGTACATCTTATAAGGTTTCATAACCTTATAATAAAACTCTGGAAATAAATACATGCTTAAATGCATAGTTACCGTCACATGGTGGTAAACTATCAATATATATAATTGATAATCCTTCCAATTAAATTTGAAAAAAGATTTTAAGATAAAACATTTTGTATCTTTCACATTTTTCATCTTCTTATGAACTCTTGTGAAATCATTTGATAATTTCAAATGTGACGGTTTTAATTATGGTATTATAGATATACTTGCATTAAAGAGGACCATTCTTATTATGAGTCTTTATTATTGTTGTTTAATCTAAATGTAATGCTTTTAAGTATTTATCTAACCTGAGAGATTTTTTGTTTTTAATTTTAATTTCATATTTTTGATTTATTCTGAGGTACTTTTCTCCTGTCAAATACTTTACATTCACCCATAAACAGCATACTGTCTAAAGTTTTGCAATTATTAAACAAATTGTCACCTTAACTCTTGTACTTCTATTTTTTCACCACTAGGTGGTGCAAGTATTGCATACTTCACCCTGAACCACAAACCCTCATTAAGGACCTAGCACAGCTCCCTGAAATATCAAGTAGGACTGTCTGAACATGACAGCTCAGACTGCAGGAGGCTTGATCCAGGACCTTGCTGTTCCCTCACTGCAGGCTGTGGAGAGACTGGAGTCCAGGCCTCCGGGAGAAGCCGGGTCCTTTACTGATGAGACTGTTTCCATCCTGACCTCCACAAGCCAGCTTGCCCGAACCCTCCTGGGTCGCACCTTTGCCGAGAAACATAAAGAGAGCCTTGCCAACACCGAAGCTAAGTCTGGTAGCAGCTGCGATGAAGACAACAGCAATAATGCACGCTGCAAACGAGAGTTCATCTCTGACAAAGAGAAAGACGAGGGATACTGGGACAAGAGAAGAAAAAACAATGAGGCAGCCAAGCGATCCAGGGAGAAGCGCAGAGCCAATGACATGGTGCTGGAGAGTCGAGTTCTGGGCCTGCTGGAGGAAAACGCCCGCCTGAAGGCCGAGCTGTTAGCCCTGAAGTTTCGTTTTGGCCTGGTCAAAGAGTCATCCGACATGTCCATCCTGCCACTGTCCTTATCCCACTGTGCTCAATCAACACTTAGTACACAAGTCTACCAGCCTCACACTGATGGATCTTCATCCCTCAACCCACAGACCAGTATCCACCCACACCAGGGAGCCTTTTATGGCCCAAGTGTCTCGACCTCATGTCCCTCAAATGTGGGAGCTCAATCTGTGTTTTTGGATGTCCCACTAAGTGAGCGTGGTGGGCCTTCTCGGAGGGAGCTGGTGGGGGTACAACAGGGCTACCACTCCCACATCTGCCCTCTGGAAGTCAAAGAGAGTCAGTATGTGAACAGACAAGACTCACCCGAGGGTTTGAGGAGCCTTCCGCACAAGCTCCGCTTCAAAGGCCCCGGAGGGGAGCTGTCTCCACCCTCTGATACCAGACACAGTGGACCACCCGTAGCCACAGTGGGGCCAAACATCCAGGAGAGGAATCACCAGCAGGTGGGGTGGGTCAATATGACAGAGAGCCAGGCTCCATGGCCCAGGGAGGAGGCCTGTGGTGAAGCTGGGCTGCAGTGTCAGGGTCCTTCCTCTGGATATTATAACTCTTTCTCTCCACAGAACTTCAGGGACACCACATGTTCGAAAGGGGACATTTATCTCAAGTCTCAGATCAGTTGTCTGTCTCATGAAGTGGCCCAACTCAAGAGGCTCTTCTCTCAGCAGCTGCTCCCTAAGATCTAAGATCCTGAGCACAAGAGGATCATGTCCCGCCTCAAGTTGATTAGAAGATTTCACACTACATCTTTCCAAAACAAGCAATCTTACAGACTACATATTTCCACAGGACAGCCTGGCCTCAGTGTAAACAGCTACATCTGAAGTGACAAACCTGTTTCACTGGAAAAACTTAATTCAGGAGCCTGTTTGTTCTGTAATGATCTGCACACCACCACTACCAAAAACACCAGCACAACAACACTGCAGAACACAAAGTGAGTTTGTGAGAGTCCTTCATGTTCAATCAATCAATCAATCAAATTTTATTTGTATAGCGCCAAATCATAACCAGGGTTATCTCGAGACACTTTACAGAAAGAGCAGGTCTAGACCGACTCATTGTTAAGTTATTTAAAGAGAGGCCCAACATCAATCCACCATGAGTAGCACTTAGCAATTCGGCACATTGGCAAGGAAAAACTTCCTTTTAACAGGCAGAAACCTCGAGCAGAACTAGACTCATGTTGAACAGCCATCTGGCTCGACTGAATGTTGATTTCCTGGAGTTTAAAAAGACGCCGTACATTTCTCAACCGGTCAGTTAGAAACATGGTAATGGCATGTTAGATATACAACTTAAATTCTGTAACACCTCAATCTCACCATGTTCACTGATATGGAATTGCCCTTTTTCTCTTCTGTGGGACAATGCATAATTTTTAAGCTTTTAAACTCAAATTCTGTATATTAAGATTACTTTGTGTTAGATACAGAAATGTAAAAAAGCACAAATATTTTCTGTGCTTAAACCAAAGGGGTGTGTTTAATATGACCTTTGACGCCATTTTTTAAGTGATCTGTACGTATTGTTTGCTACATTTGTTGTATCTGTATCTGTTTTATTACTTATTATTGCTAGTGAGGTATGTTTTTTCTTTGTTCAAAATGATAAGTGAGATCAAGTGGAATAAAATTATATTTTATACCAATGACTTGTGAATATTTTATAACAGATGAAGTATATTTCACATGATCTATCATCATTTTGTTTCACTGAAGCAGCAGTGCACACAGTTTATGCAGTCTTTTGATATAATTTGACTTTATTTTGTCTAAGAACAATGCTAAATCATCAGATGAAATGAGTGACAGTCACAGTTATAAATATCTTATCACTGTGACTGTCACTCATTGTTGACAACTTAGAGACATCACTGTTTCTGTTGCTATTACCATCACTTGTGTTTGATCAAGACACAGCCATCAACATATATGCAGGGGAGGTTGCAGTGTTTTTAAAATGCATTTTGCATTACATCACTGGCAGGAGTGGCTGGGGTGCAAAAACTAACCCAGCAAGAGCAAATAGAGCTATGTGAGGTGTGGTGCTGGAGCGAGAAGGTGCACTGCGGAAGAGTGTGAATATGTCACAGATTATGTTTTCGGCTGAACTGATATTATTTGGTTTTCATTTATTGCCTTCCTTCCTCTAATGAATATTGAAACTGTTAACACAGCCTGGTGTCAGTATAGCACACAGCCATTTCAAAGCTAAGGTCACTGAAATACGCTGGGACAGTGGGGTGTAGGACAGTGTCGGGGAGAGAGGGGTGGTGTACGGATGCAGGGAGAGATGTGAGACTCTGCATGAGTCATCTATCACGTCAGCAATATGAAAGCTATTTTTAGCACTGAAGCAGCTGCGGTGGAAACTGATTGGCCCATGTGGAAGTGAAGGATACTGGTTCAGAATACATTAGCACCTGGGAAGAGTACAAGTCTGCAGATGGACATAAAGACAGGTGCTCCTAAAAACATTCTGATAGTAATGGGGAGTTAGAAAGCTGCAATACACACAGTGAATTATTTCATTTGTCTGAGAATAGGGTTCACTTGACTGAATGTCATTTTTCTGTTTAAACATATTCTTGATTATTTCCTTTTTCAGTCATTTTTTATCAACACCAGGTGGCGCCAAGTCTCTTTATCCACATGCATCATTGATTTTCATTCAGTCATTCATTCACAGCAGTGTTACTACAGGGGTAGTGAACCTTTATTGTGCTCAATGTGGAACCACATGCTGCACATGCAGAACAAGCAAGCAGGTGTCTCTGTTGGAAGTACAGCCCTACCATCTTTAAATTACACATCTTATCTCTTAGCAAAAATTATGATTAAATTTTAAAATGACATTTATATGACCTATACAAACACTAAAATGTGAGATTGTGCAGCTGCAGAGACCCCTTTTTTATGCGACAGTAAGATCAATAGATACACAGATATCTTTTGTCTGCAATCAGTCCTCATCCAGCTCAGTCTACAAACCCCCATGCCATGAGCCATATAGGAAGGCGTGAGGGCCTTTTGGTTGCTAGGCAGGCACAACCACACCACACTGTTGCCAAGGGAATGCCTGCTTGTTGAGAGATGGAGGAGAATGTTGGGGGTTGGTGGTTATAACACAGAGGACTGGTGGGGGAGGAGCTAGACAAGTTCAAGGCCACTGTTTCCCCCAATATGGTCTAATGGTGGTGATGATGGTGTGTGTATGTGTGTAGTAAAAGGGTGCACATGTGATGTTTGAGACAAAGCAGGGGGAAGGGATGTGAGTGAGAAAATGGGTTGGAGTTGTATGTGTGTCTAACACAAAACAGGGATGACGTAAACAGCTCATGGAATATGTTGGTGATGAGGACAAGAGGCTTTGTGGGATAATAGAAAAGCTCTTTGGCAGATAGTACATATCCATTCTGTAAAGATAAACAAATGAATGAATGAAAACTGGTAAAAAATAATAATGATACAATTACACATTTTTCAATTTTAGAGGTCAGTTTACTGTTTTCTTTTTAGATAATAATTTAAAACAATTTGTTAACACCAGCAAGATGATAAATATAATTACTATTCATTATTTTATAGGCAATTATGCTAAAATCGAGAGCAAGGACAAATTTAAATGAGAATGAATATTGCATTTATAATGAGCAGGAATAATTGCAAAAAAATAGTTTTATAGTTTTTTTCTTCTTTGAGAGACTTGCAATAAAAAGGGATGGACAGTAGCTGTCATAAAAAATGTCTGTATTAAACATGCATCGTTATGTAACAGTGTAATTAAGGGGTTGGGGAGGACATTTGTTCCAAACTAACAGTTTGGCCACACGCACCCTGAACCTACATCCTGTGATCTTATAATTATCCTAAAAATGAGAGGTTAGAGTCATTGCTTCTAACTCATTTACACTAATAATAGCAATAACAATTGATGTGTACTGTAGCTACATAAGCACAAGCCCAAAATCCTGTTATAAAATAAGTTGCATTCTAACATGACATACATATATATATTTCACCTTTCCTTTGAAATAATTGCTTTAGAACAGTTTTTGGTTCATGGGTTGAAAAAAGAAGAATGCCAAATGCAACCGTTTTTTGTTTATTGGGTCTTTTATAGCATGAGTTTGGACTTATGTACACAAACAGACATAATTTTATATTTGTTTGGCTAATACGGAGTAATAAGTACAAGGTAGCCTATCACAAGGAGAGAATATATAATGTAACAGTGAATGTACACTTGCACAATCGACGGACATGCTGTTACATATTAGCATTTACATCGCAGTAATATGGTGCTATATATAACGCATTCATGCCCTTGTTATAAACTTAACTACTCTCGTGGAAGACATGACATTACATAGTAGAGGAGAGATAGAGGTAAAGATGGAGGGGTGGAGAAGGGAAAAAATGAGAAGGGCAAATAACACACAGAGAGAGACAGAGAGAGAGAGAGGGAGAGAGAGAGAGAGTCTCGCGCGGAGGGATAGAGGACAAAAACGTGACTAGGCAGCCTAAGAGCTGTTATGCAACCGCTGACCTACTAACACATATTTCTAGAAAGGGAGCCGAGAAACTGGAGCAAAGTGTCCGGCATCGTACCACACACAGGCAGTCCGAGCCAAAAGACGGAAACAGCAACCACCCGACCCACTGACTCAACCACAACTTACCCGAGCACCGACAGGAACAGGAGAAGAAAACTTTTAGATTTTTGGGAGGTTTCTTTGGGCAGAAGTAAAGGAGGAAACAAGGAGCGAGACGGCTTTTGTGTCGGGAAGCCTGCATTTTTCCTCTTCCTCCAGGACATAGAAAGGTAATGTTTTGACTGAGTGAACGGTTTCATTCAGCCTTTGTATTTGCTTGTTTGTATCTTTATTCTTTATCGGGTGTGGTTTAATATTTAAGTGCTTCTTCTGTGTGTATTAGGACGTTATGCGTATGGTCGGTTATTGTTCACATGGCGACTCTCTGCTCTGCCGGCAGATCCG
Source organism: Semicossyphus pulcher (assembly GCF_022749685.1). Classification (NCBI taxonomy): domain Eukaryota; kingdom Metazoa; phylum Chordata; class Actinopteri; order Labriformes; family Labridae; genus Semicossyphus; species Semicossyphus pulcher. Next base: position 1,193,119 of record NW_027211681.1, on the reverse strand, counting down.
CGCGCCCGTGACTTTGAGACGGTTGCGGCTGTTTTTGTCACATTAAACACGATGCTCGCGGGGCTATTACGCTACTGTGTTTCTGGTTTTGTTGCGTTTTTCGCTTTTATTCGGACGTGAAACGCTTTGTAGGAAAGGAAAAAGGTGGATAGCTATATCCCACATTATGTGCTCAATGTCAAGGCGAGGTGATTTCCCTCATGGTGGTGTTTTCCAGGGAATGGGGGCAGCTGCTGCTTGGTCTGTGTTGTCTGGTATATGCAGACACAGTGTACTACATTAGCTTCTGCACGTGGCATGCTGATGTCTCTATGTGCATTTTGTTTTTATGTAGGTCACTAGTTCACTCTTGTTGCCTAGACAATGATTGATCAATGTATCTATGTCAACTGATGCAAACACTAGTCTGGAATAGAGTATCGTTTCTTTTAAAATATTCAGATTATTACAACTGATATTTCTAACGTCAATTGGTCAACCCATATGAAAGGTGAGAGGTTTAAGAAAATGTAATTATAAATTTTATTTAAAAAATGTCTCATCCGAATATTTTAATGATATACAGCAATGTGTCAATATTAGACTATTATATGATATGAGGGGGAAAAAACATGCAATGCAACAGTAGCCCACAAAAAAAGAATCCATTGGTTTTTATTATGCTAATTTCCTTACAAAACTTAATTCCTCCAGATGTGCAGAAGATTTGCTTCTGTTCCTAGGTAACAAACTTTTACAGATGTTCAAATTGGGAGGAGAAAAAAACACTCAAAATGTCTGATTTCCATTCAAAGTTAGTCACTGGATGACTCTATACTTGTATAAGGTGTGTTAAATAAACCACAGAGCTTTGCTTTGAGTGAGTTGGAGAGTATGACATAACCAGCACACAGCAGGGAGAAGCAATAAACAGCAGCTCTCTCCTGGGACAGAGAGGCCTGTAATTGATTCCTGTTCACACCCTGTGCTTTATTCCCATCATTCATACCCCGCTTAACATTAAATCCTTATTTATGAAGCAGATTGTTATTAGGCATGTGAACAGGTGTTAATTGTATTTTAGATATAGGCTTCTTTCGTACATTTTTAAACCTTTATTTAAACAGGTAATCTCATTGAGACATGGGTCTCATTCTCAATGATGTAAGAGTGCTGCTCAATGTCTGTGAGCTATTTTTAACTTGTTCAGTATTTCTCCTCGAAGAGAAAACATGGAACAGGAAAGCAGAGGAGAGGAGAGGTTGACCCAGATTAAACAAACTTTTTTGTTTGATCTACAACCTCTCTCCCAAGATCCCGCCGAAGTTTTGGTATGACTTTGTAGTGAAATTAGAATAACAAATGAACATCCAGGATGTGATGCAATGCATGGAAACCCCTGTCTGGCAAAGGCAGACAGAGTTCTGGTGAGCTCTTAGTCCGTCTGCTGCCAGCTGGTCTGGTTTCAGAGCCGTCTGCATTGCTCTGTCCCAGCCAACTCTATGAATATAGGTCAGACCTGTATCTGGGCTAGGAGACACATGAGGTATACAGGGCAGGCTGTGGACTACTTTTGCCACCCTGTATTTGCTCTGAGGAATATGAAACCCCAAACTCAAGTAGACTTTAGTAACAACAGCTTCTTTTCCCATGTTTTACTCTAGTGTGCACATAAAAACTGATTTAACAAAAAAAAAAAAACACAGGTCATATGTTACCAACTGATCAAGTACTGTTTAAAACACTCAAAAGAGTAATGTGTAAATGTGTAATATAGAGAGATTTTTTAATTTATAAAAAGTTTCATTTTATTTTATCAAATTTTTATTCTATCTCTGAGAGGGAGTTATGTCACAAATAAGTAGCAAAGTGTGGATTGCTTTTAGTCAAATGTTAGTCAAACTCAGCCATAGGTCTCACTAACTGACCAGGAATGTCTGAATTCCTGTCTCCTAGTTTTGTTTCTTGACACAAAGCCGTGGGGCAAAATGGAGGCTCCTAGCTGGGGCCCCTCCACGTGTGTGGTGTTGGATCACTTAAAAGATGGAGGAGGGGAAGAGGATGTCGTGCGTTGTACTCACACTTGCCTCAGAGGAGGTTAAAGGTGAAGCATTCCTCCCTAACCAGCAACTGCCTCAGTTCTGTGTTTAATGCAGCCACTGAGACTAAAAACAAACTGCTTTAGTAGATTCAGTGATTCCCTCTTCTTTACAATTAAAATATTTTTGCGGCATAAAGATCGCACAATTGCATTGTACCATATCCTTCTATTCACTTGCAAGCTATCACAGTGAACAGGGAGAGAATACGGCATTCACAGCCAGTAACCTGTAGCTTCTGCTGCTATGTAATATGAATGCGTTACACAAGCTTTGCTCCACAACAAGAGACATTCAGAGCACGTACGTTACGAGCAACAACAGCAGCCCCTCCCCATGCAGTCCTCAGAGAGAGCCTGTTACGTGTGAATTTGGCCGCAGAGATGGGTGTGTGCTCTGACGTCAATTCCATCTCCCTATCTCTCACTATTGTTTTTCATCTGCAACTAATGCATATTATGTCGGAGGGTTTCTAGAGCGAAGCGGAATTAATGTAACGTGAAAATCACCGGGGCTTTCATAATCAGATTTTGAGGCAGATGACGTAGGCCTATTTCGTTCCTCTTTTTTTATTTCTCTTGCAGCAGATTCTGTAAAATTCCTCTCATTTTCACCAACTGAATTCCTCATGTCAACCCATCCCTTTTCTGCTTTCTCCCTCCCTCACCTCTCTCTGTCGCTCTATTTTTAGAGTGCACTCTAATACTCTCTTTCCCTCTCCTGCCCTCCCTCCCTTGCAGTCCTACTGACCTATTTTATGGCGCACCGTCAAAGACAGGAGGAGTGTTTACTGCTTAGCGTCGTTTCTAGGTCAGTGGGACAGCGCAGACGTATGCGTGCTTCCTTCCCATCCGCCTTTGTTTCGCGCGCACGGGGGGGGGGGGGATTTTTCCGGAGAGAGGGGGAGCTGTTGGCCCTACATTTTTCCACATCTGTTGGTGGTTGTGTCCAAATCCCCTTCTGTTCAGCAAAGCTTTACTCAAGTTCTTAGACTGAAGGAGTCAAAACGAGAAGGTGAAACTTTTAACATAACACATCCAGACTAAGCTGCTGAGTTACTACAGAACAAAAGTAGAATAATTAATGGTTAATTATCCAGAACAGTTTCCAGGCTTTTTCAAGGTCACAATGGTGGGTGTTCAATGTTAGATTATGTAACAGGGTCATTGAATCTGGGGGAAGAAGACAAATGCAGTAACCAACCTGGGGATGACACACATTATATTAGATAGTTACGTGGCATTGAACCATGAGTATAAAGTAATTTGTGATTTAGAAGCAATATACAGCTGCACAAAGAAGTTACATAGAAGTCAGTTTTGATAATTTAGAGCACTTAGTTGGGATGTGAGTATGATTTTTCTGCTCTCTTGCCATCAACATCGGAAACTTAAACTCTTGAAAGTAGGTTACTTTTGTTATCAAATCTGAGGTCAAAATTAGACCCATTGGCAGAAGCAGCTGTAACACATTCCGTTATCCTGAACTTAAACAAACTAAGATACTACATATATAAACTCTCCCTTCAGCAGTTTTTGAGGGACAGGGTGAAAAAAGTTGCAGGCAATATTCTACATGTATCCATTTCTTAATATTTTTTTAATATAGAACTAAAATCTTATGTGCATAGTTGTGCTTTTTGTTTTATTTAAATATTCAAGATTTTAAATTCTGTATAAAAATGGCTTTATAACTCAAGTGAAATTCCTTGAGACAATTAAGTATTTTAAATTGCTTGTAAAAAGGGTAAAATGAGGCCAATAAAAGCAAATGATTGATGAGAAAAGTTCAGATTTTTTCTGCGTTTCGTTCCAGTGTTGTGAAATCGACACCAGAGGAGTCATTGTTACCCACAGGCACACTGACCTAGATTCTCACATTCCCTCCGTGTGTGTCATAAAAAGATGTTTTCTTGTTTGTAATGGACTCCGGGGGTTAGTGTAATGATGTGTTATTAATTACTGCATATCAACTGCGTAATGCTGTGCAGTGAGAGAACCAAAGGAATCCAGGCCTAAAACAAGAGCAGCAGCATCTAGTGATTATGTAACGCTGGACTCAACATCCGCCCGCACTGCATTCAGCATTGTGTTAATTTTATGGCGTGAGACCTGTTGGGTGGGCAAGGCAAGGCTTTTGAGCTATGATGTTGACACTGCATAGGGAAGTTCAGCAGCTTGGGGTGTTGTGTAATCTCAGACAGTTTGACGGCTACAAGAGAAACTGAGACATTGCACTGTGACGGAGATCTCGCCCCTCCCCCATAGAAACACACATACACACAAACCAACACAGATGTGTGTCTAGTCCATTTCAGCCAATCCGTTTTTGATGCACTACTTTGAATTGATCCAATATTCACTTCTCTCATTTTATTCCCTGTATGATGCATTTACAAAAGAAAATATAAAAGCAAGAATTTGTAATTACATATATTTTTCATTATACACCATACTGCAGTACTAAACACAGAGCATGACAATATCTACAATGTCTCCCAGTTAGTTTTTCCTACCTCAGCCTTTTATCTGTCAGTCTCTGCAGGGTTGGCACTAGGTCAGCTTGCCTCAGACCTTGTTATGTGACTATGACAGCACCCTCTCTTACACAACAGCTCTGCAGCAGCGGCAGCAGCGGCAGCAGCACATACAGCATGTTTTGTCCCAGCCACATTTGCATGTTCTCATGCATATGTTGCTACTCAGTCTCTGCATCTACCCTTCTTTTCTATGAACTGAAGAAAACAAAGACAAGAAGAAAAACATTGTATAACTTTGGGAGTTATGTCATAGATTTTTGGCACAAGTTGAATCGTGCTAAACAGACTGTGTATTGATCTAAAGCCATAGAGATTACAACATTAAGGCTTTGTACTACAGGTCATAAATCTAATTCCACCTGACTCAAAAGTAATGTATTTATATGCCACAATGAACTGCAGTGGTTTAACAGATAATCTAACTCTCTCTCTCCCTCTCTCCCCTTCTTCTTTTTGTCCCTGTCTCTGTAACCCAGTTAGTGGTCAGCAAGCAGCAGCACTGAATCTGGATCCTCAGGGAGCACCAAAGTAGACCGACTGACCTACATCCTCTGAAAGAAATTGAGAGAAGCAGGACAGCTGCCTGACAGGCATCACAGCTCTACAATAGATTGAGAAAGACGCCAGTGAACTCAAAATCACCTCCGGCAAGACTCCAGAGACTGCTTTGAGCTATCTGCTAAGAAGAGAAGACTCTTCGCTTAAAATACAAACGTGTTTCTTTTTATTGGATCCTTAACACGAGTTCAATGTCTGAGGTTTTTGTGGAGTTCCACCTCTTTTTAATATTCCTGGCTAATTTCGACACTTGAACCTTTTCATCTTGAAAAATAGGCAACGGAAATCAATGAGGCTATCCCTTCGAGGAGCACAAATACCTTATCAAGAAGTTTTCACCGATCCTGCGACTTAAGTCAAACTCCTTAGTGAGAAGCAGAAGGCTCATATAGTTTTACATCTTTTCCCTTCACCCCCTTGCCCTTTGCTAGAGTTAAACTCTGGCCCCAAGCTGGGAAAAAATGGAAAGTCTGAGTCTACACCTCCCATCTACCAGCAACAAAAACGCCATGGAGATAGACACTTTATCCTCCTACAGCGGAAGCCTCCCATCCCCTAATCCTGAAGGTGGAGCACGGATCAGCCGTCAGGCTAAAGGTTCCAAGCCTAATAATGTGTCCTGCCGTCGCAAGCGAGAGTTTATCTCTGATGAGAAGAAAGACGCTTCCTATTGGGAAAAACGGAGGAAGAACAATGAAGCAGCCAAGCGCTCAAGGGAAAAGCGTCGCCTCAATGACATGGTGCTGGAGAACCGGGTCATGGCGCTGAATGAGGAGAATGTTCGTCTCAAAACGGAACTTCTTCAGCTCAAGTTGCGCTTTGGCCTCATCAGCACAGCCTCCTACATGGAGAAAAGTCAACAGATCTCCAACAGTGCTGCTAGTGCCAACTCTAGTAGCAATGGGAGCAGTACCAATGGCACCCCAAATAGTAACGCCTACCTCTCAAGCAGCGGCTATTCCAGTGCATCCCAGGTCATGCTAAATTCTGACTCCTCTGAAACGGAACAGTCGAGCCGTGGAGAGCGCCACACCACACTTCACAGTTACTCTCCCCGGGGCTCCATCTCTGACATGTCTGACGCCTCATCCAGAGACAGTCCAGAACCCATGGGCTACAGCATAAAGAAGGAGCCCTCAGGTATGGAGATGGCCAGACTGGAGAGCAACGAGATACCCAATGGTATGCCAAATGGGGCTTACCATGGCAACCATACTGCTCACCAGCAGAACAGCCCACTGGCAGAAAGTGAAATGGACTACCAGCACCACCAGCAGCAGTGCCATATGGAGGCCTCCAGCCCAGCCCCTCAGGCCACCTCTGCACAGAGGAGTGTCATCTTGTACCGCTCCAGCAGCGGCTGTTACCCCATGGAGAGCCAGAGGCCTGATGAGCAGCAGTCCCAGCAGAGTAGACCACTTCAGCACGGTCAGCACACCTCCACCTCAAAGTACTCTGACTGCTCAGTGACCATCACAGAGGTTGCCGAGAAGCTAGAGAGGACAAAGACCTTGGACTCGCCTCAGTATGAGTACACTAATGGTCATTCTGAGTCAGCAGAGGAGCTTCAGCAAAGGTACAACGCCAATGCTCAACAACAGCGTGAGAACCATCACTACAGTTATCAGGGTCATGAGAGCAGGCTTCAGCATGCAGGAAACCACCAGAACCCCTTTGCCCCTGATCTCATCCACAACACTGAGGAGGGCAAGTCCTCCTTCCCACAGCACAACGGCTACCTCAACACACTGGATGAAGAGCCCCCAATTCTCACCTACGAGGGAGGCCCTCGAGCTGATGGTTTCTACCAGGAGAACTCCTCCGCTAAAGACACATCATCCAGTGATGGAGACCCACGTAGCTCTGACAAGGAAGGCTCTACAGATGATGAGTCTCCCTCTTCATCCTCCTCAGACATCAGCAGCTACCACCAGAAGGTGGCCGGAGCTGCCAATTTCCATAGTGAGTACCGAGCAGAGGTCAAAGCCACTGCCCTGCCCCACAAGCTTCGCCTCAAGTACAGAGCCCTGTCCAATGGGGCTGCAGGAGCGCTGATGGAGGGACTGGTGAATGCCTCCATGTCCCCCTCTCCCAATCTGCCTCAGCATCCTTACTTAGCTCTTCCCAGCAATCCTCACAGCACCCACGCCAACGGGGAGAGCAAAGAGGTGGAAAATGAGACTGAGTTTCCAGAACAGGTCGAGCCTCAGGTGAATGAAAGGGCAGAGGCTAAAAACGAGGCGGGGAAGAAGGGATCCAGCAGTAGCAGGGGTGGGCGCAATAAGAGGCGAGATTAAGGACAAATAGGAGTAGCTTTTTTTGTCACCTCCCTGTTGTCCGCAGCAGAAGGACAACTACAACTATGACTCGCATCGCCACCTTTCAAACAGAGAAGAAGATTCTTGTGAGGTGTGGTTAGGATGTGATTATACCATCAAGTTTCACTGTGTCACCTGTTCCCCTTTCCTTTACTCTCTCCTACCTCCCACTTATACACCCAATGAAAATAATACATCACTCACAAGAGAGGGGACAGAATGAAACTCTGCAGAGCTGGAGTCTGGGATATTTCCCTTGTGGAAAATTCAACATTATTCAATTATTCATTATCGTAAACTGCCCAAGTGGCTGGCCAGCATATATTGTGGCATTATGGGAATATTCCTTTAACCAAAGAATATGCATCCTTCCTTTAGCATCCTTTTTTGCAAAGACTTACATTCTTCCTCTCTCTTACATTTCATGTTAAACCATCTTAACCATCTACACACAAGCTCCCTTCTCTTCTGAAGCACTTAGATTGTATATTACTGTGACATATAAATTTGCATATATGGAATATATTTTTTATGAAAAAAATTTGTCAAAAACAAAAAAAAAAATAAAACAGTGGGATCTGGAAGTCGTAGACTTAAAAGTGATCAGTTTGTTCTTGTTGAGACACCTTGTACAGTCCCTCTTTGTCTAGAAAATGCCTCAAATTTTCTTTAAACTAAAACTATGAGCCACAACTTGTAGGGGAAAAAAAGAAATAAAGAAAGGTACACTTTTTTCAGATTTGTGGATCTGATTGAGGGCCTCATTCAGGCGACCTGAGCTCTTTGACACTCAAAGTTGTCAAAGCAGTCAAGGCCAGTTTTACGCATATCAGTCAAGGCTATGCAGTCACACATTGCTGTTGGCAAAACCTGACAAGCACAAGGCAAGCCTTGTTTGCCTAAAAATCAATACATCTTCATTTCCAGACAAAAATCGTCTGTCTAATAAGAGAAATGGCTCTTTAGTTGCAAACCAGCAAAGCTGCTCTTCTTCATAAGGTGCCTCTTTTGTTGTGTTGTCCCTCGTCCCAACTTTGGCCAATGTCTTAACAATCCCACACAAGTCTGCACTGAGATGTTTTAGCTACAGTAAACCATACAGTCATCAAACTTTAACTGTTTCACTTCCTGGTGCCTGCCTCTGGCCACTATGTATAAATGTAAAATTGTCTCTCTATCTCTTGTATACTGCTGTCATTATTTTATTATAATTTTATTAATATTGTTATTTTCTATTATATTTGGTTGTTATTTTGACTATTATTATGTGTATTTTTCTGTTATCCTGTTGTGTCATTTTGCTCTTCCTGGTTGTGCCGTGTATTTACCCATGCTCCCTTTGCCCCAGTTACCATTTGTACTCTGTGTTATCGTATAACCTTTGTTGTTCGCCTAAAGGCTTTCTGAAATGGAAAAAATGAATAAGGCTTGTCCAGAAGTGATTATGTATTGCTATACTTCATGTGGATATGCAAATGGTTACAAAATGACTCATTTTTGATTGTTAAAGACTCAAAATGGGGGGAAAAAATTAAAGGTTGTTGAATTTATATATGTCTCCTTTGAACTTTTTGAGTATGCTTTTTTGAAATGCATGACACAAGCAAATATACACATCAGTCTTTTTCTAGAAGAAGAACAACCAGCTGGTTCACAGCTCACAGACAGCAACATGTCAGTCACCAGTAAAGCTCAGTGTGAACCAACGCAACCAGAAACGATTTGTTGGTTCACCACATCATCACAACATACTGCCTCCTGGCAGAGATTCACTGAAGTGAAGACAAACCAGAACAACACAGACTTTGTGGTGCAGCAGTACAGGAAGGAATCTATTGGCCTAATTTAACCTCAGTCTGAGTATTCATATAATACATTTAGACGGCAATCACCAATTACGCATGACTGAAGACAATGCACCTCATACAGACTTCTCCTCACAAGGGTATTTGGATAAAATATTAAATTAACAGTTAAAACTGTCATGGTGGGAAAGCTTGATACAACACAGAGGGATATAAATAATGATATACAAGTGCTTTGAGTTTTTATTGGTACGGCTAAGAAAATCATTTGAATCAATTTAAAGAGCTTTACATAAAGCAAAGCAAAAATACAACTTTAACATATTAAGAAATAAAACATTTTATTATAATGTGTAAGGAGTAGATGTAGAGATGAACCGACAATTCTGCATTTCTGAGCCTTTAAAGCATCTTTCACTTGTTTTGTTTAAAGGCTCACAAGAGTACCAGAAAAAATAACTGATTAGCTCACTCCCCTCTACCTGCCCATCACCAAACAACCAACTGGCTTGCAAGCATAATGATGTAATACGCAGTTTAACAGCCAGATATCTCATGAAGGAGCTGGCTGTGACTGAAACTGTGAGCTTAAAGGACAGAAAGCGTTAATGCCTTAATTTGACAAGTAGTCAGTATAAATATAAAGCCAGTATATAAACCAACTTAACAAATCTGTTGAAAGTGTTAATAAGCAGCGATTTGCTAACACCTCTACAACAACTTTATAAGAACAATGTTGTAATTGCAACTTCTTCCACTGGGCAAAATTTAAAAAATGAACTTACAAAACTATGAATATTTCTTTAAAAGGCCATAACAAAATAGGACAATTTAAATTGCAGTGTCAAATAAAGGCAGGAGCAAACAGGCTCCTTCTACAGTACTGTTACATCAGATAGCTGTCACATATAAGCCTACACTTTCCTTCTTGTTTCTGATGTAGTCTGGAATTACTCAACACTATGAACAATTACTGCAACAGATGTGCAGAAGCTGGACAAAAGGAGGGAAAATAATCACAGAATGTATCAGAGTGCAACAAGCAAAAACAAGTTACATAACTGCTTTGGGAGAAAACTGCGTCAGACTGTGAACACTGTGAGTGGCAGCCTCCTTCTGACCCAGCCATTAATGGAGCAATAGCCGACGGGAACAACAAGTTGGCATGGGCTGAGCATGCCACTGACGAGGGTTACATAAGAGCTTTTTCAGCCATTGAGATGCAGCTACAGAGACGCTGCATTTTAAAAGAAACACTCAGGTTTCTTGAGAATCTCAGGACGGGGGCTCTGCTCTGAAAATGCAAACACAGAAAAAAAACTCTTGTGGACATGCTTTTATTGTCAATTTATTACCTTAAAATTTTGGGTGCAAATAAAATGCTTCCACATTGTAGGTTGTTTCAGCATCTCAGTTTCGAACAGAAAGATGAAGGATGCACTGTGTCTCTCATTTTTGTCAAAAATATGAAACTCCTTTGGGTTTTCACTTTTGCCTTCAATGTTGCCCACCATAATAAGGTGACATTCCCTTACAAAACTGCAGTGCTTTGCAGTGCTCTCTCTTTTCCTAATTCCCTCTCTTACATAATTTCCCCCTTCCCCTCCTCCCCCTCCTCTCACTATCTCTAGTTCTCGCTTATCCCCCTTTTTTTCCAATTCATGTTTGAGCAGCTAAAGATGCTTTGTATTGTGTGGAGGCTTGTGAAAACCGGCCAGGAGAGTAAAAGTAGGTCAGTGAGGAGGGGTAGGAGGAGGGGGTGAGGAAAAACAGAGAGAGAGAGTGGGGTTATTCAGAGTGAAAGGCTGTGCGCGGAGAGAGAGAAAGGAGTCAGGAAGGAGGGAGGGAGGGAGGGTTACGTCACATGCCTCTACAGTGTAAACTTGAGCAAACTACTCAGAGAGAAGCTCTCTCTTGCTGCTGCCTGAGGGAGCAGGTCAGTAGCACACACACACACAGACACACGCTCATTTTCGGTATGTATCAGTTTAGCTGATGCATCAAGCTGACATTTTTGACAAAAATCAAAATCAGGGATTCATAATCCCTATGAGGTAATGGCTTATCTATTGGAAAGCTCCATAACATTTTCATATAGCCTAATTGTTCATCAATCTTACTGTCACCCTTACTAGTTTTTTCATGTTCCAGTCGAGGTTTAATGACTTCTTATCAAAGATTCATGCTTATTTTACTGATTTTAATTCATTAATTTACTGAAATTGAAGTGGGGAAATATCAAAGATGTGAAAAAGGCACAGACCATGACTCTACACGCTGCCAGCATTCCTTTAAATAAAAAGCCTCTGGACATTTTAATTTGACCTAATTTGGATATTTGTCTCAATGTTTTGTCTCATTTAAATTCTCCTGTCTACCAGTTGTTTGCACAGCAGTGGAGGTTTAACCCTGTGTTTAAACTGACTACAGTGTGAGGAAGTTAATGAAAGCTTGTAAGTTCATAGCAAGGAGTGGTGACTCTTTGTGTGTGTGTGTGTGTGTGTGTGTGTGTGTGTGTGTGTGTGTGTGTGTGTGTGTGTGTGTGTGTGCGTGTGTGTGTGTGTGTGTGTGTGAGCTGAATGTGAAAGAGAGAGGGGGGTGTTGGCCCTGCGCAGCCTGCAGTGATCAACAACTCTGGCTGGTTATGTAACTGGGATGCTGCAGTATGTAGGTCAGCAGCACGGGGAGAGGCAGGGATGGGGTAACGCGGACGAAGCCGAGGATTGTGTTAGACTATGCGTCGGTACGTATGAGTGTATATGTTCACACTAGTTACCACATCATTTCAGACGTTTTTTTACAGAGTATGTACAGTTTATATAATGCCTGCAGATGTCATATACCATCACTCACTGCAGAAATCTCTGAGATTTAAATATACAGGCTGAGGGGAAGAATAATTAAAAGCACATTGCTGTAACATTGTGCAATGATGCTATGTCTTCCACTGCTTTACAAATGAACTTAGTTGGTTTTACACTATTAACTTATTATCACAAGGTTTTGTGTCTTCTGATTTTAAAAAAAAGAAAGGATATGGAAGCATTATCTTAACTGATCTTGTCAAATAAAAAACATTACCTTGGAAGCACTGATGTGTACTGGAAGGCAAATAAAAGCCTGTATTTGATTAGAATCTGTCAGGATAGCAAATTTGCAAAGCGCAATCATGATAATGCTATTAGTGCTGAGCACAATCAGATATCATCCTAATATTATACACAGGGCTTTAGACATTTGATTAATAGTTACTTAAAAGTTCTCCAGTTGGAACACAAATAACTCTGGAATGCAGCTAATCATTTATTAAGCAATTTGCAGCATGACTGGAGAGCAGCAGCAGAGCTATTTATAAACCTTAGGTACACTGTTGAATTTAATCGCTTATTGACCCTAACGATTAGTGTTATCATTTGAATTTCCTATTTCCTATTTTACTTTCAGTTTCTGATTTTATGATTGTAGTTGTTGTATATAGTTATTTTTATTACACTATTTATAATTGCTTTGTATTGCATTAATTAATTTCATTAATTAATTGCATTCTTTAAAAGAATAAATCAGAATACAATAGGAAGCCTTTATTGTCATTGCACAATGCAATACAAAATTTGCTGTGTAAAAAAAAGGTTAACATTAACCACAAACTCACATGCATTTAGGCACACACATGCACATCAATAAAAAAAAGAAAGTCGATAAAAGAAGGAATTGAGAAAATTAGAGCATTCAGTGCAGTCTTATGTGTTATAGAACCTTTGGATATTATTGCACATTACAGGGATATTATTGCAAAGTAAATGTTATTCCACCATGAATATTATTGCACAATTCATATCATGTATGCCTGTACTGGGGCCGGTTAATAACTGTCTGCATTGGATGTAAAGCATTTGCGTTACCTCCTGTTGTTTTTGACTTGACTCGACTTGACTTAAATAAATATTTTGTCTTGTAGTGTTTTTGTGCAGTGTGTCGAAACTCTGGCTAAACACCAAGTTAAACTGTTCATGGGCGGTAAGGGTAAGTAGGGTATCGTCACACTTCCTATGTGCCCTACTGGTTAAAACTGTAAATAAGAACAATATAAACATTCAGCATCTGTGTTCTGAACTTAACATTATGTAATTTAAATGACTTAAACCTAATTTTTGCCACAGCACAAATGGCCTTGGTTGAGGTATCTGAGAACTCACACAATAATGTGTCCAATGCTAGAGTGAGTCAGGTGTTTTGTAAGCAAGCGGAACAAGAAGCTCCAAGATTCTCATCGGCTTTGTTTCTTTAGTTTGTCTTCAGGAAGGGGTGTGTCCCAGTTAGACAGGCTCTTACCTGGATCGTGAAGGGTGCCAGCATACCAAGGTGATCAAAAAAAACTGTTGACTTTGGAAAGGACTCCATGGCAGGTGAGGTGTTAGTGGTTGACTCAGGTCAGATCTGGTGAGGGTGTTGGCCATGATTTCCAATAGCAGACCAAAGATCCCTTGTGTGGGTGTGGTCTGGTCTAGGTCATAGGTTACTGGGGCACAATCTTCGGACGGAAAGGCCTCCATGGCTACATGGAAGTGTGATGTGAAATTGTGTAAGCAGTGGTTTGATTTAGCAAGTTAGAATAGTGTTTGTTAGAATGGTAACTGACAAATTCAGATATGTTGGGGTGGATATAACCAGAAAGTTCTCCCTCTTGTTCGAATCCAATTTCCCTCCTTTAATCACGAAACTCCAAGCCAATATTCAATATTGAAGAACGCTGCCCATTTCCCTCCTCGGCAGGTTAAATGCTATAAAAATTATCTTTCTCCCACAGCTTTTATACTTGTTCCAGTCAATACCAATTTATCTTCCCAAAACGTTTTTGAAGAAACTTGACTCCACTGTCACCAACTTTATCTGGGACTACAAAAGCCACAGAATACACAAAAGACACCTGTGTAAACCCAAAGACAACAGAGGGCTAGCCCTCCCAGATTTTCTCTGCTATTACTGGGCAACAAATATCAAGACCATAATCTTCTGGTTAGATGAATCATACCAACAGGCTGACTGGCTAGCAATGGAGAGAGAGGACTGCTTGCCTTTCCATGGGCTCAAATGTCCTGTCCCCGATATCTCTGAGCAAGTCATTATACGGTTTCAACCACATAATACACGATACCATTCGTATCTGGAAACAACTGAAGTCCTGTCTAAACTGAGAGACATGTCGCTCCTTCTCCCAGTAGCAAATAATCTCTCCTTTAAACTGTTTGTTTTGGATGGTGCTTTCAACCAGTGGAAAACTCAAGGAATCAAAACTGTGGGTGACCTATATTTAAAGGGGTCTTTTTGTCTTTCCAAGAATAACGGGAGAAATATGGTTTGAATAAGAATTTTTTTTTCAGATACCTTCACGTTAGAGATTATGTGAAAACATACATGCAAGGCTACAACAATGCTAGTCCAGATAAACTTGACGAATGTTTGAAGAAACAAGCAGACACAGAGAAGTTGATATCTTATATTTATAATGTATTACAAAGCATTAATGCCCCTGCATCTGAGGTTTACAAACGAGCGTGGGAGGAAGAGATGGGTCAACAAATCTCCAGTGACTTATGGGATGAAAGCTTACAATATATCAATACCTGTTGTATAAATGCCTGACATTGCTTGATACAATTTGAAGTGTTGCATAGGTTATACTATGAAATCCAAACTGAAAAAAATATTTCCAAATCTTTTCCCTCTCTGTGACAAATGTCAGTTACAAGAAGCCACCCTGATCCACAGTTTTTTATTTTGCCCCAAACTTACTCATTTTTGGACTGAAATATTCATTGTCTTCTTTGATATACCGAAAATCCAACTAGAGCCAGACTTGAAACGCATTATGTCCTATGGACTAATCTCTGCAAAAAAACCTTAAACTTAAATTCTGGAAAAAAGCTGAAGTCCCTCAGACGAAACTGTGGATCACAGAACTAACCGACATGTTGCATCTAGAGAGGCTTGGATTTGTCCTGAACGATAAACTTCAAATGTTTTTGAAAATATGGTCACCTTTTATTTCTTTTCTCGAACTCACAAATTGCGCACAAACCTAAAAACACATGTAGTGCTGGGTGTGTGGGTGGGTTGATGTGAATGTTTCCCCTTCCTTTATGTTTTGTTCATTTGAAAATGTTTCTCAATGTCTTTTTCTTTCCTTTACTATGTCATTCTATGAAAAATGTGAAAATCTGAAGCATTTTCTACGATGTATGAATGTCAAAAATTTTTTGCACAAATGTTTCTAATAAAAACATTGAAACTAGAATTGTGTTTGTTGGAGCAGGTTTATTATTATAAAAGTGCCTCTCGAGAAACTTGACACACCATGCCCTTGTACACATTCTCTGAGGGTTATTTAACGTTGGATCGCCACAGCAAGAGCTGGTCCATTGCCAAAGATATAGACCAGTACTCAAGAACTTCCTTTGTCGATGGTGTTGATGGTCTGCTTATGCACAGGCACACCTCTCCTAGTGAGCTGTAAATAAAAACATCTGCTGTCTGTGTTCTTTCAACATTACATTGTACATAACTGCAAATAAAACAAACAATATTTTTGATACAATAATTACTTATATATCATATCAACACATCTGCAGTCAAATATACCACCTTACAGCATTGCCTCTGCAAAGCTTCACGGTGGATGACAGTGGATTACCTGCAGCGCATGCTCTACATCTCTGTAAGGTCTTTTTTGCAGAACCAGGAAATAACAAAACAGAAGTGACTGAACAGGAAGAGCTTAGCATCATCACATGGACCAAACAAAAATAATTATTTTTTTTGCAATCAGCTTTGGAACGAGCTAAACAAATGTCTTCAGGGCAACAGAGATGTTGTGAAACCTTCTATTTTGAAATGGAATTTGGAATTCCTGGCTGCAACAAGGCTTTTACTTTTTTTTTGCCACTTAAAATGCCCTGATACTAATGAAGTGCATGTTTACTTGAATTGTCTATTTCTGTATTTATATAAGTTAAAGTCAGATTTTAGTATTTAAGTGAACTAAATCAAGCAAAACATTTCTGTGATGAATAAATGCACTAGTACGACGAGGACAGTGTGATATGAAATAGTAAAAGCTATGTCTTTATTTCCAACACGTGAAAATGGGGCTCTGATTGCGTACACGCCTGCAGGAAGCCTGACAGAAAAAACAGAGCGAAGGAGAAAAAAGACTCCTCTGTTCAACATGCCTGGTTGGCTGCAGTTCAGGAGAGAGTTATGCTGCCTGCCATGACCCATTCAATCCCTGCTGCCTCTGTCCTACACGGCACTGTAAAATAGGTCAATGCATGTCTGTGTATGCGTGTGTCTGTGTATGCGTGTGAGTTGATGTGTGTGTGTGTATGTGTGTCAACTGTTACAGATGCATGTAAAAAAATGATTTAAGGACTGCAAGTTCAGTGAAAAATAATGGCACACACACAGCCACACATCAGCGATGCATTTACATCACAATGTAAAAATAGGCCATAAGAAAGTTGTGCACTTCAAAAATGAAAGTAGGCCACTAGGAATAACTACACGCACGTCTGCGCGTGTGTGTGTGTGCGAGGGAGATGAATCAGCTCCACGTTATGCAATGCTAAAACCGCCCTTGGGTCCCATTACCATATCTTGTGCCCTTGTACTACAGGAAGTAGCTTGCTGGCGTACATATGTGTGAGTGTGTGTATGTAGAGAGAGTGATACCCTTTTAGCTGACTTTAACAATGCTTCATCTGTTTGTTGAATTTGTCCGCCTGCTGGACATTCATTTGTTTTCAGACTGTTTGTGAAAGGCAGCTTAATGAAGAAGCTCATGGTTATAACAAATGTTAACATATAGAATTTCATTTAGTTAAAGGTAAGATTTTAACAATTCAAAATGAACTAAAAATAGAATATTTTTTGGTGAATTGTCATTTATGAGAATTATCTTATGTTCTAACAAAATTCTGCACTTTCCCATCTAAGTCACCCAGGAGCACGTATACATTTTTTTGAATATGTCTCAATATAAATTGGAGCATTTTTAAATGATTACTGAGTCTAACCTCGATTCTCTCAAAGTTTATAAGAATAGTTTGACATTATGGAAAATGCACATATCAATTACTTTCTGAGAACTTGATTACAAGATTGATATCACACTGAGGTTTGTATGCTACTCATGAAGTTACAGTCAGCAGTGGGATAGCCTATCTTAGCACAACAATTGGCTCTGTAACTAGAATCTCTACTGGTTGCCTGGCAACCTAACATTGACACACAGAGAAGAAATAGTACATTACAAAACTCCACAAAGGCCATAATGTCTCTTGTACATTTAGCTTTTTATTAGTTTTTTTTTTTTTGGAAAGAATTAACAAACAAGATAAAAAACTGTCAACTGCTTAGCTTTAGAGGTGCTGACAGGCAGAATAGTTCTTGGACAGAAGTAGGCCTAAGGCTTGCTGTTTTCCCTCTTCAAAGTCTTTATGCTAAGCTAGGATAACCAGGATGGCTGCAGCTACATATACACATATCTATCTTATCATCTAACCCATGGAACAAAGTGGGTTCCTTTAAATGCTATTTAAATATTATCCATCCTTTTTTTATTTCTAAATGTATATAACTGGTCAAATTATTTACAGAAATAATTTGTTTTTGTGAGTATACTTTATTTACATCGAGTTTACCAACCATTCAGCAGCATCACGTTATTTAATGTAGAGCTTCATGCTCTGATGTACTCACGTCTACTGCTTCAGTTAGACCATATGATGACTGAGGAATGAGTAACCAAACTGCATTTGGTCCGCAGAGTCCCTTTCCACCTTTAAGAAAAAGCTTAAGACCCAGCTCTTTCATGAACACCTCTACACTTAATGATATTAATGCTGTTGATGATGATGATATTGAGGATGTTGTTGATGTTGATTAGGATATTCATGATGATGATATTGACCTTGTTGATGTTGTTGCACTGCCTCTTGGCACTGCCCGCCGGCACCTGTGCCCGATCATACTTGTATGTTGGCACTTACTGACTTTGTCCTTCCTGTCTTCACTGTTGCTTGTGTTGTATTAACTCTCAGATATCACTTTGGACAAAAGCGTCTGCTAAATGAAATTGTAACATATTTATACAGTCCATGGTGATGATACTCAAGTTTCCATGTAGCTGCTGGACCCTCAGGTGCAATGAACCCCCCTCCGCTACTTTGCCGTGAAAAGATTTATATTTGTGAGCTGAATGTGTAGAGTACAAATATTCTTTGTGCTTTCAGAGGAACATTAATGGAAACATTTGCACAATTGCACAGTTTCAAACCAAACTGCCACACTGTTTCATCGATATTTTAACTGGTACATACCTGGAGATCAATAAAGTTAGTAAACACAGACAAGAGGAACCATACCTGCATTTATAAAACACTAAAGTACAATTTCACACAAGTGCTTAAGAGTTTAGAAAAAAATATTAATCAAGCCTCTAGCATTTTTATTGTGGGCATCTATTTATTTCATGTGAAGGTAATATCTCATGCTAATTCAGCTTGCTGATTCTTTTTAGCTCTCACCTCTTTCATTGATCATGAAGGACACAAAAGGACTATTACAAAAATCCCTCACGACTAATAATTCCTGCGGCTCACACAGCCTGTTTAGAGATCCTTTGCTGAACAACACCAGTGTAAAATATGGAGGAAAAATTCACAGAGCTTGTCCTAGCTAAGCTTAGCTTTAGCAGTCAAGAGCAAGTCTTCCAAGGCTATGCTCTTTTAAGAAATAAATTCCCTTTGTGTGTTACTTTACCTTCACTCCTCTGTGCACACTGAGCACTTCTCAGAGAGGGAATTCTGAAACTGAAAAAGGGGAATCTTTTACTCAAGGGCCTTTGAATTTTGAAGCCATGAACTTGATTTAGCTAACACAGACTGTTGAAGCCTTGTATTAGCTCCAGTTTAATTTTTGAGTACATTTTTACACAAAACAAGTGTCTAGATTTGTTCGTTCCCTTACATCAATCATTTGAGGTCCCATCAGAGCCAGCGCTGAGTGGACATATTATTACAGTGCTGCTCATGGGCATGTGTGTTTTGTATTATTACCTAAAAAACAAAAAAACATCCTAAACTTGTCGTTCAAAACTCAGACCTAACTCAATTTGATGCATCTCTGCAGATACAGTACGCACTGAAGCTGTGCTGTTTCATCAGGAACAATGCACTGTTGCCATTTTTTTGGAAGCCTTAGCCACATTATTGGAGGTCCTGCAGCCTGACGGACAAACAACATGTTGGAGCTGTGGTGTGTGAGGTAACCTTAAATCCTTTGTGGTGTTTATTAAGTGGATTAACCCCCTTAGATTTGTCTCAGCCATTGCTCCCATCTGTCTACTGTTACACCACCTGCAACTGTACAAACACCACAAGCTAACACAACAAAAGTTGTATGAGCAAGATGTTACCTTGACCTACTGACCACTGACCTACTGTAATGTACATCTTTGCGTGAATGGACAGGCATGCAACTCACACTCACACACACACACACACTGAACACACATTGCATGCTTACATTTTTCTGTAGAAACATGCACAATGTGGCCTCTGCCTCACATGCAAGAAAAAGCGCACACACAGACACACCAATTTGTGATTAGTCGTTGGTTATTATTCTCAGTTGAGTGAACAGGAGACATGCAAGTCATGTACAGTTCTAACACAAGGAGGTGGACTTAGGGACACGTGACCTTAGACACAGCTGTCTGTATGGAGGGATTTAGGCTTAATGTATAAGTGTGTCAGGGCATGTGTGTGACAGGGTGGGAGGTAACTGGGGTAACTAGGGGGCACAATACAAAACGTTTTTTAGATAATGTTTCAAATATAAAGCCATGGTTCTTGAAAGACTAAATGCCAAATAACCAACTTTAGATATTTTCTTTTTAGTCTTTAATGTCTGTGGGTAAAAGACAGAAAACCCTTGCTATTACTGTCCACTTCAAACCATACTGAAGATCATGTTTGTAATACCCAAAGGGGTGCTTTCTTACATTGGCACTGTACACTGTATTATATACAGTGTATGGACTAATTTATTTGAAGTGAAACTTATAAACCCATAATTTCATTAATAAGCCCGATGCTGTCCCCCATAATCGGTCTCATACTCCTCACCCTCAGTTTGACATCCAGCTACTTGATCTCCATGTCCCTTTGTAAGAGTTTCAAACTTCAAAACCCTCACTCATCAAAAATCGCCACAGACACTACTTTTTGTAAAGGTATTATCTTGTCCAGCCGGCTGGGCATCAATGTCACAGCCCTTCAATGTTTAAAGTCATAATTTACAAAGACGACTTAAGTTTTTCAACTCACAGGCGGCATTGTGGGATTCCTCAGGGTTAGATTCTTGGACCAATTCTGTTCCCCATTTACATGCTGCAATTTGGAAAACCTTAAAAGACCATACAACTCCAATTACCATTTTTTAAGACCTTGAAAACAAGGTTAATGCTTTTATTTTGTAATGACTAGATTATTGCAACTAGCTGTCTTTCTGTCTTTAGCAAAATATCTCTCTCCCCTCTACAACCCAAAATGCACTTACCAGGAATCACAAGGTACCCAAAACAAGAGCATTATATCTTCCTTTCATTAATGCTCTTGCTGCCTGTGAGCTTTAGGGTTGATTATAAATTTGAGGTTTTCAAATGCTTCTCTCCTGGTAGATTCTAAATCCAGACTGAAAAAGAAAGGAGACATATCGTTCACTATCAGGGCAACGAAGAAGATTATGGCTGAGTGAAAATCTACATTTCAGCATGCATGGGGAGTACATGCAAACTCTACACAGAAAGGCCCCGTATGTTCGAACAGGGATACAAACCTACTGTGGGGCGTCAGCGCTAACCATTGCACCGCTGTGCAGCCTGTCATTAGTTTTATTGTTTTATTTTCTAATTTAATATCTTACTGTACCTGTCTGATGGCTTAATTTCTGTTTACATTTTTATTAATGGTGTCATTGTGTTCTTGCGATTTTTGTGAGTCTAGTTTTACCCTGCAAAGCACTTGAACCTCTATTTTGGAAAGGTTCTATGTAAATAAAGACGGGTGTTATTAAGATTTTAATTCTTTAGTTATTGTTATTATTTTTGTTATGAGCTGTATAATAAGTTCAGTAATATATAAGTGATGAGTTGGAATTTTATCAGGGATTTTCTCAAATTGATTGCTTATTTCGGCCTAAATAAAAGTTAAAAAAAATCTGTAAAATTGATCAAAAACAAACTATTTTTGGCATTACAGTCTGAGCCACTACAAAAGCAAGCTATTAATGAATCGATTGCTGCAGCAGGACTAATTTCTGCCATTTAAAAGAACAAAGGCTCGATGAAACACAAATTATGTTAAACCAATTTCAGCAGCTCAGTGTGAGTCTTCTGTGAGTCCACCTGGGGTGAACTCAGACTTATTTGTGTTTGGTCCTCACATGATACCGGTTAAACGCACAACAGTCAGCCTGTCAATTGCCTGTTAGGTTCATGGACAGGGAAATGGCCTGATCTGCCCCGAACACACTCAAGTTTTAAGACTCAATTAGCCACGAGGCCTCGAGTCAGACTACCCCCCCCCCCACACACACACACACACGTCCCTTTGAACCTTGACCTCCTGCATTGTTTAGTGTTTCGTAAGGGGGCAGAGGCCAGAGAATGACCCTGTTGACCCAACTCTCCTCGATCGCTGTAATCTGTATTTCTGCTGCTCAACAGTCCCTGTCATTTGTGTTAATACGTATGTTTTCATTTATTCACATCAATCGAATTTCTTTATCAGCAGCAAAAACATTTTCCACAAAGATTTTATCTGAACTTGTTTGTTGAACTGATGTTTGACTGAAGGAATACGCCTGTTTTTTTGTCTTTGTATGGAACCATGAAGAGTAAAGTATTTGTGTTTGGCTCCACCTAGTGGTCAGCTTCAACCATAACTTTTACCCACTTTCAGTATTTGTCAGTCCCTGGGTGATCTACAAAGCCATTGTTTATATCACTTGTACCAAGGAGTTACATAAAGTTATATAATAGTTATAAACTGAAGCCACAAGTATATTGACCACAACAACAGATGTTGTGTTGACATAAAAAGCCTGAATAGGGAATAGGGACTGCAGCTGGAAATGAGCTAATAAGCTAAATCTGGTGCAATGCATCTCCTCTCATTAACTGAGACTAATGTATGCTGTACATGGTCCCTGACAAACTAAACAATAAACTAAACTAATATCAACCCTTTGCCCTTTTTTTCTGGCCAAACTAAGCATACAATTAAAGAAAATACAAAACTTCAAAAGAAGATGTTTAATTGGCTTTATTAGGGGTTGTTTAATACTATTTATAAAAGTAAGTGCTTAGATGTAGTTTTAAAAATAAAGAATCTGTAGAAATACAATGTTACAATCAAAACACGTTATGTTGATAACTTATTTAAACCATAGAGACAGAGAGAATGAAGACAGAAGCCTTCTTAAAATACAGACACAGACAGACAGACGATGAAAACTCCTTCATACTGTATATTGCAGCTGCCAGACCTTTGTTACCAACCGCTAACCTGACATATATTAAACCCCAGCAGCATTAAAGCTGCATCCAGAGATGCAAAAACCTCCATAATACTGGAAGAATACTTCACCAGTGTTTTTAAATGTTCGTATTAAACAGGGGTGTGAATCACTTTGTGGGCATTATCCAATGAATGGGGAAAAAAATTTACTTTAAATTCTAACCAGTTTTCACTTGCAGGAAGCAGGATAACATACGTTTTTTTGGGAGGGATTTGCATCACTGAGATGATTTTATTTTTCAGATTAAATTCACATACTGGGACACTTCATTTTCACATAAATAAACCACTCTTCCGATAAATCACTCGCAGCGTCAAATAGGTGGAGTAGGCTACATACCACTCATTGTAGAAGGCCTGCCATCTATCAGTATCGCAGTTTAACTCCTCTAATGTCACTGTCCATTAGAAGGGGCAAGACCAAGAGCACTAACCTTTGTAACGTGCACATTATGCTCACATACTATGACTCTTATCCTTCATTCTGAGCTTATTAGACACCAAAGAAAGTACATTTATGTCTGAAAATAATGTAGCATCAAAGGCTGAAGAAAGGATAAAACAAAACAAACAGAAACACATTTTCATCATACCACTTTTGCTCTAAAAGCAGAATACTGCTATAATAATTTAAATTGATAAAATGTCTTTAAGTTAAATTAAAACATTTAAATCTTCAACTAGAAAACACCAGAATACTTTTAACAAACTATCCAGACAAATAAAACCTCATTGTCAGGACTGACAGACGGGGCCTCACAGTGTTTCAAACACTGTCTCATTCTTCTTCAGTGCGCTCAGCACGACTGCAATCAGACAGATTTCACATTTGACCCAGATCCATTCGGGAATGCTTACTCATCTACTCACAGTGAGAACCCCTACTTAGTCATTCAGCTTTGCGTGGTCAAAAAAGTCAGTTAGTCATTCGACCTCACAGGCTGAAAGTCCCACGCCTGCTGTAACCAGTCCCAGACAACAAACTGCAGCCAGTCTGCCAGCCTGACTCTGCAGCCATATTTTGTCCTCATGGAATATTACACGTTTGCTTTCCCAGACCAGCTGCTCCTCATTTTCACTGTTTAGCCGTAGAGAAACCAGAAGTGCAGTTAAGTTTATAATGCTTAATAATCCATCATGTAATGTGCATTTGTACTTGGACACTTCTCTCTTATTACATTACTTATAAATGGCAGAATAATTCCTGGTATAAAACATTTCAGTGTTGTTGTACAGTGTTTTCTTGTCCTCACTGTCAACTTTCAGATGAAGGAGGTATTTTCTGGCAGAGAATCTCAAGGTGATGAGCAGACACAAATGGCCACTAATGATTTACTGGGCTGTTGTTGCAGATGAGCAGCTCCTCTGTCCTCTAGATATAATCCTAACAATCAGTTTATTTTCACTTTGCATGGCGGTTCTTGTGTCGAGTTCTGGGACTAGAGGAGGCAAAGTGTCTCCCGTGGCTCCTCCAGCGTGGCCGCAGCACAAAGTCATAGTTGGCTGAGGTGCTCATTGCATAATAAACGTTGGCCTTGTCAGGGATCTGGAGCTCTGAGGCAGAAAGAAGAAAGAAGTGATGAAGTGCTGCAATTCATTTCCCTCAGCCTACACGATCTACTTCTATTGTAATTAGTGATAACCTATATTTTTAAATCTGATAGCATAATCAAAGGCAAGGAAAGAATAATAGAGGTAAGTCATTTTCCAGTTCTGTGTTACACTCTTTCACAATAAAACGATCTAGCAGCTCATCTGCATTGTAGTTTATCAAAGACTTTGTCGGTCAGGGAATTAATTTTGTGTCTTGTGGATTCTCTGACATTTACTGTTGATGTGTTACAGAGGCTTAAGTATTTCTACTATGGACTTAAATATTGGTGAACATTAAATTAAGCCAGTTTACAAACAATGTTCTGGGTTTATTTCTTACAGTGAAAGGGATTGACTCCTGTGTATGAGTTTCAAAGTTAAATAAAGTTTTAACCAAGCTCTAATGCTGCTACAATGGCAGCTTTAAACATGTATTTGTGTTGTGATGGTCTTGTGTCTTGTGCGTGTGTCTTGATTAGATCACAAGGTGTTCCCAAAGAGAAGAACTTGGTGTACAAACAAGAGGAGAAGATATTCACCTTTTCCATTGTTGAGCATCTGGTAGAGACTGAAATCACGACAGCTGACGTCCTCCATGTTGTGCTTTTCGAGAGCCCTCTGAATCACCTGAGGTGTGTGGTCCTGACTGGTCAGCTTGACATGAAATAGAGAGGCAGATGTCAAAATACAACCAAAGTCAACGTAACTCTCATCAGCATAGCTATTAAATGTGAATGTTACCTTTGTTTGAAAGCCTGTAATTCTATTAAGAACAGCTTTTAATAGATCGGTTTTATTTTAAAAGATACTACTTTAGATACTAATGACTACAATGATGGGTGTTCAACATGAGTCTGGTTCTGCTCGAGGTTTCTGCCGGTTAAAAGGAAGTTTTTCCTTGCCACTGTGCCAAATGTTTTTAAGTGCTAATCATGGTGGATTCATGTTGGGTCTCTCTATAAATAACATAAAAAAAGAGTACAGTCCAGACCTGCTTTTTTTGTAAAGTGTCTTCAGATAACATTGGTTATGTTTTGGCACTATACAAATACAATTTGATTCATGGATTGAAATTTGAATGAGATCCACCTTTAGTAATGCACTAATTGTGTCAATTATTTATCTCTCAGAATTTCCTGGTATTTATGAATCCATTGCAAAATAAGCATTTTTGATGTGAATGATTGTTGAAGACATCAAACATCACTCCACTCTTTTTTTTTTTTAATATTTAGTTTTACATTTCTTAAATGTCTAGTAATTCATCTTAAATGGAAATTGTAGTTGCAGTCACTTAATAATGTTGACTTAAAGGGTCATTTATAAAGCTGCATATTTGCAAATGCTGCAGAACATTTCCAAAACTTTTGTTTTCTGATAATGTGCAAAATGTTTTTTTTTTTATTGCTAAATAATCCGTCTGAACATGAGTATAATTCTTTAATCTTCCTTTATCTTTCTTCCATTTTTAGAAATGTACACACAGTAAACCAGGGACAGGCTGGGTAACTTTCCATGGTCCTCACCAGAATGCTCTTATAGACGTTTCCATTGATGACACACTCCACACTGACCCTGATGATACATGAGTCAGCAACCTGTTTGTTGTAGACGGGCAGCGTGGCCTGAGGAGAGCAGCTGGATGATGACGACTCTTGGTTCAGTATGAGAGAAGAAGAGCTGAGGTCTGGATGTGAAGAGCTGCAGGAAGAGCTGGAAAGACTGGGAGAGGAGGAGGACATGGAGCTGCAGGAGAGATCCTCGGCAACGTTGTGAAGAGAGCCTGAGAAAGACTGAGGGGGGGGGGGGGGGGAATTATTATCTGAAACCCTTTCCCCAAGTTTTGAAATAGTTAGCATACAACAGGACACTGGAGAGCATCAGGGCCCTTACCTTGACTTTGAGTCTGAGGGGGGAGGGCTGAGGGGCTGAGAGGTCCTCCATGTCTGAGCTGCTGGAACCAGAAGACGACAGACTGATCTGGTCGGCATGGGTCTTCCTGAGAGAGCAGTCACTGGATGATTGCAACCTGCACACACAACAAAGCGTATGTGTAGCAACTGAAATGTATCTATGTGAAATCAACGGAAAGTTTTAGACGCAAATAAAAATGTCTTTCTATTATAAAAAGAACAAATGTATAGGCTTCTGGTTAGGGCAGCTGTGTAATAGGCAAAAGGCTACAGGGGGTTCTTCGGACTTACGAGGTGAGTTTCTTGGTGAGCAGACGGCTGCTCCATGAGTTGGGAGAATTGGGACACAGGTCAACTGGAGGCTCCAGGTCCCGAGACAGCTCATAGCTTCAGAAGACAAAAAAAGATTCATTAAGAAACAATTTATTTGGTTTTGTGAAAGTCTCCCAATTCACCCTATTGCCTTCATATTGTATCACAGTGGTGCCCGAGTGTGTCTCACCTCTCTTGATCTGTGAGTAGTGTATGTGTTTGCAGCCAGGTGATTATATGACAGTTTACAGGGAGTCTGTAGTGGCAACAGGAAGCCTGAAACTGCCGAATCTGAGAGATAATCTCAAACTCCTAAAAGAGAAAAAACAAACACAACGAACAGAGACCAAATGGAGTTAGAACAGAAATCATATGAAAACTAAGAAAATCTGTAATTTCTTTAAGCCACCACTGGGGGGTGACACATACCCGTCTCCGCTTCTCAAAGTTGATGAGTCCACCCTGCCAAAAAAGCCGAAAACAACCAGTGTTACAAGCATATCAACTGTTACCTACTTAAGTATCATACAAAAAGGATTCAAGTAAAACAACAGGTAGGTTTGTGGCTGTGATGCTTTCTCACCTCCAGAGTGTCAGACAGTGCTGTATCCAGCATGGTGAGAACAGTCAGGTAAGTGCCAAGGTATGGCACAACACCACTGCTGAAGTTCTGAGACGCAAATTATGAAACATTTTTAAATGTTGGCGGCACAACTAAAAAAAAATGTCTATCCACGTATCTTTAATATCTTTATTAGCCTAAAAATGAGTTAATATTTGCATTATTACCTAAGTAAGAGTAAGAAAGCAGTGAGAAAGTTGAACAAATGACAGAATAATAAGCTCCCTAAATATAACTTCAGTGTTGAAAATACTGTAACAACTGAAAACACAACACCATGAATATTTGAAGTGAGTATGGGGGTATAAAACATGATACTCAGCCCCACCTGTACTAAGTAAACTGACAAACCATGGGAAACTCTGCACTGACGTCA
Source organism: Semicossyphus pulcher (assembly GCF_022749685.1). NCBI lineage: Eukaryota > Metazoa > Chordata > Actinopteri > Labriformes > Labridae > Semicossyphus > Semicossyphus pulcher. Next base: position 1,165,365 of record NW_027211681.1, on the reverse strand, counting down.
GCTTTATTATCCTTCCATATACAAAGGGAAAATCTAACAGTCATGTGACTTGTGTCAACTTTTCCGTCAAATGAACAGATTGAAAAAGAAAGGGGAACTGGAACTATGCCGTCAATAATAGCAACTTAAACAGTTGGAAAACATGTGACTTTTAGGGAAGTAGAATTGATGATCCGGATAAAAACAGACCTCTGCCTTTCATTTTTTACCAGCTGGCTGACATAGCTTACATATTCACTTTATTTCCTAAGGTTATTACAAGGTTATTTTCCAAACAAAAATACGACTGTTTACATACCGTCTGCCTGGACATCTGGCAGGGCTGAGATGGTTTGGAGCAGGGGGTTACACTTGCTTCTGTGTGAGTCCCATCCTGCATTAAATGGACACAACTTTGATAAAAACAAAACTCTTAGGGTGAGCTATGGTGTGAGATGACCATTATGTAATAGAAACTGGGCTGCATGTAATAGTGAAATATCACTAAATACACATTGATATCAGGCTTTTCACCGGGAACAAAAGACACAGAGCTGCAGGTGAACTACAGGCATTGTACATTCATTCAGTGTAAGGATTTGAAAAAAGACATGAGATAAGAACATTTATGGGAAAACTAAATAACCCAATATCAGAGGCCATTTGAAAACTAGTCAGCAAGTGGATTTATTCTATTGGATGTTTGCAGAATAGAATCTTAGAATCATACCGACGGGTTAACGTGTGTTTAAATCATATGTTAAAGCTGCAACCAACGATTCAGCACAACAGCAAATCCTTAAATTCGTAAAAACAAATCATCAACAAGTCAAAGCAAGCTGCTGCACACCTGGAAGTAACCTTTAATTTTCTTGTTGTGGTGCATTCAATAATTTGTTATTCCTTTTGTAATGAAGTGAACAGGCCAGTGCAGTTACACCAAATTCATCCATACCTCCACCCATGCCCCAGGAAAGAGCAAGCACAATAACATCTCCAACGAACTTTCCTTCATTAATTATGCAGAGCAAACCGTCCGTGTGTCTTTTAATCAAAAACAGAAGAAGTTACCTCCACCAGGATCTCTTTGCTGGTTAGCACGCAGTTCTCATCAAGAAAGCTCTCGCACAAGTGGTCAAAGGTGGTCATGCTCTCCCTGAAACAAACACATTCAGTCGGTTCAGTACAGTTTTTTTCTAAAGTCAGTATTCACCTTAAAATGGCTGCATGATAAAAAATTATAAATAATTGAAAACTTTCTTCTTTCTTCACTCTCAGCTAATTTCCACTTGCTATGTTTTCATTGTGTGCCCTAAAACACAACTCAGTAATCTATCTTAAAGATTTAAGTAAAATCATTTTTTCTGACCGATTGACAGCAGCCCAGGTCTTCTTGAGGCGATACACAGCGTTGGACTGCAGGGCTGAAAGGATGGCCCTCAGAGAGGAGAAATTTTTCAGCTGTCTACACTCCTGCAGAGAGAAAATACAAGAAAATACTGTTTTGTTGTGCTGCTTTAACATCTGTTGTGTTCATTTATGTCACATGACTGTCAACCTATAATTTGGTTCGAAATGTTTTCCAATCCTGACCTGAGCAATCGCAATCCACCTCTCGATGATGCATGCTCTTTGGGCGGGGCTGGTGTGCGCGCAGCGAGGTGAGCTCGGGACAGTTGAGGGGTACAGGAAGGTAGCGGAGGAGCTGGGTGATGAGATGGGTGAGGAAGTGGAAGGGTTGGGAGAGGACGGGCAGAGAAGTGAGGTGATGACACGGTTGGTGACAGCGTTGAACTGAGAGATAGTGGCGCGGACAGTAGGTGCAATGTTTCGGTTTTCCTTCTTGTCACGCTGGGACCAGACGCAGCCTAGGCAGTGGAAAGGAACAACTCTGATGAACAATTCCTGAGGGAGAGACAATGACAAGAAGACATATTTTAAACTAGAACCCAGAGTGACACAGAAATTACCTTTGAGACATTAAACAATGAAACCTACGACATCTAATCTGGTCAGCTGCTCTGCCACTTCTTTTACAGGGAACAACATGAAGTTGTATTTGTCGTCCTCCTTTGGGGACACCTCTCCTCCATCCTCATCTCTGTGCTGTTCCTGCAATGACTCACTGTGCTGCACTGACGCAGACTGGCTGCAATCTGTCAAACACACAGAATCATAAATGACAACAAAGACAGGCAACTCTAAAATGTTTTATATTATCTACAGTTCAGAATGAACCACAACAGCACAGTGGCCTCTTCTCCATGTATCTTAAACAAGTTGTACATGGTCACATCTCTCATTTCTCTGTACCTTGTTCCTGGAGCCTCTTGAGGAGCGTCTCAGCAACGTGAGCCAAGCGTCTGAAGCAGAGACGACGTCTCAAGTGAACACACAACAGCTGGAGCGCCTGGTACTGAGAGGGCTCATGAAAGTCCTCACTGTACTCCTCCAGCCACAGCCGGATAACTGGGGGTAATGTACTGATGGGAGTAATCATAGTGTTTGTGAGATTAATGTAGGCCTGGACAAAATATGCATCATTTGTAACAGACAAATAAAAAAAAGAAGTGTGGCACAAGGTTAAGCATTTAATGGTTCAGTTTAAGCCAATTATCTAAACTCAACTTGGACAACTGGGCAAATCCAAACCATTCTTTGATAATGGAAGAGTGACCAAACTCACCTGCGTGGGCAGACGGCATTATCCAGGTTGGTTGTTGAGTCCTCACTGTGAAAAAGTAAACAGATACTTTTCAGCTGAGAGCTAAATTTCAGTGATTACCACCTCATGAAGGGAGAACACGGTGAACCAGTGATGACAGAAAACATCCTGTAAACAGTTAAAAGAGCAGGGGTGGATCATCTATCACTGTTCTTACTGTGGAAATGTCATGCAACACCCTCAGTCCCTGCAGAGACACATCAGCAAAGTGTAAACAGACAAACGTCTCCCTCAGGGATCAATAATGGCCTCATAAATGCACTATATATACAGTATAAGTGAAGCATATTGTCAGGCAATAACATCTGCAGGAACACAGCCACAGTTTTATAACCAGCAGTCAGAAGTGTACAATTAAAAGTACACTAACAGGTTACACTTAGGGAGAAAACCAAAGAATGTGAAAGTTATGTAGGATAAGAAAAACAAGAGAATTACATTGTAAAATATATAGCACCTATAAAGTTATAGTAGAGCTGGTTTACAAGTTAATGACAGCAACAAAATGTTGCATCCTGAACGAGATCCTACACGGCACAGAAGGGAAAACACACTTCACAGGCTGTTAGGCTGACCATTACATAAAGCTCACAGGAAACCTGTTGTCACCAGCATCACAGATATGAGGGAGAGTGTTTGACAAATAATATATGAGGTTAACAGCAGCTATGGCCACAGTTTCACAAAGGCAACCATTTGAAAAAGAAGAGCTGTAAAGACCGGAGAGAAAAGAGAGAGATTTTCAGTTTTTATATTAAACCCGATTCATGTAAGAAAAATCCTTGTTGGGGAAATCTCACTTTTAATTAGTCTTTTAGAGAGCATTGAGAACCAAAGAGGCCTTTTGTCTCTGAAATGTTTAAGTTTAAGAAGAAAATTCAATTAAATAAGCGCACTGAGATTTCGTGAGGTGGAGCAGCACCTGTGCTGGGTGTGGAGGGTGTCTTCATGACCACTATGGAATGGAACAAAGCTGCTGGCTGCTTTGTTTATTTCATGACAATATTATCTGTCACAGAAACCTGCACTGCATCAAAGAGATTAGCTTTGAATACCTGTGGTGACCTAAAAAAAGTGTAGAAAGTATGGCATGTTGTAAAAACTGGTCTGCATGTGCTTCACATACATTTGCTTACACATTGCTGTCACACTTTTGAAAAGTAGCACACGCTGGAATAACAAACCAATGTCAATGAGTTAAGTGACATATTACAGCTCTGAAATCTGTATCCAGCTTTGGATAAGGGGATAGGTCAGTGAAACTAACTTCTCAAAACGTGACTTTGGAATATATTTTCCCAACCAAAAATGAAGGCAATTTTAAAGTCAGTTCTTAAAAGAATAGTATGATATTTGCGGGCTGCCTTGCAGAGTTTGTTGAGACAATTTAAAAAAACCCGAAGGACTCTCTTAAATATGAAGCTACAGCAAGCATCTAGTTAGCTTAGCTTAGCATAAAGACTGGAAACAGATAAATACAGCTAGCCCGACCTGTAAAATGTAACAAAATCCAACTATCAAAAGCTCTAAAGCTTCATGACATTTTTTTTTATTTTTTATGCTATAGTACAGCTTATATAAATAAAACCAAACGTTCTCATTTTTACACCTTGTTTTTGTATGAATTGAACAAACAGGGTGTACATGTAAATGGGTGGGCTTTAGAGGTCCAATTTTGATACCTTTGGTTGTTTCTAGCTGTTTCTAAACTTGTCTAAACTGAGTAGATCCCTTTATCAGTAAAACAGCAATGCTTATGTCATTTGTGGGCTTGCAGACTATCTGACTGAGTATATGCCATGAACACATTAACATATGTCATAGTTTAACAAAGGTCTGCAGGGCCTTGGTGTGGACAGATTCTCACCTCTGAAAGAGCAGCTCAATTAGGGTGCTGGTGGAGGTGAAGGCTCTGTACGTGGAGAGGAAGATGTGGATGAAGTCAGGCTCCTGTTGTTCGGGAGTCAGCAGGTGGGTGACCAGCCGCTCCAGGGTGCCAGCCTTCAACCTGCGCACCTTCACCGTGTGGTACTGGACGAAGCTGAAGGCCGTAGTGAGATCTGCTGTGTCTGAGCTTGGCAGGACGGGCTCCCTGCGCAGTGTGATGCCGAACACAGCGTCGTTCTCCTCCTCCTCGCCCCACTCTTGCACCGGGTCCTGCAGGGGAGAAAGCAAGGACAAAAACAGCTGAAGAAAAAAAACATAACCTAAATACACAAGTATGACCTACTAGTCTGCTCTTCTCTACATGATATAGTAGAAAAAGACATTTTCACTCAACTGAATTACTGTGACAATCATGTGTCATTACAGATACTTTATTGAAAAGGTTAAACTCAACGTCAATCAGCCTCATTCTTGACATTCTGCTTGTGACCCAGCCTTGCACTCTGACGTGTCAGACACCTGGTGACTGGCCTGATGAGTAGTCAAAGACGCATTCACTGGCAAGTTTGTTTATATCCACAAACACAAGGGCAATGTATGGAACTATGACACAGCTGGTTCCAACATTGTTGTGTTAACGTTTAGTATAGAGACATAACATATATTTTAACAGGATATTTCACACATGAGAATTGAGAAAACAAAAACTTCCATTTAAGTCATATTTTTGGTTTGAACATACAGTTATATTTAGTGATTTTTACTGTCACACTTCATGGGAACTTTATAAAAGCAGGTAACATGTCACAGCCACATGTAAACTTCACCGCAGTGAAATTGAATTATGTTAATAATAAGCCAGATCAAAGCAATCTAAGCTATACAAATGCACTGATTTAAAGCTATATCAATAATGTTTGTATATGAAAGTACACAAGCACCCAGACTGAGTAATATAAGGTCTGCTTACAAAATAAAACAGGTTGCTGAGCATGAGCCCTTCTTCAATAACTACTCACAGCCCTGGAATGAGGCTCGATGACTGGACTGGTACAACACATTGTGGCAGTTTGTCCATACAGGCTTTATGTAATCAGTGCTTTTTGCAACAATAGAAGCAACCCAAAACAACTGATACCACATGACAGAAACTCACACTCTGCTGGCTTTAAATGAATGAACCCATTATATCAATGTGTTTGTCCTGTTGACCGGGTCAACGAGAGAATGAGGTACACAGGTAAACTAGCAAAGCAAATGAAAAGTACAACCACGTTTTTACTTTACATATTAATGGTTCCCACAAAGGGCGAACAAACGTAATTCAACCTACCATCGATAAGTGCCATTTCCCCATGTTTATTCTTGGAGACAATAAGTCACAAAAATGTAAGAAACTTTCGTTGCTGCAGGTGATCAGACCGGAGCGCAGGTAAAATTTAAGGATTTCGGGTCCGTCCCCCAGTTTTTAGTCTGAAATATGTCGGATGCCCTCATTGTTCTTTTTTAAAAAAGGAAAAGTTTAGTAGTATCCAGGCATTGAGGTTAAACCGCAACGGTGACAGTGGATGGACTAGTTAGAGAACAATAACTGTCTACGGTATCTCACAGGGCGGAGCTAGGGAAACGTATGTGGGCGGGACTTAGGGCCTTGACCAATGAGGATAAAGAGATAAAATACTAATATGCAGATTTCAAATATGACGCGATGACTAAAAAAATCCTAAGAAAATGATATTCTTACTGATATTATTGTCTAGTATTGGGTAACTTATACTATATATAAAAATTAAGGAGATGATCTGAGCCTGTCCTTTTTATTGCAACTACAGCTACCTCCTATTGTTGTGAGTTTATGATAAAATTAAGTGTCTTTTAGACACTACGCTACACACATTGTATTAACATAATTAATATAAATAATCTATCAATATAGTTTGTTTGTGAACTTTAAAGGCTGTATTGACTAGAATATTATCCAATGTTCTATTCACACCATTATCATTTAGAATATCATTTAAACGATGCATAATGGTGGAAAATTATTAAAAGTCTTTAAAATGTACAGTTACTGTTTCACATTGTACAAATACTTAAATACGGAGAATATACACTGTATATCATAAAAAAACAGAAAAATGTATCACAGATTAAATAAACAATTAACCCAATTCAGGGTAGTGGTGAGCAAGCGATGTATAAGTAAAATGTACTTTGTAGCCAGTCCATGCGTAATAGGCTTAATGACTAAAATTGATGGTAGTATTTTTTGCATATTCTGTTACATTCAAACTGTGGAAGTCACTTGAAAGTTCAGCTGTAAGAGGTGTTCAAATTCGAGTATAGCAAAAGCTGTGTTTTAAATTTGTAAAGCTGAGGTGAATCTCATGACTGTATTGAGTCAGAATTTCTGTACTGAAATGAACTGCAGAGACAATACTGTGACATCTGGTGGCCAAACTCTGTCCTGCTTTCAACTTGCAAACCATTCTCACCATGAAATATTTTCACTTCACAAAAAAAAAAAACGTTTGATCATTTTCTAAGAAAAACTTAAATGCAAGAGCCAAGAGGAAATGTTGCATCTCTTTGAAGTGAGAACACTGACATACTGGCATCAGTGCATTTTAATGCTGCTGCCACTGAAGAATCCTGTCTGGAATCTAGTTTTTCTCGTCGGCCTCTAGCTTACGTTCCTGCCCATGGTGTCAAGGGCGTGGTGAACATATCACATGAAGCAGGTTTTTTCTTCTCCCTTAAAGTAACTTCAACTGTGTGACTTTAAGGAAGCACAAAATGAGGGAAATGTACAAACTAGGAGCTTTGATTACTGGTGAAAACACTGCCAGAGAGAAGCTGACTAGCAGCACCACATTGTGGTATCACTGACACGCTGAGCACATGGGACATCTTTCATCAGGCTGTCCATTGCTCCTTTAGCTCAAAGAAAATAATGAGCTTTTTGTTTCTCTAATGAGCTTCTGTCTCTTTTAGAAGGGAAACGTCTACCGTCATTCTTCTGTGTTTGCCCATGCCACCCAGTCTCTCTACAGAGGCTGAACAAAAGAGCAGAGAGACAGTGCTAGGAGGGACATCAATTAGTACCTATTAGACACATGAATGGTTGATGAGGTGACAGGCAAGAAACAGGAAAAAGCATGCATGCAAAGATGATGCCGAAAAATGCTGGTTGAAGTTGTTCAGCAGAAAATTCACATAAAGCTTTATAATTTACTTCCTGGAGAGTCAGCTTCAGTTTATTCTCAGTGTAACAAATATCTGCTGGTGTTGATGACGTCCCTGAGAGAACAATGTTGAGTTGAATGGGAACAATCGCAGAAGTTCCCAGGAAGTAACCTGACATAAACAATGACTGAATATATGACAGCTGCTCTGTCACAGATGTGTGCATGATTCACCAATGTCCCAATTACCCCTAATATTTCACTAAGGAATGACATAAATATCAGGACAATAAATACTAGAGTAAATCTGATACAGGAAAGCTCATCTGAGAATCAAAGATGTAAAACAACACCACCACAGACCTGTGACACACACATAACCCATGTTTGTGTTGGAGCAATTTGTCACTAAATTAATAATTCCACTGATCAGCATTGTCACTCTAACATTAATATCTTTCAGGTGAGGTTTCTGTTGGAACAAAATGAGGAACTCGAAGTTATACATTAGGGTGGAAAACTGCCAGGATCCTGTCTTTAAAAAGCACTAGGTTATGTTACATTTGAAAGAACAAAAGGTTAATCTTGAAAATCATGGACAGATTACCATACAGTGTAATAATTATCACTTGTATCACTTGATTACTAATGCTGAGACAGACTGAAGTGTAACATCAGCCCTTTCACAACACTATAGCCTCAAACATTTTAATCTCTCATGAAGCCTTAAAAGACTACTGATTGGAACATCATAATAACCACATTCCCAGGCTGCATTTAAGGTCACATAGCATTATAAATATGTCAGGAATATCTCCATATCTTAAAGAGAAATACTTCTACATGGCTGTTTACAGTGTAGGTGGGTTAGCGCTTTGACTTATTTGCATTATTGCAATGCATGATAATTTTACACCTAGTCGTGATTGAAGAACGATTTCATGACCCTTGACCTCTGTTTAAACATTCAAATGAATATCAGGTAGGAGTTTAAATTATGTGAGATTTGAGGACACCAGGAGAATCAGGCTGATCACTGATGTATTATCATAGACACTTTTTGTTTGTTCCACCTCACCTCACACTGCCCGTCAGTGTCCAGCAGTTGGAAGCTTGTCAGCCACACGCCAGGCTCCGTGTCCATGTGGACGTCCACGCAGTGACTCGGCCTGAGTGAAAGCAGCTTCTTCATCCTGCCCACCCTGCTGGGGAGGCAGCGGGACTCCCCTCCATCACCGCCTCTACACACAGGAAGAACCGTCCTCATCTCCCACTCTGTGTCACGCTACGGGCCCACACACCTCCTCAGATCTCCCCCACACCTGCTGCCTCATCTGTGCCAGGGAGGAGAGCGTGAAAACATTAGCTTGGTTGCTTGCTGTATCATTTTATTATTTTAGTTTTATTCCAACTATTAAATAAGTCAGTTGTAAGATGCTAGGTTACACTTTTACACCTCCAGCTCTTTTGAAATTCATTAAAAAATGTTCCCCCAAAAAAGTAGTCAAATTTGTCCATAAAAGTCACAATTACATTTATCACACATATGGTTAAAATTTCACCTTAACTCATTTTATTATGATAAGCACAGCTGAATAAAGTAAATTATGTTGACTCAATTAATTCGATTAACAGTAAGGGTGCACAAATCCTAAACTGACATATGGAGATGATTTGACCAATCTCAATAAGGAATAAGGGACAATCTGTGTATATAAATGGCAATACTGGAAAAGTATCATATTAAATGTATATGTATGACTATAAACACAGTCTCAAATGACCAGATTATGAAAAGAACCTCTGAAATGTTTCTGGTTAATGCTCATTATAACAATCAACTATATATTTAAAAAAACAAAACACAATTCAGATATTCAACAACATGAACTTTTCACAATTATCCATATCTACTGAGAAAAATGTTTGATCTATGGCATCCTAAAGAAAAATCTGTCAAAAGACATTCTGAATACATTCAACAACCCATTAACCTTAAAATATAATTACTTAACTGTAACGTTGCTTCTGTTGAAACTGCGTGTCCTGAATCCTTATGAAGTCCATGTTCAGAGCTGCATTTGTCCAGACAGAATATTAAAGTAGAGACAGTGTGAAACTTGGATGGAAGAGACTCTGGCAGTTATCACCGAGGACTGATTGTTCTGTGTGTTTGTGTGGGTGGGTGATGCACTACGTGCATGTTTATGTGTGTGTGTGAGAGTGTGTGTGTGTATGTTTAAGTGTGTGTGTTGGAATGGCCTCCTCCCTGTTTGGCTGTAGACTCTCACTGATAAATAATTGTGTCCCATTTTGATTGCATTTCACATCCCATCATTCCAGTTCACTGGCATTCTCATTAGAATGAGGCACCACCTCTCTCTGCCCTCCTTTTCACCTTGATCATACAGTGGTTCAAACACCGAAGCAAACATATGGATGCTTTAAATGTGATTACAGAAATTGCACACCAATGCTAAGTCGCCCACATTCATTTTGTATAAAATAAGCTAATATGAAATCTATTGACTGATGACTTTAATAGTTTTCTGATAAACTATTCAGGTATTAAATGTTTCTTAAATGTGAATGGGTAAATCTCTTTAGACAGGCTGAACTTACAAAAACGATGTAAACTCACCTTTACAGACCGCTGATACATGTTGTGTTTGAAGCCTGGTGGCAGGAGATGTTGAGGAAACTCACTCGCGCTGCTGGCAGCCATTCAAAATCCGCGTCAGGCTGCGTAGCCCCGCCCCTCTCATTGATTGGTCGAAAATCACCAATTACATGAATACTTTTCACGTAAGCTACACGGAAGACAACTGGATTTAATGCTCTTATATTTGGCATGTTTATCAACAAATATTTTCCAACATGATTGAGGATTCTCTTCTAAAGGCTTACTGTAAATGAACTGGGTCGCTTTACATACTCAAATATAATTGTCTTATTACATAAAGGATTTATAGCAGTTCCTAAAATTTCATAAACATTTTAATAGATTTAAGACACTTTGGTGAAGAGTTTGAGTGTCTGTTGGAATCACCCAGAGCTGAATGGTGGTGCAGTGGTTAGCACTGTCACGTCACAGCTAGAAGGTTCCTAGTTTGAATTCCAGTTCAGACGGAGTGGGCCTTTCTGTGTGGAGTTTGCTTCCTCCCACAGTCCAAAGACATGCTTGTTAGGTTCACTGGTGACTCTAAATTTCCCGTAGGTGTGAATATGATTGTGAAAGGTTCTCTGTCCCTGTGATTGACTGGCGACCCTGTCTCTTGCCCAGTGACAGCTGGGATAGGCCAACTGCAACGATAACAGGATGAAGCGGTATAGATAATGGATGGATGGAATTAGCCATTGGCTCTCAAATAAAATATTTTTTAATGTTAAATACAAGAAAAAAATCCAGCAGAAGTGCAGAAAAGCCCTCATACAAGATCCATTACACACCCACACAAAGGCCTGTGATGTTGGATACATTTTTAATGGGGTCATGAAACAAAATGCCTTGGAACTAGCCCCCAATTGTTGGGGTCAAAAAGGTACAACATTTTTCTTGAATGTAGGCTGGGATGTGAAAGTCAATTTTGTTCATAAGGCCCCTAAAATATGTAAAAAAAAAAATAGAATAATTTAGACAGGAATTTACCCATCGGGCACAAACATGAACCAAAAGTCAAGGGGAACTTTGAGCTAAATAGTTAGTTTAAAGGGATTTTATTTGTAGCCAGAAATTGTATGTCTGGTTACAATGAGCTTATACTCTCACATGTAAGTATGAAGAATTGTCATTCTCTCACGTGCAAAACATTTGAAAGGGCGGAAACACTTTACAGGTGCTAAACATTTCAAAGATTGTTGAGGAGTTGACTCTGGCCTATCTTCAAGTCGTGAGGGGAGGTTTCACACGCAGCTCTGTTTCACATTTTACACAGTGACAAGGCAAGTGCATCTTAAGTGTCAATGTCATCCACCCATTAAATAAAGGCTGCATTCAGTGTTTCAGGGAGCTGCAGCCTGCAGTGCATTATGTATTTAATGTTAATAAGAATGAAGGGCAATAAGAACCAAGTTACCTGTTTCATCCATATACAGCCATTTAGGTTAAAAATAAAATATATAACAAGTGAAAGCTCAATGTTTTGAATGTTTTAATTGGCTTCCCAAAGGCAAAAGCTGGAATTATGAACTGTGAGAAAGAGGTGGAGAAACGAGTGTTGGTGCAACAATGACAGGTGACAGAGAACAGTACTGTTGTCAAAACAAACCAACTCATACAGCAAGTAATCAGCTTTAAAGGCAAAAACATATCTATTCAAAAATATCATCTGAGAATTGGAAAATTGTTTTCATCTTTAAACATGTCTGAAAATACATGTTCCTTTGTATTTTCACCCGACAATGTACTTTGTAGCAACTACTAAAACACATTACAAAATTATTTCTGTAGAATGGAAACATTAAAAGGACAGAATGGCAATGGAAAATCTGCAAGTAAGTCATTTTTAGGTTCTTTTTGGTTAAGAGCATTCATTCATCGTGAGTCTTGAGCCTATGGGGTTGAATCAGAACTTGCCCTTCTTCTTCTTCCAGGGCTTCTTCTTGGACTTACAGTCAATGATGAGCTGAGACTGGCGCTTCAGGGCCTCCCGTGAGATGATGTCAGCTTCATCGTCTTCACTCTCGTCCTCTGAGACATAAACAGGTAGGCATGTTCGTGTTATTGTGTGTGTGTGTGTGTGTGTGTGTGTGTGTGTGTGTGTGTGTGTGCGCGCACTCCAAACTCACCGTCCTGAAAGGGGTCCGGACTTTGGTCTTCAGGCAGCTTGACACGGGTGTTGTAAGTGGGAAGTTTCCCTTCAATCCTGACATGAAACTGCCCAAAGCAATAAAAAAAACACATTAAAAAAGACATCCACCAGTTAAACATGTCATTTCTATTTTTGCCAATAAAGGTTTCTCATATTGTATTAAATCCTCAAAATCTGCTATTTCCATGCAATCTGACATTATTCAGGTCCTTTGATACTAAAATGATAAATAACATTCTTTGTAAATCTTTCATTAGCATTGAGCACATGTTTTTATTTGTTTTATCTTTAAGACTGAATATAAACTGAATTTCATATTCCCTTACATTTGTTATTTGTAAGAAAAATACTTTATTTTTAGATTATTTTAGAGACAGCAACTTATGTCGTTTCCATAAACCCATGGTGTTTGAGCATTATAAGGTATCATATAAGTTCCTGTCAAGTAAACAAGGCTGAGCTGATTTTGGAATAATCACGTCAGAGTTACATCAGTTAAAAAGATGAATCCATCTAAACATAGATCTGAGAGTAGAGAGTCAAAGTCATTAGTAAATGGCTGTTACGTGTTTCCTGTGTTACCCTCTGATATGTTCTCTGAAAGAGAAGTTGATTCCGAGCGTAAGTAATCGAGAACAAACACTTCAGGTGCCCGTAAAGGCTGCATTTCAATCCAAATAACCTATGCAAGCACATCAGTGTACCTGCATACATGCTCAGTCATGCTGTCTCTATTTCAGGGTAGATTTAAACAAGAGGCCCAGAATGTTCTTTGCAAAATGCATTTTATCATTCATCAAAATCAGGCTAACACGCAGCCCTATGGGGACAATAGAACTATTCTGAAGCAAAGTCTGGTAAAAGAAAAGGATTTTACACAAAGTAGTTTTAAATATTGTTTTCAAATCCATTCCTGTCATCAGATGGCCTACAGAGTTACTTTAATCAACATACCAGTACATGCTCCAGTGTTAGCCAGCTGGATATATTTCAAGCTGTTTTGAAAACCATTAATTATCTGCTTTTGTCTTTTCCACACACCTGTCACTAAGTCTGAACACAACAATCTCTGCTTTTGTTGTTACTACCTCTGCAAATACAGAACTCCTGTGAATGTTCTATATAAAACCACAACCTGTTTTTCAAACCAATGTGATGCAGTGATGAGTGTTGTGTAGCTTTGACTCACCTCCTCCTCCTCCATCTCTTTCATAATAGCAGCCAGATCCTTTCCTTGAAGCTCCTCGTGCAGTAACTGCAGCTTCAGCTCACTCTGAGTCATCAGCTCTACCACAAACTCATCTGAGTCTGGAGACACCTCAGCCACGGTGTCCTCAGTCTGGACAGAGATTGGAGAATGGAGAGAAAATATAAGCATGACTGATACATTGACATTTGAGATAAAAAGAATTAAAAGCAAAGATAGATGGTGTTGGAAAAGAATATTGTAATCAGCCTTATTTACCAGTGGGATGTGCTGCAGTTTGTCAGCGAGGTGCTCCACCCCAGCTCGGACAGTGGTGAGTGTTTTCACATGCCAGTCCAGGCGCTCTTCACTGGCATCACTCCTCCGCTGCTGAGCCTGCAGCTGCTGCTCGCACTCCTCCAGCATTTGTTGGTCACTAATAATACCAGAGAGAAAGAGTAATGGCTTTATGTTAACATTACGCAATGAGTTAGGTCCATTAGTGCTGTCTGAGTGTCTCACCTGGAGAGTTTAGCCTCTCCAGAATATTTCATATCCTGAAACTGTTGGTTCAGCAGATCCTTCTGCTCCTTCAGCTGCTGCAGCACATTCTCATTTTCCTCCTTCAGCTTCTCCAGTTGTTGGTGTGTCTCCTTCTGTGAGGTAAAGCGCTCCACTATCTCCTACACACACAAAACAAAACCCTTTTAAACATTGATAGTAACCTCATAAATACATCAATCCATGGCAAATCCTTCTCCTTCCACAACTTTACCTGTATATCTGTGACTCCCGTGGCCTCCTTGATGCGGTGAAAGGCCTCCTCAAAGGTGGAGATGGCTTTCTCCTCCTCTCCTGCCATCCTGGGGCTGCTGCGCTGGGCCTCGCTGCTCAGCTCATCTGGCTGCATAGCTGTTCTCTGAGCCTAAAGGAAGCAGAGTTTATAATAATACAAATAAATAAATAATAATCTTCTTGACACTTACAGTATATGTGTTTATGTTTATAACACTGTGTATATCTCACCCTTCTATCCACTTTTTCAGCCTGGGCCTTGCGCTCCTCAACCTTTTTCCTGTAGCTGGCTATTATCTGCTCTCTCTCCTTGCGCTCCTCGTAGAGCAACTCCTCCTGCTTCTGTAACTCAGCCTGACAGGAGGAAGAAGGCGAAGGCGAGATCAAATACGAGGGAGGCAGGGTAGGAAACATGGGAGGAAAACGGTGAGATAAACAAAATTGCTAGAGTGGCAGATCTCCTATATTGAATTTGTAGAATAGTGATTTGGTTGAATCTATCTGTACTGTGTATAAAGTCAGTCATGTACAGTATATATATAAATCACAAGGACATTGGTGAATAAATACTGAAAGAGCCATTGTAGCTGCTGTATTTGTAACTTACAGAACTAAGAGTCTCATTAGTAATGACATTTATGGTCAGTGAGTCATCCCTTTAGTGCCTTCACTTAAAACATGCATGTTGTAAACTCATAGCTGAAGAGGGTGCAGGTCACCTCTGCAGCTTCTTTTGAGAGCTGGGCCACAGTGTTCATGGACTGCATGTTGTTAAGTTCCAATCTGTGTTTCAGGATTTCTGCTTCCAGACTGTCCAGCTTGCCCTGGTAAGTAAGAGCTTCCTCCTGAAAAGGAAAAGTGAAGTGATCGAAGGAGAAAGGACAGGAAGGATGTGCAGAGAGTACAGTAAAGAAAGTGGGGTAGGGGGGTCAAGTTAGTGGACAGGAAGTATTGTATATTTGTACAAATTTTGCTCAGCGTTTGGATATGATTAAAACATACACAAAGTCCTTTATCAAATGCACAGCATAGTGTCACAGTGCAGGTAACAGGGGGTGTACAAAACACTGAAGATGTACAACTCTAATGTGGGTGTCTGCGTTTTGCTAATTTACAGTAATCAAATGTGTTATTAACGCTTTATCAAAAAGGTCTTGAAACATCGCTTTGTGTTGAATAAAACCCTCTATGGGAGCTTCCTGGTGTGTGTTATATATTTTTTTGATTTTTAATTGACGCTTTATGCCAACAGTTAAAAAGGCTGCTTTAATAAAAAACACAACAGTGTTTTTTTTAGACACAAATCATTACTGGAGATCAACAGTACTCCTGCAACATGTCCAGCAAGTGAAGATGAGCCCAATGGCTTTAAACCTTAAAGATGTATGTTCAATTCACCTGCTGGTGACTCTTGACTTTTTGATAGTTAGCCATGATGATCTCAGCCTCCTTGCACTTAAAGTGGGTCTTCTCCAGACTGTTCTTCAGTGCTCGCAGTCTCTGAAGACACAGCCACACACGCACCACATTGTTGAAAATGTGAGTGAACAACAAAATAAAAAAATAAAAAAATGGTTTTTCATGAGATGGACAGGTAACTACCATGGTGTCTTCCCCTTTTTTCTGAATTCGGGCATCAGCAGACTGTGCTCCGCTGCTGTCCACTGGTTTCATCCTCAGGTAATCCATTTTCAGCTGTTCGAGGTGGCGCTTATAGGTCTGAGTGGTGTGTTTTAGAGCATTGAGACACTTTTTCTTGGACAACACACTCTGGTCTAGAGTTGTAAGGGCTGCCTGAGAAAATGGTAATGACAGGAAGGGTGTTTGTTAGCAAAAAAGAAACAGACAGTGAGGGGGATCCAGAGGGAGCAGTATACTTTAAAGCAGATCCATTTTACTTCACTTCACGTCACTTAAATATTAAGACACTACAGTTCAACCTATGGTGGAAGTAGTCCAAGGATATGATTTTGTAGTTCACTATATTAATCCTATGATCTTATGTTGCCATGAATCTTAACAACAGAGTATTTATGCTACTTCCTCTCACCTTCACTGACATGTTGTGGTAGAAGTCTTTTTCCAAGCCTCTGTTATGGAAAGCCACTTTGATCACATTTTCATCACCCTGGAAAGTAAGACAGCAAAGAGGAATCAAGATTGTCATTAAAAAGAAAGATATGGTTTGTTACACTGTATCCTCGACTAAGAAAAGTGAGGATGAAATAGAAGAAGGCAGAACTGGGAAAAGCTCTATTTCAAGGAGACTCACAGAATTCGCCTCAGCCAGTTGTCTGTACAACTGTTTGTTCTCCTGCCTCAGCTGGCGGACGTACTCTCTGTTCCTCTTGATGGTGGACTGAGAGCTCTCATAGTCTGCGGTTCTGTCGGCCTCTAGTGGACATATTTAACCATTACACCATCAATACACAGAACAGCGTTATTCATAAAATTTACAGCAAGAGCTATGTAAAGCCAATTGCTCTTTCTGTTGGATTTAGTGATGGATTTACAGAAGCTAGACCAATGGCAACCTTAACATGGCAGCTAGTTACTAGTAGCAAACAAGACGTCCTTTAGCATGTCCTGAAAACAACACGATCACTCCTTTGAAACAAACTTACCCAATAGTTGGATTTTACGCCGCATCTCCGTTATTTGGTCGTGCAGCGGAGGTTTCATGGTGCCACTGAACGGCATTTCTGTGCTGAGTTGTCGCTGTACGCTACTCGCAAAAAAAATCAGTTAGCCTGGCCAAAACGAAGACCTGTTGTAGTCCCTTGTGTTGCCTAGCAACATGTCCTACACGCCAACCAAATTGAAGCTCAGTTTGAAATGAACCCTGTTTGTGTAATATCCACAACTCAATTGTCACTATTCAGAGCTCAAATTTCAGTGATCTGCAATCCATTTTTACAATTTATGATTTTAGAAGATCAGATAACCATTCGAGATTTCCCCCCAACCATTTTAATTAATTAAGGACAATTGTGATGACAATTAAAAATGTCCTCACAGATTACCTTAAATTTTCAAAATGAAAAGTAAAAATACAGTGTCAGATATCCAGAATTACAATGACTACAAAGACTGCAATTAAAGTAAAATGTGATGTGGAATTAAATTAAATTAAATTTCTTTGTCGCCTACTTTGCTAACTCTCATAAAAGATTTTAAATGATCTCTTTATTTTTTGTTTAATGTACCAGTATAAACAAAAGACGCAGTGGCATCTTTGTAAACTGAAATGGCAACAAACATTTTATTAGTTTACAAAATGGCAGGTAATGTAAAACCTTAACAAATCACAACAGTTGCACATATATGGAAATGATTTACATTCAGTGGCATGTATGAATAAAAAATTTGAACACAAGTTTTTAAAAAAACATTAAGACTAAAAGTTATGTTAAAAAAGTTCACATTAAACCACTTGGGTTTAAAATTTTAATCTCTTCAGGCTTTTATTATCATGACTTATATCACCTACACTTTGTTAACTTTGCTTTGGTGTGCTTATTAAAACAGTGCAACAAGCTTAGTTAACTACATAAAGCAAAGCTTTGTATCATGTATTAACAGGTAACATCTGCCCTAAAGCGGAGATCCCATTGAAAGATATTGGAGCCTTCAAACGTCCACGTAAACTGCATGACAGAATACACACAAACAAATTACAAAAAGACATAATGTACAATGAAAAATAAAAACATCAATTTTTAAAGCAAACGTGCTTAAATTATCAACACTTGTTATCTTTAACTTGAGTTCCCATAGTCCTTCTGAAATAAGATCACCCATGTTGGCAAGTACATAGACGCCATGGGTTTAAGGCTTTGTAACAAAATACAAAAGGATCAATAATATGTTGTCATACAACATGTATGAAGCCAATCTGACAGCAAGATGCAGACACACATACCAGTATACATATATAACACATATATATACATAATGTGGTACAGGAAATTGTACTTTAATTCCTCCTTTTGATCAGATATCACTTAAAAACACCACACGCACACGCACACGCACACGAACACACACGCACACACACATGCATGCAAACACATATTTGTGACTTAATCCACAGATTTAGGCTCTTCATTGGACTTCTTCAGGAGGGTGAGCAGGTTCTGCGACATGAAATACGGCCTCTCTGCTGATCCATCGTTGCGCTCCAGATCCTCCACTGTGACATGGACAGAGGCATTTGAGGAACATTATCCACAAAGCATGCTTATACTTAAGAATAATTAAACTGTTCTCTATATTTTAGCCATTTCAGCTGATGAAGAATTAAAGGGGCACTCCAGCAATTTATAATCACACTTCTACAAATTGAGACTTACACTCAGCTGACAAGTAGCGCTTTGCTGCCCTCTCTGTTTGAAATATTTAAGTCTGTTGGCTGTGGTCAGATGTTTAATTTGTTTTATTTCTAATCATCCTCAACAGTGATGTCACAGAGACCTTGAATACATCTGTGCATCACTTCAGTGAGACTGCTCATGTTCTCTTTTAACAGAGAAAAAGAGGTACTCTAAATCAGAGGAAATTTTCAGAATACGACTTCTTCAGGCAACAAATCCTTCAATTTAAGAAGGAAAAACTTAATTATCTTCAATTAAATTGGTCACAGATAATATTCATACTAATTCTATAATCTGAGGAGGGGCTACGAGTAGATGTTGTTACATTTTAATGGGCAAAAACAAGAAATGTTGGGAATCACTGATCTATATAAATGCACTTGAAGCAAGGATATCAAGATTTTAGTCCCTAAAATGAGTCAATTTTCAAAAACTTAGGCTACTATATATCCCATAATGCATCTCACTTTTTTTGTTTACAAATTCTTTCCAACTCCAGGGCACTCAGTTTGTTCAACAAAGGAAAAAATGTAGTCCCTTATTCCAACCTGGGATTAATGAAGTGTTGTAAACAAAGTGACACCGGAGATTAATTAAGTAATCCTCCACAGCCATAAAAAACATCATATATAAGTGAGTAAAGACACATTTAACAAGTAATGTTGTTGGACTGCCCCTTTAAGACAAAAGTTCTTTCTGACTTTGTTGGACATTAAAACTCACCTGATTCCAAACAACAGACCACCTTGTTTACCCATAAGAGAACTACTATGATTAAATGCAATCACCTTTAATTGAGATTTACATCCAATAAATACGGAATGTCATCAGTAATTTTAGTGGAAAATCAACTTACATTTTTCACAAAGTGACAAACAAGAAAAATGTACAAAAGCATCCAGTCTGAAGATGTTAGTTAAGAGCATTCAGAAGGCCATGTAAACACCATGCAGCACTTAGAGAGAGATATACAAAGAGGACAGGGCCAAAGCAAGGCAAGTGGGATCAATATACAGCTGTGGAGGGCGGGAGATCCGCAGAGAGGTCACGATTCCTGCATCATGGCCACACAATCACAGGACTTACACCAGTCCGAAATACCAAGGCAAGTAGGTGGCAATACAATACACAGGATCTCATCTTGGCGAGGATCTCTACAAGACCGAAGCCAAAACATACATAAAAGACATACACTACTGTATATATATATAAGTATATATAAGTTCCATAGGAAAAAAGATCCAATATTCATACAGTATATCAAATATGTCTGTAACATTTTGGCGTTAGCTGGTATTATTGTAAACAGTGAAAGAGATTCACCATCGATTGAGTTGTGTTGTGTTCTGACTGTAAACACGGTACTGAGTGGTTCTGTAGTGCATTCGGTAACAGGATTCAAACAACAAATATTAGTGACAGTAATCAGGCACAGGTTCAGCACTCACAATGTTCTACAGATCTTCACGATATAAAAACCAACACTGTTCTAAAACCAACACAAGGGAGCATTTTTCAAGCTACAGAGATGCACTGGGCTTTTGACCTGCTTCATATGATGCCCATCACCTTCTCCAGCTGGAAGTCACAGCACACACAAGAGCAAGGCGATCTGATTATTGAGCTTGTATGCCGTACATGTAACAGGTCCATATCACAAAGTTGTAAGACAGTTTTCATTCTTTATGCTTTATGAGGTTTACCAAGCTTAATTTTAGGCCCTGACATTAAACATCTACTCCTGTGGCGGTGTTGAAACATTTTCTTCCTTTAATTCCTCCATCTCCTCCTGCTTTTCTCCCATCTCCTCCTTCTCAGCCCCCACAACTGGAGGCGACGACTTCTCTGTCTTTTCCTCTTCCTGTATCACCTCCTGTTTGTCTGCCTTTTCTTTCACCTCTGCCTCTTCTTTCTTTTCAGCCTCCTCTTCCTGACTCTGTTCTTCCTTTTTCTCCTCTTTCGGCTCTTCAGCATTCGCCTTGGACTGCAGAGGCTGCTCCTCTTCATTGTCTTGCTTTAGCACCGTTTGCGGTTTCAGTTGGATCTCTCCATCTGGTTCCTGCTGAAGAGGGGTCTCCTCCTCCACTTTCACCTCGTCTGCTGCCTTTGCAGAATCGGCCTGCTCAATGCCATCTTCCTCCACCCTCTTTGTTTTGGAGAGGATCTCGTGCAGCTCGGGGGACATGAAATAAGGCCTCTCAGACGAGCCGTCATTTCTTTCCAAGTCCTCACCTTTTTGTTTTTGTGGATGAGCATTTTGTGTTTTTGAATGGGTTAATGGAAAATTTGGGGAAAATGAAACCATAACAAAGGGAACGTGAAAATAAAGTGAAGTGAAATTAATGGGAAAAATGAGACAAAGAGAAGAATCAGAAACATGTCAGGAAGAAGAAACCAGCATCTCAGTTTAAGACAAGAGGTTGCTTAAAGAAGTGCTTAAAACAGGAAAAAGAAAGTAGATCTGCAGGAGATCTGGATGAATTCAAAGTTACTCACAGAAGCAGAGGAACAGTGTGTCCACACACATGGCATACACGCTGAAGAAGCCATGGGCGATCAGGTAGGATCCCACGACCAGCGTCTAAGTGAAGAAAATCACATTCATCAACACCTCTGCTGTCAAAGATCTCATGTGAACTAAGGAGCAGATCATATGTAGATATTACTGTCCCTCACCAGAATTGGCACCCAGTAGTAGTTCAGAGATGGAGCAGCCTCCTCTACTGCTTTGATCCTTCCAGAGAAGAAGAAGAAAGAGAAGATCCCTGTACAAAAAGGGAGAATTACACACAGGATACAGACAGATCGCTTTCCAGTTTAGAAAAGAGACACTTTTTGTCTAAAAATAAAATGTCTCATACCAACAATTCCAACAATGAGGAGCTTCCCAAGGAACAGCAGGAAGTCTGTTACTTTATCTAAGACAGCAACCCTGTATTGAAAAGGGCACAGCAGAGAATAGAGTATAAAAAAATTAACAAGGATAAGAGCAGATTATGGTAAATTATGTTTCTAGAATTAAATAGTGAAAATAAATGTAATGAAACCCGACCTGATAATGTTCCTCATCAGAAGGAAAAAAGCATCTCGAGCAGAAGGACAGAAACTTTTTCCATAGATGGCAATCTGGAGAAATATAATACTATTAACCATTTCAAACCTGCCCAACCCAACATCTCTCATGCAGAGGTTTCCGATTACACAAACTCACCATGATGTAGGCATTCCTGTTGAGGAACTTAATGCATTTCTCCAGACACCAGAAGCAGCACTTCATGCAGCTCAACATGAATTTAGCAAACTTGTTCTGAGCACCTGAAAGGTGACAGTGAAAGTGTTACAATTCAGGCTGACTAAATGTTTTTACAACCATGGATTAATGTGTTTGTATCCTGTTATAAGGTCCCACTTTGGGGTAATAAAGAGGCACAGAGTATAAACGGCTGAATGTAGTCATATGTGAGGTAAATAAATACTTGTTGTAGTAGTAGTAGTAAGAGTTATACTAATACCCTGCAAACTTGCCATTATAACACAATTCAGATCAGTGCATCCAGAAATTTACAAAATCAGGATTCAAAACAAACCAGCTTAACAAAATAATCCGATATGAACACAGTTGATAAATAAGTCATGGATGCATAGTATCCTTTATATATTACACTGTTAACACCTAGGTGATTTTGTAAGTCAGTCATCTTGCTCTAAAGTGAAATCTTCTTACCTTTCAACTTGTGATCCAGGTACTCCAGAATGACTCTGATGACCTGGACAATAGACAGAATCAGAGAGCCAAAAGCCAGGGAGCCTGTGTGATATCTGGACAGGAGGAGGAAAAAGGAGCCAACGGTTTGCATGAAAACGTTTTCTCCTGCTGCACAGGTTCACTTTCACAAGCTTTAAAAGAGTGCATAAATGGACAGATTGCACACATAAAATCATATTAAGCATCTAACCGGAGGGCTCGTCCCAGCGAGGAGAAGATGGGGAAAGCAGGAATATCTTCAGGCTTCTTGAAGGCCCAATAATACGAAGCAAAGGCCCCAGAGAGAGTGACCTGGCCCAGGGCTGTCACAAAGTTGGCACACCAGAAGAAGAGGAAGACGTTGTAGAACTGGAACAAGATGAGGTATTTGTGGTAGAGGGTCTCCCCACCATAGAAGGCAAACAGGCACTCTGCATCAGGACACTGGGCTGATACGTTAGAGGTGTTGAATGTCTAGAGAGAGAGGAGACAGCACAGTGAAACAATCACACTGTTTCCTCTTTAAAGGTGTCAAATATAAGCAGGATATTTGTTTAGTTATTTGGTTGAAACTAACGTAAATTTTCAAATGGTTAATTTAATGTGGCAATGATGTTTAAAGGCATACCTTGGGGTCGCAGGTCTCACGTGAGTACTCGCACTCAGTTTGGTTGAACACTTTGTACACCTGCTCATTAGAAGTGGACAAGAAACTGATCAGAACAGTCAAGGAGATAATGTTTACAAAAAGAATCTCAGTCAAGTTTCATCTGTCTGCATCTGCATATAAATCTATGGAAATAAGTCAAAAACAAGGAACATATTTGCACAAAATAGTATATCAATAGAAGTACAGCCCTTACAAGTAGTATAACTGATGGATTAATTGGCTAACTAATATAGATGATTATTTATTAATTAAGAGAGTAATCTTTCTTCTTTTGGTCTTTTTTTGGTTCTGCCTTTGCTAATTCATTGCCTTTTGTGTGCCATAGTTTGTTTTATTTAGTGTTCTCCTGTCTTTCCTTTAAAAGCTTAATATATCAAAAAGTCTATCTTTTTATCTCTACTGTAATTAATATTAGTTCTATCTTAACGTATCTTAGATACCGGTAAGTCTAAGAATTAAAACTTTCATCATATATGATCATCAGCTGGACAAATGAAAGGATACACAGCAGTGATGGCCCAGTAAGCAATCACCACAGCCAGGAGGGCAAAGGTCAGCAGGGGGTAGAACAGTGACGACATCACATGTCCAACAGCTCTGAAAAAGGTAACAACAACCAAAACCAGTTAAGTAGTTAGACAGCTATGCTTTACATGTTAGCAGTCCATATCTTATTCAAACGTCCAGCAGGCAAAGAGCAATACATGATGCTAAGTGAATTATCATTCATTTGGCACCATGTTCAAATATTCAGCTTAATTTGAACTATTTTTGGTCTGCATGAACTCCTGTTACTAATATTTGGCTCTTTAGCTGCTAAATGCTTCATAATGTTTGCTTAATGTTTCTCTCTGTTATATCTGTGACAGGTAGACTTTAGTGGGTTAATCAAATATTGTGCTGAAAACAGCTGCCTGAAGGGGCTGGCAACGAGCTATGAGATTGCGCCAAGTAGTAGTTGTCCATAAAACACAAAACAAAGATGCCAAAACTTGATTGATAATTCTCTGTGGGGTCTCACGATCAGTGACCCCTTTCACATTATCCTTAGTACATTTAATTACTTTAAAATTGTAAAAATATTGCAGCTTCAAAATATGTGCGCAGATCTGGTCAGTCCGCTCAGAAAACAGAAGGGGAAGCCGAGACCGAGACTGACCTGCTAGCCTCTTTGATGAGGGCGATGGCAATCATGATTCTCTTCCTGAGGAAGATGAGTAGCAGGATGATTATGACCTCCACAATAGCCAGGATGATCACTGTGAAAGTGTGAAAGTATTAGATTAACAGTATTCAAATACACTTAATACATAGATGTATGAAATAATGCAAATGTGTTTGAGCATACTGAAGGCCAGCCAGGTCTGCCTGATCTGCAGGTAGACAGAGAAGTCCGTCTGCAGGCCCAGGTCCCGGATGGTGACATCAGCGCCTGGCTCTCCCTTCAGAGCTGCATACTCCATGTAACAGTGGAAAATGCCTAACAGAATATTTCAAATATTCAGAATTCCTTCACTTTAATGAAAGCAGATGACAACTTTATCACCTCTTGAGGCTGAAGACTTACCATAGCCAATGACTAGAATAACCAGAACGATCATGACCCAGACCATTACGCCAGCCAAGAATCTCAGCAAGACAATGAAAATCAAGCTGACGAGCATGGCGATCACCAGACCACTGGAGAGGGGGATACATGAAATGTTTAAACATGCCGAGAGTCTTTTACAACATTTGCACTTGATCCAGCAGCTGCAGTCATGCATATTTCCTGGCTGTCCTGTGTTTTTTTACCCTAAAAACTAAAAACATTTTGTCCTGTGTATTTCTTACATCACTATGTTCTGTTCTGTAACTGTTAACTGTTAGACTAGAAAGTGGGGAGACTTACAGCAGTATCCAGTGCCAAGACTGAGTGTAGTCTTCAAAGATTCTCATGGCCACCTGGCGAGCTTCAACAACCACATTCGATTTCCTGTAACAAAAATAAATAAATAAAAAACAAACCAACACTTGCTAAATTTAGTACTGTAGACATCTGCCTAGCACAGAGTCCCAAACCTGAAAAAAATAGTAAAAGGCTTTCATACAGTCAAAACAAAGCAAATGAACACATCAATAAAAAAATACTTTCAGTTAAATAGTAAAAATAGAGTTTAAAACAAAAATAAAGCGTATGCTGTTCTTGATTCCTGCATCAGTAACTGAAAAATCAAAACCCTTTTAATTCCATGTGTGTCATTGATGAAACAAATGACTCGAGAGGACTGTTAGTCTAGCTGGATAAGCTAAAAAAAAGACGGCAACTAAACGAACTACGTGACAGACGTTTTAGATAGCTCCCTGATTAATCTAACGTTCATCATGCAGAAACATATTAGAACTAATTAATACTTTATATGCTGCATGCTGCTGAATCTCTCAGTATGCTGCAGCAGTCAGCAGTAAAATGAGTTAGCAGATAAAAACACCTGAGATGATTGCAGTTATGTTATTATTTTGTTATTAATTTGCCTTTTCTGTCACATTGCACATTAAAATGACAAATAATTAGACTAAGTCTAATTAGACTTGGCCTCAATGTGTCTCTACAGCAAGGGATGCTGTCTGATGCAAGATTAGAAACACCAATAAAACTCATTATTTTGATAAAATACATGCAAGGAGAACCACCGCCTCCCCCTGTGCATATAACACTGTTAAAAAACATGACACAAAGACTCTTTAGGGTGCATACATAGAGCAGAATAAAAGCAGGCGTACACTGTTGCAAACAAATCAGTGTACGAAGAAGCACTGCAGTAAGAAATAGTGGGGGTGTGACACGCCAGCTGTCAGCTGCCAAGGAGTGTGATCTGGTTCATTTAGAGAGATAGATTTTCTTCTTCAAGTACAGATTACTTTTATTTTTACTGATTAATCCATACATCTTTTTATCATTTGCTATTTATGATTCATGATTCAATGTCAGAGAACACAAATGTCCACATGCAATTCCAAGAGCACAAGGTGATTACTTCAAACTGCCAGTTTAGAGCAAACAGTCCAAAACACGGAGGGATTCGATTGACAATGATTAATTGATTATCAAATCTACAAAATGGCATCTTTCTGTCAATCAACTAATCCATTAAATGAATAATTGTTTCAGCACTTATTGAATCAAAGTTCCCGACCAAACATTTCATCAGCATTTACGATAATTTCAGACTCTGTCTATGACTGTGATTGTCCTGCACAAAGAGACTGATTAATGTTCTTATAATACTAACACGTTATGTGTGTACACATGTGTTTCCAAGCAGTGTAAAGTACTCACTTGGAAGCCTCCAGTACGTCTGTGGCATTGATATTGGCGCCCTGTCCATCATCAAAAGTGGTCTCATTGCCCACCACCACCACTCCGCCTTTCATCGTTCCCAAGGCAGGAAGGCAGCGACGTGTGACTGTGTAGGGAGGACACAATCTGTTTATATGGTTTCATTTGTTTCATTTTCACACAGAAACATCAGACCAATAATCACAGCAATCTGAACTGTGGTTAAACGTGTAAAACAAGCTTCTCACGTACAGGCTTTACTGGGCATCAGCATGGCAGGACACAAGCCATCCTTCAGGATCTCAGGAGGACTCTGAAAATGTAACACAACCTTTGATGTAATTTTGTTTAGGTTTAGTTTTGTCAGACTGTAATGCACATTTCACAGTATCACTGCAAGCATGTGTTAAATGAATGAATAATGAATAATCAATACTTACCAATTTGGCAAAGTCCACTCCGTCCTTACAGTACCGTTGGAAGTACTCTCTGTCTTCTTTGCCACTTACCTTGGCTTTCACCAATGTCAGATGCCTGTCAGGGCAGCTTTCCACACATAACTAGACACAAAAAACATTCAATGGTGTGTGTGTTAGGAGTGAGAAAAATGTTGCAATGGACATAAAAGAAAGTGGACATTGTTTCTGACCTGTGTGGTGGGACACTGGAACTCCAGCAGCACCAGGGGACTGGCACATTTCAGGATGTTGAAGTAGAAAAGAAGAGGCTTCTTCCTGTTGTTTTTAAGAACAGTAAAAAAAAAAACTATTATTGGCTTTTATCATTAATGACTATATTCAAGTCCCACATGAGAAGTATTCAGTTACAGTGTTATTTGTCATTATACCGTATACAAACACACAAGACAGTCTGCATGTGAAAGGTTTTCATGGATACATATACTACGGACATCATGATCATGCTGACTCACTCCAGAGGTGTTCCGGCTTGTCCACAGAACTGCCCCCTGCTGTCTGTGGGGTAGATCACCTTCCTGGGGTCACCCTGAGACCAGGCTGCGTGGAAAATAATCACAATGGCTCAAAAAGGGGGACACTAAAAATAAAAGCTCTGCACATGCTACCCTTGAATATCATTAATACTTTTATTAATCAATTAATATTAAATCAAATTAATATAATGTTTTCTAATACATTTGCACTTTCAGGTTTATGAATTACAGGATTGCTTCGCTTGCAAAAAACGACTTCTACATAAAAGTCCTCTATAACTGCATTAGAGAGCACTAATATAGCCCGGCAGATTCTACTGTGACCCAGGTTAAAGTGATAATGAAGGGGAGGTATTTATCATGGGCAGCACTGCAGCAAAAAGAAAACTATGAGAAGTTAGTCAGCCAGTTAAGAATAAAGGAACAACATAGAAACAACACGGATGAAGCAATATTACTAACCTAAACCTACAGTGAATCAACTAAATATGTAGCAAAGCATCTTAAAGTGCAGAAACCCTCTGACACAAAACACACGTTTAGACACCCCCATTAATAATTATTGGAGTAAGACAGGTCAGGTTTTCAAAAATTACAATGAAAGGCGGTTCATTACGGTCAGCAAACTGAAGTTAAAATCAGGCATAACATGCACTATTGATCTGGTGAAAAGGTAGGAAATTAGTGCAGTCAGTCAGTTCAACTTCATGTAAAAGGCCTCTAACATCAACTGAAAATATTTGTTACAACTCTTCACTTTACTTAACTGACAATTGTACTTCACTATTTATTAGTCACAATAGATATAAAGTACGTAAAACAAAATTACAGAACAACTACATTATTCCAAGTTTGTTTTCAATATTCCTGGGTAAAATTTACAGACAAGGCAAGGGGAAGAGAGTGCTTTGTTTGGTGACCTCAGAATTGCATCTCTGCACTTTGCACATGATGTGGTTCTGTCTACCACATCAAACTGAGACCTTCAGCATGCACTGGGGAACTTTGCAGAGTGTGAAACGTAAAGGATGAGAGTCAGCACCTTTAAGTCTAACACCAAGGTTCTCTGCAGGGACAGAGGGGGTCTGCTCACTCTGGGATGGGAGTGAGTGATAGCCTCAAGAAGGAGTTCTTGTATATGAGTGAGCGTAAAGTGGATTTAGAGATCCACAAATGGTTTGCAGCATCAGCAGTGATGAATTGTACTGAACTATCAAAGGGAAGAGAAAATGTGGTGAAGATATATTGTAAAATATTTACTACTTTTAAATGTATGTTACATGTTTTTATTGATGATTATTAATATTTCTGTCTGTATAAATCTGTATTTAATACAGTTATATAGCAATTTAATTGTGGACTCACAGTAACTAAATAATCGGGGAACACCTCATTTCCCACCCTGATGAACACAAGACAGCCTGATTTGTGAATAGAACATCCTGTACCAGAGATGAGCCTTGCAACATGTATTAATATTAATGATCTTGTATAATTACAGAAACATAAATAATGTACACAATAAAAAGTAGGATTCCATTCAAATCTGTAATCAAACAGTAAGGAGGATCAATCTTACCAAGAATACCCACTGCAAAGTATCCCAACAAGGCGATGATGAAGAGGATACAGCAGAAGATATCTGTGCAGCCCCTGAGGAGGAGAGCAGAGGAGAGGAGAGGAGAGGAGAGAGACAAAACATGGTTATTAGTGTGGTGTGCAACAGAAAGAGAAGAATAAAGTTTAGAGTGTTAAATAAACAGACGTCTCACCTGTTGTGAATAGGCCCTTTGAAGTTTGGGTCAAACTTCCTGGAGTCCCCTGGGAATTAAAAAAGAACAGGCATGTTAATGTGTATTTAACTTTATTATGAGAAGTCTAACAACAGTCTGATGAGGGTGTATAACATGCATTAAAGAGAATTAACCCAAAACTACTGGTTTCACTTTAAAGTCTCCCTGAACCCCCAACACTTGTAATTAGTTTGTTATCAATTATTTTGACTACAGAATTTTGTAATTGATCAAACTGTATAATTACAGTCACAATACAATTTTACATAATAATAATAATAATAATAATAATAATAATAATAATAGAATAAATAAATAATCCAGCCCAGGCTGTTTATGGTCTGTGCTGTTGTTAAATGTTTCTTTGTTGGCCAATATTTTCTGTCACATCAGTCAACTTTATCCAAGCAGAAGTAGAAACAATCTAAAATGTGAAGGATGTGTGTACTTTAAATGTCACTGCTGACAAGGACAAAGAAAGGACAGAACAATAGAATTCTTCTGTCATGCCTAGCAACCCACAAAATGGCTCCCCGGCGACTGTGGGCTCCCTGTGGACATGGCCAGCAACCATGGAAACACCTCAGAAACGGCAGCAGAGAAACTCGGCCTACAGTGAGATCATCATGAGCTAACACTGAGAGTCAACACTGTCAAAGCATAATGACTTTGAATGTGCTTATCTCTCATTTTTAGGCGTCTATATTACACCTTGACGAAACAGGAAATCAGCTTGAAGAATACAGTCGACAGCTTCGTTGACTGACATCCTATTACAGATAACCAGACTCGCTGCTGTTACACAACCTGCCACATAAGTGTTTCTGACGCAGCCTTTATGAAGACTCATATGATGAAGTAGCACATATATAACTGTCCTTTAAATGCTCTGTTACTGGCACAAAGTGAGAGCTAGAGGCAAACCCAGCTACTTTTTGTCACTGCCTAGTGTTTACATATACTGCTACGACAAACACTGCTAAGACAGTAACATAAATAGGAGCACAAACACACACTGCCTGTTACTGGAATATATTTCACAGTATGGTGTGTCTGTTATTGGTAATATCTGACTGAAAGCAGTCCGTTTTCAAACAATAAGTGACCTTTACATAAATCAGTGCACTAGCAGTCTAACAGACAAGCTCAAAAATGTTGATAACACATTCAACAACATATAACCCTGGTGTTTATCATGAATCCATCTCAGACTGTTACTGTACCTTGTCTTTCGTATTTTGTCATTCTGTCGTTATTTCTCTCTCAGTTTTTCGCATGGATGTTTTTATAGATTTCTCGCAGCGTGCTGTGTGTGGCAGCTGTTTCTTTACGTCTCCTTCCTGCAAGAGCCGTGTCCTCCGACCTCGAACTTTTCACTTCCTTCTTTAAGTGTATTCAAAGCTCTGCCTTCACCTCCTATCCCCACTTTGTCTCTTTGGTTGCTCTCTTGGCTCAGGATTTGTTGGGGCAATTGCAGCAAAAACACTATTGATGGGGAATTGAGAGAGGAGCAGCAAAACGACAAAGACTTGTGGCGCCTGTGAACCTGTTGTTGCCAAAATAAAGGTGTCTGACAGGGAAATGTACTGAAATAAAAGTCTTTCACTGCAGCATCAAAACAGTTATTTAGACTTTAACTTAATCCCGTGAACTGCCAGGATTAACTGTGTTAAATTTCTGTCTGCTACAGTAGTTTTACAATGTGCAACTGCCTGCAGAGCAGCTGCACTGTAACTTCACAGAAGTCACGTGGCAAAATAAATATCTCTCTCATAACACAGAACTTTACTTGGGTTCTGAAAAAAACATATTACTTTAAACGCTGCTACTGTACAGTTTTAAAACACTATCCTGTTAGATTTACGTCCTCATCTCAGTGTTTTCTCAGCTTCCTGTTTCTTCTAACAGCGCATTACAGCATTTTAACCACATCCTTCTTCTAAGTGCTTCCATATTCAGACTTTACATCACCAGCCCACGAAACAATAGAACAAGACCTTGAGAAATAGTCTCTTGCTTTGTTAAGATGATGATTTGACTAAGATGCATTGTGTGTGTGTGTGACATCCAGGAGGCGGTCCATCAGATATGAGATCGTCCTACAAGGTCTCTGGTGGCACATAGCCGTCGGCTGGTCTGCCCACCTCAGCTGCTATGTGACAGACTGACAGCATGCCATAACATGAAATACAATACTAACAACTGAACACCTACACGTGCCTGTTACATACACAGTGCCATGTCCTTGCCACAGATTTTTGAGTTGGAAATCAATAAGGAACAGTTGGACATCTTGAGAAATGCATGCATTTGCTTTCTTCGCTTTCTAACTGAAAGTTATATGAGAAATATAATACCACTATTTATACCTGTCAGTTAAATTCTATTAAGCCACAAAAATATGAAATTGGCAAATTTGTTCATTTGTCATTTCAGCTGTAACTGTGATGTTTGAAAATCTACAGTCAAACATGCTGTCCTATTAATCTGACGTTTCTGGTGTGTATTTTCTATGAACAGTTATTTCTAGTTTTTGAGATATTACTGTTAACCACAATAATTCTGGCCAACACAATTGTTGTCAGGTAACCTGACTGTAGTTGGAAACAGAGTTATTACTAAATGTTTGAACTGTATTTAATATTTTTAAAGTCTTTAGTGTTGCTGTTTGCCCCCCCACCATCATTTTGAGTTACACTTCCTCTCTCTCTTTACTGAAGAGTCTCAACACTGGGCCATCTGCCAATGTGAGAGATACAGCTCCATCAGAGCAGGAGTTTTCCAGCAGATTGCCGTGTAAAAACTTCCAAATGTCTTGTTAATTGTCTTGAACTGTTTGTTCATGTAATTGGCAAAATTAATGTGATTGTGGTTAAATTATGTTAAAATTGAAAGCAGAGAACGGCCATTGTTGGAATTATCTTTTAGATGCAGTTAACTCATGGTTGTTTAATTAACCTGAGATTAATCGAAGGTCTTCTCTCCTGATTACATGTTCGTTTATATCGTTATATCAAACAAATTAAAAGCTGATTTCTCAAGATAATTATGTTATTGGAGAATACATACAATTGTGGCTGGCGATCTGGCCAAAATCCTATATCACGATATAGGACTTTTCATATCTTGATAACGATATCACGATATATCATGTTTTCTAGTAATTTAACAAATAATTAGTCTATATGGAATAACTAAATGTTAAAGCCTATTTTTGGAAAATCCTCTGTGAATTAAATACTTGACAAATAAAAAGAACAGAGTTTCCGTTTTCGACTTGGGCTTTTTCTGCACGTTAATATCCATGTTAATAAACAATCCCACGTGCAAGGATTAGAACGTAAAGCATTGTAAATGATGTATAAATAGCCGTAAAGCAGTTCAGACGCTGGTTTTGTGACATCACAATAGAGACGATACAGAAAAACACATACGATAGACATTTTCATATTGTTTTATCGATATATATTGTCATGTTGCCCAGCCCTACATACAATTACATCATTGAGGGGTCACAAATACGTTTCTTGTCACTATTTTTACAAATGATTTCCGCCTTCAAAACCCCTTTCATGACTATCGGTTAAGAACCCTAAATAAAGAGTCTGTGTTAAACCATAGATAAATTATAAATGGTCTGCACTTATACAGCACCTTTCTACTTCTCTGATGGCAGAGGCAGCCATGCAATGTGCCAACCTGCCTAATCTAACTCATTCTCACACATATGGCTATGCATTTGAAACTATTTTGCACCTCAGTATCTTGTCCAATGATACCTGAAGCTGAGGATCTAACTGCCATTCTAATTCATTGGTAGCACTATGAAGAGGCTAAAGGAAGCTTAGCATTCCCAAAATTATGAAAG
The DNA here is from genome assembly GCF_022749685.1 of Semicossyphus pulcher. Classification (NCBI taxonomy): domain Eukaryota; kingdom Metazoa; phylum Chordata; class Actinopteri; order Labriformes; family Labridae; genus Semicossyphus; species Semicossyphus pulcher. Next base: position 1,132,077 of record NW_027211681.1, on the reverse strand, counting down.
ATAAAAACATATGGCAAACAACAAACTCACAGCTTGTTTTGAAATATTTTTTAGCTATTCTTTTTCTGAAATGATATAAAATCAGGATGTAGGTTGGGGCATAATTTAAGCGGGCCTGCAACACGAACCAGGCAAAGTCCTTGTAAGTGAAAACCTACTTGGCCATAACCCTTATCCGGATTAGCCATTAACCCAGCTCACTGCCCTCTCTTCCTGAATGCATCAATGTTTTGGCTGGTCTGACTGGCTGGTAATAAGATGCATTTGTCAGTGAAGCTTTTATGTGAAGGTTCCTCTGTCAACCAGTCACAGCTAAAAGACGCATAAAACTCTTTCCATTCATGTGAGATGTAAGACATTAATTATAATTTTGTGTACCCAGTCATATTTTAACAAAATAACAGCTTTATCTGTAAGTCCAGATGTCGAGTTGAACTGGCTATCAGAAGCCAACACAGTAAATATATCAACTTTTGTAAATTTAGCAGATTTTTTAAAATGGCATTTGGGTAGCATGAGTTCCTCAGGTGGCTCCATGACAGTGAAACACTACAGGGCCTACTAGACAATCTCAGGCCGATATGTTAGGGTTAATGTTGCCTGTCAAACCTAACAGACTGATCCACACAGTATATTATCATATATTTTGTAGTCATAAGACATTGGTTGTTGTCTGAATGACAACAAATGTGAATGCTAAACTGGAGTAATACAGTGTCTACTTTTGCTGATAATATGGCAGGAAGTGATGATGTCATGACTGATATGGTTTACTAATGGGCCCAGAGGGGTTATCAGATGAACCCTTTCATGGCTACCTTAATGGGTTTGTGGGCAATGTGGCTGTGTGTTTGTGTGTGCACCTGGACTGTACTTGCAAACCTGCAAATGCATTATGAATCTATTTATTCTCCTTTGCTCCTATTCCTATGATTTTTATCTTTCTATATGGGGTATGCATATAAAGATATAAAGTCACAGAAACTACTGCACATACTAGTGTTCTAATGCTGTATAGCAGCTGTTTCTGCTTAAATAGGCCAATGACCTTATTCACAACTAATAAAGCCATTGACCTATATACTTTTTAAAGGAAGGGAAGAAATGTATTAAAGCCTCTTTTTGCTGACACTTAAAAACTAACAACCACTGTCTCAGATCACTGTGTCTCTGTTCAACAGTTAGTCTGATTTTCCGAAACTGCCAGCCAAAGCACAAATGACACTGACGCTGTAGTGTCTCTGAGAGTGCTCATGCATATGTGTGTACATGCAGTGCGTGTGGTAATGCATCTGAGTGTTTGCCAGCTTGATATTGACTGGAAGCATTTTGACAGTGTCTGCTGAGTGGGTAGAGCAAGCAGGGCTGATCACAATCCAGGCAGTGCAGGCTGCAGCCTGCCTGCCTGCCTGCCTGCTGCCTGTACAGCAGCCCAGACACAGGGAAAATGTAGGAGGAGCCCTAATAGACAACTTGGAATTGCTCACAGGTCAAACTCTGCTAATAAAATCTGCTATTTAAGAATACTGGTGAGCTGGAATGTGTATTGTGTGTTTGCATCATATAAAGCTTTATCTTCGTTTGAAAGGGTTGTGGTTTTTGACCTTTTGGCCTCCTTGGGGGAGGAGAGTTGAGGAAAACGAGCTGCTTTTTATGGTAACAGGAAAGCAACAAGGAAATGTTCAACATTGGGAGCTCCATAGATTGACTGAAGAGGATGTACATTAGCACTGTGGGTATGGGCTTCTGGGAGCGTCCCACATTGTGAAAGATATAAAAATGGAACAGACAGCATTAGTATTTCATGTCCAATGAAATTCCAGTGTGAAGACTGTTTGCTTTGAGCAATCTATGGCTATCCTCTAATCTATGGTCTGGCATGCGGTATTTAAGCAAGGATAACACCGGTTTCGAAAACTTCATGACTCAACAGTTCATATGAGCAACAACTCAGCCCAGACAGGAGAAGACCACACCAGGCTGCTGTGGCCTGACAAGTTGGTGCTGGTGGAGAAAATGCATGTGTGACACACATAATAATCAGCGATGACTCACGTCTTTGGCTGGTATGGAGCATGAATATTCCATTATAAGTCAGATTCAGTGTGAATGTGTTCATATGTATGTGTGAGTATTTTTGTGCAGTTGTGGATGAAATTACCATATGTCAGGTTACAAAACACCAGATGTTTTTTGAGCCCAGTGGGAAAGACAATTAACCAGATACACCATCTACTCGTCACTGGCCTGTTCTTGTGTGTTCCTACAGTACATAATAACCTGAATATTAAGCAAATTTAATAAAAGCCTTGTTTGAATGAAAGACAATCCTCTGCCTATTCTATCAGTAACGATAAACCATACACAAAAAATAAATTAGGTGCAATAGTGGCTTGATTTGAAGCTACAATTGGGTTTGATTCTGTTGAAAAGGGGCAAACAAGCCTAATACAGACACCCATTCACAAAATGTACTCTCAAATTAAAATTTAAACTCTAATTCAAGACATGAGAGATGACAACTCTGAAAATAACGCGGGCGTGGTGGATGAGGCTGAGTGTAGTTCTGCATTAGACCCATGAGGTCCACACCCATCCATCCCTTGCAGTCATTGTTTCCATGTCTTCGCCCCGTTAGGGAAAATCAAAGATCGAAGAAAAAGGAGTTAACATAAAGCTTGTTCTTACCGTATTTGGGGTCCGGGTTTTTCTCCTCCAGTTCCATTCTCACACTCTGCTCGGCTCCTCGCTTGCTGATGAGACCTTAGACAGGACAGTTACCATGGAAATGTCGAGGAAAAAAACATCAATAACAGTGGCGAACTGCTACAGCTATACACAGCAGAGAGCGAGAGAGAGCATGCCAAACAAAAGTGTAGCACGGCGCATTCCAAGCTAACGGGGAGGAGAAAAGACCAATAGCAGTGCAGAGACTGATAACTGACAGCTGTGAGAGCCAATCAGAATGCGCCTGACCAGGAGAAAAACCTTTAGCTAGCCGCCACTTCAATGGAATGTGTAGCGTGTTTGTAAGACTAATGCGTTTATAATCAACATCATGTATTTAGAAAGTCGTTTGAATTTTCCGTTTTAATCTTCATTAACAATTAAATGATAATTAAATTAGTTTAAAAAAAAATTAAATTAGCCACACGATTAAAAAATCAAGTCTTAAAAATAATAAATCAGAAATGACTATTCTCAAATTTAGAGCTACTTGTAGGCCTTCTCTTAAGTGGGCATAGGCCTATCTGTATCCTACTTTATATTTCTATATGCTCCCTCTTATTGACAACATTGTTCTTTACTGCACTGTTGTCTATAAACACACTGGCCACTCTATTCATTACAATAAACCCCCGTGCAAAGACAGGACCCAGTATAAAAAAAACTTGAAGTAGTAGTTTTACTTTTCAGATAGCGATTATTCAAAAAAATGGGAAAAAGTAAGCTTTTTAAAAGAATAACTCATGACCGAGCTGTTGTATTGGGTCACATTAAATTATACGTAATGCAGTTGACGGTGAGTGTATTAGAAAGCTTTAGTTATAGTTACTTTGCTGATTGGGGTTTTTGATTATTATTATTATTCTCTTTTTCAAATTATGCATATGACCAGTATACAAATTATGATTCAGTAATATTGTTTAAAATATGAAGTAGAAAGCCTATAAATAGTGGTCAAAATTGGCTCATCATTGACCAAATACTCCATCAACTACTGATTACAATTAATATATGACTAAAACCGATCCAATAAGGTAATATGTAGCCTATAACAGGATGGGTATTCTGTATCACCAGTAATTAAAAATTAAATACAATTCGAAACAGAGTCTTTATATGATGGTATTTTTCAATTTATGTAAGGATGTGAGTTCCTCTTCAACTGCAGCAGTCTCCACCATCTGAGGAAAAATTATTTACTTTTCTATATTACTCATGACATGAGAGACTAAAGTTCATGAGAAGTTTGCATTACAGCAGCAGGAATTACTTACTCGAAGAAATTATATTTAATGATAGTTTTCCATGCTGTTATTATGGCTCCACTCAGTTCTACCAGACGCCAAAGACACTCTATGATGGATAAAAAAGCACAAAAAAAATACTCGATATCATTCCTTTAAAAACCAACAACTCTTCTAAACGATAAACAAAAAACAGAGACTTTTACATGTTTTTTTTCATAAATCAGTTGGCTGGAATGTGATTTGAGACAGGTAACACCATTGTTAGGTGTATCAGTTAAGCAATGAATAATTTAAAAGGATGAAAAGTTATCAGGTTTCTAAAGAAAATCTTCAGAGCATTTCACGCATTCAGAATAACTCAAAAAGTCAAATGTGTGTGTGTGTGTGTGTGTGTGTGAGATTTTTTTATGATATTTTTATGATAAAGATTGATGTAATTCTAATTAAGTCTACATGGTTTATCTTTAATCCAGGAAAAACCCCAACAATAGTTGGTTAGATTGCAAAAGGTTATCCCTTTCTTTATAATCCAGGGGTCTATGTGGCTGAAGTACGATCATGTTCTCAGAACATTGTTCTGCTTAGCTACACTGTCAGCTGCAGTGTCACTTATAAAAGTTTGGTATACATGCACTCACTCCCAAATACTGTACATGGCTCCTTGTTTCAACAGCCAATGAGTTGGAAGGGCGTGGGCCGACACCCTCCACGCTCTGCGGTAACGCAGTAGTCCCGGGACGCCATTTTGAGTGTGGAAATGTGTTGATTAGCCTATTTATTTCACACGCAATCTAATACTGAAAAAGCATGGAATGCATGGTACAGTTAACAGCGTCAAACACTCCCATCATACAATCTCCCTGTGTGTGTTTAATAGAAATATTTCTCTTCCACTAAAGGCAGTCAAAAGATAGTTGCATAACTTCCATGCCTCACACCGCTATAGGTCGCGCGTTGCTGCAGTGTCTTTTGCCCCACCTGTCATGGAGAGCACGAGCTCCCATGTTTGACGTTATGTATCCCGGTGACGTAGCACCGGGCGAAATATTATTTAAGCAACTTTTATCGTCCACAAGGACAAGGAAAAGTAATCGCATCTTCTACTCAGCCTCAAGAGACGATAAAGGTACTGTACAACTGGATGTTTTGATCAAACTTAAAAAAAAAAAGTCATTAGATTGTTGCATGAACAAGCAGATTTAGGGTGATTGAACGCAGCTTGTTGCCTGTAAGGTTGTTCTGTGAAATATAAAACAGAGGATTCAGTTGGATTTTATTTAAGTGCATCTAGTGCATTTAAGCTGAGAGAACGTTTGAAATAATCTGATCAAAGTGCCTATTATCAAAACTCTATTTTGTTTCATGTATCGGGTGATAATTATACAATAATAATAATAATAATAATAATAATAATAATGATGAAAACAAAGCTTTTGGTTATGAGCCTATAGTTAGGTTAATAAGGGAAATTGCACAGTGTTATGTTTTGTTGAAATTGCCTAATTGTCATTGAACTGGCAGCACAGCCTTCATGACTGTTACATAACAGTTTATTTATACGTATTAAACATTTTACAACTGTAATAACAATAATATTGTGTCTTCTTTTCCTTTATGTTCAGTGAACATATGGCTCTCAGAGGTGCTGTTACCCGTCTGCTTTCCAACAGCCAGAAATGTGCTGCTTACACTGTGTCCAGAGCCCAGGGCACAGCTGCTGCAGCTCCTAAAGGTACATTTCCCCTAACTAATGTAGCCTGTACTGACAGTCTTTTGGAAGATACCTAAAAGCTCTTTTGATGCAGAATACTAAAAATTTTTGTTAACAAATTAATAGAAAACAAATTAAATTAAAGATAAGTTCTTTAAATTTGTGTAAGACGACGAGTAGTCCACTGGACTCAACTTTTTTATTTTGTCTTTGTAGATGCTGACGAAATGAAAAAGCCAGCAAAAGCACGTGAGTGAATCTTTAATGAGATGAACCTGACCGGTACAGTTTCCTTCACATGTTCTGTTGCCACACGTTACAGTGACATAACCACCGTGTGTGTGTGTTTGTGTGTGTGTGTGGACATATTTTGACCCTCAGCCAAGGTGGCATTCAACTGGCGAGACGCTCTGAATCTGGAGGGTCAGCTGACAGAGGAGGAGATCATGATTCGGGATTCCTTCCGTGACTACTGCCAGGAGAAACTCATGCCCCGCATTCTCATGGCCAACAGACATGAACGTAAGCAAAGCACATGATCAGAGCATACACACGAATTCTGTCTATGTTATACTACATGAACTAATACTGGCAAACTAAAGAAAAGAAGTGAAAAAGTATTTTATGATGTACATAATGAAGGGTAAACACAGCAATATCACGGTATAATTCAGTTTCAGGCTTTGCAACTCAGTTGTCCAGTAGAAACTGTGAGGTTAGGCTTCGTGTGCAAAAAGTGTTTTTTTATTTGGAAAAACATTTGATTTTAAGTCTGTTTTCCCAAAATGCACCGTGTTGCAGACTTCCACCGTGAGATTGTGTCAGAGATGGGAGAGTTGGGTGTCTTAGGCCCAACTATTAAAGGTAAGCAGGAACAACATCATTATCATTCTGTCTTATACAGTATAAGAGAAACAGAAACAAAGAAAAATAACTGAACTTTTTGTGCCTTTCCATGTGCCTCTTCAAAACATAACTTGTCTTGTTAGACTGAAATAACTTGTAGAATTTGACACCTTTTATTTACCCTGCAGGGTACGGCTGTGCAGGCACAAGTTATGTAGCATATGGTTTGATTGCCAGAGAGGTTGAGAGAGTGGACAGTGGGTATCGGTCGGTCATGAGTGTCCAGTCTTCACTGGTCATGCACCCCATCAATGCTTATGGCACAGAGGCCCAGAAGGAGAAGTTTCTGCCCCGGCTTGGTGAGAAAAACATTTTCTGTAGTTGTATATGACATTTTATTAATGAGAAAGAACACTCTCAGCATTGTCCTTCATGATTTTATTTGTTGTGCAGCTCGTGGAGAAATCCTGGGCTGCTTTGGCTTGACAGAGCCCAACCACGGCAGCGACCCCAGCAGTATGGAGACCAAGGCCAAATACAACCCATCCAGTGGTACCTTCAGCATCAGCGGCGCCAAGACCTGGTAAGCAGAATTCACAGTTCCTTTCCCCTCTCACACAAAAAAACATTCTCACTCAATTGTCCCTCCCCTCTCCCATACAGTCACAAGTACAGTGAAGATAAGAAAAATAGGGATATATATATATCCCTTTTTGCCCCCAACAGTTATGGATCATAGACTTTATATAAAGAATCTACACGATGGTGAACCATCGCAACCATGAAATAGCCTTTAGAATACAGGCATAAATCCCTACAAAAATATTAGGTAGATGTGTTCAGTAGAATGAAGAGTTTGCCATCTTTAATATAGGAAAATATGGGAAGTTTAGCCTTTGATGATTAAATGTCCATAAATGTCTATTTGTTTAGGATAGTCTTAACACAGATTACATTTCCTATGTAGGTATAATGAAAAAAAAAAATCATCTCAGAAAACATCATCTTGTGTATTTAGAAGAATATCATGGTCTAGCATACTATCTCTAAACACAGTATGATCACAGTTTGAAAAACAACAGACATATTATCCCAGAACAACATACAGCATCTTCCTCTGGAATGTCATGAATAGAGCGATTCCACTCAGCTGTCCCTGCCCATGCTCGGACAGACACAGGATTACGTCTGGCAGAGATAATCAAACAGATTGTTTTTCTGAAGCTGATGATTGAAGTAGCTAAAGAGTGAGCCATCTCACTTCCTTCTTGTATAGAGTTACACTTGTGCAGTACTGATCAGGTAGCTTTGTGTAGCACCCATCTAAATGCACAGACAGTGGTTGCTCCACTGCAACTGCAACTGCAACTGCAACAGCGTTCAGTGACTGTAAAAAAAACGTCAGTAGAATAGGTATATGGACGGACAGCTTACAACTGGAGAGTAAGGAAAATGTATTTGGTCCCAGTGTTGCATTCTGTTTTGGACTATATGGTGGTTCTCTCTTCCCCTCTGTGTGCTGTATAACCACTATGGACTAAAATAATATGGGACACATGGGAATCAGATATTTTGAGACTAATAAAAAGAAATGTTACTACAGTGATGTTGGTATGAAATACCTTACTGACTTTGTTGTCAACTTCACAGGAGTTGACAAAGCCTGCTCCACTCCTTTGGCGGTAGGGTAGAGATAAACTGGCATTAAGATCAGTCAAAACTGAAACCTTTCAAGTTAAAATGAAACTTGTGTCAGAATTCACTGCAAAATACTTCTCAGTGTGTAATTCTTCATTCAAAGTTGGAAATCCTTGATCAATACCTGGCCCTGCTCTCTGATAGGATCACAAATTCCCCTGTGGCAGACATCGCTGTGGTGTGGGCCAAGTGTGAAGATGGCAGGGTGCGGGGTTTCATCCTGGAGCGTGGAATGAAGGGTTTTGACACCCCCAAGATTGAGGGCAAGTTCTCGCTGAGGGCGTCTGCCACTGGCATGATCCTGATGGACGAAGTGGAAGTTCCCCAGGAGAACCTTCTGCCCAACGTCTCTGGTCTTGCTGTGAGTGGCCTCTTGATAAAGTTCAACTCAAACAAAGCCAAATGAATTTTACTCTAATATTACAACATTAATGTTACACCCTGTCATTTATCTACTGTTGACCTCTGTGAACAGGGTCCCTTTGGCTGTCTCAACAACGCACGTTATGGCATTGCATGGGGAGCTCTGGGAGCTGCTGAATTCTGCTTCCATGCTGCCAGACAGTACACTCTGGACAGGTACCTGATATTCTGCAGTATATCTGTTCACTGTTGTCAAGGTCACATGGCTTTGCCGACATAATATAATCTAAAATTGTGAGAAAAATTACATTACATTACATTCATTACTAGACAAAACATACGGTATATAGAGTTTCTCCTTGTGTGTTGCCTGCCTCAGCACTTTTTAGAAGGATTGGTTTTCATGTCTCTCTATCCCCCGTAATCAGAATCCAGTTTGGGGTGCCACTGGCCAGGAACCAGCTGATGCAGAAGAAAATGGCAGACATGCTGACAGAGATCACTCTTGGACTACAGTCATGTCTGGCCCTGGGGAGACTTATTGATGAGAAGAAGTGAGTCTCCTATATCTGTCTTCAAATTTCTAAAACATTTGTTTTGGCCCCTCTTTGCCACCTTTCTTCTCTTCCATTAAAAAGTCTCTCTTTAATGTGTGCATTCTTCTCCTTATAGAGCAGCACCAGAGATGATTTCTCTGCTAAAGAGGAATAGCTGTGGTAAAGCTCTGGATATTGCCAGACAAGCAAGAGACATGCTGGGAGGAAATGGCATCGCAGACGAGTACCACATTATCCGCCACGTCATGAACCTGGAGGCCGTCAACACATATGAGGGTAGGAACACATCAGAGGGACACTCCTAGTCTTCATATTTAGCATTTTCAAATGTACCCAACAGAGAGCAGTATTGCAGCAATGATTTCAGACTTCAGCTGCAAGTATGTGCATCCACCACCAGAGGTCAGCAGTGCAGAGACTATGACAGGATGACAAACGCCAATTAAGAAAGCAAATTAAGTAAATATAAATAAAATAGCCAGTTTTTATTCTCCCAATTTATGAGAAAAAACTAAAACATATAAATATACCTCAAGAGGACTAAGTGACGTTTGAAAAGTATCGCCTCCTTTTTAGAAGAATACAGAGATTTCTACTGATTAATCATGTGACTCTTCATGTTTTGTTTTTCTTTACAGGAACTCATGACATCCATGCCCTGATCCTGGGTAGAGCCATCACTGGACTGCAGTCATTCACTGTGGAAAAGTAAAGGTTCTCTCAACATCTTCTTCAAATGGACTTGATGTAAATTTACGTTACCTGTTCATCTGCCCTCCGAGAATCACAGGGTCATGGAATACTTACAACAGATGGACACATAAGGGGCTTTGCCTGGGGGCACAATCACAAATACCTCATTACTTTTGTATTTTTTTGAACGGATGGCAACCCTCTATTACTGCCTCTGTTAGGAGAAGCAATGGGTCCATTTGTGATGGTATTTGTACAGTTTAGATTCCTGAAACATAAATCAGGTACTGATTAGTCAGGTGCATGTAAGGGTTGTTGCATTATGACTTTGTTTATTTTGTGATAAATAAATATGTTAATAAATGGGTATTAATGAGTGAGAAGCTATGAAATGTAGCGGACATTCTGTGGGAGAGTCAATTATTGCCATCTTACAGTGTTCATTACGATAGTTACTGTAGGTCTGAAAAACTGTTTGTCTGTGCTGATACATTTTTGCTTTGGTGAAATACAAAATACTAAAAACACAGTTGGATGTGATATTATCCATTTCCAACCACTGGGTTTATTTTGCAGTTTTATTTATTACATAAACAGATACTGAACATAAGTAAACATGGATTTATTAGCTGTTACCTGAACCAGTGTCCTAAAAGCTTAGACACAGTGAACTGCGTGTTGTTGGAAAAACAAAAAGAGGGAACCAAAATCAGTAATCATGTTGACTACTCTTAATACTCACTTTAATAATAATCAAACAACTGATTCAGGATGACACAGACATCAGAACAACAACTATGCGATCAGGGTTCTGATGCCTGGCTAATGGCCAGGCCCTCTCTGAGACTTGCCAGTGCCTGGCTGGCCTCCAACAGCTCCTTGTTGAGTTTAGTGCAGCTCTCCAGCACCTCTGACAACTCCTGCAGCTTCACCTGCATCACATTACTGTTGTCTTCATAGACAGTGTACATGTGCTCCTTCATCTGCTGGAACATCTCTGTCACCTAGGAGATAAAATGTAAAAGGAGAAAAGTCACAACATTGGCCAGATTACATGACGGACAGGGACGCAAATTACAGTAGTATATGATATATGATTCAATCAACAATTCAAGCATTACCTGCATTCATTCTAAACATGAAGGTCATAAAATAGTATTTGGTAAATATAGAACAGTGCAGTACAAATATTAAAAAAGTTCTATTACCTTTTGCACTAACTTGTCCTGAAAAGTGTCCATCACTTTCTGGTCACTGGTGCGGCTCTCGTTTATTTTTTCTATTAGATCCTGAACTCTTCTGCTGATGTCATCAATGCTTGAGCTACAATAGACAATGACAAGCATGTAGACTGAATATAGTTTTAATCTAAATGTCTTATACTGACAGTACTGTTCTGGAGCAAATGGGCATTTGTTTCCAGAAACTTTAATTATCACTTCTTCAGTGAATGAATTGGAAATCGGAGGTACCTGGTATTCTGCTCTTGAATCCCAGGGATGCTCACACTTGAGGACTTGCCTCTTGATGAATCATGAGAATCTTCTGTCTGTATATATAAGAATAATGAAAAAAAAATCCACAATGTTGTCCATCATCACAAGGTGTGAAATGGCAGACAGTACAGAAGTACTGTGCAAGTTATGGTTTTACAGATCCGAAAATAACCACCTCCCATACATTTGTTTTTCAATCTTCTAAGAGGAACATTTTCAAGGGAACTTTCTATACCCGTTCCTTATTTCATATTGAAAGAACACTTTCTACACTTTCTGTACTCCTTTTCATTTAAGAACACACCCTAATCTAACCTAAAGCAGGCTGACTTCTCCTGCTTGCTAATTTGTGTAAGTGTATTGCCTACATGTACCTGCATAACGCGCGAACAGCTGCACCTCGGCCATTTAATATGTCTCGAATAAATAAGGCTAATATCCAGAGAGCAAAAACACTTGCATTTGTATCCGTAGTGTGGTTTCGTTGCTAGTTTACAATACAAGCGAAATCTGAGCAAAGAAATCCAAATAAAATATACAATAAGCTTGCTGCCACAACTTTATATCCGGAGATAGTAAATGCTGTCAATTTTACATTGCACTGTATTTAGGGACTTTTGGATGTTGATGTTATATGATATCCCTTACCATCTTTGAATCATCTTGTCCGTCCCTCTGACTGGACTCAGAGGAACATGGCAGGTCGTCAAAGAAAAAATCCATTTGAATCAAGTTGACTTTGAAGGGCTAAATCTAAACAAAATTTAAAACAGACAAGCTTGTTAAAAATACACAACAAAACGTTCGTGAAATAAGGAATCAATGTCTACTGATAGAATGACCTGTCAAAGAGCATACCAGTTAATACAACGTTGGCTTAAGTTAATGACTCAACTAAAACGTTAAAGTTAGCTACAGCATCCCTTTAGCTAGCCCCTATTAGCTGTAAAATATAAAATAAGCTTTTCTTCAAACTGGCATACCACAAGCGATCTAATTACAAAGTACAGTATGCTGCAAACAAATACCTACAAAAAATGTTTTTATTGGGGGGGTACAAGTGTAAGTTAACTTTCAGCGCTAAATAGCTAATATTAGTATGACATTAGAAGTTAGCACTGCTAACATTCTTTTTGTTGCTAACTCGTCCAGTGTTTTCCTTGTTATGTAATCGTTCATTTGTAAAGCGTATAGACATTTTATAATTGTATATATTTAATGAAAAAAGCGTCCACACACTCAAATCTGTGCAAAAATCTTTGCAAGCTTTCGGTCAGAGACCTTCTTCAAAGCATGAAAGGTAATTTGTAATAGTTGAAAATAGTTGATGTTCTCACCTGGTGAATATTAGCAGTAGGCTACTGGAAGAAGTAGAAACACACTACACTGTACACTACACTACATTGTAAAAAAAAAAATCTCCTTTTCTAAATGCCTGTAGCAATAATTCAGGAAAATAATTATTTATGGAGATTCGCAATAGCCAAGACAAGAGGGATTTTAAAATGTTATTTTCCATATAATTTGTATTTAGGGCTGGGCAATATGGCCAAAATCCTGTATCACGATATAGGATTTTCACATCTTGATAATGATATATCGCGATATATCATGTTTTCTGGTAATTTAAGAAATAATAAGTCTATATGGAATAACCATTTGGTAAAACCTTTTTTAAAGATATAATACTGTATGAATTAAATACTTGACAAATAAAAAGTACAGAGTTTGCGTTTTCACTTGGGCTTTCTGTATGTTAATGTCCATATTAAACAGCACCTTCCTCTGGTTCGCTCCAGGTTCACTTGCACGTGCAAGGATTAGAATGTAAAGCATTGTAAAAAAATCTGTAAAAAATTGCCATAAAGCAGTTCAGCTGCTAGTTTTGTGACATCACGATAGAGACGATATAGAAAAACACATAAGATAGACATTTTCCCAGTCCTATTTGTATTTATTCATTATTAGATTTGATTGGATACGTGCAAAGTTATCAGGAAATTTTAAAATTGTCAGTACTGCACTTAGCTTCTTCCCATCAATGTTTTCACAAATTCGAACAATTTGGCTCAAATCATGTTTAAAGTATGGGTGGAGAACGAATTGCATCATCGTTATAGAGAGACCAACGAGAGAATATGAGAAATTATTGCAGTAGCGAGGAGAATAGAGACAAGTCCGGAAGTTGGCAATGATGAAAAGATTGATTCTTTTTTTCTTTGTGTGTGTGTGTGTGTGTGTGTGTGTGTGTGTGTGAGTGTGTGTGTGTGTGTGTGTGTGAGAGAGAGAGAGAAAGAGAGAGAGAGAGAGAGATGTCACAGAGAGTGTGAGTATTATAGGGAAGAAAGCACTTATTCAGGTTGTTTGCTGTGGATTAAGTAATCCTGATGGGATGGGATGGGGTTGGGATGAGGTACTGATTGCTGCTGTGATTGGTGGTGTAATCCCCCCCCCCCCACCTTTTCCTCTGCTTCCGTTTGTCACCGCCCACAGCCCGGATTATTTCAGCACAGAGGACAGAGCACACAGCAGAGAGGCACAGAGGCCGCCTGACAAGCTGTCCTGATGTTTGGTGGAGGATGAACTGATGATAACAACATGATACGGAGGAATTTAACTGCTGTTTAGAAACATGTAGAGCACAGCAAATCCAAATATGTTTAATCTGGACCTTGAAAAAACTTGGTTTTGACAGGTGGGTAAATATATTCACTGTCCTATTTTCATGTTGGTTAACTAGCTCTGCCTTCAAAACTAAAAAACAAGTGGAATAATCTGACTGGGACGATTTTTACATTGAATATTATGGAATAGCTACTACTTTTTGGTGGAAGTGGAAACTCCTACTGTGGAAATATGGACAACTTTAACTTCACAGATGAAGGAGGACTTTCCTTCCAGTATTTGGTTCATAAAGTGGAGCCACTTTACAAGGAGTACAGGCCTCCTCCAAGGGACCTTATCCAGCTACCAAAATCTGTCCTCTACCTCTTGATGGCTGCTCTGGTAGTGGTTGCTGTGGCTTATGCTATCGTGGGTCACCTCATCAAAGACCTAATGCTGGATATAACAGGTACTCAAGTCTATTAATGGGACCTTAAGATGTCTAAGGAATAGTTTTACATCATAGCTCTGCTACAACCCTCATGTGATTTTGTGTTGATGCCTTATACATACATTTATAAAGTAACATATAAGTAAACAATATTGTACATGTTTTTTGATGCAGACTGCAATTACAGAAGGCAAAAAGTAAACTTGTTGAGCTGTGGTGGTGTTCTAGGACATCTGCATTGACTGAATTAAATAAATGCTGCAACCATTTGATCCACTGAGACACTCAATGCTTTCACTGTCACACACATGATGAATAAAATTGTATTTTATTTAAATATTGTTTGATAATGCACTCATAAGGTAATTACAGTTTGTTAAAAGCATGTAAAACAACACTGTGGGCATATCCTCACAGGGAAATTCATTGTATTTTTCACCACGTCTGGTTGTATTGGGTTTTGTTTTGTGTCATAGGAGACCAAAAATCTGTAATAATAATAATAATAATAATAATATGCAACCAAGCTAACATTGAATTAAAAAACTTCAAAGATAGTTTGCATTGTTATGGGGATGTTGGAGATAAATTTGCATTCTACTCCTCAGACTGTTTGCTGGGCCCAGTCGAAGGGGATATGAAAAAAGATGGGGAGTTTGAGGGAGTCAGCCCTCTTCACATGCCACCTAACCTCACTCACTCCCACCCAAATGCCTTCCATGTGTGGGACCGGGACGATGTCATCATCCCCATGACTCCCCCAGATGAGAGCCCGCTAAGCAGCCCTTTGATGAATGTCATCCCGTACATACCTTCATTTTTTCCCACAGCTCTCAGCATCAACAGCCCGTCCTACAACCAGCCAATCCCAAAGGAGACTGATGCATGAGACAACATAAACAATCCAATGTGGCGCATCTCTGTGCCGCACTTTGGTCACTTTTCACCTTCAAAGCACATTTAACCCAAATTTAGTGTTTAAAAAGAAACATTTGGAAAGATTTTACAATTCTTCAAGTCAGAAACCTAGCAACATCATATGCCCTGCAATAGGACTTATATTTTCATATTTTCCACATCTGATTGGAATCATACACAAGCAGTGATCAAGGCCAGTCTGGACGCATGGATTTACTTCTGTTGGAGTCACTGATTTCTGAACTTGACATAGAGCAAACTTTCTCAGGACCAGAGCCAGGGACACTCAGTGGGATGGCCGCCACTTGTTAGTTTTCCCAGTGGATTTGTGCCAAGATAGCATTATGACTGTATAACTGTTCTTACCAAATTCAATAGTCCCATCTGTCCATGCTGACACTTTCATTTTTCTGTTAGGTCTTTACCTGGTTCGACAAACTTTAGATCGACTTGATTTAAGAGGTGCATATGACCATGTTTAATAGACAGAAATCCAAATTCATAATTCATTCTTCCTTGGCCATGAATGAGAATGTTTAATTAACTTCAGAGAGTGACATGTTTTGTCACCCTTTTAAAGATTGATTCTAAAGCATAAAGCAACAAAGTACATTTGCAGAATATCCTGTGTAATGAATACCTGAAGGGAAATGACGAAGAGACCAGTGTACAGGTCAGAGCCCCATGTTCATTTTGAGATCTTGTGTCAAATAAAGTTGAATCTTAGGGTCTGCTGAGACAATGTTTGCTGACACCTGTGTCTCAATCTTATTCAGATGCTAAATATATTTCCGGTCTTTAGGAGGATTGGCCTAACTTACCAACTAATAGGGTGAAGTTAATTCAATTAGTGGAGGTGACCGCATTCACGTGACTGTGTGACCTTATTCAGTATAAAATGAAAGACAGAGTTCTCTACTGCTTTATATTTGCACATTAATGATAATGTGAGCATATCAAAGTAGCACAATTGTCATATAGGCACTGCATTAATTTTGGTTTTGTGATTTTCTTATTAAAATGTTATAACATTTTTTTAGGATGTCACTGCAGAAGGCATATGGCTTTCTATTTTGTTTGCTTGTTGGCATCAGAAAAAAACGCTAACACTGTTACACAACTCAAAAAGACAGATCCATTTTAAGCAGGATGTTGGCTGAGATGCTGAAATCCTGGGATATTTAAAGCACATAAATGCCCATGAACACATGCCGCCCCCCCCCCCCCCCACACACACACACACACACACACGCACAGACACACACACAAAAATGCATCAAGGTATTAAAGTTGTATTTTAATATCAGATTATTTTGGGAACTCATTGAGTTAACATTGCTCATCCAATCCATAAAAGTCAGAGTGCCTGTATTCAGCAAGGAGCAGAGATTAGGGATAGAAGATTAGATGAGCAGCTTTGCCTTTAATACACCATCCTTTTATTACTTTTGAGCTGTGGAATTAGATAATCGGAGAACAGCAGCTCAATCTGAGTGGACGGACTTCAGAAAGTTGCATTCTTATTCTGTTTGTATTAGAGGATTAATTGGATACAGGATGAGATGTGTATAGAAAGCCAACAACAGAATTTGAAGAGGGAGGAGTGTAAAGTGAAAAGTAGAAATTAAGCATTGAATTAGTGATGGGAGAGCTCAGTGTAGCAGAGGGCGTCTGATTTAGGTGCAAAGCAGCATGATTTGTGTGTGAGATGTTGGTCTTGCATAACAGCACTGGCGGCCTGGGCAGAAGTCTCCATGTTGGAGTTGCTGTTTTATATGGTGGGATTGGCCAGCAAAGAGGAACAGCAGCTCTGCATTGCACAGAGACATCCATCTCAGTGTATCTAATGGGCAAGAGCTGAAGTGTGCAACAACCTAAAGTGAAAACAAATGCACAGATGTAGAGTTTTGCATTGCTATGAGGATGTTATCTTTCATGAACATATAATTTGTTGGCAAAGTAATAGTTATTTGTTTTTCACTTCACTGATGTCAGTATTTGTAGTGTGCAGGGTCTTGTCACTGGTTAGAGGTGGGTGGAGCAGGTGGAAAAATGCAATGTCACATATTCCCAGGGGTCAGTCAGGATTAACCAAGCCTCTGCAAACACTGTTTTTGATTTGATTGTCGAATGCAGTTTTCAGCTCTATTAATAGAATCAGAACATCTTAAATCTCACCTCTTCACCTAATTCAAACTTAAAGTTGCTTCTCTCTCAAAAATATCCCATTCAAGTGCCCTACTTTCAATTTGTTCTTCTAATTCCTTAGTTCTTTTGTTATACACAACCTTCAAACAGACAAACTCCTGCAACAAGCTGCCGTTTGAAGTCCATTTTATAAAAATTGCCCTTTCAGTTCTGACTGGAGGTAAAATAGAAGCTTTGCTTGCTAATCCTATTTCCTTAGGCAGGAGATGTCTGCGCTCTAAACTCCACTCTGACACTGTGAGAGATGCCCTGGTGGTGGCACACGAGTTAGGGGTTAGGGCTTAAGGTGGAGCCAATAAAGATTCAAAGAAGGTCATACTGTGAGGAAGTTAGCACTCAGACCCTGTGGTGGTTACCTTTTAACCATAAGGACAGTGTTTGGGAAGCTGCGTTTATAGCATAGCTTACCAAGCTTCACACTTGTTAAACTGCAGCAGGATTACAGTCAGCTAGGTAACATCTTAAATAGCATGCAACAACTTATCTCAACATTTTCTTATAAATAGAAATAATCTTAACTAATGCATTGCCTGGGCAGGCCTTCTCAGCAGTCAGGATTTAAAAAAGGGTGCAACTGACCCTGGCCCTTTGTTAATGTGTCATACGTTCTTCTCTCTCTCCTGCCTTTCCTGTCTGCAAAATATCTTTTAGAAGCAATATTTAGGTAATTCTGCTGAAGTTCTGCTTCCTTCATTTGAAGTGTGGCGTGAAAAATCCTGTATTGTCTGTGTTGTGAGCTTCTTCCTCTTTTTCAGTTCAGTTTGACTCTGCTTTTTTTTTTTGTTCATTTTGACCAGTGTTTCTAAAATGTGGCCTAAGCTAAATAGCAGAGTTTTCACAAGAATTCTAAAACGATTTTATCTATGTGTCCCTATAAGTCCCTGGGGCAGTAACTGAGGACCCCTGCAGGTGAGCAATCATCACAGACATGCATGTACTGCAACATCAGAGAGTGTCTAGTCATCAGTCTGTGAGTCCTGATGTGCAACCCAGCAAGGCTTTATTTGTTCTGCAGTGAGTTACGTCAGTCAGGGTTAAATCTTTAACTGTCCTTTATCCTCAGGTGTTCAGCTTATCCCCGACCGATTTCTTATTGGCACTGAATCACTTCTGTTAGTCCAGCTCTGCAATTCATGACACCAACGGGCTGTAATTCATTTGAATTGGATCAGGAAAACACACACTGAGAGTCAGTTACACTGTAGGGGCAAGGCACTGTCCAGTAAAACATAAAGGTTAAAAGGAAGAAAGGCACTGTGGCATTAGATTACAGAAGACAGAAGTAAAGTATAGTGTCCTGGCCTGTCCTGCAACACTAACCAACATACAGAGGACATTTGATTGCATTGTGCAAACATTTATTTTCCAGGTGCAGAATGAAACAGTGAGATCCAAAACACCTGCTCATACAGATATGAAAAAAAAGGCTAAACATTTCAGTGTCAGCAAGTGGAAGGAGTAAAATTAAAAACCCGTCTGTTCTGGGTCTCTGCTTCACCCCCACGTTAATTGTCATTGGTTGGCTGAGTTTATCCTGGTTTCAGTCACTGCCAATGTGCTGTCATTCTGCCTAATCCCTGTTGGCAGGCCAGGTGGTTCTCTGTGACGGACAAAAAGCAGTGACTGTGGGAATCTTGATCCCTTCTTGTCCAGCAGAAGTCAACAGTGTCATTATATAAACTCTGCATGTGTTCATGCATTTGATTTACTAAATTTATGCTAAAGTTAATAACAACTGTCATGCATACTATTAAGCTTCGCTCACATCTGCTACATGGTGTCATTTTCTCATAAGAAATAAATGCAACACCACACAACAGGTGAAAAGTGAAATACAATCCAAAGAACACATTTACAAAAAGGCTACTGCTGGACTCAGCCTGGTATCCTGTTAATTAATCACTGGGGGAAAGTAAGCCATAATTAAGCACCATAAGCCTCATTTGGAAATTCTGTATACTCTTCACTCTAAAGCAATACGTGATTTGCTTCTACATTCCACTGTACTAAAGGTTTTCCGAGTTGTAACAACTACATTCTTAGGAATTTTATTGGATTAGATTTGCATAACAAGTTCATGGAATATGCTTATTGATAAACAGTCACCTGATAGACCAACAACAGAACAAAGCAGCCCTGTTTGTCCAGTCATATTTTCAACACTGCAAAGCCTACACTACTGGAGAGAATATAAACTACTTCATATAGCAGCGGTCCCCAAACGGCGAACCCAACTGCCGTCGTCTTCGGACCCGGACCTATTTACAGTTTTGACAAGCGCATCTATTTTAACCTGCGCAGCTTTTTTGTCTTTGCAGTAGTGATTTGGGGGTCCAAGAAACTCGCAGACCAATGAATTCGTTGTAAATCGCCACACGTGATGCTACTCAGCCAATCAAATCTGTCACTCAGATCGCGACTGACCCAGTGGGTGTGTGAGAATACAGTTACAGACTGACGAGCCAGCCGACAAGAGAGTCACGGAGACACAGTGGGAGAGAGTAAGTGCGTTAGGGAAAAGTAGACATGGTGTGCTCTAAAATGAGAGCAGTAGAGAAAACCGAGCTTTTAAGACTGGACAGACTCGTATATGTTCCGTGACTGTGGCGATTATTAAACGCCGACATTGTCTGACACTGTCACTCCGTTTGTCTCTGTTAACAGAGACTCCAGGCTGCAGTTTAGTTCAAACACCTTATTGATACACCTGAGAGTTACACAGAGCTACATCAGGCTTCATCGTCCTGACTAGTTTTCCTCTTATTTCCGCAGTTCTGTTCTTTTATGTACCGGCATGTGCCCTCTCTCCCCCGTGCTCTCGCTCTCTCCAGCAGTCCGTCAGTGTACAGTGCGTTTAAATGTTATTTATTTCATAGTCATTGCCCGTTTTAAAACTCACTATGACTCACCATGAGAAAAAGTCCAATGCAACTGCATTTCGGCAAAACATATAATAAAATTTGGCAAACATGAAATAAAATATAAAGTGAATCCCCCCTATTATGGTCAAATTTTTGATAATTCTGTCAGGAGGCAGAGAGATAGCAGCTTAAGTGAAGAGGTAAAGCTGTCTCTCTCTTTCATTTGATTTCTGCATGGACAACATTATACTACCAGTAGTACCAGACATTGTATTATTTGTTTTCATTTACAAATAAAGGCACTTCCATCACAAACTGAGTCATCAAATAAACCAAAAATACAGGAAATAAAGGTTTTGACACTCAAGATTTCCTGGGGGAGACCCCCCAGACCCCCCAACATACAAACACACACTATTTCCTTACCAATATTGAAGTATTTATTATTGTTATTGTTAAATTATGAGAGCTCTGTGTAAATGTTATAAGCTTTGTTGTAAAAACTATTTAGCATAATTGTATTTTCTTTATTTGATTTGACAGACATTCAAAATGTCTAAATGTGTGGTACTGAATCATAACGCAGGTCAGACATTATGATGTTCCGGACCTTTGCTTGAGAAAAAAATCTGGTCCTCTGTACCTCTTTCAAGTTTAATTGAGTACCCCTGGTTTACATGAACTCATTTCCCCTGATTTCAGGTGAGGATTAAAAGTAAACCCTATGTTATCACACACTAATTTCACTTCAGCGTGATAGTACAACACCCCAGGGTGTCACTAAGGAAATATCAGTTTATTCTGATGTGGAATTTCAAAATTAGAGCCCTCTAAAATGGTTTACATGAACTAATTTCCCCCTGATTTCAGATTAGGATTAAAAGGAAACTATTTGTTATCACACACTAATTTCACTTCAGCGTGATACTACAACACCCCAGGGTGTCACTGAGGAAATATCAGTTTATTCAGATGTGGAATTTCAAAATTAAAGCCCTCTAAAATGGCTTACATGAACTAATTTCCCCCTGATTTCAGATTAGGATTAAAAGGAAACTATTTGTTATCACACACTAATTTCACTTCAGCGTGATACTACAACACCCCAGGGTGTCACTCAGGAAATATCAGTTTTCTTCTGATGTGGAATTTCAAAATTAGAGCCCTCTAAAATGGCTTACATAAACTAATTTCCCCCTGATTTCAGATTAGGATTAAAAGGAAACTATTTGTTATCACACACTAATTTCACTTCAGCGTGATACTACAACACCCCAGGGTGTCACTGAGGAAATATCAGTTTATTCAGATGTGGAATTTCAAAATTAAAGCCCTCTAAAATGGCTTACATGAACTAATTTCCCCCTGATTTCAGATTAGGATTAAAAGAAAACTATTTGTTATCACACACTAATTTCACTTCAGCGTGATACTACAACACCCCAGGGTGTCACTCAGGAAATATCAGTTTTCTTCTGATGTGGAATTTCAAAATTAGAGCCCTCTAAAATGGCTTACATGAACTAATTTCCCCCTGATTTCAGATTAGGATTAAAAGGAAACTATTTGTTATCACACACTAATTTCACTTCAGCGTGATACTACAACACCCCAGGGTGTCACTCAGGAAATATCAGTTTATTCTGATGTGGAATTTCAAAATTAGAGCCCTCTAAAATGGCTTACATGAACTAATTTTCCCCTGATTTCAGATTAGGATTAAAAGGAAACTATTTGTTATCACACACTAATTTCACTTCAGCGTGATACTACAACACCCCAGGGTGTCACTCAGGAAATATCAGTTTTCTTCTGATGTGGAATTTCAAAATTAGAGCCCTCTAAAATGGCTTACATGAACTAATTTCCCCCTGATTTCAGATTAGGATTAAAAGGAAACTATTTGTTATCACACACTAATTTCACTTCAGCGTGATACTACAACACCCCAGGGTGTCACTCAGGAAATATCAGTTTTCTTCTGATGTGGAATTTCAAAATTAGAGCCCTCTAAAATGGCTTACATGAACTAATTTCCCCCTGATTTCAGATTAGGATTAAAAGGAAACTATTTGTTATCACACACTAATTTCACTTCAGCGTGATAGTACAACACCCCAGGGTGTCACTCAGGAAATATCAGTTTATTCTGATGTGGAATTTCAAAATTAGAGCCCTCTAAAATGGCTTACATGAACTAATTTCCCCCTGATTTCAGATTAGGATTAACTACTACTACTAACTATCGTGATCCTGGTACCCCTGGAATGAAAGCTAGAACTGTGTGCTGGCTTAGGTTAGTGGTTAGATCAGTGGATAATTTATAAACAAAGGTCTGAGACCTTCGTGTGGTTGATCCTGGTTTGATTCCTGCTATCCCCACTTTCTGCCCTGTTTCCAACACTGTCTGCTCTCTGTATTTTGGGGAAATAGCACATTTTTAGCACAACAAAATAATTTCATTATGAAATCAATGAAAGTTAAAATTCTGTGATGTCATTTGAGGTTTTTGCTCAGCCAATCATATTACACCCCTGCTTTTCTTGCTCCTGAGGTAATGTGTTGATTGGCTTGGAAAGTGTAGTATTTGTATTGCTACCTAAAGTCTTCATGTGAGCAAACTAGGCCAAAATAAATATTGTCATGTGCTTTGTGGCTCCTGTTATGTTTTTGCACAGACAAGTAAAATCATGACAAGTTATTTACACTGAAACTGAAGTTAACTGTTATCCAGCACTCATGACTTTAATTGAGCACTAAAACTACTCCTGACCCACAACAGTGAATGCATTTAGCAAAACCGTTACTGTATCATGATCTGAATTCATCCTAAGCCTTGTGTAAAATGTCCTCATTTCTGCAAGTTTCTGCTCCCTCAGTCAACTAAGCAGAGTTACTTGTAGCTGCAGATGACACCCTAGGCACTTCTATAAACCACATTCCAAAACTTCAGTTTTGCCACAAGTCACAAGACAGTAAAATCACAAGATTTTCTTTACAAAACACATTTATTCTTTTTCATACAATAAGCTCACATGTAAAACTAGTTGATTCTTTTAAAAACATGCATCATCAATTGCATTGAATATTAATGCCAAAAGATTAAAAATAGAACAGCCTTTTCCTACTCAAATTTCCTTTGGGGGAGGACTGTGCGATAGAGAGAAGTGCCTTTAGCCTGATAGAAGGTCAAGATCATGAGGTTCTTTGTGACTTCTGCGTGAACAAAGCCTCCAAGTGTTGAAGCTTGGCCAGTAAAGAACTTCACAGAACCTTTGGGAACATGGCCCCAGTGACGGACATCAGGATCCAGGAAGTTTCCAGCACCGCTAACCACATAGCCCACACCGGACTCTTCGATGTACTGTAGAGGACAAAGAAAAGATGGGGTAAAGTATAGCAGAAGTGCAGATTTATAACAACAAATCTGCACACTTCTGCATGAACAAACCTGCAGATTGTGGTCATGACCGCAGAGGTAAGCAGTGGCCTTGTATTTATTGAGGAGAGGATGAAGCCTTTTCAGAAGACACTCTGTGGGCCCGTGTTCAGACACTGACCACACAGGGTAGTGACCGGCCACCAACAGGAAGTCTGCTTTGTTCAGAGCCAGTCTCTCCTGAAGCCACACCAGCTGACGGTTGGCATCAATCGCATGCAGGGGGCCTCTGGGCTTCTGATCCAAATAGTCATCAGAGTTTCCACACAGCATTATGGTGTCGAGCATTATGATGGTTAAAGTTTTCCCCGTGTTTGGTATGTGGAAGTTCAGCTCGTAATAGTAAGAGGGGAATTTCCTGAGGAAACAGATTGAACATTTGTGTCAATTAAAAAAAAAGTTTGACTCAAAGTATAGGAAAAGTTTATTGCTCTTTACCATCGGTCAGATCTTTTGCTGTACTCAATCTGGGCTTTGACATTCCCTGCGTGGTCATGATTACCGGCAAGCACATACCAGGGGACATTGAGAGACTTTGCAGTGTACACAGACTCAAACGTGTCCTGATAAGATTCAGAAGAGAAACCAAAAGTTTAACATTTCACACTGTTGCTTGAACACATTTTATAATACGTCAAGTTTACTTAACTTACCTTAAACCGAGGTGAATCCACACTGTCCACACCTTTGAAGTAGAAGTTATCACCAAGGGCCAGAACAAAGTCAGCTCCCATCTGCTCTGCTACTTTGCTCATTTCACGAGCAGTAGCCTTCTGCACAGCGGTGATATAGGGAGGATAAGGTACTCCACCCCAGTCTCCTACAGCCAGGAACTTAATGGAGGTTCTGTTGGCTGTAAGGGAAACAAATAATTAGGAGCAATGAGTGTTTACAAAAGATCTAAAAATCCTCAATACTTACTGCCATTCTCCTCCAGGGGTTGGAAGGCAGTCGGATAGCAGTAGGCCACAGGGATTGCAGCAATTAAGATGGAGACCAGTGTAAGAGCCATCTTTACAGACAGAAGAAAACATTCAGATTAGGCAACTGACAGAAAACATAACCAAAATGCAGAGCCAGATATTCAGTCATAGCCAAAAACGAAAGTCAGCAAATGCAAACACACCAGAAGAGGAACATGAAACAAACCACTGTTGCAGCTTACCACATGAGCCTATGCTTCCTCTCCCCCTCCCACCTTACCAAACAACAACATGATCTCTGGTTTTATACCTAAAGCTCACTTGTGATTGGCTACAGCCTGAAGCTCACCCAGCTGGAGCTAATAGAAGCTAATCAGAGCAGCCATATCTATAAGGCTGAGAGAGTTAGGGGTTACAATGTCGATCAAAGAACATGTCTGCATTGTTTGAATTAGAAACTCCGCTATCAATCAAACTCATGAACTCATGACCTTCATCAGCCTCAGCAGAGGCAATATACAGAGCCTCAACCTTCTCCCATCAAAAAGAAAACAAAGCTTGCTCACAAGAAAAACAACTTGTCAAGAGTTGGTGTCAGTGTGCAGAGATAAAAATGTCAGAGCTTGATGATAAAAAGCACTCACAGCAGATAATTGGAGAGGTGTGCTCAGGACGACCTGATGGGACACTCTCTGTCCTCTGTGCTCTTCCTGCTCCCCTTTTTATCAGCATTCCCAGAGGACAGGGCTGCAGGAGGACCAGCCCCAGGACACGGTGGCAGGGCATGAACATTGCTCACACCCTGACTCAGTCTTGAGACTAGAGGGTCATCCGGGCCACATGTGATCTGCAGTGGTTATTATAGCTGGTGTCCAGACTTTTTCCACATCAGTGTTAATCACAGATTTCCGTCTTCATATTTATCATCTCTGTGGTTCAACTTTTTGGATTATATCGGAAAAAGAAATGTAGTCTGTTGAGTTTATTTCATAAAGCGTAATGCATCACATTAACCACAATACAATTGCTGTGATAGAAAAATTAAAAATGTATTCTTCTACATCTACTATTTATATTTATAATTGTATCATACTCTACCTTTGGAACTACAGTGACCTAGTTTGCTCACTGGGGTCATGAGGGCTAACTGAACTTTTCTAGCCACATACTGTACGTTGACCATGCAAGCTACATGTAAATAGTATGTCCATGCTAAACTGGCAGATGCTGTAAAACAAGCGCTGCAGGAACCACTAAAAGCATTTGTGACTGTTGCAAAACCTTCCTTCTAGCACAGATGTGAGGAATATCTTATTTTAAAAGGAAGTCCAAGTTGACCTGGTTTTCACAGCTTTGAAGACAAAACTCAGAATCCCAAGAATGGAAGCCAATTTATAACCTTACTGTCACATCCAGTGTCATAGTTTCTGTGACTTATCTGTACTTATCTGTGAACCTGTTGGGTCTCAGACATTGCTCCAAAGTAAAAGTCTTTTATTTTACAAGAAAGATAAGTTTGTTTACAACACAGAAATAAATGAATCTGCAGCTCAAAACTATAAGCAGCGTCAAAACATAACATACTGACACAGAACCAGTACACTTAAAAATTAAGATTAAAAAAACAACTCCTGAAGACATACTGATAAATAATTTTTTTTGTTTGTTTTTTTACACCAATGTCTACTGGACACTTTGATTACCGCAATCAAAAAGAAATACTTTAATCAAAGGAAAATCTGCATCTGTCACCTACTTTTGTTTTACCTGTTGTCCAACAAATAATAAGAAAACAAAGCAAAAAACAAAACAGCAATTCCAGTTTCATAGACAACACGAGCATTTTTTTTCCCCATTTAAGAAGTGGTATTTCCAGATCATGATCAAGGGTGGAGCCAAAGAGTCCGAGTGTCAAAGTGAGGTGAGTTAGGCTGCATAATGTTATGATTAATAATTCATGTCGCTGTATCCAGAGTATGAGCCCTGGTTTTCTCCTCCAAAGCCCTGGAACATGCCATGCCCCTGTTGATTCTCCCACGACGACTGGTTTCCCCAGCCTGTGGAATGAAAAGAGCAACAAAAGATGTGGGTTTTGTATCTCAATATTAGAAATCCTCTTTAGAAAACAAAGAGTTTTATTCTATTACAGCTGGGGATTATAGCCAGCTTTGTTTTTACTCACCATAACTATTATACACTTGGCCACCCGTCACCGAGCTAGGGTAAGCTGTGCTGTACATAGAGTAGTCTACTCCTTGGCCCTCATTCTGACCTTGAGTCAGCATCTTCTTCTTCTCATCTCCATACCCATAGCTGTAGGGGCTCTCCTGGTCGGCAGGAGGAGGCATTGACTGGTAGCTTTGTCCCTTGGTTGTGTCTGAGTCTGAACTGGAGATGGGCGGGGAGGAGTAGTTGCTGCTCTCAGGGTAAAAGGTGCCATAGCCCGATCCAGGGGAGCCAGTCCCTTTGGCTGTAGTGCTGCCAGCATTATTACCGTACAGTTTATCTAAAAGACATGAGACACGAGCATTATCACTGTTATGTTACATCTAACTTTGTCAGATCGTTTCCTCCATGGTGAAAACTACCAAAAAATAATAAAACTATAAAAAAATGAATAAAAGACATGATTGCTACCACACACACGCGCACGCACACGCACACGCACACACACACACACACACACACACACACACACACACACACACTCACACAAAGAAACCACAACAATCATACATACAGTGTGTAAACTTACGATAGCCTGTGCCAGTGCTGCTCTCATAACTGTAGTTGGCTTTTAATATAAAGGAAAGAAATTATTATTTAATATACATGTTCCGCCCAGGTATATGAAGTGTTTTTAAAGGATCATATATTGTCCATGCAAACAAGCCAATAGCTTGTGAGTGTGTGAAATTCCTTACTCTTGTTATAGCTTGGTCCTGGCGGAAACAGTTTGCCTCGGCCCCTGCCTCGACCTCTGTTAGGACCCCAGCCACGTGACCCAGAGTCTGAAGGAATGCCACGGATAGTTCCGAACCCTGGGATGTGCTGTTGAACAGGAAGTGGAAGAATATTATATAATAATAGCAAATGCATGCATGCTTTTGTAGGTAGATGGCTTATATATTAATAAGTTATGATCTAAAATACTTTTGGCTAAAAAGCTATTGATTAAGTTACAGTCTTGCTTAATAAGTAAACACAATGAGGTTTACACCTGGCATAATGCCCTCTCTATAAACAGTTAAACATGTAGCTTCATTCACCTTTATAAGCCTTTAAAAAACAACAAATGATTAAAAAAACTGTAATGCAGACTTGAAACAAAGAGTGGCGGAGAGCTAAATGGTAAATTGACTGCACTTATATAGCGCTTGCGACCACTCAAAGCTGCCTAAGTGTCAGTCTTTAATCAGCTCTATGCCCATTCATACCCGTTGGCTATGCCACCGGGAGCAATTTGGGGTCGACATGTGAATATAACAATCAGGGATCGAACGCCTAACCTTCCGATTGAGAGACGACTGACTCCACCAATGAGCCACAGCAGCAGCTGTGCACATGTGGACAAGCACAGAGAGAGGGAGGAAGCGTATGATTACTGGCTGAAGTGATATAATACTTTGTTTTATCATGAAGCCTGATGCTCCTCCACAGTTCTGTGGTTTATCAGTGAGTGTATGAACTCCACAGCAGACTGGAGTCTCTATTAACAGTGAAAAAAACAAAAAAAACACAAAAAGAACATAAAATTGGATATGCCTGGAAATACAGGACACATCGTGGCCTTTTTTGAGTAAGGGACAGAGCATGACAGACAGACAGACAGACCCATTTCCTGTATGAATCATCTGTCTCCTCACTGGGCTGAATTATTATAAACTATGATAAACTGCTTATGGAGCTGTTTGGGAGCCTAAAAAGCCTAATTTCACCTACTGGAAATTTTAGCCTGAAGTGTTTGACAGCACTCAACACCACAATCATCAAGGCACTAAATGAGGTATTATGTTCGAATGAATGGTGGAAAGAGAATGAAACTGATTTCTTCAAGACCGCAGCTATAGACTCAATACAGAATGTATTAAGAGTCATGTTCACGGTAAACGGTGCCAAATACAGAACATTCTAATAGAAATATATCCCAACTGGTTTCACGCTTCAAGTTAACAGTATTAATGAAGTCATTAAGTCATAGATCAGATCTTTAAATGAGATACCATGTCAGTGTAGGTGACCTTCTTCTTTTGGGGGTTTCTGTTGGCGTCTGACATTCTGCAGTCCTCTGGAAACAGCTTCTCTAAAGCAGCAAGGGCAGCAAAAGCTTTTGCTTCCTTCTTATTAGAGCCTCTCCCTTTGAACTTCTGTCCATCAACCTCCACCTGAAAGATGGAAAAAAAACACAGTTTGGTTTCTAACCCTTAACAGGCATGTATTACTGTCTATCAAATAATGTATTTAATGTCAGAAGCTTAACACAAAATTATCTTGTTAATCTTGTCTCTTGCATTTGGATCTGATACTGCTGACTCACCTCCATAACAAAGCACTTTTCATGAGAGCCTCCCGTCTCTGCAGACAGCTCGTACTTCAGGCTGCGTCGCTTCTCATTCAGCTCCATTACAGGGTTTTTGCCATTTTTAGTCAAGATAGGACCCTGGCCACTCTGTTCACAGCAAGAGGACAAACAATGGATGTTTAACACACATGACAAAAAATCCTCCTACACTACTTTCCCACTGAAGGAAAAACATAATTACTGTATAGGAGTTTTACAAACAGGACTTCTAAATGCATTACTCCAGAGGGTAGAACTGAGGTACATACTTCCTCTGATGTACTAGAGGCTGTGGAAGAAGCTTTGACTGATTCCATGGTCACTTCGGTGTCACCACTGGAATCCGCTTTAGTTTCTGAGCCTGTGGGAAGACCAAGATCCTGCAGGACCTGTGAATGTCAAATGTCAGAACATTAACGGACATGAACCTAAGATAGCAATAACTTTAAGCAAATTATTTATAAAACTAAATCTAATAAAATTAATTACAGGCAACGTATGTAGATAGAAATAGTCTTGCCTTTGTGGCTACATTAAGCTTGGCAGCTCGTTTGGAGGGCCCTGTTGACTCGTAGGTCTTCCCATTTAAGTCCACAGCCATTGTAAAGACTGGCTCGTGGACTGGACCTGTCTGAGATGTAAGTCGGTACTCCAGGCCAGGTCTGTACTGGTTCAGACGCATCACAGCATTCATACTAAAGTCATCTGTGACTGAGGACAAAATGAAAATGCAGACAAAAAAGCAAAAGAGAAACATGAACAACCAAATAAATAAAAAAAAATATTTAGATCATTAACCCCCAAAAATTAAGCTACTTTGCAGCACTTTTGCATTTTACAACCGCACATTACAAAGATAATTTTGTTTTAGTAAATCATGTTTAGTATACTTAAAATGTGTCCACTGATACAGATTTAGCAATACTGTTTCAGTGGGACATATTTGGGGTAATCTATGTAGCAGATCAGGGCTGGATTCTCATGTGATCCTGCAAATCCAGCTGCCTTTCAAGGTAGCTTATTTGGGCAGATATGGAGGACGGGGTGAAATTGAGAACACAGTTGAAACTTACGTTTTCAGGATAGTGAGATCAGAAAACAGTGAGTTTATATGATTGGGGGATATATTTAAGACTTGGTTATTTATTAGACTAAAAAAAGCTCAGAGATCTTGTGGAACATTCCAGACTCACTATCACTGACACATCTCAGGCAGGCTAATGAGCGGTGGGTTACTTATGGATTACATTTATTTCGACCATGTAAAAAAAAAAGAAGCAAGAAGGTCATACAGAATATAATATAATAATATTACACAAATAGAAAGCATAATGCAGTATCAGATTGTCAAACACTTGATGATTCAGTTTACACATCCGAAAAGGAGTGGGAAGAAGTACACACTTATTTAATCCCATCCCTTCTCCATAAGTGATTGTTAATTAATCATCCAGCTTCCTTATATATAAACCTCACAACAATTATTTACTTTAACTTACCTAAATATATAGTTTTATTACCAATATGTTCATATCAAATATATAATATCAAAGAACCAGTCTTCTTATCACTACAGGGAAAGGCCAAAAACAATCCTGGCCGGGCATGATTAAGTTTTGGTTTCGAGAGTTTATGAAGAGGTGGCTCACAGATGGGTTGTTGTCAATGTGTTTGTGAATCGCTGGGCCAGGGGATAAAACAAACCAAAACAAACAAACAAAATAAAATCATGTAGCTTGTGTTTTGTAAATCAATACATGGGAAACACTGCAGGAACCTTAAAGCTTCCAATTCCAAAGACTTGAACTTTTACTGCGTTACTGACATGATTTTCTTTGAAAGCGCTTCTGGAACTTGAGAGACTTTCTCTGTTTGCTGTTGAGATGAGGCTCATCCTCTTCCTTCTCCACCTCTGAGTAAAGTCTTTTAGCTGGCAGACTGAAGTGTCCAGCAGGTGGGATCTGGGCTGCATAAAACAACAGAAACAAGTCTTAAGAATAAATCAATAAACAGTGAACTGCACAGAAAGAGAAAAGGACACAGATCTTTGAGTACCTGTAAAATCTTTGCTGCCGATGCCCGCTGATCTACGCGGCTTTACAGGTTTGTAGTCCATTCCTAACACCTTGTGCATCTGTCCAAATGCACACAGCCTCAAGGCAAACTAAAGACAATATAAACATTATTTATGTTTTCCAGGGTTCAAAAATATGAGTGTGTTTGCTTGAATCAGCAGCCTGATCCTACCTGAGCGCTCTGTGTGATGTCTTCACGCTGCTGTGCAGTAAGATTTGCAGCAGCATCAACTGTTTCTTTCTCACATGGATCTTTAATTCCAGGGCCATCTTTGCAAAAACACAGTTAAATTAGTATATTAATATTAGCACAAGTGTAGAGATCCTTGCTGTTTACTTGATAAACAACTTAATAAAAATTCACCTTCCAAGAGGATTCCAGAAGCAACACATTCCAATACCCTGCGCAAGGACTCTCCTGCTCCCATTGGTCTCTCCGATGTACCAATAGCCTTCTCTACCAGCAGTTCAAGAGGCTACATGGACATAAGAAAATAGACCCAACTCATCAAGATGCTGTTTAAAGCTCTAACCAGACAAGTATATAACATAACGTTCCTAAAATTACGCTGGTTTAAAAACAACTACATCTTAGCTGCTGTTACACAGTTTCCTCACCCATCCTGCGAGCGGTGTCCAGGTGGGAACACGGTTACACAAGTCTCTCATGATCCGGATCACCACGACAGCAGAAGTCAGGTTGTTGACTTTGGCCTGGAGACACAAATAGAAGCCCGTTCAGTCAGAGGAGATGTTGCTGCCTCTGATGTCACCTCAGCTCTGTTATTCTGAGGTTCCACAAAACTCCCCGATAACAAAGCTCAGAAAGGTCAGAACAAAGGACAGAACAACAGCTGTTTAGACTAATGTGCTGTTCAACAGGAAAAAGCCCTTTTACAATAGTGCTAGTATTAGTAGTATACATATTTGGAGCGTTCAGTCTGACAGGAGACATTTTAATAACTGTAATTGTATGCTGGTGTCGATACCAATGACTTATTCAAATCTGTCATTGGTATGAAACATCAGACAACTCTTCATAAGATAATATATAAAGCTCCTAATAATATCCTAAACTACATCATCAACAACTGAAAGCAGTTAAAAGGTGTAGGTCAGACTGGAGTGGAAATGAGAGAGACTATTCATTGAAACATGGACTAAAAAGGACGTGAATGCAAACCTGAAACCACTTGGCGTGGCGGAGAGACGCCAAGGCAGTTAGGCATTTCTGCCTGTCCAGAACGTCCGGCGGATCGATGACTGTTCGCGTTTCTATTGACGAGGTGGGGTAAGAAGAAAAGGTACAGTTTGACCAAGGGGGTCGGGCTCTGTCTTGCAGCTCAGGGAGAAGCAGCTTTTCCCAAACCACCAGCAGCAGGGAAAAGGGTTCTAAGTACCCAATGTGTAAATGTTTGATCCTAAGACACATAACAGTCACCTGTCATAGATCTCGGCTAACTTTTCCACAGTGTACAAAAGTGGTCATAAAGACAATGTAGTATTTACAACATTGCATAGCATTTAGTTAATGTATGCGCTGGGTAAACTTCAATAAAACCCCCTTCCCTTAGCCGCTAGGCTTTGGTTGGGTTCACTGCTTTACCCCCTCCTGAGACAGTGTGTCCAGTTGGTCAAAGGTCCAGCGTTCCTACAAAACTTGACAAACTAAGAGGCAATCAGTTGTAAATCACAAGCATTTGGAGTATCTTCACGTGTGTCCCACGCTGCAGCAAAACTGATTGAGTCCCAGATCCAGTAGCCTGGCACGGCTGTATGAAATATCAGAATGAAAACTCAAGCCATACCAGCTTTGTGCAAGTTTCAATTCATTATTTTCTACACTACATATACATTTCAACTCACCCATCCCCAGAACATTTAATTTTCTGCAGTTTGATTTAAATATTGTTGCAGAATTAATTTTCTCATGAGTGACAGGAAAGATTCAAAGCTGTAAAGCAGATCAAGTAAAGTAAGACTGCAACAGGGCGAGAAGATAAAAACCTGAATTATGGATTCAGTAATACTAATAATCTCAGCAGAGTAATGTAACTCTATAGTGATTAGTTATTATTAATCTTAATATGTTGATGCAGTTCTGGATCTTCTAAAGGAGAAATCTCCCAGTCATTTCATATTTGGTATCCCTGCATCCAATCTGATACTTACATTTGCTTAGAAGTTAATTAAATATGTAGACAATGAAAAAGCAGTTGTAACTTGTTAGCTGGACAAATCTTCATTTTCATAAGTTACTTGATCAAAATTCTTCCTGGTTTTAAAATATAAGGTTATGAGCCAACAGTAGATGCTCACATCCTTAAGGGCCATTTTGCTGGTTCTAAATGAATCAGGAGTGAGGACCAGACGCTGGATAACAGGGTTACTCTTTCGTTAAACACTACACATAATATGAATAAATCAAATAATAATAGTAACTTAGACTTATATAGCGCTTTTCATGGGACCTTCGTGAAGGCTGCTTCACAAAGTAAATAACGAACAGAGAACAGAACAGACATGACTAAGTTTACCTGAGATTAAGAGTGCATGATTTGATGTGCCATATTTAGCCCTTTACAAAGTGTTAGTACTGCCTCTGATCATATGAATGATCATGGAAGCAAAAAGTTATTGTAACTATTTCATCATTGTAATTGTGCAGCCCTGGAGTGCAGTGTAGTAATGAACTAAAACTGCACTGAGGCCGGTATGGTTCTGTATTTGGGGCTTCGGTAAACTTAGCCTGATCTTTAAATGAACCAATTAAAACTTTAGACTCATGTAACAGTTGATCAATACAGAAGCTGGATTTAACACGCCACAAAACTACAGATCCAATAATAAATAAATGACTATTAAGTGGTTTCTACTTATACTGCTTTCCGGTAGAATTTAAATTCACAGTAGTGAAGTCATAGAAATGTCCCATTACTGATCAGTTTTGCTGCAGCTGGTGCCAAATTCACATGTTCAGCATCAAGGACATGCAATGCGCGCTTTAACTTGTTATTCTTGAAAAGCCTTCACTTAAATCATGAAAACAATTCAACAAGAATAAAAGTAGTTTTTATAACTGGCATTGTTATTAACAAGATGTGCAGAATGTATCATCGACTACAAAATAAATGTTCTGCTGGCAAACGCCACTTTCTCACAAGACGACGACAGGACACTTGAGCGAGTGAAGAGCCAACATTCATTGGTTGTTCACTGGCATCGGCCTGAGACAGTTACTGTACAAGCTCCACTGAGGTTAAATGACATGAAGATGGATAAAGTCTGGGACGATTCAATTATCAGTGCAGAGTAACAGATCAGTGGAGCAGTACAGTGACTGCATACTGAGAACACACACATCAGGCCTGTGGTAGCTGATGTCTACTTGGAGACTGGACCAACATACGTACCTTCTTTTTCTACAGCTGTACTCTCTTGCTCCTTCCTGACAAGAGGTGATGTCAGGTGGATAGTGAGAGTCAGGACTGACTCCTTGTTACTTGTCACAACAAGGGCTGCATCCCCTGGACACTGGCTTACTGTATATGTCCCTGCTGAACTCGTCTACAACCAAGAGGAACAAAAAGGAGGGCAAAGAGAATCTTAATATGTATGAAATAAAAATAATTAAATGTTACATTTGTGAACTGTTTTTATTGAGAACTATGTAAAACAACTGTAGGTATTCAAGTCTACCTCTAATTGTGCAGTTAGCTTTTCAGCCACTTGCTGAAGCAGAGTGACTGTAGGCTTATTGGAGCAAAGCAACACCAGCTCAAGGTCAATGTCTTCCTTCAGCAAGAGTCCTTTGGCCACAAGACCGACCCTCATAACTCCACGCAGGACACGGTCTTGCGAATCACCACTTGCAATGTGAGAAGAGTGACAGAATAAAATAATGATTTATATAGAGTTGAGTGGAAATCTTTTTTTATGATTTGCTTTTAATGCTTTGCTTACCCCCCTGCCTTTGTTTGGTCTCTGGTATCTTTCGGAGAATCCATCTGGTCAGACACAGTCTTAAGGGCACACTCCACATGGGAGATGATTGTCTGCACTGCTTCCAGCTCTTCTGGTGAAGGATACACTTCAGAGTGTTTGGCCATCACGTGGCGATCGTATGGCCCCATGTGCACCTTGGGCACAGCAGCTTCCTAAATTTAACAAAGTAGAGTTTATGTAAAAAACAAAAAGCAATATTGCAGCTGAAAGGCAAAAATACTGAATATTCATCCTATATTGTAATACGTAATTACAATATAATTGTCGTATCATCAAGTATATTTTTTGTAAATGATTATATTTTATTCATATCATATTCAGGTTACTAGTTTAAGCTTTATGGCCACTTCCATGTACTCAAAAGTAATATCAATCTTATACAACATATAAAGTGAAAAAAAGAATTGGGAAGTATTTTAATAGTAGTTATAGTGAGGAAGTGCATGGGTTAAAAAAAAAAGACTTATGCACCATATGCACCAGATACAGCTTCCGGGCAAGAGCATGTAAAAGTCGTCTTTTAAAAGTGCAAAATAAATGGTGACAGAAAAAAATTAAATGTTCAGTCATAACGTGGAGATTTGAAGAAGCGGATAACTCGAATGTCTGAATTAAAGTCTTTGGGGAACGATTAATCAGGTGAAACAATAACCTCATGATGGCGTGTATCCTCAATCTCCTCAATAGCAGCAATGTAGTCGTGGTATTGTCTCAGCTCCTCCTCATAGCACAGGCAGTCGTACCAGTAACGCAAATCCTCATATCTGGAAGAAGGAAATTATGAAAGGATCACAGCTCTGAAAGAAAGCTATCACATCAAGTCAAAAGCAGATAAAAAAGGCAGTGTGCAATGGAGATCCAAGTAACAGGACAATCATTATTATCGTCTTTAACACAAAGAGTAAGCATGATCATTAGAGGTTTAAACTACACACTGTGATTTACATACTGTTCTACAAGCTGTGTCAATACAAATAGGAAAATGTATCATTTACTGATCAGCTGATCGATTTGTCACAACTGTGTCCATATAAAAAAATAAGCTAAAATGTATATTTTCTCAGGCTCTGGATGGCTTCCTGTGTCTGTATTTGTGTGCAACTTTTTATCTTATTACCTGTAGTTGTATTAATTTTTTCAACAGCAAAAACATTTGATCTATTTAAATGAAATATATGCTAAAATAAAAACACACACACACACATATGTATATATATAGATAGATATATCTATTTATGTAATTTGGGAATTTTTTGGTCACACATGAACTACATGCTGTGCGTGTACCTGTCAAAGTCCTGCGGTAGGAGTCGGTGGCCCTGTTGTATCAGACTGTCCCAGTACAGCAGCTCTTCATAGGCCTGGTGCTCATCCCACATTGACGCTGCAGCGGCCGCCATGCTGTCACGACTGTCGTTACAAAGCTTAAGAGGGAAAAACCTTTTCCGATCAATATATAGCTGGTAGTGGAAAAACCATCCAAATCAAATGTCATGAATTATAAAGAAACGTTATTTTGCACGTGCATGTTCTACTGGAAGCTGTTAGCTCACGTTACTTACGCAGGTACATCAGGCACAGTAGATTGAATAACGTGTGCATTAGTAGCTTATTTCGAAAACTTAACACGTATCTAATAAAACTGTGCAGTGCTCGCGTAATTTACCTCACATTCCCTCGTTTGCTGAATAGGAATAATAATTACGAAATAGCAACCGCAAACTATCACAGTTAAGTTAGTTAACTGAGGTTAATATTTAGCTCATAGCACGACCGCCCACTTGACGTTAGCATCAGCTAACGTTGCCAGTCCCATTTTGTTAACTTGTCTTGGCCGGGAGGTATCGATTTCGTTATTTGTTTGAGTAAGTTATGTGCATTAAAGGCTCACGTTTTTCAATGAATGTGTGAATGTGGAGCTTTTCACAGAAACGTTGCTGTCGTTGAGTAGCTCTTCTACAGCGGTGGGTCGACTTCGTCTTCTTCTTTTGGTTTAATGGCGGTTTGCAACCATTACTTCTACCGTTACCATTGCCGCCACCTACTGTACCGGAGTATGTAGCATGGAAGTTGTCTGAGGATTACTTTACATGATCAGATATATATTAAGTAATAATAATGATTCCCAGAATACTGTTAAAGTACCATTCCCTTCCTGCTTCATTAGTCTTTTTAGCTAATCTTCTTCCTTCTTCTCTAAATTTTCCACAACGCATGAGTATATGTTCTGCATTTTCTCTGACTTTACATTCAGAGCACTCATCAGACATATTTTCCCCTAACATAAACAGTGTTTTGTTTAGTCCTGTATGATCAAGTCTCAGGTCTAGTTAAAACTATCTCCTCCCTTCTGTTTCTTCTAGATACTCATTCATGTATTTCTGTAATGTATAATATTTTCTTCCCTTGTTATCCCTTTCCCATCTGTCCTGCCATTTCTTAATGATTTATTTTTTAAGGATTGCCTTAACTTCTCCTTTTTCAAATGGTACATCCAACACCTCTCTATTTGGTCTGCTTCCCCATTATAACTACATGCACAGGTACCCAGCATAACTGCACTTCTATTCCTAATTTAAATAATCTAAATAAGCTTTTTGGTCGACTTCTTTCTAATTTAATTTAACATTGTTTTAAGAAGAATTACCACCACCATCTGGAATGGAGTGGATCAGAATGGTTAATTCACAATTTCATTATTTCTACTATTATTTACTGTGTTTTAAAAAAACCTGAAAATAGCACTGTATCCTACAAATGTCCAAAAACATGAATTTCCTGAAACACCAATATGTGCAGGAATGCAAAGGAATTTCCCAAGAAGACTTCCCCTCCCTTTTTTGGTTTTATTTGCAGGCTTCGAATGTAAAACTTGTCTCTAACAGATTTTTGATGCTCCTCTCCAATCCCAAATACACCAACCTAAGTCTAGGTCGTTCCACGCTGAACTTCCTACAACCTATCTACATCTACGCCTAATTAATACGTACCCAATAAGATCATATAGCCTAAGCCTTAGGCCTAATGCTGTTGGACTAGATCTGTAATTGATTCATGCTAATCATATTTATTATTTCAAGAATTTTATATAAATATATCTAATGCTTTTCTATTTTTTGCATTACATATTTCAGTTGGTGTGCAGAATGTTTAGGGGTAATTACAGACCAGCACAGCTCTACTTTTGCACTTGGTAAAACGAAAACATAGTGATATCTTCATATCAGTGGCTGTTTCCAACTAGTTATTAGTGGCTGGTATAGGACGACTATTAAAAAATAAGTAAAAAATGAAAAATCTCTGCAGCAGAGGATGTACTTCCTGTGGCAGCTGAAGAAGTACAACCTGCCAAAGACAATTATGGTGTACTCTGCTCTACACCGCCATCATTGAGTCCATCCACACCTGCTCCATCACCGTCTGGTATGCTGCCGCCACAGCCCCTCAGTCACTCAACATTTCACAAATGTTAAGACTCTAAATCAGACTCTATGCGTTTTTTTTCTAGTTCTGTTATAATTGTTCTGCACCAAAACACCAAAACAAATTCCTTGTATGTGTAAACCTACTTGGCAATAAACCCTGATTCTGATTCTGCAGTTCACATCATCCTCATGGTAAATTTCTGATCACTTTGATTCTGAAACTGATCAAAGGAATAGTGCTAGTGCACTGCCTTGAAGCCAGGTCACACCTAATGGTATGTTTACCTACAAGATTAAAAATATAATATAATTAAAAACATTAAAAAAACTGATTTCTAATAAACCACTGCAAATTAACAGACCAAATATCCAGGAGAGGACAATAACTTTAAAATAAATGCAAAAATTCAGAGTAAGGACACAGTTCTTGTTTTATTTACATTCAATTTAAAGTTCTTTACATATCCTCAGTAAGTGTATGGTACAATTCAAGTATTAAGTTAAAATTTATATTATACCACATTAAGCACTTTATTAACACAAAGAAAGCAAAACAAATAAAATAAACATATAAACTCTACAATATTTGCATATTAACATTTCTTTATGAAATACATTCCACAGAGTTACTAACTCCCTCTGTTGGTTATACTGTTGCAGCTCAATTCTTCTGCAAATGTGTAGTGCAAGTGTGTGGTTTTTATTTTATTTTCAAAGCTGGTTAAAATGAGGTTGAGAAATAAAACCAATTCATACTCAGGTCCACTGCAAGTATCAGTCCAAGACACCTTGGTGCCTTTGGAGAGAGCCTGGTTAGTACTGCACTCGTATTCTGAGGCAAAGAGTGTCCATAAAGAATAAAATAATCATCATGAATGCTCACTTAAACAATACAAAAACAATGACATTTAGTGCAAAATTAGAGCATTAGCTAGCTTCCATTTTGAGGGCCAGTTGAGGACTCACTGGTAAACATTCAAGAGTATAAAAGAGACATTTTCATTGAATTCAGTCCAACATTTTCAAGTGGACCAGCCAAGAAATGTCAAACTGCATGTAAATTTCTCCACTATAATAGCCACAAAGTTATTTCCTTTCACTTGTTAGTCTGTCCTTTAAACACCTTAGTATGCCGAGTTCTTTGTTTGCGCAATGACCTGGTGACAAAGTACATCCACAAAGCACTGTATCAGTCTCTCTCCCAACTCAGACTTGGTTGACTTCATTCTTCTCTGAGCTGGGAAAAGACGGCTCCCAGCGGCCTAATATATTAGTCCTAAGGCCTGCCTGGCACTTAGTAATGAGGTAGATCTTGCGAAGGACGGTACGACGTAGCAAGATGTAGACCCAAGGGTCGAGGATCTGGTTCCATGTGGCCAGCCTCACGCTCATCACCATCAGAGTTTTATAGCTGGAAAGGTCCTCACCAATGGATCCTTTGTAAGAGCGGATCACGGACATCAGGCCGAAGA
The DNA here is from genome assembly GCF_022749685.1 of Semicossyphus pulcher. Classification (NCBI taxonomy): domain Eukaryota; kingdom Metazoa; phylum Chordata; class Actinopteri; order Labriformes; family Labridae; genus Semicossyphus; species Semicossyphus pulcher. The sequence goes on along the minus strand of NW_027211681.1, from coordinate 1,091,797 downwards.
TCTGCAGACAGGGAACACAACAAATGGATGTTATTGATGGGTATTTTTGCCATTCTAAGTGAAATACACCAATAGGCTACTGTTTTTACATAAGCACATTACATGCTACTGTTGCAACCATGTCAGCATTAATGCAGTATCCTGCAAAGGGCCGTAAAGTGTCATTTGATGATCAAATGCTCAGTAAAACATTTTTTTTATGATAAGTATCAAATGTTTAAGTTATGATGCGCTCACACGCACAGCTGCAGGGATGCAAAGATGCACCAAGATAGGGTCCATGTGACCAGAGGATGATTTGAATCTGATCCTATTGATGCTAGAACTGATATTCTGAAGACTTTTGGTGCTATTTATTAGTTAAGATCCCCGTTAACTACTGTATTGTGACAGAGCTTTTCCTCCTGGCCTCCACAATCCAACCTGGCCACAATCATATTTTTAATCAAAACAGAAAATAAATACTGTATGTATTGATCTTCCTTCCCCAAAGAAACAAAATCAAGTTCAAAGTGAAAATCCTTGAGAAACAAAATAATAAAGCTGAATGTCTCTCAGCAGTGCTGGCAGTTGTTTTAAAAGACAAAATCCCATACAAAGACCCTATCCGAGTTGTCATTTGGCGAGAGGCAGGGTACCCTGGACAGGTTGCCAGTCCATCACAGGGCCGACACATGTAGACAACCATTTACGCTCATACTCACCCCTATGGGCAATTTAGAGCAAATTAACCTAAGGAGCAAGTCTTTAGACCATGGGGGGGACCCGGAGTGAACCCACGCATGCACGGGGAGAAGCTGCAAACTCCACACAGAAAGCCCAGACCAGTTATTGTCCAAAGTTTTCACCTGCAACTGTTTGGAAGAAATGGCCTGGCCCTTATCAGTTACTTCCATCCATTCATTATCTATACCGCTTATCCTGTTCAGAGTCGAGGATCCCAGCTGTCATTGTGCGAGAGGCGGGGTACACCCTGGACTGATCGCCAGTCATTCACAGGGCTGACACATAGAGACAACCTATCATGCTCACACAAACATCGGCTGGCAATTTTAAAGTCCCCAATGAACCTAACGAGCATGTCTTCGAACTGTGGGGAGAACCTGCAAACTCCACACAGAAAGCGCCCCTATATTCAAACTTTGATTTGAACCAGGAACCTTCTAGCTGTGAGGCAATCAATTTTGATAATGGATTAACCCTGGTGTCATACAGTCTGCTTCTACCCTTTAACCCTCTAACCCTTCACTTACCCAAGCAACCCCAATCATGCTAAGCACTCACATGGCGGTGGTTACTAACTCTGTAAGTCAAACCAGGTTTTCCCTATCTAGCCATTAACACGTTCACATAAGAGGGATGTGTGTTTGCAGAGTGTGACCAAGGAGGAGTAGATCTGACTTATATTTACTATATACTTAAATTATATTGTATGTGGCAGTAAATTAATGTGATGCTTAATTGATCATTTTAGCCATCTCTTTTAGCTGCAAACCTGGTGGTGTTAAATGGACTTAGCGAATACAAAATATATAATAAAACATAATTTAAAGTTGTAAAGGCTTAAAGGCTTACTTTTGTATCTTTTAAACATCAGTCGAAAGAGTCCAACATGTATAAGCTACATCCTATAACTCCCAATTTCAAAAGTTTAGATGCAGCCCCCTAAGCTATGGTTCACAAAAGTATATTCTGATTTCTCATCACAAAAGTTACAGTTTTCCTCAAATTATCTTTGCCTAAATCCCAGGATTATAGCTACAGGAGACCCAAAACCTAATTCGAACTTAAATTTTAGCCCTTTCTTACTTTACGTCTGACTGCTGAAGTTCATGTATCATGAAATTATTATACAGGATCAATAGATGCTCAGCCTAAACTGGCTAACAGGTACACCCTCAATTTCTATGTATATATTTGTAAGACTAAATATGAATCATAGAAACTAAAATTGAAACGAAACGAAAATTGATCTCATGTTGTACATGTGTATATTTCTGGGCAGTAATTTATTTTTGGTGGAGATATTCTATGTACCAGGCTGGTTTGAGTCTTGCACAGATTTGTTAGGTATGGAGAGAGGATTGGCAGCTGGAGAGTTGCTCACCTGCTGAACACCTGACTGCACCCTATTGGTGGGGCATTAACATCTGTATTAATGCATTTTAACAAGACACCAAGGGAGCTGTACGTTCACAGTTCTGAGGAGGGCTTCAATCACAGAACAAGTGAAACAGCTGTGTGAGTGAGCTCCTCATACTCTAGAGGCTTAAAAATGTAATGAAATAGCAATATGCACAAAATGACTCGGCCAGTATACTTAGTATTTTTATCTATGTAAAACAAATGAGAACCCTCAGAGGGCTGGTGTGATGCCTTCCTCTGATTGTACTTCCTAATACTCACCAGCAGAGGGCTCCAGCAGATACATGAAGTGACCATGATGCCGACCAGCTGCACCACCATCTCTATGTCGTGGGACTTGGCTGAGTGATGGGAGCCCGGCTGCCTTCTGAGCCGAGAGAGCACCAGTGTCAGTCCACTGATGGTGTTACACACCAACGACACAGTTAGTGAGGTCAGACCTAGTCCAGAGAACAGAGCCACAAACGCCACGTCCACCTCTGCAGTGTCCCTGAGCACTTTAATGAAACACCAGGTCCCTGGGTCCTGATAGGTGTAAGAGCCCAGCTGGAAGCAGGGGAGCAGGGCCACACACAGAGCTACCAGCCAGATGACTGACAGGCAGATCTTTGTGCGAGTTTTGGTCACCAGGGATGAGTGCAGAAGTGGCTTAGTAACCCCCAGGCAGCGCTCAGCAGCCATGGCGCAGCCCATGAAGAGAGGGCAGAGGCCAAAGAACACCAGGCTGCCTCCCAGGAACTGACACATCCTGTCAGAATAGTTGAAGTCCCTAGGGTTCACACCCCCCGAGAGGTAGAGTCTTAAAACCAGGGCACCAGGGATCAGGTGGCCGACAAAATCTGTAACCACCAGTGAAGTGGCAAACAGAAGGAATGTGGCTTTGGTGCGCCGGCGCTGTAGGGAGTACGCATTTACCAGGATGAAGAGGGCCACTATGTTGGAGATGATGCCCAGTGTCATGGACAATACGACGACAATGATGCCACTGGTGGTGGGCTGCAGCAAGGTAAGGTTTCCATGTGAGAGCTCTTCAAAAGCCACCCTGGCCTCCACCTTCCCTCCGCTCCCATTAGAGAAATGAGGGAGCGGGGAGGCTGAGCAGTTAAAGTGGCTCAAAGCTAACATCACTGAACCCTGAAGGCCATGAGGTCCATAGTTTTGAAAGCTGCAAGAGTAAATGTAATTGTTTTAGGAAAATCAGCCGTGGATCAATAGAAGTGAATAAAAAAATCACATTAAAAGTTGCACAAACACACACCCTAATGGAAAAACCTGAAGAAAAATAGTGAAGAAATATGATTAATTTATTTGTACAGGGGTCATTGAAGGGTTTAATGTGAGTGAAAAGGATTGGAATCATATGCTTTGGCTGCAGTCTCCAGGTTTTCAAAACGCTAATAAGAATAAATATATTAAAACACACAAGGAATTACTGTTATTTTATATATTGTTTTTCATTTCATTATATAACATTTTCCATTTTATTCATAATTTTTAATTAATTCCCACACCAGCTTACCCTTTACCTGCTTTTGTTGTCTAAACTGACCCTTCAATGCAATCACTGGAATTTCAGCGATTGTTTGTAAGAAATAACCTGTTTACAATTTTTCATGGAGTCCTGTAAATCTACTTAAGAAAGATTTCTGCACAATAACAGATTGTTTTTCATTTGTAAATATCACAATAAGGGCAGGTAGTTATCCTAATGTAAACAAACTCTATGAGGCTGTCCGTGCTTGTTCAGTAGGCTAATAAACGGTTGCTAAACATTTTGGAAAACAGATTTCATTAAATAGTGTATTTGCAGCAGGATGCTTTTGGGAAAATATGATCAGGAATATCATGGTCACAGTAAATAAACAACACAGATGTAACTTATCAAATAACTGACAAATATTTTAACAAAGATGCAATTCATTCAATCATCTCATCTCTCTGATCTAAAAGAGGGTAAAAAGGGGTAAAAGTTTGCTTTATGTAATTTTTCTTTTTCAGATTTAAAATGAAGGATTTACTCACCACCAGCCTGCATAGTGCAGATATTTCCCTCAGTAAAGCTGAACAACCAGAAGATAGTTTTCCTGGTCAAACAGATTTCCAGAGAAACTCCACAGACAGGCTCCAGGGAATGATTTCAGCAAAGTTCTTTGACAGATGAAAAAAAAAATCTTCAAATCAGAAATCCTGTTTCCCTTTGAGAAAGTCCCAAACATCGATGTCCCCTGCGGAGTGATGTCCATTGCTGAATCCGTCCGGCTGTTTCATGTTGTCTTAAAGGCTGTAAATGATCCTTGATGACACCCAAATACCGAGTGAAGGTTTTATAGCGCGTCTTTCTGGCGGTCTGTCAGCCTGTGTGGGCGTCTCTGCTGCATGCGGTGCGCCCTCTGAGCCAAGTTCACGTCTCATCCCTGGTCGGCACTTTCTGTCGCTTTTGCGTTTACATTATCACAGATAGCACGCCTTATGTCGTTACTCACTTTACGTGTGTCACCTATATTTCCGAGAAATGATCTCAAACAGGGTCTTTAATCTTGAGGCAGCACACTGTGTAGCTACACTACATGTAACTTTTAAGTAGGCTACTTTTCACCAAATGTGTAAATTTGCGGGCTGAGCCATGAAACAGTTCAAACGAATGGGTATGCAATTTATTTGATGTAGAGGTAAAGACATTGTTCAGTTGTTTTCTGGAGGTTGGATCGATGTGGACAGATTCAGTTCCATAGCCGACGTGTTTTTTGCTGTTTAGTGCTCAACTCTGTGCTCAAAATAACCTCAGGGTATCAGTTATCCAGGCAGGAAGATCCACTACATGGAGGATAAGCAGTTTGTGTAAGACAGGTTTTCTATATCAGCTCAGACCTCCTTACATCTGAAAGTTAACATTATATTCAGGATCTAATAAATCCTTTTTTAGTGAAAACGTTACTTTAATACATGAACATTAGTGTGAAAACAATAGGATGTTTAATAAAAGAAATACCATTGAAACAGTGAGGGAGAATGTTTTTTCTTATAGTGTAGAGTGGTTTTAATGAGTCTGCCAGACATGACAGAGGGGAGTTAATCCCAATGCTGCCGCTGTATCTGATCCCTCAACCTTAATGAAGGATGCTTCATTCAGCTGTAAGTGTTACTTCAAACGGAGTTCACTCCATGGCAGAGTGGGAGTGGGGAGGGTCCGGTTTGAGAAAGGCTCGTTGTCATGGCCCTTGGTGTCTTATACAGACGCACAAGTATGGGGCCCACCAGGCTTTCAACTAAATCCAATGTAATATCATCTGCAGCAATATTAAGACGTTCAGAGGAATTGCTCTGAGCGAGGTAGCAGAAACACCAGTGATGTCTACATTTGGTGGATGGATTAAGAAAGGAGGAACTTTCAACCAGGAGACTTGTTCATTGTTTTTGTGCCTAAATCTAACCAAACAGACCATTTCATGTTAACCATGTGTTTGAAAGGCAGAAATAGACCCTAAATCATGAAAAACTACTGGTATTTGACGACCTGGGATTAGAAAGCATTGGCTGGTTTTGATGGTGTTTTTGATGATTGTAATGTATTGAGTGAACTCAAGTTTAGTAAAAGCAAAGGATTTATTGTTAGGCCAGTGTGGAGTGGAGGTTGGATAAAAGAGGTTCCTGGCTGAGTGGAGGGCAGGGTGGCAGAGAGGAAGGGCTGGACTGGCAGGGTTAAAGGAGTTAGTGGTGAGTGATTAGCATGTAGATAAGCTTGCAGGCCGGCAGGGAAACAGGCAGACAGATTGCTGGGCTGGTGAGAAGTGTTCCTTCAGCACAGGAGAACAAGGATGGAAGAGAGAAAACACAAGAAATTAAATAAATAAGAGAAAGGATACTGAGTTCTGAAGCATTCCTCTCACACGATACTTGCACGAAAAATGTACAATTGAGTTAATGAGTTGATGGAAGGCAGGTGTGCAGACAGGAGCAGGTGATGTGAATGACAGAGAGAAACATAGACAGATAGACATGGAGACAAACAGAGGAGTACCAGAGACGCAGGGAAGGAGGGAAAATACTCGCTCATCACCGTGGCGTGCCAGAGGTGGAATGTCCCATTTGGTCTCACCAAAGTAATTGCAGTACATCTTGAGGAACAGGACTGTGTGTTCCAAATTTCAATTTCATTTTTGCTCGAGGAAAAGTCCTTTGCATTCATCCTCTGGGCTCCATGTGTGTTTGTATAAAACTTTATGGCTGTCTGTCCATAAAAAAATTACTCAAAACCTTAACTGGTGCCTGTCATTCCCATGTCTCTCTTCCCTAATTTTTCTGTCAAAGCAATTAAGGGGGTCATGAAAGTTGTTAGAATTCGCTCTCTGTGAACCATAAACATCTGTACACTTCCTGGCCATCCATCCAGGAGCAAAGAGGACTGATGGACCACTTACCATTGCTTTCCCTAGAGCCAAGCCGCTAGCATGGAAAAATAATTATTGAAAGGAAACTGTTTCCAAGTACCCTTTGCTTGTACGACATGTCACAATGACAAGGAAGCAAAGGTCAAAGACAGAAAAAGTTCACTGTGACTTTATACGCATGACCAGACAGTAAATGTCAAAGGTATATCTTATTGGCACATCAGAAGATGTATGTTTCAATGTTGGCTTGTTTTCTATTAAAGAGGTGTCTTCCTGCCCTGATGCCCTAGACTCTAAGTGATCAAGCGTTTGGCCGCCATGTGTGTTTTCCCTCCAGCTCTGAAAGGAGACCCCGCTGCCCCCATTTTCTCATCAATTGCTCCTACAAATGGTGCCATTTGGCCTCTACAGCCCACTGGCTCTTTCCAATACTAAGTCTGGGGTTTATTGGTTTGAGTCTCCTTCTTCACCCTTTTCCCTTCCACTGACCACAGAGAGAAAAAACACACTGACTGCATACCTGATGATGTTTGAAGTACTCTGAGATCAGGGTTGCCAGGTCTGTGTGACAAAACCAGCTCAATGGCCAGTAAAACCAGCCCAATACTAGAACTCAAAATGTACCCCTGTCAAACCATATACACTGCTTTTAAAGTCTAACAGCATTGCTATCATTGCCAAATGCCTTATAAAATACAGATTAATTAAACTCAGACGGTCATAGAGGTGGGTGAGAGGAGGATGCTATCAAAACTGGCATCCATCATGGACAACTCCTCTCACCCCCTGCGATTTTGGTTGCACAGTACCGACAAAAACCTTTTGTATTGTCTCCAGCCACACGTCCTATCCATTCTTTGATTCCTTTTTCACTTTACCAGTCCCTTGTGTATTTCTTCCCGTATTTTTCCCACTTACCAGGCGTCATGTTTCTCCCTTGCCGGAGTTGCTAGCTTGAATTGTCCGGCGTGTGAACGGATTCCACTGCAGGTGTCACTGCTGACAATACCTGACTAGCTGACAGCACACAGTGAACCGAATGGATATGGACTGTGTGCAGTTTACGTTTGCTAACTGTGTGGCAAAGTAGAGTGTGTGGGTTTGTTATCTGGGCATGCATGTCCCATGTCCATTATGTGTAGTGCTGAATGATCTGGAGTCCGTTTGGTAGGATTTGGGTATAAATAAGTTATTTAATCTAAAATAATACTAAAAGGAATTCTATTTATAGATAGCCTATTATTCATGTAATTTGCATGCAAAACAGGTCTACCCAACCAGCGGACAAAAATATCCACCCACGGCAACACTTAAAAAGTAGCCCAATTCAGCAAGAAAACCGCGGACCTGGCAACCCTGTCTGAGATGGAGAAGCTCTTTGGGTTGGAAAAGGTTAGAGCTAAATCGTTTTTAAGTTTGAAATGCAGAATTGAAAACAAAATGGTGAGTTTCCTTGTTGCGTTTGCACGCAAGTATATTATCTTGGCTTTAAGACAAAAAACTCCCCCACCACAACTGTCCAACAGTTTCTCTCATTTGCCATTTTGCCAAAATGTTCTGCAGAGCACATGCTTGTCTGTCAGAAAGATCGAGTATTTGTTATCATCGGAGTAGCTTTGAAGGTTTGATTTTGATTTGCTAGATTTGCTAGAGTTTGATTTCCCAGTGATTGTGTTCCTTCAGATTAAATTTTTTTTAATTTTAATTCAGCAATGGAATACATGCCGCTGATAATAATTCTCACAATCATAATGTGCTAGTTTCAATCTAACAATGTGACAGAATGTAAATGTGTTCAGTGTGGCAATGGTAACCAAGGGGTCAAGTGTGCAAGTGTGCATTCCTCACTGACATTTTAAGAGATGCTGGCGATTATGAGTGGAAAGCCACACGCTCTCCTTCTGCTCGCCTCAGAAAGCTTGGCCAAAAGTGAAACAGTGGAATGTTTGCATGAGAATATTCAGCCAAGAAGACAAACATGCTGTCAAAGTCCGACAAGTTCAGTTGCTTTTATCTGACGAAACACACACACTCCTTGTTATGCAAATTGTTTAAAATCTGCTGACTGACTGTCTGGCTGGAACCCAGAGGTCATTTCTAATATTCAGTAGATGTGAGGGAGTGCTCACTCTGCCAAGAGAAAAAACAAAGTCAGAATATTCTGAAATCCAGACATACTCACAGTTGTCTGGGCAATGTAAAATTATCACACCTGCTTTGTGAGCGTGGGGGTCTAACATAAAAAAGTACACATTCTAATAAGTGTCTCTTTGTTACAACAGTAAGATTGTATCATATACCATCTTAGTGCATATTTCAGGTTAAAGGTTAAAGTCAACATTTTGGGGAAGCATTGCAGTTGTGCTGCTTTTAGCTTGAGAAAGAGGAGCTAATAGCAATGCTTCATCATATTAATACTGTACACCATCTATAACAATAATGCTAGAAAAAATAACATGATCCAACAAATACTTGCCAAACAAAGCGAAAAAGACAACTCTTTTGTCACCTTCTCTGCTGAACCCCACAGGAAACAATAATGCATTACTGTACTGCATTGACACAGCTGAATATTTATTAGAGCTTTTGAGCAAACTGAACAATGGCTTTAAGACAGTTCCAGGGTCAGTTCAATTCTGTATTGAGCTTATGATATGACATGACGGGAAAGAAACAGAGCTTGATTAGCGTGAAACACATTCCTGCTGCCTCCTCTGAATAACTGAGCAACAATATTTAGTACATTCCAATAACGTGTAACTGATTCAACAAGTTTATACCAAATGAAAATGGCATTTTCTGTTGGTTGGTCCATCACTTTGAACCTAAAGGATGAAGCTAACTGACTTATAGAGATCCTGACCTGCATCATCAGCAGGTCCAAATTCTTCTAGTCTAGTAAAATATTTCACATCCATTCACAATCTCAAGGACTTAATCTGCCAAACAGCTGAAGACATCTTTGAACAACTTGCCAATGACTGTGATTGGCCAGGTTAATGCTTACAGCGAAATATGTCAATGTGTGGGATGCATGTCCTTCTGAAAAGCTCTCAGGCCATAATGAAAGATAATGAATGCTCTTCTTTACCATTTTTTCTTCTACTACATAAATGATTTGACGCTCTGGCTGGAAAAGTAAAAAGGAAAGGCACAGAAAATGACTTCACAGATGAAATCAGGGTTATCTTCCTCCAGAGTGGAGGAAATTGATAGAAGTATGAAATGGAGAACATTTATAATCTGTTGGGTTTTCAAGCTATCAAGTGAGTGGAGAGCTCCATCCAGGATGGCAGAACAAATGGTATCATGAAGTGAACATAGGAAGAAGAGAAAACAAACTATCGTAATTCATGCGTGAGCTTCTGTGGCGATTCGAATGCTAGGTTACCACTTAAGATAAGATAAGATAAGATTGTACTTTATTGATCCCCAGAGGGGAAATCAAGACTACTAAATTCACTTAGTAGCCTGTCTTTCCTGCTTTGTTTGCAAATTCCTCTTCTTATGCAAATCTTTGCCATTCACTTTTCATTGACAATTTTCAAAAAGTCCCTCAAGAACACTTATTCTCACAACAGCTCCATTGTTAATAATGATTATAGGCTTGCTATGTTCAAAACAGCCTGAGCTGTCTGGATTGTAATTTAGGTAAATGTTCATGCAGTGTTTTCTCCAAGATCAGAGAAGAACACTGTGACCTTTTTCCAAAAACATGTAAATGTATTTACTTTTGCAGTTAACCTTTAAATCAATGTCATGACGTGGTCTAACAGCATAAAATTGTGCACATGCCCAGAAATTCATCCAGTGCGGCAGATTCCAGGCTGTTTATCAAACAAATAAAGGTCTGAGAAGAAAAAGGCTCCAAACTTTCCTTCAGTTGTCTTTGTAAAGAACAATTGTAACATTTTTGTGCCTTTTTTTCTTATAACTCTTAATTTATTTTATTTTTTTAAGTAAACCAATAACATTTTTCCATTAGAGTGTTAAATGTCTTCAGCCTCGGCCAGACTTAATGATTTAAGCCCAATATTTACCAGCACTGCCGAAGCCTGTGAAGTGTTTGGAGGGGACAGCAATTTCTAATAGAGGCCAAGCCCACCCTACCACCACAGCCCCCACCCATGAATGTGTTCCATGACAGCGCCCACCATCATAGCGATGGGTCGTGCACTTTGCTGATGCCTGTGGTAATAAAATTGAACAGCTTGCCTCTGTGTTGAGATTGATGTGAGGTCCTGTCAGTGTGAGAAAAGGATGGGGATTGGTAATTAAAGTGGATCTGCAGCAGAGAAAGATTTAAAAGTCCTGTGTGAATGATCAGGGGAACCTTTGGCAGAGTTATAGGCAGCAATGGAATATTTATTATCAAAAGTATGTTTTAATCAGTGTATAATCACATGATAAAAATAATCATTTATATGTAAGAGGGACAGGGTCTGTCTCCACCATGTTGCATGGCTGTGTTTCTGCAGTAGCCAAGAGTGGACAAACCAAACACTTGCTAAAGAGTAAGCCTCTTTTTTACTTTACGACTTTCACAGCCACTATAAGCCTGGAGAGGGAGGGTGAGGAGAATGGTTGTCTCATGGTTGCATTCACTAACTACAGTGCTAGATGCTAAGCCATTCTACACACACACTGCTCCTTGAAGAACCTCAGCCTGCTAATCAAATCAGCAGAGATAGTATTAGCAGATGGTGACGATTGCACCCAGCCACCTATCGACCCAACCATCCCCTTGCACAAACAGGCACAAATACTCACAATACATCATTTGTTCACACACATTAAACTAATGCAATGCTATTTAATCTGTACTCCTAACCTTAAATTAACTGCTATACTGTTATATAATTTGTTTAAGAAGGCTAATGTCCTTTTTTGACCTCTTTTGTGCACCTTCTATCAGACTGTAGTGAGGGTGCACACACATCAGACAAGAACAGAATGCATAAACTGATGAGGCCAAGCTCCATCGTTAGGACTGAAATGGACAATATTCAGCAGGTGACAGAGGCAGGGATGTTCTCAAAACTGAAGTAAATTCTGAGAAATCCCTAACACCCACTCCACTGTCTGGAGGTGATTCAGCAGAGCACGTTCAGTCACTACAGGAAGTCCTTTCTGTTGGTGGCCATCAGCTTGTTTAATGGGCAGTCATAAAAACAACAATGTACACTCATGTATAGGAAACATTTGCATATGCTTATATTACATCTATCTATCTATCTATCTATCTATCTATCTATCTATGTTACAAACATTAAAGATATTTTGGAGAATTTACTAGTTCACGTTTTGCTACATGACAACTTTCCAAGTCTGTCAAATCAATATGAAGCTCGAGCCAGCGAACTAATATCTTAGCTTTCACTTGCTGTCTGTGAAGGTTCTCAGTCATCCAGGTCATGGTAATTTAAAGCTTAATCCAAAAGGGTACGGGAATATAGTTGAAACAATTCTAGAGCTGAATGGTGGACAACTGTCAGTTCTCAACCTGAAGAAGCCTTTTAGATTTAATGTCTTCAAGAATTTCAACCAAATCAAATCCAGTTGCCTTTTGGATTTTGCCTCGAAGTTTCCCACTGCTGCATTATCCAAGCTAAGCTAAACTAAGCTATCTAGCTGTTTGCACCAGTGTCCTATTTACTTATGAGGGTGGTATTAATCTCTTCATCTAAATCTCAGAAAGAAAAAGAATAAGTCTATTTCGAAAATATCAAGCTAATCCATTTGTGAATGCCTGATTGTTTTTTCATGACATTAGCTCAGTGTATATTTTGTGTCATTACAGAGCACAGCTCATGTAATTATTAAGGGAATGTATGAAAACATAATTTTCAGATAACATCTAAAACTTTGGTAGCCCATACACACCTGTATAAGAAATTACATTTGAAAGTGTTTCACACAAGTTTAAACTGGGATAAGTTTGAACTACACATAGTTGGTGCAACCCTGTGGAGAACCATATGGTGGTGAGCAATGACTGTATAGATGGACGACACGTCTCCATCTGCTCTGATTGTACGGAATTTATGCCAAAATAGCCCCTGTGATAGGTGCTGCCATCTTGCGATGTTGACGTCATTTGGAGCCAGAGTTGCGCAGTAGAGATCGGCAGGTAGAGCTGCCATAGCCACTTCCGCAAACAAAAACACACACACTTAACTTACTAAAAAACAGCAAGGATCCCGCGCGCCGGCGTATTTAACAGCAGAACAGCTTCTTGTGTTGGTCTGAAGCAGACGTTCACAGACATAGAAACTTCAATGACTGTAGTGATTGTCTTAGTTACGTTTCCTCTCGTTCGTCCTCTAATCTGCTAATCCGGAGCAGATCAGCTGCAGGAGCCGTATTTGTCAACAGAGCTGTCAATAATCATTTTGACAGAATCAAATAACTAATTAAAAATAAACTTGACAGAAAAATGAACACAACCAACTACAACGACAGAAACCGTGTTTGAGAAACATTTATTTGGCGTGTATCTTGATTTTATAGTTTGACCCATGTCTCATCTGTTAACATGGAGGAGGCGGGCTTTATGACTTATACTGCAGCCAGTCAGCAGGGGGCGCTCGGAATGTTTTGGCTTCACTTTTAGGGAGCTGTCATGTTGTCCATCTTTTTATACAGTCTATGGTGGTGAGCATTGCCAGAGTATTACTCTGTTTCCTTCTTGTACAACCTCTTGTCACTTTGGACAAAAGCGTCTGCTAAATTAAATTATAACATTGTAACAACCAAATCAAATGAGAAACATACTATTACCATATGAATGTAATAAAATACTGGATGGCATTAAAAAAGTGCACACGCTATCACATATTCTTTCCTGTCTGACTCACATTCAGTCTGTCATCAGTAAAACCAACGTGTGGAAGATATATGTCCAGAGAGATAAAGAGATTATTTTTAACGGCCTCATTTAATTTAAAGCAATGTTAATGTTGTTAACACCACAATTCATTTCATTTTACTTCTTTTTTCTAAATATAAATACAGCCATTATTTGTGTGTTCGACATACTTTTTTTGACATTGTTCTTTGGGATTATACCATCCTCAATACGACTTTTTATACAAGTAACCATGCCATTAAAGCATTCACTGCATCCCCTTTAAGAAACCTCTGTGGCGCAGCTTAGTTTGATTTTAGTGTCAGGTCACTATTTATGGATGGGAAAAAAGGGACCAATTTGTAAAAGACAGATGGTTATTGAAAATGTAGCAATATGTATATGTAATATGTATCAATAGAATTCCACTGTACTCAAATGTTATTTTAGCGGCTCTCATAGTAGATTAAAATGTGCTTTCTCACAGTAATGACTGAATTCAGACATTAACCGTAAAATCTTAAAAATGTCCTATATCAGTGATCGACCACAGAAGTTGACAGATTAGGAGAAGGTTTGCAGAAAAACTGGAGACTTGCCTCCCGTTCCTTCCCCTGCGTTTGTTTTCAGCCTCAGCAGGGATGACTGTACAGTACTGATGGATGAAGTGCAGGCTGCACAGCTGTGTGACGCTACAGAGTGTAGAGCGTAAGCGTGGGCAGACATAGATAACTCACACTCATGATAGTAAAACCTGTGCTGTGTTCAAAACAATAATCTTACTCAGCTGAGTTCTCCCAGAGGTACAAACTGTTCTCTGGTGACATGGCGAAAGAAACATGCCAGCTCACTGATTTGAGTAATACTGCTGATAATTATGATGTGGTGTCTACCCCAAATCTGACCGTCTCTACTTTACTCACAGAAGTGGCCCTATTGGGATGTTTTTTCTTTTGCTCTTAAATGGTGTCTCTTCTTTAGATTTTTGACATTGACTGTAGGTTAGAGTTTCATAGACACACATTAATTTGCAGTGAGGCGCCTTATTCAGCCCCAGATATGATTTCTTGGTTTAGTTTGTTTCTATAGGGTAAAACAATGGCTAATACATTAAACAAAGAGACAACAGCAACAACAACAAGAAACCCCGATGATAAACAATGTGGTTAGACATGTTCATTAAAGGTTTTATAGGAACACTATGCCATGCATGTATGAATGTTGAGACATAAGACCAATATTAAATCTGTAAATAGATATATGCATCATAAAAGCTGTTGTAATACTTCTATACATACTGTTTTCACATAATCCTTTTTTATAGTTCTGGCTAGGGACTGGCTGGGGGCCCTCTAAGACACTAGAATGAATAGCTGTAAAAGCCAGGAGGGGCTATGTCCAAGGCCTAGACTATTATGCAACATCCCTGGAAACATCAAATATCTGTTTAATCAGTCAGGACTTCCTGTTTTCTTAGTTTGTCACACACATGCAGGGTCTTCTTTAGCTGCTGATTGCAATCCATGGAAAATGAAACTCCTTTGACGATGAGATCTTTCATGGTTGAACATTCCTATCTTTGACCCGCACGCTTTACTGCAGTAGGGCACACACAGGCGGTGATGGTGGTGGTAATCATGGCTGTTATTTTTCATCTCCATATAAAGCTCCTCATGGCTTTTTCCAAGTGGTTACGGTCAGCAGCATCATCCTTCAGGTCCTCAGGTCTGACCTTGCATTTCCCGAAAGCATCCTTAATCTGATCCTTATAGTGTTTCTGGAGCCTCTCTTTTAGTGGAGTGGTCTCCACCTGAGGAAGACAAATCGTTACTCTAATTCTTTTATCCCTTCAGTTATTAGGCTGAATGCCAATTTAGTATGAGTATGAGTATGAGTATGAGTATGAGTATTTTATCTTTATCCTATTAACTCATTCTTCCGTGTTGGAATATTTATTTCGCATATTTGCACATGTACAAGACATCGCTGCTGGGGAAACCATGAGTTGAACTGATTCACTGACAACTGAGAGTTGAGTGTCAGAGTTGTATGTACAATGAATGATTGTTGTATGTGTTGTGCTTTTTCTTTTTTTTCTAACTTTATTGAACTGGGAGCTGTAAACTGAATTGCCCGTATGGGATAAATAAAGTTTTCTGAACTGAACTGAACTGAACCGAACTGGTCTCTACAAGTATTTTCTACACAAGCTCATACAAGGTAATTCCCATGATACAGTGGACTCAGCTTATGTGGTACACTTGGTGGAGTAATGGCTGCAGGGTACCCAAGATTCACAGCTATAGAGTTAGGTAGGTTAAAGGTTAGTGAGAAAAAAAATTTACCCAGCTGATGCCTGGGCAGTTAGAGTGGTTGGGACAGTGGTACTTGGTCATGTTGACAATCAGTCCAATCCTGTTGCCCAGCAAGGAAAGTATGAAGATCCTCCTGAGTATGGGGCAACAGAGCACAGTCATCTGCATACTGTCGCTCCAGAACCTGCTCTCTCATGAGTTTAGTGTTTGTGTGGAGCCTTCTGATGTAAAAGGGGTTAGGGTGTCATCCCAAGTCCAATGCCAAACTGCTGCTGGCTTCAGACTGGAGGTCTTCAAGGGTCTACCGGAACCCGAGGTCCCTGGACCCGGACGGGTTCGGGTCCACGTATTACGTGGTCAAGCGGGTCGAGGTCGGACTTGTTCTGTAATCCTCGGTTCCGGGTCTGTTCAACATTATGTGTAATACCCGAATGGATCCGGGAAGACCCCTGATTAGAAAGTGTTCATGATTAAACGTTCTGAGTGTGTATTTCAACTTGCAACAATGTGTCATTCACATGAGAACGTGCAGGAATTAAAGTGGAAAAAAACGGAAGAAAGAGCAACAACGAGTTGAGTGACGTGTCACGCGACTGCAGGTTCAGAGAAAAGTTGAAGCCAAAACCAGTAATGTTGGATACCTTGATGTGGACAAAAAAGCTAAACGAAAGGGAATATAAAGAGGTAAAACCTTGTTTATAAAAATTGTGGAAAAGGGGAGAAAAAAGCAAAAAAGCATACGCAGTTACGTGTAACACATTTGTGGCTTCTTAACGAGCCGAGCGTTTGTCATCCGTCTGCATGACAGCAAGTGGACTTTTAATCTGAAATAACTATTGGATTAGCATCTCTGTTTTTATCAACAAGACATGGATACCAGGAAACCTGGATGTGTTTTATGAACGGATGGATTATAAGCACCGCCAGGCTCAGGGGAGAAGGCTGTGTCACACAGGTAGGACAAAAAGGTTGGTTTTGACAGCTGACTAACGGTGACTTGTTAATATTAATCAGCTGTGAAGTTAGTGCTGATCGGGTTTCGTCCGGCCGGGGTCGGGTCCAACATAACTCCATTCTTCACGGGTCCGGGTCCCAACTTTCAAATAATAGACAGGTCCGGTTCAGGTCCGGGTCCGGTATCTCTCGGTTCTGCACAGGTACGGGTCCCAGCTTTCAAATAATAGATGGGTCCGGTTAGGTAAGACCTCTACTTCAGACTGGTTGTGGAGAAGCTTGGTGACACACAGGAGGAAGACGTCAAAGTCCACTGTTTAGCAAACTCCCCTGCAACACCCCTGGGTCATCCCATCGTTGAACTGGTGGAGGATGTTCGATTATTTATTGGGACAGCCAAACCGGAGGAGGACACCCTTTAAAAGCTCTTTGCACAGTGTTAAATACTTTGGAGAGGTTGACAAAGGCCATAGACAGCTCCTGATGTTGTTCCTGCAACTTTTCCTGAAATTACAGGGCTTTGAAGCGATATAGACTCTGTGATGTTGCTGATTAGACAGGTTCTAATGGCAACAGAGGGTGACATACCCCCACTTTGGCTGCAGATGGACTTGTGAGATGTTCCCATCAGTACAGGCCTGGGTGATGTACAGGTAGAAGGTGTGCATGCACATGCTTTCTTTCTCCTAGTTGCTTAGCAGGTATATCGCCAGTACCAGGGGACTTGTTGCTCTTAAGCTAAACAAACAGTGCAACCAGTTCTGTCTGTGTCCTGAAGCCGCTCCTGCCACTACTATATGTACTAGGGGTGTAAAGATTTACCGAAACTAAACAGTTACCAATTTTAATGTTAAAGATGCGACTACACCGGTATGTGGAGCCCTGGGTCAGTACAATGTAATACGAGCCAGTCAGTGGCCCAGTTTTAAAGTTATGAATCGGTTTAATGAAGAGTTCCACTAATACTTGCAAGACTCTGACCTTTTACCTTTTAAAAAGAGTAACATGTGTTCGGAGGATTTCAAGGAGAAAACGGCAACATGTCCATTGACACAGAAGAGATTTACAGTGCTCCACATCTAAAATCCAGTTATAAGTCATTTGGACTTTAAATGAAGGAAGGGAAACTTTACAAAAGTCTGTCTGTGTGTTTGCTTTGTACAAAAGCAATTAAGTACCATGGCAGAGAAATCTTAATACTTGCCTAGTGAGACGGCTGATCAAAACCTATGCCATATACCAAGCAGCAACAGTCAAGACAAAGCATATTAAACACTTTTTCCATCCACAACTTTGCGAAGTCTTTGGTTATCACGGCATCTATAGCCCATTGTATTGTTAAGACTTTAGAACCTTACAGTGTGGTTGACAGCGATGGGCTGAGGTACAAGACACTAAGCAGACAGCATTTCACCAACAAGTATGTGTCAGAAATGTTAATCCAATTGATGAACGAAGTTAAACAAGAACTATAAAATTTAGAAATAACAAAATGGATGTCTTAAAATGCAGTTTTTATTTTCGTATCGTATTGCACCACTGGTATCGCACTGAATTGTTCTGAATTAAATTGTATGGTCCATGAATGGTATCGTACCGTACCGTACCTTACCGTATCATACCGTACCGTACCGTATCGTATCGTATCGTATCGTATTGTATCGTATCGTATCAATCTAGATGTGTTTCAGATTGTCTTGAAAAGTAGAGATGCACACCCCTTGTATCTACTTTAAAGGGCAGGGGAACAGAAAAAACTCAGTTAAACTTTGTCACTCAGTAAATTATTGCTGAGGAAGTAGCAGGGCATTTTTGTATCCAGCAGCTGGTTATATGAATGTGTGGGTTACTACTACATTACAGGATGCTGTTGGGCCCCTGCATGCTCACAATCCAACCATAACCATGTTTGGCACAGGTTGCTCCCCACAGTGACCAGACTCTGAGCCAATGGCTTCTATATTACTTGAAGGGTAGTACAGGAAAACATTTATGTGATTTATATGTTGTTTCAGCCTATATTATTTCAGTGCTGTCAGGTACAAAACTGTATTCCTGTTCTTCGCAACAAATGAAGAAAAATGTAAAACTGAAATTTGCCAAATCCCTTTTCCCATAAGTCTGGACGAGCTCAGGTCTGGGCTGTTCAAAGCTGCGAGAGTTAAAACAGACTTTAAAACTTCTGGGACAAATAAGTTCCTACAAGAACTGAGATTTTTCACATTTCTCACATTCTGTGAGCAGGTGTCCGTAATAAATACATATTATTATGGATAACAGGTCAAACACAGAGAGAAAGGTCTTTAATTCCACTGTAAGAGTGTCTCTCCAGCAGAGGCTGACCTCCATTTGTCCCTTCAACATGTATACAATCAGATGTCCCTAACCTTGTGCTCTGTGCATTATGTTTCACTTGGCATCAGCATTTATTTGAACTCATGACCTTACTTCCTCTGGTGGTTTTCAGTGGAGGCTGTGACCTTTATTTAACGAGATTGCTTTATGGATGCTATAATAGGATTTCTCTGCACCAGACCCATAACTTACTCCCTTCTTACATCATTATAATCAGCTGCAACTTATCTAATGTTTTCTTCCCACCTACAGTAGCTATTTCAATTTAGCAGAGGTGAAATAAACTGTACTTAACTAGAGTGTTCATGTATTTGTACTTTATGTAAGTATATGTCTCTCTTACAATCTTTTACACTGAGCAGAAAGTGTAACGGCAAAGTAAAGCATAGTTTAAAAGTTCCTCTAAACAAAACCTGTCCCAAACTGGGTTACAAGAAGTAACTGGTCACAGTTATGCCGAGGGTTTAACAATTGTGTGTGCCATTCTTCAGTGAGTATTTTGTTTAAGTGCTTGTCCAAAGAGTGTAAAACAATGCTTACAGTTGCTAGGATCCAAGATACAAAATCCATCCATAATGCCTTTGATTTGCACATTAATTCAAGTTGTCCTCATTATGCTCCACATGTTTTAGGAAAAGGATTATATGAAGATCAATAGGGGTAGTTATTCAACTGTACTGGTAGATTGCAATATTATTTTGAGGTTTGAGATTTTACAGCTACATTTTGCCTAATTATATCCAGATTACTGGACTAATTCATAGCTGCAATTTTTACTCACAAGAAATATATAAATAGGGTAAAAAGTCGTAATGAAATCTAAACAATAGATGAGCCAATGAATGCAAACATGGAATAGGAAGAAAAAGACCACCTGGTTTAAAGAGATTTAGAAGCCTAAAACAGGAAGAAAACAACAGATCTGTAGCCTACTGCTGACTTAGATGTTTTACTTCAAACTTTACTGCCATAATACAATAATAATTGTATGATAATATTACAATAAATGTGCTTAGTCTCATCTCTAATTTATAATAACTAATGACTCTAACCTCGAAATGTGTTCATGCCTTAAGCCGAGTTTTGGAAAGACCAACAAAAAACTTGCAGCCCAGGTCATATGAACCTAAACTATTCTCCACATGTGTAGGCGACCATGAGATTTAACCTTAGGGAAGATAGATTGTAAAGCTACAATCTCGAAGATTGACTTAAAAGACATTTATTTACATGAAAAAGTTTGAGATTGTTACTTTATAGAGATAATTACCATCCTGGGGAAACAAACAGAAACACAAAAGGTTGTGCCTGTTGTGCCATTTATTATAGTAGTAGTATAGTAATGTTTTTCCAAAGCTATGCAGACGAATGTTGGTGGTGTGATGATTAATGGGTTCTCTGTGCCACCTGTCAGTCTGCAATTCTCTGTGATGTTCAAGCCAGTCCAAAGTAGGTCAAAATGTGATTCATACTCCTTTCTGTTAAATGACCAACATGTTGGCATGAAGGTCATTCACTGATGAAATGCTGCTGAGAAGTTGGGCTGATTGGAAGCCAGGGCAGTAACAGAGGTGAACATAAAACAACACGGGGCAAACATCCAAACTCAACTTCAACAGTAGTTTCTTTTTAAATAGAGATAAAAAACAAAAAGCTTCAATATGGTTTTTGTCAACAGGTGTTAAAAAAAGTATTCCAAAGAATACATTTCTCAGCGTATTTAATCAAACAATACTTACCTTGATATTTATCGGAATATTGAACTCAGATGTGTTTTGCAGCCAGACACACTTGTTTTCTTTTATATATATTTGTCATTTAGCTCTGGTGTTCATCTTGGAAATATAAAGTGTGGGGAAAGGTGTCCAGCTTATTTCGGCTGTTTTTGTATCCCATGTTCTCATGCCGCGCTGGATTAATTAAAGCCTTGGAATCCAAACAAAGCTAACAGTGAAAGATGATGAATGATGAATTTAACAACTGTTAGGCTTTGCAGTGACGTGAATCAGGAAATGGAGGTTAATGATCCACATACTGGACATCCAAACCACTGTAAAAAAGAAGTTAATTACAGTGACTTTTAAGGACTATGGTGCATAGCCTTTTGCAAAAAGACTTACAGTGACTTATAGATTGGTGTATCTGCTCTAATGTTGCAATTGCATCTTCGCCTACACGATTGTGGTTTGTATTCAGTCAATCAAAAATTACAGCAGAGTTGATTTAAAGTCAGTTAACTGTGTATTATGTATTTGAGATACCTAGGAAGTGTTGGTCTTGTTTTCAGTCGCAGACACATTACTGGGACCAGTGAGTATAATTCAACTCTAATTTGTTTGGGAGGGGAGAGGGAGTAATACAGGATACAGGATTTTGTGTGTTACAAAGAATGTTCCAAATATTTATTACACTTGTATAATGCAGAAACACTGGACACACATCCAGCCCTGCACTCCCTGATTGCAAATCCTTTCCAAAAACTATACACACAGGTGCAACAGGGATGACTTGTCCTGTGTTTTTCTCCCTCTGTGTACAGTCTTTCTGATAGATTTCAGGTTTTTTTGATCATCCCTGAGGCAGCAGCACTGTATTTCTTAATTACACTGTTGACCTTGGTTCTCCATGTGGTTCTGAAATTCTTCTAGCCATGAATCACAGATCTCAGTCAAGAGAAGGAGAGGGCGAAAAAAACAAGCAAAGGGGAAATGAAACAAAGAAATACACTGAAGGTTCTCCCAATGGGTGTAAAACATGGGGTCACAAAGTTTCATGGATTTTTGTCCAAAATTTTGGCTGCATGTTTTATTCTGTTTCCAAACAATCCACATGAGGCCTGTAGTTTTGCAATTTCAGATCATGTTTTCCTTTTCACAGTGGGTTCTTGTTGGAATCGGCCTGGGTGGGTCCTTTTTTTTGTAGATCACTAGGCATCAATAATTTCAGTCTCTACAGCTTGGGAGGAGCATCATGTCCCGAAGTATTCTTTGTGTGAATTTATAGGAGGTTTCAAATGTAAGTTCAGGGTGCACCAAAACATTGCGTAGAAGCAGGCCATAAATAGGGAGATTGAACTTTCCAGCTTGAGGATGTGGTATCAAAACTCCTCTTTGCTAATATGTTGACTAAGCTCTGTGTTCTGGGGGCGGAGAGGACACTGGATTATTGTCCTGATGTCATCAAGTCACAAAGAGAGTCTGTTGGCTGACTTCCACAGCTGTCTATAAACAGCTCATGAGAGATTTGAAGGGTAGCAGCTAAAGATGAATCACACTGAGATAGAGGCAGAGGAGTGTGTGTGACAGCGGGGACACTGGCAGGAGATAAGACTGATGGACCAGTTAGTCGTCTTTTTTTTTTTTAATACACTCAATACAAAAAGTACTAAGTCTTGTCCTGAATACCATCAGATTGATCAAATTCTTACCAGACACCACCAAGGCACATCGTTACTCTCAGCCAACAGTTACACCAATGAAGGCAGTAAACACGATTCATCACGGAAAGGTCATTAGTGTCTGTCTGTAACCTGAGGGTGCCACACTAAACCATTAATCTTTCAGCTGGTAACAGTGTGTTGGTTTCTACTTTAACGATTATCAATGGTGCACAGTTGGTTTGTTTACTAATGCAGTGGTCAGTGTGGGAAATACATCTAATGGAAAAATCTATCAAATGTAAAGTTAATTGTTAAGCTTAGACATCACATAAAGGTGTTCTAAGCTGTTTTTAAACAGAACATAGTTTTTTTTTCAGAATCTGCTTCTTAAACAGGAGGAAAGTGAACAATCCATTTGGAAACAACATGAGTCAACCGCTGTTCAGGAGCCAAACTCTATTTGTTTCCTCAGCAGGATCAGGATGAAGCAGCCTGTGCTCTCTGCTGAATGAGACATCAGTATAAACAACACAGTAATAAAATCATGCAGCGAACTTTAAGAGATTTTGGTCGCTCCCCAATATTTCTGGTTCCATATTTGGTGTTTGTGCTGCCTGCTGAGCATCACAGCTCTGTGGAGGAGTCTCTGCATTTTTGTGTGGACTCCAGATATATACTTTGACTGCTCTGAGCTGCAAATAATGACTGATCTGATATGTTTAAAAAGTGCTGATGTATCAGACATGTATACAATAAGGGATCACTGTAACATTGTGCAGATAGTATTTTAAGTTTGTTGTTTCTCATTTGAGATGTATTAAGGTGTTTATTTTCCAACTTCAGGTCAGGCTGTGTCTTTACCTCATAATACCCCTACTCTGTGAGTGTTACATGTGCACCGTCTGACTCACTATTCATCCACTGAGTCAGGACCTTGTGTCCTGGCTGTATGTCTCTTTGCTGACTCTCTGATGAACCATACTGAAGTGTTGATGAGTGTAAGAGACAAAAGTATTGTTTAAAGTTTCTGTGAGTTTTTTTTATCTGGTTATAAAACAGACTAAAATGAATAATGATTCCACCATAAGATCTTTTAAAGCACACAAGACCATCAGCTAAAATACTTTTTAATGCCCTTTTTGTTTGTTTTTTTACATTTTCATTTCATGGTAAGTGATATGTTTGACTTTTTGAAAACAGCAGTGGGACATTTTTGGTCAGAAAACACCACTTAAGTCACGTAATCAAAGAGATAAGACATACCGCTGTGTCCACAGCTCTCCCCAAGATCAACACAGAACAAAAGTTCTCCGCAGTAGTTTTAAGTAACAAACAGCTGTCACATCTGCAGCTGCCTTGACAAATGCTAAGATTTTCAGACTGAGCAGCTACAGTCAGCTTGAGTCAATGAACGCACAAGTTCCTTCTCCTCGTTTTTGCTCCAAAAAGTCAAAACAGTCATTAAGCTTCACTCTTGAGTGTAACCTCCTCTGAAGATTAATTTATAATATGATTTGTATACAGTTTATACAATAGAAACCTCTGTGTATGCCCTGTATTAACCACAAAGTGTACCCCTTTACTGTAGTGATTACTATTACAAGAATTACTTATACAATTACATAATCTAATGAGTCCTTCCGTCTCATTAACCCCCTGCTGTAGACCTAAAACTCTGGGCCTGCTCCAGTCCCCAGTCACCTTCTGCAGCAGCTCCTCCACCTCTGCAGATTATCGATGACCTTCCTGTTATCACTGCCCAGCACTTCTGAACATGCTAGGTCAGGGCATTGATTTGTAGTACAAAGTGGAAAAGATACAGTCCTGAGCTTCACTGTCATCAGATTCTGGACCCCTCATGAGTGATTTCCAGGTCTGAAAAACCTGCGCCAACAGGCTAATTTTAGTGGGAAAGGGGTGTATGTCGTTATGCCCTTTGCATGTAACTCAGTCTCCCATATGTGCTTATACTTAAATATCATTGATCTTATTCCTGGCTCCTCATATGTCTCTGCAGCCAGGTTCTCTTGTTCTGCAGCTACATGAAACACTGACAGTAATAAAAAACAGGTTGAAAATGGTTCATGTAAGGTTATACAGTGTTAGAAGGGGGTGAGAGGGCTTGTATTGAGTGAAAATACAGCGTCTTTGATTCACTTTGAATTTCAAAGGTCTATCTGCGCATTCATCTGAAATATGGTAGTCTCCCTGGGACTGTTCTGACTATATGTTATTAATGTGGAGGGGTCTATTAGAAGATTAAAATCATGAAACACCATGAAACCAAGATTCCATGAGTCAGAACTGGACAGGAGGCCTGGAACATCTCAGGGATTATGCACAACATATTCAAATGTATAAAAGCTGCAGGGACCAATCAACATGTTTATGTGTTTAACTCAACACTCACAACAGTTATAAAGTTATAAAGACAATACTTAATCAACAAGTCAGGTGGATTGGAGTCTAAATTCCCTCAAATATGCAAACATGCATAAATAAGGAAAGCTGCACCTGAAACAACTTTTATATACTGTAAAAGAGCTGCAGCTGCCTTCATCTTGTGGAATTATTCGAGAGTTTTTTGCAAAGCACATATTTCTTACAAGAATTTTCGCTCTGTGATGGACTGCAGAAATGCCTTGTCTATGTCAGAGGCCTCCATTTCAATGCCACAGTATGTTTTCTTGCCTGTGCACCCTCGAAATATCAATGTCAACCCAGGCCAGTTCTGACAGGGAGGAAACATTCAGCAGTCCAAATAATTTAACTGGCATATTTATGTGCTGTTACAAAGTTCATGTTCAATGCTCAGCAACCACATGCTGCTGAGGCATAGCAGCTTTTTTGAGAAATAAGGTCTTGGCTAAGTAGCATCCTCTCCAGCGAGCAACATAAGGCAACCAAAGCTTTAGCAGTACACAGGACTGTGAGAAATAACCTACAACAACTCCAATTACTTACACAGTTTCCCCTTTAATGAAAAAGGGCAGAATGATTGATTTTCTTCCTGAAATTTCTCTTACAGTTACTGGACTCGCTACAAATCAAACCCTGAGCTGAACTTTTGAGCCAATTCATCTGTGCAAGCAGACCCTCTCCCACAGAAATATGCATTGATTAAAATGGCTCAGTGATGAAAAGTCCTACTAAGGCAGAGCCAATAGTTCTTTAAATACACTGTGGTGTTATTAGAAGTATTGCGTGACACAATAATAAAAACTACAGCCCAGTCTTCCTCCTTCTCTTCTTACCTCTCTAAACACTACACTATCTGATCCTCCTCATTCCAAGAGATCAATATTTTATTTAGACGTTGACAAAAAGCATCTATTGACTCTCGATCCTCATTTAGCTGAATTCGTTTGTTTTTTAACCTGTTTTCTTTCCTGAAGTAAAATCTGTGAAGAAAAACAGAATCTGTTCCATATCAGCTTGATTTGCTCTCATATGGCAGCCATGCATGTGATTCATTCTTTACAGGAAAAGATGGTAACGTGACATTTCCAGTTCTTCCCTGCAGTATATTTTTGATTTGGGCTAATCCCTGGAGTTCAGAGTTGAATAAAGTGACGGGATTTACTGAAATTTTGCAGGACTGAGAGGGGAAGCTCCCAGTCCACTATGAAATATTCTAAAGAAAGTTCTGCAAACTTTTTATAACTTATTCTCTACAATGTGTAAATGTTATAGATCGCTTTTAGTCAATAGCCCTCAGAGAACTGTAATTGCTCTCAGTTCATTTTGGTATAGAGAGTAGTTCAGTACTTGGGCATTTTTTTCTACTCTTCTGGTTCACGGGGGGTTGCGAGGCCCTGTGCAAACTTGACGTGCAAGGCCCTGCTCAATGACATGCATGCCTGCTAGCTTCACACACCAGCTCAGCCACCACATCTCTAGAAATGTTGAAAAATGTATCCAGCGATCCTCGCAGTGACTTATTAAATTATTCCTTTTTTAAAATTCTTGTGTTTACGAAATTTGTCGCGCTCTCGTCTGGCCGACATTGTTTAACCTTCTCCGCCGTCCTTGCAGAGAGCAGCGAGATGGAGCGCGCACTATGTAACAACGCAATATCAAAAAGGAAAAAAAAAGAATAATTTGCTGGTATAATAATATTGCTAGTATAATAATTTTGCTGCTGCAGGAATTTCATTTCAGAATCATGGTGGGTCAACAACAGTCTTGAAAATATTATATATACTGGGCAACTTTTGTGTTGCTCTGGACACAGTGCGAGGCAGAGCAAGTCACACATGTGCAAGTCACAAGCAAGTCTCAAGTCTTACTTCAAGTCACAATCAAGTCCTAAGTCACTGTGGTGAGAATCAAGCCAGTCAGTCGAGTCATTGCTACAAGTCAAGAAAGTCAAGTGAAGTCATTACTCAGCTAGAGTAATTCACAAGTCAAGTCACGTGAAATTCTAATTATCTACCACAGTTTCCACATTTAGATCATTTAAAAGGCGGTTGTCATGAAAAGTTACGTTTATTTTCAACATAACTCCTAAATAAACAATTGAAAACAAAACATTTAAGACATTTCATTTGTTATTGTTTTCCTGTTCCTATTAAGGAATTATAATGTTAAGTTTATGACACCTCTTGAGTAACGTTGACATGAAATACACTGGCAGCAAAGTGGTTGTAACAGAGGGGAACATAATTAAAATGAATGTTAATTGTGTAATAAAGAGCAGCTTAAAAGGACAGAGAAAGGGGTCAATGGCATGTCTCAAGAGGACTCACGTTAACATTTCACCTGTAACCATTTAGTCATGAGCATGCAGCTCTCTAACTAGTAACATGTCCGCATAACGTATAGTTTAACTGGTTATATGGCCCCGAATCAGACCCACGACTGCCTTTTAACATCTTTTCAATAAAATGCATACTTGTTTCGAGGTTAGTCTAACACAGCTTAAATTTAATGTTAGCTTTGTAGTTCATGCTTGACCAGCTGATAAATTGGCTAAACAGACACAATTGCATACCTTTCTTTGTGGGTTTTGAAGTGACGGATAAAGTTTTATGTGGTGGTCGAGTCATCTGTCTCAAGTCAAGTCTCAAGTCATTAATGCCATGTCAAAGTCAAGTCGAGTCTTTTATCAATGTTAGTCTAGCAAGTCTCAAGTCCTAAAATTTGTGACTCGAGTCTGACTCGTGTCAAGTCATGTGACTCGAGTCCCCCTCCTCTGGTGCGAGGCCCTGTGCGGTTACACACTTCATACAGTCCATGTGACGGTCCTCCTTATTTGCTCTCCCTGCATTATTTTGTCCTGCAGTAGACAGCTGTTTGAGAGAAAACGTTCAAAAATCTAACACTAACCACTAGCCTTTGAATTTATAGTGCCGCATTTAGCAGTGTGGAAATAAAACAAAAAGGCAATTAGACTTGGTTGAAGTTCTTGAAGACATTTTGCCTCTCTTTCGAAAGTTAGGTCAACATGATCACAATGAAGCATTGCTGAAAAAGGTTGTGTTAAAGAGTGATGCACACTTTGTGCCTAATTATAAATCATATTGAACTGTGTGAGATAAAGACACATGACTTCAATAGTCACACTTAAAATTATTAATCATTCTGAATGGTGCTCTCTCAATAACCTGGTACTCAAACTCTTTTCAGGAAAAAGAGAGAGGAACCTGCTTCATTAAACATCAGAGGAGACACCATGGAGAGAGTCACTGACTTTATCGTTCATCGGCACACAGCTACCCTCTGTCCAAGTCATACACAGATCTGTCTACGAATAGATCTAATGTCTACGTCACGCCACAAACACAACCAGAGACTCATCTCACCCAGGACACTACCTTTCTCCCTGCTGCACTCTGGGCGCCAAAGATTTATTTGACCCACACTTCAAGACTCCTTAACAGCTTTTACCCATGTGCCATCAAGAAACTGAACTGTGTTAAGAACTAGGACTGACTATAATATTAGGCAGAGTCAATTTGTCATGACCAAGTGGAGTTAACTTATTTATTACTGTTGTTCTGTGTTGATATTTGTTGTTGTTTTGAAGTTCATATTGTGTTTCGTATTTTTACTGGTCTTAATACCCTCCTGCATCATTTATTATTATGGTTGTATAAAGAGTGTTAGTTTGGGGTCAAGTGAGTGTGATGAAGAAGATGTCAGGAGATTTGAGACGCTAAAATCATCTAAAATCATTTTACTGAGGAGGCATTTTCATAAATAAATTACAATTAACAATTAATACTTTTGTATTTTGGCATCAAAACATATTAAAATTAGTTCGCTAAGCCCCCCCACAAAAAGATGACTGAGGACACCCACTTCTTCAGACACACACTTATTTCAGAAAACTACTACCAAATTAAAAACATAAATGGTGGCCATGTGAGTGAGATTAGCTGAGGCCAAAACATGCACTGTCTGCCTCACAGGGTGTTCCAAGCTGCTAAACATGGATGAAGGCAAACTGCAGGAAATGGAACAGCAGAATTAGCTGTATACAGTATGTATACCCGGAGGCTTCACCGTGGTGACAGGGGAAGATAAGTTTATCAAGAACAACGACCACAGGGATGGTGTAGCTTTAATGTCAGATAAAGGAGGTGAGCGGATATTTATTTTTAGATGAAAGAGCCCCGTACATGCTCTGTGGACCTGGACAGTAGAGTGGAGAGAGACATAATTAGGCTGTGATTGAGGAAAAATCACAAGGGAATAGTAAACCAGGGACAAGATCAGGTTTACACTTATAGCTCACTTTAGCGTTCACAGAAAAGTGCAATGATATTGTTTAAGGAACATAAATGTTTTGTTAAAAGAGGTTAAAGGTGCAGAAGTAATGATGGTTTGTGTACAGGCACCAATAAAAAGACTGCAGTTGAGATTATGTAACATTTAGGCATCTAACATAGTGAAACCACACTTCTTCCATTGGGTAATTAAGGTTCTAGGAGACATGGCTCAGTCTTCATCCACCATGCCAAGAGTTTTCACTGCTGGAACAGTTCAGGAGCCAGAGCAACAGCAGGAGCACCAGGATGAGAGCCGGCTTTCACAAACTCAGGAGAGAGGCCTAGCAACTCAGGCTGCAGCTGTGACTCCGACTGTGGGATTTGGGAGGCCAAGTCAGCTGAAATCAAGTTTTTCCAGGAAAAAAAGTTGGGGCAGAATTTTTGGTACGATCTTAAAAGACAAAAGCATTTTTTTTTCTTTTTACAATAAGGGAGATAAGGGTTTTCGCAACATTGAAGGGGTGTAGGATTTTGCAACTGGCATAAGGCAACTACCAAGTATGCTCTGACATGCATCTGGAATCAATGAAAATGCTGTCAATACTGTGTTACAAAGTTATTAACGCCCTGCTTTCTGAACAGGCAGAGCAAGCAAGGAAACTGTCCATAACAGTTTTGGAGTTGCTTTTAACATCCTTTTTTTACTTGGACATGAGGATGTCCAGTGTGGGATGAAGCAACTAATGATGGAAAGAACCTAGCACTTGCCAAGGGCATGTAAATGGCTTTAGCAAAAAGACGACGGTCCAACACCATTGCAAAACGAAGCATTAGAGATGCTGGTACATGTAGTATAGAGATAAATAGTCAGAGAAATCAGGCCAGGAAGCACACAGTCTTTGCACTGAAGACCAACAATATAACTGTTAAGAGAAGTTCTCCTGTAGCTTACAGAATGTGGACAAAAATGTTCCTCATGTTCTCTATCACTCCAGTTACTAAGTAGAGATCCTTATTTTTCCCAGGTCTCTTGATGCACCTTAACTTGCTTGTGGATTGTCTTCAAGGATTTCTTACAACGTTTTACAATCGTGGGCTTGATTTGCTTTTGCAAGAGGTTGCTAGGTAGGTACACTGTGCAGAACATTTTGTCACAATAGAAAATCATCATGGCACACTGACTACTGTCATTGTGCACAACAAGCTGTGCGCACAATGGCAACTAAGCGTGCTTTTTCATCCAATGGTGTGTTTTTGGAGACACATTTTTGTTAAACTGCATCCACAAATTCATAAACTGCTGAGAGAGGAGGACACAGAACTTTGCCTCTAACTGTGTTTGTCTGTCGTCTCCTCTAGGGAGGTCATGTTCCACAATTTGGTGGCTAAAAACATGATCAGATCTGGTCACTTATATTCCACTATTGTTAGTGCTTAATTTAGCATTATAAGCCTGTGTACATTATATGTAGTAATGCCATCACATTCATACTGCCCATAATAATTAATCAAACAATCTGTCTGTCTCTCTCTTTGTTTCTCTCTCCCCAGGGCCGGGGAATTGAGTAGAGTAAATGTAAATAATATTTAAATATTATTCAGTGCCCTGACATCTTTAACAACACACAAAATAACACTTTTTCTAAAAACAGCCTGGTTGTTAGTGTCTGAAAGAAAAGCTTCAATCCAGATGTAAATCTTTGCAGGAAGAAACAGCTTTTATAATGAAGGTTATCTGATTACAAACAATGTAAAACCTCTTTGCTTCCAGCTATCCTACCTGTCACTGATGCAGAGAGAGACAAACAGGTAAGAGGCCATGTTTTCCATTCAGGAGTCCTGTGGTCATGGAAACAGCGTGACATTTAAAATGGGGGTTCCAGGCCAAGGGAGGGTATGGAATATAAATACTCCATCTGGCAATAACAAAGCATTTATATAATCAACAACAGAAATTAATGACAAATTATTGTCAAACAGTATGCAAATATAATTCCCTAACGAACTACAGTCTTCATCATCTTCATGTATTTATTTATATATTTATTTTAATCCTCAGAAAAGTAATAGAGGCCCGAATAGATGATGGTGCATCAACAATCTAACAAGGTAAAAATGTGAAAGATTGAAAGTTTTGTATATTTGAGGTATGACAGCTGTTAATGCTCAACCTATCTTGTGTTAGGAGATGAAGTTTAATCATTTAAAACAGTTAATATTTTCAAATTGTTCTTCTATAGTGAGGGTCAGAGCTGGAGTTGCATCTGTTAAATCACATGTGGAGTTTGTGTCGTGTTTTGCTCTGCAGCCTTGCACAGCTTTCACTTGTTAACTTCTTGTTAAGCTGAGTAATGATGCACAAATATGAGTCTGGGCACGATTTCCAAAAATATTCTTGGCAGTCCAATATTTGTTCCACTGTAAAGTGTTTGTTGGGTTTTTGTGCTTGTGGCAAAATGGTTTCAGATTCTGCGTAACTGATCCAGGATCAGTTCTGACCCAAACCCGGGTTATAAAGGGAGCAGTCACCGGAGCAGCCTCAAGAACACAACGTGACGACACCAGTAACAGCAACAGCAGCGCAGCCCTCTGCTCATCTCTGGTGTCCAGTGTCAGTGCAGTATGAACACTGCCAAACAACTGCCTGCAAAACTGGCAGCACGATCAGGCATAGTCTGATGACCTGATCATAACATCCTAAAAATGCTGATCACACCCTGTAAAAGAGCTTTTTTTATTTATTTTTGTATATAATGATTTTTGTATTTCTGTACTTCAAATCAACTCAAATGTCTTAAAGGTCCTTAAAAGTTGTTCAGGACATGTGCAGTTTGAAAACAAACTATTTAGAATAAAAAATAACAAAACTCAAACCATTAAACCAAAAGCAGCTAGAAAACAGAAAAGTACTGCTACACGGCCAGAGTTACACAGAATCGTTCCTGTCTAAGGCATGATTGTGAAGCCACAAGCTGTGTGATAAAACTCCATCTTCTGCCAAGCCCGGAAAACATAGTGTAAATCATAGTGGTGATGTTGGAAGAATTTACTTCCAGCTATGAGTCACAGTCAAACTCAAGGAGGGAAAGAAAGCTTTATTCCTTATTGATCCCCTCCCTCATTTCCACTCAAAGCCCAACAGTTGTAAACTTCAACCTCCTGTTCAAGGAAACAACTACAAGAGGTTCCTAAACTCTGTTATTTCTCCCTGCGGACTGCTGCAGCAATTAATGCAATGCAACAAAGACAGTTATTATTCACGTGTTGTAATTATTTCTTTACTATTACACTATATATTTATTGATGTTTCCCCCTGCACTTGATAAAAATTATTCACCATTTTGTTTTGGATTCTATAACATAATCAAACTGTTTTTGTAAAATGGTCAGTGTGGTTTGTTTCAGGCACCAAAACTACTTGGTTAGGTTCAAGAGAACATTATGGTTTGTGCTATATTAATAATCAGGCCAGCTTGGTTTAAATCAGAATACAGACCAGTCATAGCCTAGTCAATCTATATGTCAATATATTTAAGCAGTTTTTAGGTGTAGATATTTTCTAGCATAACTTTCTGATGGTCAATTATGGAATTTATTAAGAGTAAGGCAGCCTACAAGACCTTTCAAAACCTGAATGAAAGTGTAGATGTGGTCACAGCCGTGCTATCAGTAAAGTTATAAGAGCAAAATTGTAGCTTCGCAAATTAATCATCACAAACATAGAACTGTGAACAAACATTTGTTTGAGGTTACAATTTGGTTTAAGGTCTCATGTATTTTGGCTGTTTATGGAGTCCTTTTGGATAAAGAGGTTGAAGCTGGAAAGGACAGAGGGGTTAGCAAATGCTTAGTTACACAGTTACACAGTCTATGCCTAGTTTAATGGCTGGCTAATTTTAATGTTAACCACAATGTTTCCAATGAAATAGATTGCATTTGTGATGGTGGCTGAACAGTTACTTATATTATAGACTAAAGAAGCTAAGAGACCTTTTTGAACATCACTTGCTTGCCCATACCACAGGCAGGTGAGTGAGCAGTGTGGGAACTAAACAAATGATGTCCCAGTCAAGAACTAGTCTGCTCAACGCTGCGGCCCCTGCTTTCGTCACTGCGCGGGAAAAGCCAACAACAAAGCTGACTCCTTTCATGTACGGCCCCAAATAAAATACATCAACGTGTAAGTAACACTGATTGGACTCAGTGTTACTTACACTGGCTCAGCGGTCTCTCACTCTGAAGTTTGGCAGTTTGATCCTTGCTGCTGCAGTCTACATGTTGAAATGTCCTCGGGCAAGACACTGAACCCAAGACTTCTTTAACAGTCTGCTGTACAAAATACTGCAGTCATAGCTCTGACATATACATGACATTCTTCAGTAGGCACTAACAGCACAAACACGGCTGATGTCAACTCCAGACACTGAATGAGCTGAGGTGAGGTACCACTGTTAGCACTCTCCATCTGACAAGCAGCCCCGCCCCCAATTATGCATTTCTTAAAGCCTTTATATAATTCAGTTATATAAAAACTCTTCCCTACAGTTGGCAGTAATACGCAGCTACTCTGTGTCTATTGTGACATTAATAAAATAAGGTGTGGATAGCTGTGAGCGAATGAACTGGTGAAGAGGGATAACTTACTCCCTGAGCAGAAAAGCGGACATCAGATTTATCCATCAGTGGCTGAAGGCAGATTGAGACACCGATCTCCCTTTGGTAGTAAATTACATGGAATGAGACTGCTGGATACACGTCGGTTATACATGGAGGAGACAGAGGAATGTGGAGACCTTGAACTGCACAGTGCAGACAGAGGAGAACAGAGAAGATTGATGATGCACGGCAAGGAAAGCTATCATAGATCATGCTCACAGCCTCTCCTATATATGTATATATATATATATATATATGGTGCTTTCTCTACTTCACTGCATTACAGACGGTCTATTAAAAAAACATATGAAAAGGATGACACATGCACACAAACTCATCTCTTTCTTTTGAATCTCAACCACTAGAAGGAGAGAAAGCAATTATGACATTTGAGTAATAATGTTTTTTACAATACACTTCCCAGCTTTCAAAGATGTAAAACCATATCCTCTCTGAGAAAATAAGCATACAAGAGGCAGATTATTTATAATGGTTGTGTGCAGAGTTTATCTCATCTCTGCAGCTAAACAATTCACACTCCATCTCAGGGCATTGAGGATAAAGGACCCTCTGCAGAGGCCACACAGGCAGTAAGATTAATCAGTCCCTTGTCAACACAACGGTGGCTTTAGCCCTGGAAAGTGGAGGAAATCAAGTCATCAAATCAAGAGCCACACTATGAGCATAACTGACTCGAAGAGGGGCAGTTATGAGATGTTTTGTCAGATATTTACAAAAAAGGCAGATAGACTTTTAAACTCTCTGCTTGCATCAAGAAACACGTCAACAACCAACATGATGTCTGCCAAATGTAAACTTTTCAGTGCTTGTGATGGTGAGGAGAGCTTCAGATTAGTTTTGTAAACAAAAGAGAGATACTGTTACTAAATGGTGGGGAATACATCAAGTCTTGATGTTTCAGTGCATATGTCAACAAAGTAACTTCAGAAAGGAAGAAAAGGAAGCAAGCTGCAAATAAAACAGCAAAGAGATACAAAACAAACTCATCTATTTATTTAACTCAGCACTAGAAGTGTTTTCAAAGCACCTGAGACAGAACAATGGCAAGGATTTAGAAGAGATGGAAAATTTAATTAAAAGTATGGGAAAGTGTTGGGTTTTTTTTGCATGTGGTTAGTTATGTAACAACTTGTTACTATCCCCTTACATGTAAGCGATGTTCTGATTTGTGTCTGAAAAACAATTTAAATGACTGAACTAGGGGCGCTGGTTTAACTCAGGCTCAACTCCCGGTCTGCTGATCACTTGGTGCATGTCATCCCCCACTCTCTAATCCCCACATTTCCTGTCTCTCTTTAGCTAACCTATCTAATAAAGGCAAAAAAGGAAGACTAAGCTAGCAATTCTATTTATTTTCTACTGTCTAACTCTTGCATACTATTAAGTTCGAAATAAGGTGGCTATCAGGGTTGTACAATAATACGCTGCCTGAAAAGTTTAAGACCTGGACCATAAAGCACAAAATCCCACATTTGTGCCTTGCCGAGGAACATTGTTGCAAGTAATTCCCAATCTCTCTCTCTCCACCTTGATTTCCTTTCACCTCTCTACTGTACACTCTCTAACAAAGGCATAAAATCCCCCCTAAATCATTATTAAATAAATATGACATAATTATGACACAAATCCATTGTGAGACAATCAGGTGAGAGAAGAAGACAGCAGTGGTGGATGAAAGGTAAGCAAGCTACAGTGAATTTCCAGCATGAGGAAGAACAAAAAGACATGTGGGTGAATGGAGATGTGTGACTTTTTATGGTAAATAACATGAAGAATTGTACAATATTATATTGGACAAAAAAAATGTATACATATATATCTATATAATTGTTGGAAATGCAGATTACCTGTATTATCTGAGTATTATAATGAGCTCTGTGGCCGCCGGGGAAGTGTTGGTTGTGTGTCATATCCACTGATTTGCATTTAAACAGCATGTATTTAAAAACAAAAACCAACACATTTTATATACTATGTACAAGATAGAATTTAATTTAAATAAGTGTGAATTATAAAAAGACAGAAAAAAACAGTATATGATTAGCAGTTATTCCTGAAGAAAAAAAGGCAGCACTTTATGTGTTCCTAAAGTCAAGATAGTTCATAAATATATTTCTGCTATATATTTGTATTCAATCCAGATGTCAACAGTTGGAAACAAATTCTGCGTCTTACTTTCGGGCATCAGTGTTTGTTATTCAAGAACAATTCCATGTGAAAACACTTCAATGTTTTCTGATGTATAATAAAAGAATAAAAAACAATAAAAAAAATTCATTCATACACTAAGATATCATTCAAAGGCATATAAAGAGACAGTGTGTCACAGTGACCAAAGCAGTCTGCTCAGTAGGATCAAGACAAAAAGAGAAAATCATTGATCAGTATCTTTCTCTGAGAGTGAGACATTAAATCGCATTAAACACAGGTAACATCTGTGCAGGAGGAAAGCTCTGAATATGAGGGATGAACCGTTTTATAAAATATCAAGTGACCAGTATTTTGATCTATTGTTGCTGGTGGATTTTACCTGAGTGGATTACATTCAGCTGCTTTCCTTGTATGGCTCAAGTTGCCCTCTGTAGGACAAAAAAGGAACATCTAGTTTGCACTTTTCTAAAGACACAAAGACAAGACAACAAGACAACACTTCCTCTTGACTCTGAATAACAGACAGGTTTTGTGGACTAGACAGCTACAGGATGGACGAGTGCTGGAGCTGCCACTGGTGCAGCAGGAGGAGAAGCTTTTCCTTTGTAGCCCAGAGTCAGGATGTGCTTCTGCAGATGTGTGATCCACTGCTCTTGGACAGACAGAGGTCCATGAAACACCTCTTCACAGAACCTAAACGACAGCAAAAAGATGAAAGTTTTATCTGAACTGCTCTAAAAAGGAGACACAATTTTTTTGATAATGTTGTTATTCCACAAAATGCCTCTGGTGAATGTCTGGGCTTTTTAAAAAGAAGAAAAAAGTGTTCATCATTTATCACTGTAATTTTATCATGGATATTAAAGAATTAATTATGATCAATGTTTTATTGTCAAAATAATCCTTATTGACATGCTCTTTCTCTGGATCCTGTGTGTTTCCTCAGTATCTTTTCAATCATATAATCACCTGAAAGTAAGAATTGTTCAGTTTTCCTAATCCTTTTACAGGAGAAGCTCTCATAACACTTGCATATTTACATATTTAATTTGAGGCATCTGTAAAAAAGGTGACATGTTACAAACATTTTTGTTGGTAGAAATGACATTAAAATAATAAAAAAACTGATTTATCTTTAGTTTAGTTAAAGATATCATCAGTATTTCCTTTTTATCTACAGGTTCATTTCTCCTGGTTAAAATTGTTTTGTGACTGGTGGAAATATAATTTCATATTTGAGTTGACCACAGTTAAATTTCTGACCAAAATGTATATTTTGTATCTTCTTGTTTTAAAATGTTCATTGAAGCAAATCTGGGTGTTTTTTGGTTTGAAGTCCCTTATTACACTTTGTAATGAAAGCTGTTGTAAGTTAAGTCTGAATTTTATTGACATACTGTCTTCAGTTATTTTTTGGACCTTTTACCTTTATTAGGACAGCTGAAGAGAGACAGGAAATGTGGTGAGGAGAGAGAGGAAGATGACATGCACCAAATGATCACAGGTCGGGAATCGAACCTGCGATCAGTGCAACAAGGACAGTAGCCTCTGCACATGGGGCGCCCGCTCCACCAACTGAGCCAAACCAGCGCACCAAAATACTGGCTTTTATGAAGGACGAGAGCTGGCGGATATTTAATTTTATCCATTAATTCTAATTTTAGGTTGAGTACAATGTTTTGCAGTCACAGGACAGTTCTCTCCAAACACAGGTAATATGTTCGAGGTCATTGCATGTGCTAGCGCTAAGGCACTGGCTCCAAAGTAGTCTTGAAAAGGTTTAGTTTTTCCACGTCCAACATCAAGCAAACCATTATCCACTCTAAAGTTTGTCTAAAGTCTGAGGCAACTACAGTATAAGCAGCAGCATAATTAATTCACCTTAGTATCTCAAACTGTCACTGCAAGTTGCAAGAGACATTAGCAGCCTGCTAAAAAGCTGATTATAGTAGAGACATCAAATGAATTAAAATCAATAATTCGGGGTGTCGGTTTGGGTAGAGTAGGTGCCCCATACACAGGGATTACAGTCCTCGAATGAAAAAGCCACAGGTTCGACTCCTGCCCTCGGCACCTTGCTGCATGTTCTCCCTACTCTTTTCTTCCAATACTGTCACTATTCAGCTGTCTTATAAAGAAAGGCAAAATAGCCCAAAAAATTATTTTAAAAAATCTTTAAAATAATCAATAATTGCATGTGGGATAAAATAATCTGAGATTTTATTTTCAGGTCATATTGCCCGGATCTATAAAATACATTTTATTTGAACGTTTTCTTTTTTCCTTTCAAATGTTTAAACTCTCTTGGTCAATTTCCCTGCTTTAAAACCTGTTTTTTTTTACTGAATACAATGGAAATTCTTCATATGACTTTATAGACTCACCTGCACTTGAGGGAGTAGATTTTTCCCACCAGTTTGACCAGCGGTTTTAAGGGGGGCTTTGGCAGCATAGCAGGAATGCTACCTGACCGTGTTGGCTGCTGGGAGTTGGTGTCCTGATTCCCTTCCTGTGCAGACACCACATGTTTTGGTGGATGGACCCCTGAAACCACACAGAAAGCTATTAGAGTAACATGCAGAATCAGCTAGAGTATACCTGTATTACGGTGCAGCCCTAGCAGGGAACAGGGACACAGTTGTACTCTGCAATGTCAAAGCTGAAATTATGTATCACACAGCCATAGTCTCTTCCCAACTATCTTCCATCTTACCGCCTCTGGAGCGCACATGGGGGTCGCCGTGGGCTCCAAAAGTCCGCGTGTGGCCTTGTGAGTGTCTTGATGAGCCCAAGTCTTCCCTTCCTTTCTTGTGCTGATGATGCTGCGCCGAAGCCTTCAGGCTGCTGCCGGACACAGGGTCAGAGTTGGGGGATAGTGAGGGCGAAGCAGCAGCTCTCCCAGTCTTAAAGAAAACGGTGGTACAGTGAGTTAGAATTTGAATGCTTAATTCATTGTTTGTGTGTATTCCAGTCTGAATGAGAATTATTTGTAACATATTTTAGAGAACACAGCATACCTTCCTTATGTAAAGGTCTCCTGTTCTATAGCGTCGGGTTATTGCTGCTACCTTGGCAGGGTCCCTCCGGATCAGCTCATTGAGGAGTTCAATTGGCGAACTCGCTCCATCTGCCTTCCATTCTATGATTCCCAGCTGTCTGAGGTGGGCCCTAGCATGACTGGCCAGGGCCTTACGGTTTTCAAAATCAAACCCACAAAGCTCACAGGAAGTGTCTGACACAAAAAAAAACATTGAAAGATTTTTACAGAAGAACCAGAATCTAAATTGCAAGTGACAGAATGGACTAAACTGATCAATTATTGCATTAAATTACAATAAAATTACTTTACAAATTTCCTATCCTGTCTGTTGCCAGCAGCCAAATGTGTGACTACTTATCGTGTAAATTCAGGTCACAAATATATAGTGTCATTTTTAAAAGCCTAATTTTTAGCCTCATGAAAGTTTTGAACAAACTCAACTCAAATAAGAATAAAAGCTGCAAGTAGCTTTGTAGGAGCTTCCGCACCATTGAGAGTGACAGATGACAGTTACAACAACTTCCTGTTTTTTATTGCAAAAAACAAAACTGGGTGAGTCACCACAGCCCTTCCCTTTGATGCAAACTATTCAAAAAAAATGTTTTATTCCAATAGTATTTTCAACAGCTGAGCAACTTTAAGCTGTAAAGAATGAAGAACCTAGCTGTCTGGTCAAGTATGATTATATCTAAAGGCTCAAAATACATCTAAATCTGACATAAATTCAAAATGCAGACTTCCTGTTGGATTTTGTGGATAGCTTCAAGAGACATTTTTGTAGGTCAAGACGTAATTAATGTGCTTACCAAATCTTGTATGTCTAGGTGAAACTTACTGTGGGGGGCTCTTTCATCGAAATCTGGAGCTATTGTTCCATCCCCATATGTGAGACCCAAATCAAAAGTAATATCCATCTCTGATGTGTATTCAAAGTTTCGTGAGATTTTCAAGCATCTCTAAGCTGCCATCATTATGCATTGAAATAAAATAAATCCTTCAGTTACATCAGGGTCCTTGGACTGTTTGGTGCCTAGGTCCTAATTACGAGTGCATTTGCAACTACTTTTAGCTGTGGACTAATAAACTTTTTTTTTTTTTGGTGAGCATGTAGTTCATAACATGTGCCATTGTTTCTACCCGTGTTCTTCTTAGTAAAGAAACAAGTTATAGAGGACATTCTCTGAAACTATTAATAGCTTATCTAATCCTTTACAGTAGTTTTAATGTCTTACCAATGTGTGAGGAGCTGCTCTTGCCGTGCGGGGATTTCACTTTCATAGAAAAATCAAGAGGTGAGATGCAGGGTTTGGTTGCTGCTTCCCCTGAGGGGAGACTGTCTAGAGACCTTTTGGAGCCTTGAGGGATCCACGTGGCTTTGCCGGATGACCCACCTGACTTGGACTCTTTACTGCCTCTCTCACCATGCACC
Organism: Semicossyphus pulcher; assembly: GCF_022749685.1. Classification (NCBI taxonomy): domain Eukaryota; kingdom Metazoa; phylum Chordata; class Actinopteri; order Labriformes; family Labridae; genus Semicossyphus; species Semicossyphus pulcher. The sequence goes on along the minus strand of NW_027211681.1, from coordinate 1,051,404 downwards.
ATGAACTCTTTGAGTAGATCAATTGGTGATGTCTTGATTGACCAGGTGAGGCCAAGCTGGCGCAGGTGGGCACGGGCGTGGCATGATAGGGCTTTGCGGGTCTCGAACAGTTGGCCACAGTAATCACAAATGACTGTAGGTGGGGATTTTGCATCTGTGGAGGATAATGTGATTGTTTCAAGTGAATTTAAGAGAATACATCCAGACTTTGGTCTACATAGAAACTCTAACAGAGAATAAAATGCAGAAAATAAAGGATATATGGAATTTGGTAGACTATGAATCAAAAAATAACCCAACTGGAGCTTGCAATAAAGACCAAACCAAGAGACCAAACCACTAACAACTGGCAACAACTAATTTAATTGTCTAGCTCTCTTCTTTACCTGCACTGAGTGGCTTTGAAAGGTCACAAGCCTCAGGTGATTTCTGTGTAGGAGAGTTGCTGCTATTAATGGATCCCTGCGGTTGATGAGAAACCTCGATCTCCACAGGCTCAGGCTTTGGCTTTCTATGAAGGGGGTCAACTGCAAGTCGAAAGCCTTTCTTAGCTTTTGGGGCCCTGTTAAGAGGAGCTTGAGAAGTGCTCTTGGCAGGGTTCGGAGAGGGGGAAGTGGAGGGAAACGAGGTCCGTGATCCCCCTGGTGCTGGAGACAGAGCCGGGACTGGGAAAGGGACTGAAGATGAGCTGTTTTTTTGGGGGGGGTGTAAGACTTTTAGCATTCCACTGCTGATCAGTTCCTGGAGGGTGTCAATTGCAGAGCTTTTCCCCATCAGGTCAACCACTCCGATCTGCCGTAGGTGAGAGCGTGCGTGGCAGGCCAGGCCTTTACGATTCTCAAACTCCTCCCCACACAGAATACAGGTACAATCCTCTGACACTTTTGGCTGTTTGCCGCGGGGAGACATACCTGGAGAGGACAGGTTAGAGGGGCGCTTGGAGGAGGATCTAGGGGGGCTGTTTGAGGCTGCCTCTTGTTGTTGCTCAATACGTATGGGCTTGAGGTCCTCCTCCTCCATGACCTGATATAGAAGATCAATAGGGCTGCCCTTGATCTCGCTGTCAGGGAATCCAATTTGGCGCAGATGGGCCCGAGCATGACTGGACAGCCCTTTGCGTGTTTCATACCAACAACCACAAAGTTGGCACACATGGACCTCATCGTTGGTGTCTGTAGAATAGATAAGTAAAAGGTAAGCAATCACAAGGACAAAAGGCTTAAAAGTTAACTCAGCAAAAAAAAAAAAAACATTAAATCAATAACTATCTGGTATAAATAGTAATTTTATCACATAAAGTCCATGAGGGGTAAAGCTGTGTTTTGAACATTCAGCTGCATATACATTTCTTTAAAATATTAATTAAGAATTCAGCAATACCTAAGGTAATGGGGGCATCAGTTTCGAGGGGGGCCCACAGTGGCTTGGTTGTAGTTTGGTGCTCTAAGGAAGATGAGCTGCTGCCTTCACTCGATTTAGACTCAGCCAGCCCAACAGTAGAGGGGGATGAGGGGAGGAGAGAGGCTGCTGACTCTTTTAGCCCGGCTGGAGATCCCTGATGAGCCATCTTTTGTGGCGTTGTTATGACTCTACTTCCTGCTTTGTAGAAGGCACTCCTCTCCTCTGGTGTCCTGGACTCCTGCTGGGATGTTTTTTTGGGAGGTGTTGAAGCAAGTAGAGAAGATTCTGCTTTGAAATCGGGGAGGGACCCATCTCTCTCCTGGACTAGCTGGTAGAGGAGGTCAATTGGAGCTCCACTACTTTCTGACAGCGTGACACCGAGTTGTCGCAGATGTAGGCGGGCATGGCTGGAGAGCCCTCTCCTTGTCTCAAAGTATGTCCCACAGACCTCACACATGACTGGCAGATTGTTTGCTGTTGAAAGGTTAAGATGAGAGTTCCTGTCATTCAACTTCATTTACTGTGTCAAGTCAAGAAAAAGAACAAACCTGAGCTTATTTTCTACTGAGCTAACAAACATTAAATATGCTGACAAACAACTTGAATTGAGACTTGACAACATTTTCTTATTTAAAAAATAAGTAAAGTGTCAACAAACACAAATCAACAGGGATGTTTCAATCCTACATTTCCCCCCTCTTTCTAATCTAGGTCTAAATCCAGGTTCTCAATATCTGCTTTACAAAGTACAGATACAAGGATTCTCTTTTTCATTTGAAAATGTTTTGACTCAGGTAACATGAAGACAGAGATTGCACTTGCTTAAATATGTTATCACAGGAAGCTAGGCTTAATACTTTAGTGCAGACCTCACTGTCTTGAGAGCCTTCAGCTACATAATACTGTTTACTTAATAGTTTGGAAAAGCTTAATAGACAATTAAATGCATAAAATAAAGCGTAATGTTTTTGAAAAACAAATTATAGAAACAATTAAAATCAATGGGAAATAATGCAAGGCCTTTTTTCAAGAAGCACATCTATTATTATATAGCATAATAACATCATGAAGGTCAAATGGTGGTGATGAAAATGACATAAAATCAAAGACTATGGAAAACATTTGCACATCAAGGCTGAATGAATGCAACATAAGAAAAGAGGGAATTTGTTCATATAACTTTTCAAAAACCTCTACCTTGTGAATCCATGACTTATAGTTGTGTTGTGGGTTTATTTTCAGAGATGATAAGGTCGATTTCTTGCAGATCCTGTGCACAAGAATGAAGGAAAATGAAATGAATTAAAAATATAAACCCGCTTTAAAAATGAATTGTGATAATTTGTGTTATAGTGTTACAGATCATAAAAATAGTAATGTAGTAAAGATAGTTGCCGTTAAGATACACCCTTACAGCCTTTAGAGTTCACGTTACATCGCATATTGCAAGCGCTATTAACTATTAGTGAAACATCTCTAAGTCTCATTTTATATTTCATATTTTAACAAAGTATACAATGGACCAAAAACAATAAACATATTGTAAAATTGTAAGTGGCTGAAACATCCTGTAAGTTAAAGCTTTAAAAGCTAATTTACGATACCTCTGCTGCACTCTTTGTTTTGCTCTGGGGGAATGCTAATGTTAGCTGCATGCTAGCTCAAATTAAATGTAATAAAAAAGAAAAGGGTAAAAAAGCGCCTATTTACACACCTCACTCCCCGGATCGGAGACCCAACTACGATTGTTAGATAAAGATAAAAGATTATTTACCTAGAAGCTTGAACAAACTGCCTCTGTACATCTGTTTCACTCCAATTGACAAGCTTAACGGAAGTAATTGTCTATACGTTTCCGGTGCTTTGGTTTTTGTTGTTTCAAAATAAAACCCTCAGGCTAAAGCCCTCCATTGGCTCCCCATCGAGCAATAATTAAAAAGCTCAACTTTACACCAGAATTAAACATGTTTGCAGCCTGAAGAACTGTTTTGGTGTCAATTGCATTTTTTCTATTCATGACAACTGCATGTGGGGTAATTTATAACTCACCTGTTTAAATTGTATTAAGACCTAAGTTGAGTGACAGGTGGGAGCATCAGACTGTCCGCTTGGTGTTATTTCAGCTAATTCAGTCATCAAACTTAACCTCTTTGTGCTGTTGCTGCCTTTTTTCATGGTAAAATTAGAAAAATAAAATGCCTTGCTGTGTGGTTTATGTCACCAACAGACTGTCGAAGAAGTCAGTGCTCCAGCTTTTTTGGTGAGGGAAATTCTAGCATTAGTTTTATGAAGAGAAAACAATGATCGACATCATCGTGGCTACGTTCATTATGTATACAGTCTATGGCCAAAACACCAGGTGACAAAATGTTCCCCCTTGAGACCAACGTCAAATAAAGGCAGGGGCTTCTAAGTATTCCACTAAATACTAGACATTACTATGTCTTTTTTCAGCGTCCACGCCAAGCCCATGTGGACGTCAGCCCCTAGAAGGTCAGCCCGGCTGTGGAGCTACTCATGCAAGAAGGTGCCTCTTCCTCTTCTTCTTCCTCCTCCCCCTTGTAAATTTGTAAATTGGTTTGGATGATTTGGTGGCGAGTAAACCACTGAGGTGAAAAGGAAATCTTCTTTGTTGTAACTTTGTTTTAAATCATTGGTAGCTACACTGTGGTTAAAAGCTACTTTACTCACCAGAAGTGTTGAAAGTAACCAAAATTTGTACTTGAGTCACAGTATCAAGTAGTGGTAAATGTCAACATTACAGTGACTTCTTGAGAAGGATTATAAGAATTTATTTTGAAAAAAGCCTGAAAACCTCACTTTGATTTGCTAGAGAAGAAGAGAACAACATCATAGTTTTTGAATTTTGAAGAGTCAGCTTTAACTTTTCATTCTCCTTGAAAAGTTGTTTACCTCAAGCTGCTGATACCTATTTCATCGACCAAAAGTGGAGGCTGCAGTGTTATTTGACAAGTTTGTGCTGACCAATAAGTCTACTTTCACAGGCACCAATCTGCTTGAACTCAAAAACCAATCTTCTGTTCTGCTCTCTGAAGGTTAACATGCACCTTGATTAACCTTCTCCACTGAGTGTGAAGTCTGGACATATTGTAGCAGAATGCCCTGTGTTGAGTGAGGACAAGAAATAATGCTAAGCCTAATGCAAGGTTAAAACTGTGTAGTTCCTTTAAGTTGAAGTGAATTCTCCCCCATGAGGAGAATCACCTTGTTCCTAAACCTCACCAATAAAGGTTCAACCTGTCCTCAACTTATCTGTTTGAAAACTTTTGTTTGAAGTTCAAAACATGTATACAATTCTTAAAACGACAGCATAAAAAAATGCATGTAGTTAATTTTCATTCATAAATACAAAGACAACAGAGCAGTCTTTCAAACAAAGCCAGGCTACTGAGTGTGTGTTGTGTGTGTTGTGTGGGTGTGTGTTATGAGTAGGTGTTCTGTGTGGTTCTACTGAGGTGAAGTCTAAGGGGCAGATGGATGGGTCAGTAATGTTCTAATAATAAAAGTTGTATGACAAAGATAATAAACAGATACATATGTAATACATAAGAGATTTTTTTCATTTGAATAGAACATTTATTTATAATATATATATTTATATTTTATAACTATGAGCTTTACCCACACACGGACCCTCTCTGTATACTTCATGTGCCTGTACAGTTCATGCATTTACATGTATAAACTGTATAAAAGTAGTATGCAGTATGTATTTATATTATGAATTGATTTAAATATATTTGTACATATCTGTAAGCCAACCATTAAAATTGTTAATATCAATATGAATTTCTCTTTTTCCGTGTATGTTGTAGTATATATGTGTGTGTGTGTGTGCCTTTATGCCTGCATGTGTGTGTGTGTGAGTGTGTGTGTGTGTGTGTGTTTGTGTGTGTTTGTGTGTATCCACCATGAGCAGTAGCAAGGAAGAACTTCGTTTTACAGTTTTTTCCAATTGCTAACACAATAAAATGACATGCATAGCACAATTATTTAAACTGACACACAGAGAGCAAAACCTCTTCTCAATTCTCCAAAACTCTAAACACACATTTTGCAATTCAAAATGGCACTTGCATTGAACACGCTTCTCTGCATACGACACAACAATCTGACATACAGTCCCATGTTTGCCATTTCAAAACACTGCCATTCAAAATGACACTACATGAGCTAATTGGCCAATATATGTGCCACCTGGCCAAACACCTCAATGGTTAATTGTTACCACTTCAATCAGGAAGTAAGCACTATAAAAAAGACCACAGGTGAGCACCTTTTTTTTTTACAACAAAGGAAGACGTTGCAGAGAGAGGTAGAGGAAGAGGGAGGGTGAGAATGAGAGAGGGAGGAAGAGTGAGAGGTAGGGGTAGAGCTGGTAGAGGAGTTAATGGCCAAAGAAGTCAACAACTTTCAAATGAAATCAGTGCAACCTTAGTTGATCATGTCATCAACCATGGGCTGACAATGCGAGAGGCTGGTCAGAGAGTGCAGCCCAACTTGAGCCGTTTTACTGTCGCCCGTGTCATCCGGACATAAAGACTGGAGTACAGGTATGTAACCACAATTTCTTTCACACGTGTACATGTAGTACACCCCATGTCATAGTGTATCAGTTGGGTGACACCTGTTTACTTCATGAATGGCTGATGTCATACACTAACTGTACAAGTTTTCTGTACAATTTACTCTACTGTGGGTGAAATATCTTTAGGCTGCATTGTCCAAGCCCTATTTTTTTGTATTGTTGTTTTTCTAAAGGACTGAGAGACGCAACCATGGTGAAGGAAGTGGCCAAATGATCACCGGGATACAGGAGGCTGCCATTGTAAACTTGGTTTTGGAAAATAATGAAATCAGATTACGAGAAATTCAAAGCCACATCATCCAAGACAACACCATATTCAACAACATTCAACGAGTCAGTCTGTCCACATTGGCTCGCATTCTCAAGCGAAACCAAATCAGAATGAAACAACTTTACGGTGCCTTTTGAGAGAAACTCTTGAAGAAACCAAGAGCTCAGACAAGCATATGTGGATGTAAGTACAATATTGACTGCAGTACACTACACGCAACATTGTTTCCCAGTGTACTGGATAACACCATATTGACAGTTTTTTGTTCTTTGTTTTCAGGGAGTACTGGAAATGGATGCTCATGCAATCCCACATGAGTTCATCTTTATAGATGAGGCTGGGTTCAACCTAGCAAAGACCAGAAGAAGGGGGAAGAAACGTCATTGGCCACAGAGCCATTATAGATGTTTCTGGCCAACGTGGTGGGAACATCACAATGTGCTCCGCCATCTCCAATACGCATGGTGTCCTCCACCATCATGCCAACCTTGGACCATACAACACAGCCCATTCTCACATTTCTGGGCAGACTCCACAACATTCTCATACCACCAGAGCGTATGAATGATGCAGACCATCAAAGAAACCGGTACTTTGTCATATGGGACAACGTGAGCTTTCACCTCCCACCATACTCACCATTTCTGAACCCCATAGAAGAGTTCTTTTCGGCATGGCGGTGGAAGGTATAAGACTGGCAGCCCTTTGTGCGCATGCCTCTTGTGCAGGCTATGGAAGAGGCATGTGATGAAATTGATGTGGGTGCAATTCAGGGATGGATACGGCACTCAAGGCGCTTCCTCCCTCGATGTCTGGCAAGGGAAGATATTGCCTGTGATGTGGACGAGGCGCTGTGGCCAGACCCAGCACTGACTTGTTTGGTGAAAAATTAAAAAATATATGTTTCAACAGCATGTGTGTGTGTATCTGCAAATATTTCTGTCATGTGAACAATCTTGTTCACATGCAATCTTGAACAATGTGAAGAATTGAACAATGTGAAGAATTTTCTACAATTTGAACTATTTTAGTATTATGGCAAAGCAAAGACGAGAGTGCTTTTCATTATGCCCAACAGTGTGCAGTTGGTTAGACAAAAATCTGGTAATATGAATGAAGTAAGCGCCATTTGGTGCAAAAGTTTGATTTTGATAATGCTATATGTAGTTTTGGTTGCAGTGCTTCATTTTGCAGGATATATGAGGTATTTTGTAGTTTGGGTGTGTGGTTTTGTGAATTGTGTTAAGTATTTTGATAAAACCAGCCTAGTTTGCAAAATTGTGTTTTAGCAATTGGAAAAAACTGTTACAGGCTGAAACTTTGAGCAGAACCATGTTGAACAGCCATCTACCTCGACTGAATGGACCGAAAATGGGATAGAGGGAGATGCAGGATAGAGACGGACAAAGAGAGCAACAACAACAACAACAACAACAACAACAACAACAACAACATATAATCCAGATTTAAGGTTTAAGTATGTCACTACTTGTATATGTGTGTGTGTGTGTGTGTGTGTGTGTGTGTTTGTGTGTGTGTGTACGTAAGTATGTGTGTATATATGTGTGCATGCATGTGTGTGTGTGTGTGTGTGTGTGTGTGTGTGTGTGTATGGGTGTGTATGTGTGTGTGTGCATGTTTGTTTATACGTGTACATGCATGTATCTGTGTACATATGTATGTATGTGTATGCATGCATGCACCTGAGTATGGATAAAGATTTCAATGGTAAACCAACAATAAAAACAATAATGAAAAAAATAATACTAATAATAATACTAGTAATAATAACAATAATAACAATAGTTGTTATTATCATTATGATTATTATAATAATTATTATTATTATAAGGAGAGGGGATCTAATCAGATCAGGTTTGTCAGATATGGATGTGTGTCAGAATGTGATATTATTTTAAGCCTAAGCATTTGGTCAAACATCTGGGGTCCGTTTCACAAAGCAGGTTCAACAAACTCTGAGTCTAACCCTGAACTCTGAGTTGATCTACTCTGAGATAGGAAACTCTGAGTTTTCGGTTCCAGAACAGCTGATCAGAGTTAGTTCAATCAACTCTGAGTAGGTTCAGCCAGAGTTAAGTACGTGCACGCTGACTATCAAAAGCCAGCATTAATGGAGCCCCGATACCACGATTCACCATGGCAACGGTACACAAAAAGAGCAGAACAGGCTCATGGCTGAACCTCACTTCAATCATATTTTCAATATCAAACTAATGAAATATCATTCAGTGGCTGTTTTAATGTGCGTCAGCTTTATCCCATGATGCTGACTTCACATACATTATAATTTATGTTGATTAAACTGAATTGTGTTAGTTTAGAAAAAAAATCCAATAACTTCTTAAACGTCTTATTTGAGTGCTCTTGGCAGTAGTGGTGGAAAAATCTAAAAGTTATGACTTTGACACAGATTTGTCTTTTGATTTTTTTTATCATAATTATAAAATACTTTTGCAAAGGGGTCAGAGCAGCACAGAGACGCAACATTTCTTTTTTTTAAATTTGTAACCGCTCAAACACGCGTCAGACGGGCTGAATAAATGAGTAAGTCGAATGAGGGTTTTTTGTATTCTAGAGGGAGGAGACAGAGCGAAACTCTGAGTTTCCTGAAGAAAACCTGCTCCCGACCAGGTTAGGTTCATAGAGTCTGTTAGTACGGTAACTGACCGAGAGCTTAAGTTACCTCTCTCTGTGAAACAGGCTAGAGTTACCCCTCTTATCTGGTTTGAGTTACCTCCCTTTGTGAAACGGAAAACTCAGAGTTTCCCTCATTTCAGGGTTAACAGACTCAGAGTTTTCAATTAACCTGCTTTGTGAAACGGTACCCCAATGCAAAGAGTTTAAATCATGACGTTTTCTAAGAATTTCCCCTTAAAGTTAATACTAGATCCTGGTAACAATAAAAGTTATTCACAAAGCATCTCAGTCCTTAAGAGAGCTCTTAAAGTGAGAAACAGTTAGGAGTAGAGAGGAGGACTTTTAAGAGGCTTAAGAGTTTCTCAAGCAGGGGAGAAAATGGAGAGATAAGAGAAATGTTCTCCAAACAATGAGTGACAGTGAGCTAATTAAATGCTACAGATTGGATTGTGAAGGAATCACGTTGAGAGGGAGATCTTATTAGCATTGCTATCTCCCTCTCAACGTGATATTGCCAGAATATGGCAATGCCAAGCCACCGGGAGCAATTTGGGGTTCAGTGTCTTGCCCAAGGACACTTCGGCATGTAGCCTGGGGGAGCAGGGGATCAAGCCTCCGACCTTCCGATTGAAGGACGACCGACTCTACCACTGAGCCACAGCCGCCCCATGTTGTAACGCAATGTGTTTCTTTTCCACTGAATGTTGAAAGTGCCACACTAGTGAGCACAACCAGAGGGAAAGATGCATTTATCTGCTGCGCGGTGTTCTGCCATGCCTGCCTCTTGGTTTGAACTGTAACACTGGGAATTTATGTATTAAAATAAGTAAACGCTGTTCCTCCGTCCAGTTGGGTTTTCTGGTTCTCCTTGTTAATGTCAAGCAATGCAGCATCTAATAACCTATAGCCTGGCCAACATTCACAGAATTGATGAAAGATAAGCCATTTTCCTCATTAATATCAATTAGATTAAGTACTAAAGTTACCAGCATGGCAAATAAACATGATCAAATAAATATAACTATCAGCATGTGAAGAGGCTACTGCGCAAATGAGTACGTGTTTTCAACATGTTATAGGCTGTATACTTTAAAGTATGACTTACAATTTATTCGACAGAGATGTTCATTACATAAAATAATGTTCATGATGACACAATGTCTACCTAGATTCTATGATTAGGCTGATCAATTTCACTGTCCTTCTATGCCCATTATCACTAAGAGAGCTTTTTTTTTGGATCAACCAACTACAGCTTTTGAAAGAATGTGTCATACCTAGCAACGGGGTCAACCATGCCTCCTCACAAAGATAAAAGTTTCTGTCCCTTCCTTGCTCAGAGTTGCTCTGCGAGTGTTCCTAAATCACTCCTAAGCTAGGACTCCTTGCTAGAGGTTTTTTAAGCTAAGTTAGGAGCTCTCTGAAAGTATTCTCAGAATTTTGGGAATCTGCGCCCTGGACTTTAAATGTGGGTAGGTCTTTTGTTTAGTGTCACTTTTGTGATGTATTGACTTAATACGACAATGACATCTACGACATCGACGTTTTGGGTGTTTGTCATCATTCACAGAAGGAAACCCAATATTTGTCAAGTCTGGATGCTTGTTCTCCTTGGTAGCAGGAAGATGACTTTGAGACAGTCGAACCGCATGGTGCTGCTGGTTTCGATTTTTTTGGGCGATTTCCATTACCCACGGAAGGAGACCCAATATTTCTTGTACATAGGGACTTCTTCTTGTATGTGTCTCTAAAACAACGAAGAGCCACTGAAGCAGGAGGATAACGCCCAGGCAATCAAACCACTTGGGGCTGCTGGTTTGTTTTTTTGGGCCATTTTTATTATTAAGGTGAGGAGACCCAGTGTTCTTCATATATGGGGGCATCTTCTTCCTGTGGGTGTCTCCAAAATGACAAAGAGCCCCTGGAGCAGGAGGATAAACTAAGGCAAGCAATTCACCTGGGGACGCTGGTTTAGGCCATTATCTTACCCACGGAAGGAGACCCAATATTTTGTATATATGGGGACTTCCTCTTCTTGTGGGTGTCTCGAAAATGAGGTAGAGCCCCTGGAGCAGGAGGATAACACTGTGGCAAATAACCCAAACGGGGCTGCTTGTTTGAATTTTTTGGGCCATTGTCATTATTCATGTAAGGAGACCCAACATTTCTCATACATTGGGACTTCCTCTTCTTGTGGGTGTCTCCAAAATTATGAAGAGCCTCTGCAGCAGGGCGATGAGGCAGAGGCGATGGAATGGATGTTTCAGGTCCTTGTCATTCTGGCAAGGAAACCCACTCTTTTTCATATAAAGACAAAATTACGAGGCCCTGCAGTTGAAGGATGATGAAGAGACAATACAAACACCTGTTCAATCAGCATCTGCATACAAACCATGAAAACAACAATGAAGTATCTGAAATGTCCTCATCATCCATAGAAGGAGACTCAATGTTCATCTTATCAGGGTAAATCTTGTCCTGGGTATCTTTAGTACGAAGCAGAGCCACAGCAGAACAAGTACTTGGAGGCAATAAGTACTGCTGAGTCAACAACAGAGGATCTGAAATGTCCTCATCATCCATAGGAGACTCAATGTTCTTCTTATCAGGGTACTTCTTGTCCTTAGTGTCTAGAGGCAAATGATCTCCTCATCAGTGGAAGGAGGCCCACTGTCTTTAAATTCGGGGTTCTTCTTTTCATGAATGTCTCCAATATGAAGAGTCTCGGCAGGAGGTTGACTTGGAGGCAATGAAATCTCCTGGGGCAACTGGTTTGTATCCTATGTATCACTGTCCTCATCCAAGGAAGAAATTCCAGCCTTGATTAAATCTGGGTTCTTCTCCTCAGTATGCCCAGTGTCCAACACAGTGTCAGCTGGTGGAGGGCTTGAAGGTGATGGATTGTCAGCCAGCTGACTTAGGGACTTCTTTTCATTAGAGTTGCTCACATGTGCAGCATCATCAGGTTGAAGACTTGGAGGAGGGGGGACTTCACAAGTCATAACACTGAGATGCTGGAGCATCAGTATGGCAACACCAATTGTCTTTCAGATATTGGTTCTTCTTCTCACATCCAATCCGAAGGTCATCATCAGATGGTTGGTGGCTTGGAGGTAGAGGTAGTAGATCCTCCTGAGGTATCAGCCTGGGAAGCCATGCAGGAATGTTATCATCCAGAGAACAAAACTTGAGGCTTGGAGAAAGTGCATCTTCTGGGATAATGTCTGGATGCTTTGTATCCATGCTGTTATCAAGAGAAGGAAATGTGTTTGTATGTTTGTCATGTCTGGGTACATCTTCTCATCAGACCCCATATCCAGCAGGTCATCAGCAGCTGTAGGACTTGGAGGCAGATGAATCTCTGTTAGCAGACTGAGGGGCTTGGACCAGGCACTTCTTCTTTCACAGCAAGAAACAGGCAAGGCAAATCTGCAGGTTGAGGACATCGAACCTCAGAAGCCCTTGTGTTTAGATCCTGGGACAGAAAAAAGGCCACTTCATCATCCACTGACGGAAACCCTACATCAGATAAATGCGGGCATTGCTTTTGAATAGGTGGAGGTAGCGGATTTGGAGGCCAAGAGACCTCATCTGGCAGGTCCTCTAGGTCGCTGTCTTTTGGCCGTGGAACCTCCTCAGCAGGGAAGTAGCGATACATCCTTGGTGCAGGAGTTGTCATGTCTGCCTGTTAAAAAAATTGTTTTGGATTTTCTCAGACCAAAGATCCTTGCTGGATTTGGTTTTACAGTTGCTAGTAGTTAAGTTGGACTTAACAAATATATTTAAAGGCTGCATGTGTCCCATTTGTCCTTCCAACATACAGTATATCTTGTAGCTAGTACTAAAACAATGTTTTTAAGGTCAATCAACTGAAACATAAGGTTTTCATCCAATGCATTTTTTTATTAAGTTTTATACAATTAGAGTTTGACAACAGGTTCCATACAAATGAATGAAGTACAACCCACATGTTTTGGGTATTTATTTTATTAACCAACAGAGCATTGATTCAGTTAACATTTTGGTGCTCTTAGTCCCACTCTCTGATCCAACCATCTTACAAAACAAGTGCTGATGTAAACATTAATTTAGCAGTTAAAATTTTAGAAAACCTTAATTCATGCTACAAAATTCTGTGTTTGTGTAGTGTTTGTCTTTAGTTTGTTCTTTAGCATGTGTAACTTGGTCTGTACTGGAGAGTCTTTAAGCATCCAGTGAAAGGGGGAGCTTAAGTACTTTCAGTTCATAAATCACACCCATTAAGAGTGCACATACAGAGGGGATGTCTCCCAAATGACACAGAACTTCAACACCCTCCATGGCTGGAGGTGCGGTCGCATTCCCTCGCTTAACACTGGTGCGGTAAATACAAAGGATAACTTGACCAATCTCCTGCTGAACAGCTGCAGCATCACAATTCTTCACAATGGAGACAAAGAAGAGACACAACCAAACTATGAAATCACAAACAGATTTTCCAGAATTAAAAAACAAAGCATTTGCATTTAAGGTTTCCCTCATGATTTCAAAAAAATTTTTGTGATACCTCAAACAGTGCTATGTGTATAAAAATAACAATGGGAAGTATTGTTGGGTAAATCCATCAAACATCAAAAATATAATTTTGTAATATTTCTTATACACATATCGACGCCTAATAAGGAAACACCTGCAATCACATGAAATGCAATTTAACAGCCTGCCCTATATTTTGACTAATGACTAAGCTTACAGGTTTTCAGTTTTTTTTTACTATTGTCGATTGTTTCAAGTGTTTCCAATATTTGTGGCTGCTGGCTTGGGGCTAATTTCCCACCATGCTCTACCCCTACCAGCTAGGACCTCAGTATAAAGCATTGAGCCAAATTACCATATTTCTGACAATGTAAGCAAAAACTAAAGCATAAACATTTTTTAATGTGTTTATAAACATTATAAAAGTAGACCATATGGCATTTGTTGTATTGGACTGAATTAGGTTGCACAGGTATTCTATTATTAAACTACTATTAAAATGGCCAGGTATTCTTTAAAGACGATCTCAGGTCTTCTTCTCATCAATACAAAGAGCACTGTGGATGCACCCCCTCGTCTATTCACCATTACATTCGAGAGAGATATATATACTTTACCTCATATTGCTATAAGCATATGAAAGATATTACATCCTAACTGTTAGCATGTACTCAATAACCAAATAATCATTACATGGAGATTAATACCTTGTCAAACAAGGTTACCAAATGTCCACATTATAGGTAGGGAAGGGAACGTAATACCATTAAAGTATCTTCCTTCTTTTTAACATCCCTTCAAGCCCTAAAGTGAACTTTTCAAACCTTACCTCCACATCTCTTTCTTAAGGAAAAAAATTAAAACAGAGGCTTCAGCTTTTAGTTTGGATCAGGGAAATGTTGATGTGTTGAATTTGTACAAGTAAAATTTCTATCGATCACAACAAATGTCAGTTTGACTGATCCTTAAACACAGTTACTGTCTCTGATTTGGGTTAAATTTCCAAGTGACAGCAAAAAAATAACTTTTTAAGAAGCAATGGAGCTGCTGTAGAGGCTTAGTGAGCATCATTAGAAACACAATTTTATAATGGCACATTAACAGAGGTGATTGGTTTCTGACTTTGTATTGGTCCTACAGAGCTTGAGACCAACAAGTCAACATCCATTTATAATTCCTTTATTACAAAACATACCTGTGGGACAGGGTCGAAATTATTCTGTTTTTTCTTTTCTGCAGAGCCTCCTTTCTCCTTGAAGAGTGTGATAAGATGAGCAGTGTGTTGGCCATGGTGTGAAAGGAATTTTAAATCAATGGACTTCCGTCTGAAAACATAATGTCCAAAAAACAAATTTTATTGTCATTACCTAGTTTGCTGGAAACTTAGCTTGTAAAACTGTCCTCATAACATGAGCATGCTCAGCAGTGCAGCCTACTACACATCAACTAGGGAGTGGATAAGGGCCATTGTCGAATGTTTGATCTTGTTTTATCATAGACTTAATTCATAGGATATCAAGACTAAAATCAGAGACAGATAGTAACAGTTTTGTATGATACAAACGTGATTTTTTCAGTGTCTGAAACATATTCTACAGGTATGGACGTTGAAGCTGTAGGGAAAAGTACAGTGGCCTACAAGGGTAAACGTGCTCCAATAGCCCAAAAAATTTACATTTGGAGAAACCTGCCAATTTAAGAATGCAAATTCTAAAACTCTTAAATTGGTAAAACCATGCAACATTTTTACAATGTAGTTTGAACAATTTTCTGCACTTGAATTGCTGTATCGCTACATTGAAATTGTAGATAAAGTAGACATTAGAGTTGTAAGATAAAGGACTTTGTCCCCGTAAAATACTTCATCTAATAGCTGTCAATATCAAACATTTAATATTGAATTTAAAACAACTGTAGCTAATGGATACTTTTGAGCCAGATTAAATGTTTTGAACAACTGAGCCATAATTACCCACATTTCCTTTTTCTGTGGTAGTGAGGGAAATTTGTCCCACAGCATGCCGCTGTAACTAATACCTAAAACCTTGGGTGCCTCATTTGGCGGTAAGTGTTACTTCATGTTTGTTTAGATCGAGGTCCCACTTAAATGCAGGGTGATTGTCTTTTACTTTGAAGGAAGCTATTTTAACTTCCGGAGGCCGCTGCTGGCTCTGCCTACTTCTTGCGCGCAGCCGTCCCTCCTTAGAGTGCTCTTTTCTCCTGCCAGCAGACTTAATCTCTGCCAAGTTTTCCTCGGCTTTACTTAAAGACAGGTGAGTAAGAAATATAATTTCTTTGTCAAATTTTTTTCTGTCACAATTCACATTATGTCTGCACGGCTCGGCTAGTGGTAGCAACTGTTTAGCCTGCAACTGGAAGAAAGTAAAGAAACCGGTTTACTACATCGACGTTATGCTAACGTTAAGCTAGCTAGCCAGTGCGGGTCAGTTGCTCCCCTCCTTTCTTCGTATTTGGGCCTGTCTCTGGCTCTTTCTTTGTCCCTGTGCTGCAGCTTACAGGAGAGACTGGTCAATG
The DNA here is from genome assembly GCF_022749685.1 of Semicossyphus pulcher. NCBI lineage: Eukaryota > Metazoa > Chordata > Actinopteri > Labriformes > Labridae > Semicossyphus > Semicossyphus pulcher. The sequence goes on along the minus strand of NW_027211681.1, from coordinate 1,035,415 downwards.
CTCCCTCGCTAAGTTCAACTTTTGCTTCTTTTTCCCCTTACGAGAAAGCGTTGGGCAACACTACTGAACTTTGACCAAGCAATATCCTCTGATCGTGCATACCTCTGTAGATCACACAAAAGACATATTATAGCATATTTAGCTTATGTCTGATTTTAAACTATAATCGAGACGAATTAGGTTTTTCTTTTCTTGCATACCCTACTTCTTGTGCCACCTTAATATAGTTATTTCAGGGAAGGAAACACCTCATGGCTGGTGTAGATACCTGGTTGAATAAAATTATGTTTAGGGTTGAAATTTATTCAATCATGCATTTCTATACATCTAAATTGCAATTAATCTGTATAAAACATACGTACACACCTCTTGTAAAAGTGTGTTTGTATCAAACAAGCATCCAGTGTTTGAGATTATCCTGGTTATGTAAGCTTCCTAAACAGGCTATTGTTCCCTGCTGGCTCAACATGACTTGCATGTGACTTAACGTGGTTTGCCTAACTGAACAAGCTTTGGAATAGTGCAACAACTGTCAAAAAAATGCAAAAGCTGGGTGTCTGGTTAAGCCTCAAGCACTTGGTCTTTTTAGTCTAAATGTCTATTTGATCTTTGACATGTTTCCTGAGGGTTTTGTTGCTATCAGAGCCAGTGCCTTAGGCTCCACCCAGCTGAACTTATCTATGACGCTGTATGAGCATCAGGAATTTTCTGGTAGTTTTATGTACCGTCTCTCCCATAGTCTTCTGCCACCACCACCATGTCCTCTGGAAATGCTAAAATCGGCAAGCCTGCCCCAGACTTCACAGCCACAGCTGTAGTGGATGGACAGTTCAAGGACATCAAGCTGTCAAACTACAAAGGTAACAGTGTTGTTTCTTATAGATTTTGCACACCATTAGTTGAAGAAGTATGTGAGTTAGAAGTAGGAGTATGTGTAGTTAATTTTTGTACTGTCTAGACTAAAATTAGGCTAGCTCTTGCTTAAATTTCCTCCATCTGTGCTCTACAGGGAAATACGTGGTCTTCTTTTTCTACCCCCTGGACTTCACATTTGTGTGTCCCACTGAGATTGTGGCTTTCAGTGACAGGGCAGAGGAGTTCCGCAGTATTGGCTGTGAGGTGATCGGCTGCTCCGTGGACTCCCACTTCAGTCACTTGGCATGGTGAGAATATAAGTAAAGTTAGCAGAGCTGCACTAACAAAAACTTTAGTGCGGACCTCACTTTTTTAAGAGCCTTGAGCTGCTCAGCTGTCAAGACATATTTCATTTTGGATTGCTTTAAAATTATTGTTATGGTCACTTTGAGCTTAGTTATATGAAAAGAATAGATCTGCCTAGACTCAGAAGTGACATCATTAAATGACTCTGACAGGACGTCTGTTGCATGCAGTTGTAAGTACACAGTGAAGACTGAGGGTTTTCTGCAGATCTGAAGCAACACCACCCCACTTCTTCAGTTTATCTCCTGTAACTGCTTCTTCTGTATAGTCATGATAAGTCTTGATATGCTGAGAAGTAACGGCTCCTTGATCATGCTGCACTTGCTAGAAGCAATTAAATGCCAAGAGGTCTTTGAAAAGAATAATGAATTACCCAGAAGACTTCTGGGTGTGTTTTATTGTTTTAATCTTTTAGATATTACATTTGTGGGTCTTACCTCAGTTGCACCTCATTCTGATGTCATTGTTAAGGAGCATCTTCATTTGTGTATTGCATTTTTTATATTTAAAAAAAATAGATCTTAGATTTTCAAATGTTGTTTTTCTCAGTTTGCAGCAAAGGTCCTACCATTTTTTTCTTCTGTTTACGTAACTTTAAAGGCTACTTTATCCTGTCTTTGTATCACTACTCAAACCACATATGTCCTTAAAATCCCACTACATACAATGAATCTTGATCTTGGTCTTACACATTCTTGTAAGGTTAGTGCCCTATGTGCACTTTAAACACTAAATGGGTTTTTGATTTGCTAATTACATTTTTATTTTAATCCTACAGGATCAACACGCCAAGGAAGCAGGGAGGTCTGGGTAATATGAAAATCCCCCTAGTGGCCGACCTCACCAAGACAATCGCCGCAGATTACGGTGTACTGAAGGAGGACGACGGCATTGCATACAGGTCAGGCAGACTGCTTATGTCATTTAAATTAAAGGTTCATCTGAAATGCCTGTCATCACTGTCTACAGGGAGCTTGCTGCAATGTAATACTTACTGTGCTCTATGATTACCGCTATGGTGACTAATAAAGCACTAATAGCATTGGGATACTTTATTACACAAAATAATACTTTGGCATCCTTTAACCTGAATTTGTCCCTCCTCAGAGGTCTGTTTGTGATAGACGACAAGGGCATCTTGAGGCAGATCACCATCAATGACTTGCCTGTGGGTCGCTCCGTGGATGAGACTCTGCGCTTGGTCCAGGCCTTCCAGCACACTGACAAATATGGAGAGGGTGAGTAAAATCCCTTTTACAAACCCTAAGTTTCACCCTCTGATATTGCCTAGACCCCCCCCCCCCCCCTTTTTTTTAAACCCTTTATTTCTGCTTTAAAGCTAATATTGAGAGGAAATGCAAAAATCAAGACTGTGTAACCACATACATCAATCATTTTGGTGGCCTTCAGCATGCTGCGACAAGCTTCATCAGTAACTGTTGCTAACATAATTTGTGCGCGTGTGTATGTCGTGATTTAGACATTTAGTTTTGAATAGTTGTAATATGCAAATATGGAGTACTGCTCCTCTCTTTTAGGTTTGATGGACATGCAATAAATCACTGAGATATGAAAATGGTAGTATTTACCTCGGGTATTTTGTGAATGACTGCTGGGTACTTTTAAATCGTGATATGAGCTCATCTATAGCTGTAAACTTTAGAGGGATTAGTTAGTCTGTTGACTTGCATTATTAGTTTAGCCTCCCGGGTATTTACACATGCACTTTGTTCTCAGGGAATGCAAAGTTCAACGTCCATCACTTAACGCCTGAGAGTAAACTTTGTCCTTTTTTTCTCCACACAGTTTGCCCTGCTGGCTGGAAACCAGGAAGCGACACCATCATCCCTGACGTTGACAAGAGCAAAGACTTCTTCTCCAAGCAGTAAATGTGAAGCTCTTGTAGCTGACCTCCTAACCGTAGCACTTGCCTTCAGATAAGAGGTGTCCCAGTGAAGCAGTATCTCATGGCGTCCAATCTAATGTATTAAATCCAAGAAAATTTCAGAAGTTGTTAGACGAATCCTTTAACTGGGTATCTTATCTTTGTACGTCCAGTGTACAATTGGTGGGGCAACCTCATAGTCTCAAGCACTGAAAGTATAGTTTTGTTCCTTTGTTCAGAAAAAGTATTGATTTGTTTTTTTGCTTTGCTGTCAATCATTTGCTACCTTCTTTATTAAAACTGTGGGAAAATGGTGACTGAGTATCAAGACTGATGTACATTATTTTGAACATAATTCCATTTGTGACCTCATGGTGGTGCCATAAAACTTCTTCATAGTGTCCTGGGTGCCTTCCAGTAAAGTGACTTCACAACTTGAAAGTATTATGCCAACAGACATTTTATTAAACTTGGCATTTCAGTGGCGGGCTGTGTGCCTGGCAGAGGATCTACATGCATCACAAGGCTGTGAAGTGTTGGTTAATGTTGGATTTATCGCGGTGGTTGACTCAGCATAACAACCTGGCATTGCCAAATGTCACTGAACTTATTAGGAAAGACTGGATTGTTGGAAATTATTTATACAGACGTGTGACTGTCCCAGCTACAGAGACTGTTCACTGTTTTGAGGACAAAAGGTATCCAAATTAACCATAAAACAAAATTTACAGCATAATAAACATTTTTGTAATATTGGATGGCACAAGTAACTAGTCTGTGTTATTTACCGACTTAGACACATTGTGTCTATAAAACTGGTAAAATGCGTAATTACGGTGTTGTTTGTGGATCTTTGATAGAATGTGCCACTCAATCCAACATTAGCTCTTCTAGTTGTTGGCATAATGGCTTGTTATTTCAAACTTGCCCTTAACCGTAAACTAATCTATTCTGGGTGTTTATCTGGAACTTCTTTCGACCACTTTTCCTGAACAAGTGTTCTCACGAATTGTTTTGGGAAATTGAAAGCACAACGGGGAAACTCCCCTAACTCGAATATACCGCTCATTGACAAATAACACATTTACACACACACTGCGGTCTGAAGGGGAGAGCGCAGCTCCTCTGACGGGCAGTGTAGGAGGGAGTTCCCGGAAACCTTTTCGTGATCTGACGTTTGCGAGCAAAATTTACCATATATGGACTGACGTATGTACGTCAGTAGGGAAACAATCCTACGCTGGGACGTCTCCAACGTCAAACTGCTGCTGTAAACTTGTAGTGTGGTTATGTTAACGAGAATATGCTGTGAAAAGCCCAAAGAGCTGACATTTTTAAATACACAAAACTTCAAGAAGAAACAACACATATTTCTGAATTTCATAATTTCATTTACTTAAATATATACTGTACAAGTAAAAAAAAAAAAAAAGACAGGCTCAACCTGACAAACGCAAATAACTTACATAACAATGCATCACAAATAGCTATTAAAGTAAAATGTAAACAGGCAAAGCCAGGAGGAGCCTTTTTTAAACGTATTCAAAAATGCCCGAAGTGTTTAAGTCTTTTATGATTTCTGTGCCGGCTGCAGTTCTGTCAGCCAAAGAAACCATTATGATCCAGTTCTTTGAAAAGACATTGTTCATTGTATTGTCAGTGCAGTTTTTGTCCAGTGTTTTAAAAGTGCATTGTTTCTTCAGTAAGACTTCACTTTGGGCGCTAACATGAGCTGGCAGCCACTGCTCACATGTGTCATCACTTTCTGTTTGAGCTGGGCCACCTGCTCTCTCAGTACAGAAGCTGTGCTCGACAGCCCGGCGTTATCTGTTTTAAGCACCTTAACCTTGTCCTCCAGGCGAGCGATGCGCTCCAGCTTGCGCCTCCGACACTTGGAGGCAGCGAGCCTGTTCCTCAGGCGCTTGCGCTCCGCTTTGACCCGCTCCTGGTTCTCCATGTCGATGGGGGACATCGGTGGAGACCCGCTGTCGCTGCTGTGCATGTCAGGGACAGTCTGAGGCTCCTCTTTCAACCCACCGAACCGCTGTGAGTGGATGCCCGCACCTGCCAGAGAGTGCTGGAAATGGTGAGATCCGTGCGCAACGGCTTGAGGGTGCTGGTGGTGGTACTGATGGTGCGGCAGGTAGCTGATAGTAGTGGAGGGATAGCTGGCTGCAGAGGACAGGCTGGGGTTCGTGGTACAACTGTTCAGGGTGGTGTATTCTAGCGCTTCTGGTTGCATGGATGAGCCGAACACCGAGGCTGGAGCTGAGCAGGAAACCCCACCAGTGCCGATGGCGACGTTTGGAGGCGCCATTTGGTTCATCTTGTGCAGGTCGTCCAGCGCTTTCACAAAGCCGTCAGCAAAGCCCTCTTGCTCCTCTGTGATCCCGCGGTTGTACAGGTAATGGGCAGGTGTAGGCGTTGTAGTGATGACCCCGTTGCTGTTCTGTATGATCAGTCGCTCCAGTTCAGGAGAGGCGAGTTTCAGGGAGCCAACGTCCGCCGTCCCGGCTGAATAGAAATCACTTTCGGCGCGCAGGTGCTGGGACTTGAAGTTTGAGTTCCGATATGAATCGGGGAAGTTCAAGTTCATGTTCTGCTTTAGCAGCTTGTAGTCTGGCAGTGCTGCGCCTGGATGGCCATAAGCAGAGAGAAACGAGTCGTCATAAAAAGGCTGTTCCATTATTGTGGACATATTTCAAATCACACAGTCAAATATAAGAGTGCGCTGTAAAGATGATGCTTGGACACCGAGGCGTCAGTGTCCCAATTGATTCAATCTCCGGCACAAAGTCCCGCTGTAGCCTATTATTATACTGAAGATCAAATCTATCAAAACAGAGCAAAACTTCCAAAATAGTGGAACTGTACTGTACCAAGTCGTCGATTTGTACCTTTAGTTGAATTCAAAGCGGAGTCCAGTGACTAATTCAGATGTTTTCATTTCATCCGTGTGTCTTTTCTGCTTTGAAATGAGCTCCACTTTTGTTTCCTGTGAAATGACAAGCGGCCGTGCTGCTCTGCTGTATTTAAATGTTCGGGCTCTGTGAGCGCTCCAACCAGCCTTCTGATTGGTTGTTTCCTCTGTGGTCCCCGCCCCCGGGATGTCAAACACACTTGATGACGTTGTTGCCAGGAACAAGGACTGTAAACAAGACTTGGCCTATTCGGCCTAAGGAAAACTTAACCCAGGTACGCACATAAAATACCCCAGGGGCAAATTCACACTGCTCATAATCAGTAAAGCTAAGAAATCAGTCTGGATGTGTCTCACAGCTCAAACTAAAATAACATGAGCCTCTTCCAGTCTGACCAGCGCGCCAAAAACTCTCCTAAAACCACTTTGCCTTTCTTTTTAACAAGGGACCCATCGCTAAGGATATATAGTCTGGTGCTGAGTCATGCGCTCCTGATATCGGCCTGTCCATATTTGGGTATCCTGGCAAACCAGTTCCTCCCCATCAGGAGCGGGAAGCCAATCCCATCCTGGCGCGCTTCCAGCTCTCCGGGATGTGGGAGGCGGAGGAGGCGCAGTGCTGCGCTACCTTCACCCCGCAGGCAGGGAGAGGATGGGAAGGTGTCGTCTTCAAAGATGCATGAAACATAATGGGTGTCAACAGAGGAAGATCAGGGTATCAGATAGGACATGTATTCATGTGATTAAAAACAACACTTGGATAACAAATCAGATAAAAATCAGACCGACCCAACACTCACTGAGTGATAGAGGCGGTATTCAGATTTTGGCATGAGTCACAGTAGTAAAATCACATGATGGAAATACTGTAATACAAGAAGTCCTGAATTCAAGTATTAAATATATCATTATTCAATTAATAATTAAAGTAGGCTTACTTAAAGTAAAAGTTCATATTCTGTGGCATGGACACTTTTAGAATAGTAAAATTAAGATGGAGATGAAATGACCATACACTTAATATTTAGAAGAATTCATCTTAATTTAATAGTTGTCTGTTTGTTTGTTGTTATTTTAGCTTAAGAGATATTTTGTAAAAATCTGGATTAAAAAGTAATATCATTGACAATCAAATGTAGGAGTAAAAAGAACAAAATTCACTGTGAATCGAGTATAAATTAGCCTCAAATGGAACTACTCAAGCAAACAAGTACCTTAAATGAGAACATGAGTACAGTACCTGAGTTAATCAACTTTTTTCCCACCAGTGTAAGGAGATACTACTCAGCAAACAAGCTCAGTGTTGCTCAGTGTATTTTTTAAAATGCACTGAACTTAGTATGTCCCTATAGAAATTATTGAAGTGTAAACAAATGACTGAACCTTGAAGGTATGTTACAGAGTAAAGACATGTCCGCACTGAACTAAACACCTGTTTGATAGAAAGACATCTTTGTTTTCTCTGTATGGTAATGACCTCTGAATCATTTCCCAGACGGCCATGTGCCCACGCACGTTCATACTGTCGAGTGCGACTTTCCAACCCTCTTACACCTATCCTCAGGTCACGTTTGTGTTTGCGTGTGATGTAACCTTATTATGGTAGCCCCCTTTTCAACAAATGTTTTCATTTTACTGGATTGTAATGTTATTCTAAAATCACTTTAAACATTCCATTAAAGGACTGCTTTAAGTCATTATCATGTGTAACAATGAACAGCTTGCAGTCCATGGAATTTTTTTTCAGGAACGTTTTACATTTTCTTGTATTTACAGTTGTAAAAAGTTGACCTCGTTAATGTCTGGCGTTAGGTATTCCTGCAATTTGAACTGCACTTCAATAAATGAAGGAAACTCACACTTAACAGATTAAAAAAACAGCAGTCACATATGAGGCAGCAGAAGCTGGGATAATATGCAGTTTTTAGTTCCTTCTATAGGGCAAGTTCCAGAAAACCAATGACAATTAAACCTCCCCTGCCTCCCAGCTGCCCTCCTTCATCAAACTCAGTTGTTCACAGGGATTTTATGTCCAAACAGGAACCAGCCAGTACTGTGACAACCCTGATGACATCACCATGACATCATCTGGGATATTTTCTCAGTTTTGATCATGATATGTTTCCAGCCAGCTTTAGTGGTAATTTAAACATTTTCATTTGATACTAAATTCAATTCAAAGTACAGGTTGAACACTTTTTAATAAATGGGTTTTCCTCGTATACTATGACCAGTTTGACCTTTGAACATTTGCACCTATACCTACCTAGGTTTTTAGAAGCAACATACAACTTATCCTTTGCACTTCCTCAGTTTGTGGGAGGTCAGAGGTTGCAGATTGGCCAGCTGTCAAGAAGTGGTCAGTTCGGGCCGGCTCCTCCCACTGAAACATGGTCTGATGTGCCATGTAGGTCTCCTGTCAGTGAGAAGAAACGTTGGGGGAAACAGAAAAACAGAAGTAGTTTCAGGGAAACAGAGTGAAGTATTACTCAGTGGTCAGTTCCACTTTCATGACCTTATCCACTTATATAGGCCGCTGTAGTTACTGCTGAGAAGTCACTAAACTGTGACATCTTATCGCATGTGTTTTGATAAGGATAATTGTTTGCTTTTGGTGAGATTATTAATAGGTTGCATGATTAATAGCATGACCTATATATCATTGGTCTGCTGACATTTTTCTTTTTTTGTTTGATTATGTAACTGAGAATCACTTGCCTTAAGCCTGACTGAGGGAGGACAATACAAACATCTTCTGTTGCTTAATTTGCATCTCTGGAAACTCTACAACAAATATTTACATGTGACTTTCCTTTTTGAGAACCTTAATTGGCCCTGAACGATTTCTTGCTCACACGCACATGATTATATGCAGTCTTGTACCGATATTCAAGGACGCGCAGCTCAACACCTCAAATGCAATTTTGTCACTGTCTTTGAGTGTTGGTGTGATTCAGGCCAACACGAAAATAGAATACAAAAGTAGTAGTAGAATGTGAGAAAAACATGAAAGCAACAGAAGAGCATAAAGGTGACTATGGGATGACTCTGTGCTCTGGAGAAAGACTGAGAGCAGGTGAACTGTGGGAGGGAGAAGCCCTCCAGTGCAAACATGAGAGGAAGTAATTTAAATTGTACTTTACAAGTGAGTCATTAATAATGTCAACCACACACCTGTATTCAATCAAATATGATTCAGGCTACCTGATGATTTGTTTATTTATTTTAATCAGAAAGTTGTCATGATATGGCACCAGCCAGGCCTGCTGATGGCGCTGGACCACAGTGTGAGGTGAATATCAAAAGTTTTTAATATTGTATATTTAGTATATTATATTCAGTAAGTAGTAGTAAGTTATTATACAAATTACTAATTTAAATAATAATTAAATAAAAATGATTACATTGATTTGATTGAATATCTTGATCTAAGTCTGCAGTCAAATATGGATTTTGGTTTATAGATAAAGGGTTGTCTTTAATGGCTCAAAGAATAAAAGGCTTAAAATTCAATCTGCTTGCATGAATATTAATAAATCAGAAATGATTCCTGTTTGATATCGTCCCCTCTGACAAAACTTTTGTTTGAAAAGTACAAAAGTGAAGAACGCCTGCAAGCCACTGATGTTCACTTGGCCTTCATCACAACTTAAACACTGTCCTTCCTTTTCTTGCCTCCCACCACATCGTCCGCAGCTATTCAGGCACTAAAACACTGGCTGGCTTTATTAAATGAACCAGAAGTAACGCCTCTCCTGCGTCTTTGGCAAGGTCTTCCATGCTGGAAGCTCGATGACCTGGAAGCGGCCTGTAGGTGTAGTGAGTCAGGTAGGGGTGTTCGTTGAGGGCAAAAGCTGGCTGTCCCCACGAGCAGAGCACAGCTCGCTCCCTCACTCAGCATATTAAGTCCAAAGACTGTTTGTCAGTCCTTAAAGATTGCGTGGGTCACTTAAATCAATCCTAACAAGCAATCCCTCTACCAACCCCCCCTCTTCAGTCATCAGCTGAACCCCATCCCTGCTCCAAAAGCTTTTCCTTCTTCTTCCCCCTCATCGTTATTTGGCTGCCCATGGGAAACGAACCGCCTTTCTCATGTAATCGCTTTAATGAAGGCATGTTTAATCAGCATATTCTTCGTCTGTAGCTTCCAGATAGTGCCAAGGAGCCTTGTAGCGACGAGAGACCTTTAGCACAAGACAGGATGATTGCTGAGGCCAAATGAGTGTGGCAGGAAAAGACAGTTGGACCCAGCTGTCCCCCCGGGCTGACGTAACGCATATGGAGCTGTCCTTCCCACTTCCCCTCCATCTACACGGATGCTTAAACTCCCTGTCACTCTGCCAGTCTGTAAAAGGCAAACAGAAGGAAGTGGGGGGATTAATTAGGTCTAATCTGATTTTACATGCTCATTTGGTTCATTAATTGAGCTGGCTCATTGTTGGCTTTTTGGTTTGAAAAGGACAAAAATGTGAGGTTTATTTGAGTGGGGTATTTAACTGTGAATATAAGGGTGTTATAATATATATCTCAGTTAGCACTATTGGAGATTGTGGCATCCTTTGTCAGGTTTTGTTAATTACATAGAAACAAGACTAAGAGTTTACAACCATGCAAGCAAACTCTTTGATTATTTAAGCTAAATGGTAACAGTAGTCGGGCAACATGCCCACAGAGAGATGCTGATGTTTAGCAGATATATTTACTACTAAACAGTCTTTAGTTTTGCAGGTATTTGGTCGTAAACCAAACACTAATCTAGATTTTGACCTACTGCTGGTGCACAATGACAAGTCAGAGAATCGCCAAAGTCATCCAGCTACATCCTTTGGGGACAATGAATCTCTGTACAAAATGTCCATACAGAAGTTGGCGGGATATTTCCGTCTACTGGAAAGTGATGGACCCACTGGCCAACAGAAATGGCCAATCCTACAACAATGCCAAGTTTTGCATTTTCCATTAGAGAAAACTGCCTGAAGTGAATATAAAAATAAACAGCCAGAGCATAAACTGGTTTTCAATGAGCATAACAGTTATTAGACAGAGGTGAGTGGAAGCCAAACACTCCCTTCTCTGGAAATGCACCAAACCAGGACACATCAGATATTCACAATGAAACTGTGAGGGCTGATAGACTGTAAGTGACTGAAAGGTTGCTCACAGTGCTGGGACATACAGTAGTTAAATGTTGTGCAGAGGCCCATACTATTATAACTGCAACATCGATAAAACATTCTATCTTATTAGACAGCAAAGAAGCATCTTGTTCTTTGTGTATTTGTTTAACCTCTCAATAACCCACAAAAAGATACCAACTGAATTCAGATTTTTCTAAACTGCTTGGATGTATCTCAGATGTTTGATACCTCTGTCTGACACTGGTAGAGAGTTCCCTTTTTGTGTGAAAATAAGAGAAGTGAATGTGAGCTGGCAGGAGGTCAGGGTGTGCAGGATTTTGATGCTCCACATTTTCATTTCCTTAATAATTTGCGGTAAAGGGCCAGCTGTGGTGCTGGTGTGGCAACACCAGGCATCAAAAGTTTAAAGTCAGGAATCATTGTAATGGTCTGAGAAGCAAACATCCACATAATTCACATAAGCATCCAGATCTCTTTGTGTCAAATGAGACAACTATTAGTAAATTATACAGGGTTCATTAAAACTATACCTTATCGGTTAGTCATACCTCTGCTACCTTGATTCATCTTAATAAGTCACACATTGCTTGCTGAGTCATGGCTGTGCAAACCATGTAATTGTCCCAATTGCAGAGAAACATAAGCCTTTCTATACATTTCATTATTATTTACTCCTTTATTTTTTTTAACAAAAATGTAGGCACTTCAAATATCCCTTAACATTATCATGACAAAACTGTTACTAAAAGTTGATTATTTTAGATTTTTTTGTTTATTTATTTCATAAATATGTACTTGTAGCCAAGAGACAGTTAGCTAAGCTTTGCATGAAGATTTAAAATGGGGAGAAACAGTCAGCCCGTCTCAATCAAAGGGTCAAAATAAATAACCAGTGCAAGGTTCCAATCAACACAATTAATCTTGTTTGTTTGATCTATAGGCAAAGTGTAAAACCAGCAAGTTAAGGTTAACCTGGGGCTAATGTGCCAGGATAATTCAATCAATAAATCAATAATAATAATAAATAAAGCAGGTCTTGACCGTAATCTGTGTAATATTATTTACAGAGACCCAACATGAATCCATCTTGAGCAAGAAATTGGCAACAGCAAGAAAAACGTTCTTTTAACAGGCAGAAACCCTGAAGAACCAGTCTCATTGGTGAATAGCCATCCGCCCGCTGGAGAGGTATAGCGACAAAATAATAACAGATAATACAGACGTATGGTTACAATAGCTATAGTAATAATAGAAATATGTCTAATATAGCCACCTAAAACAATTATAATGATTGAGTTGAAGTCAAGTAGTCCACAGCAGCAGGTGTTCCACAGCAACAATCCACAGGAACCTGCAAACAAAGGCGCATAAAAACTACAAGAAAGATATAAAGTTAACATTCATTAGTAGGATATGAATGCACACAGATAACATGAATGCATACAGATAGAGAGAGGAGGAGATAGGAGCTCGGTATGTCAAGTCCCCTGACAGTCTAAGCTTATAGCTGAACTAATTTTTAGCCAAGAGCAGTCACTTACCTGAGTTGCCTGGCAACCTCATAGTTACAACAAAAATAAGACACTCCAGTCTTATGCTAATCTAACTGTCTCTTGACATCATATCTAACAGACAGTAAGAACAGAACCATTGGATGTTTGCATTCTTCCATCTGTTATATGTTTCTATTTTATTTTGATTATTCAACAATCTCAAGATGAGCCTTTGTCAAAGGACTCCATTGGTTTTACACAAATGATTGTACTTGTGGCTCCAGAGGGAGCTAAATGGAATCTGATAAATGTCGTCATGTGAGGTCACTTGAGTCGGTGTTGACTGGGGCCCAGGACTAGCAGTTAGAAAATGACAAACAACTCGGGGCTGAAGAGTGAGAATTAAGTTAGCTCTTCAGGCTACATTAGCTGCTACGAGCAAAATCCCCCTAAACCTCTGATGAACTGCTGGAAGCTGTGAACTTGCATTGTGGGTAATGTAGGCGCCAGGTTTGACAAAGGTAAAGAATGTGTCAAATGAAAAGGATATCTCTGATTCTGCTACACTTATTTTAATCCCCCTTAACAGAAACTATCCACAGTGAGTCTAAAGGTGTTACAGTAGTGTAATGCTAATGTTGAGTACTCTTTTGTTGGGACCAAAGACTGTATAAAAAGATAGATGACATGACAGGTTCTCAAAAGTGAAGTAATCTTGAACGGCCTCTGCAGACTGGCTGCAGTGTAGGTCATAAAGCCCGCCTCCTTCATGTTAACAGATGGGACATGAGTCAAACTATAAAATCCAGATACATGCCAAATGCATTTTTCTCACACATGGTTTCTGTCATTCTAGTTCTCATCTTATTCAAGTTTTCTTCTTTTCTTTTTTTAAGTTTAGGTTTAATTAGTTATTTATTGCTATAAAAGGAGTGCAACATCATGATTGACAGCTCTGTTGGCAAATGGGCTCCTGCAGCATTCTGTATGATCTCAGTTAGCAGAGTATGAGGCACGGCGAAAGGAAACCGAACTAAAACAGTGTTAGGGGTAGCGGAAGGGGCAGAGCGTCAATACCATGGCTCCACCAGCCAAACTCTACTGCATAGAAGATGGTAGCACCGGCTCTGGGGGAGCGGGAGATGCTTAGTCCATCTTTACTTGCAGTCTTTACTTTGGGATATATTCACCCATTTCAGAGGTGTTTAAGATAATCTCTGTGCAAGCAACTGCTTTGCATTTCTGCATTCGTTATCTCATTGCTGAGTTAACAAACAGATAAGGCGTAAAAATACAAATTGACCTGTGAGAAACAGAGCTCATTCACATGGGTGTATATTGTAACATTAATCGCTGTAGCTGGTAAATGACTTGGCTTATTTACTCTTCATGTGTAAAATGAGAAGCTGTGGTATTGGTTTGAGGTTAGAGCCTCACTTCAGCCTACACAATTTCCCAGCAGGTAATTTAAATGAGAGATAGTAGATATGTTTATCTTTCAGTGTGGGGACAGTGTGGTAAGAGATTGTGTATTGAACGGGTAAAAGTAAAATGGCCAAATTTACTTTTTTTAGTAGGACAAATACAACATGCGAGGAAAACAGATTTCTCTCTTTCTCTCTCCATGTATTCATACATAAACAATCACCTTATAGCAGTCTGCCACATTAGTCTGTGTGAGTCTTGTGTTTAAATCTTTATTTATTATCTGCATGCTTGCTAACTGCATCTCTGCCTGTAATTGACAGCATGCATTATGAGAAATGTTTATCAAAGACACCCTAGCTAGAATAAGGGGAAAGGACAGTGTGTCTAATCGTGTGGTTACTGGAGAGATCAATGGTGTGAGTTGGGCTGAAACTGTGTAGGCGCCTGAAGCGCATTCTGATGCTCTCACTGTCGCTGATGATCGAGACTCAGCACTTCAACCCTCTATTGCTTCCTGGAAATAAAGCAGAGAGATGTGACAGAAAAGATGCCATGATATAGCTTCCTGAAAACACTTAGTATCATGACTGAGTCTTGTATCAAAAGTGGAACAGTAAGAATAAAGAGCACTTTTGATGCATGTAGAACTGTTTCACTGCTTTTGTATTTCAATTACACGATTGCCTCAAACCAAAGAAGAATTCTCCAAGGTCAGTTTCCCACCCACCCACTGATTTATTCATTACAACAGTAAGAACATCACACTGTACTTGACTGAGTGATGCACATGTTGATAACATATTAGGCTGTTGTCTTGAATTAATGGTTTTATTACATTCAGAGGGACTTATTTTAACAACTAACCCCTCAGACTGTAAACATATACTGTAAATGTGTACATTTGTTTGACTTTTACTGTACTGCACAATATCTCACTAACATTATATTAATCTCATAATAAGAAGCCTTTAGTGAGAGGGATTACAGTCATATTACATACAAACTTAATCTCTTATTTAGTCATTCAAGACCCTCAAACTTTCATCTGTATTCAGCAGTCAGAGGTGTTTTACTCGACCTCATTATTTACTGTCTGTGTCACAGCAAAGTAGAGATGACACCAGCAAGCAAAGCCCACTTCTATTTTACTTACCAGAAGTGTCTCAGGGCTTGGGTTTTCACACAAACTCCCTTGTGAGTGCGCACACACGTCTCTCTCTCACACACACACACACACACACACTCACACTCACACACATACACACAGACAGGAACTTTCCTGTCAAAGGTTGTTGCTCTCATACGAAGAAAGCCAAGTGAGTGGTACAAATGTGGTCCAAGGTGATTGCTTTTTATATGTGTGCATTGAAAGAGAGGCATTTCAGTCGGAAAAGGAAGAAGATATTTATCATTTACTGTATCTACTGTTTTCAAGTCCTCTAACTGACACGTGTGATATGTAATATTTTTGTGGTGATTTATCTTTTATCGCAAAGGTCTATGATGCAAAAAGAATTTCCTGACAGATCTGACACCGTCATATAACCTTTGCCTATAGACCTTTGAATGCTGTAAAGTCTTTGGGTGTTTCTGTTGGACATATATAGCAAATGTAAAGATTGTGTCAACTTCCACAAAAAAGCAAAGGTTTTTAGCCCATTACAAAAACACAGCATCACATGAAAACAACAAACCACAAACACTTGTTGTAAACACAAGACACATTTGTGTCACCTTTCTCTTCAGATCCCCCGGTGACACATCTGTGTACACTCACAAATACGTTCACATGGGACATTTTGTCTTTGCATGTGTCATTGTTGTAGATTCCACATCAGTCTTGTGATCTCCTTCTCTGAAACATGTTAAACATGTTAAAGGTTGTCGACCTTATCTTCAACCTTGTCAAAAGCATAACAGAAATAAGATCAAGCTTTGAAAGGTTTTACATTTTGGTTTGTTTTGATAATATGTTCTTTTTATAGAAAGACAGAATCATTTTTAAAAGGATATGACTCAATATTTGTCTTTCAGGTAAAAAGCTTTTTTAGAAGCCAAATAATGATAATTTGTTTGAAGGTAGCACACTCAGGGGTTTTGTTGTATAACCAGTAGTGTATGGTTGCTAATGTTAGTGAACTTCAATAACTATTACTTTTCCATGTTTGGTGTTTTGTGGCTACAGCCTTTGCCCTTCAGCAAACGTGACATACAACTATTTTAAACCAGATAGGCTGAACTTCAATAACTAACAGCATGCCTCAGGCTATTTGAAACAGTTTTCTTAATTGTTTTAGCTTACCAGCTTTAATTCAGCTAATGTTTCTTGCAGGCTGATTTTTTCACTAGTTCATTTGAAGTGCTGCATGGTGGTGGTGAGTGATGAGAGAGATGTATGCAAACCAAATAATTTCCTTCTTGGTGTATTTTTAGTTTTAATGTTCTTCACTATGAGCGGCTGACTTTATACATTTATGAACAGAGACAACAGATGAACAACCAATGCATGACACTCTAGCCAGTGCAAATGTTAAATAACACATTTTCATCAATTATTTTCCATTTTACATAAAATTTATTGGATAATGAAATTTGAAATGAAGTTAATGAAATGAAACTTAGTAAATATTAACATTTTTAAAATGTATACTAAAGTTATTACTCTATAGTCACTGCACTCATAGGTGGGGACCCAAATGCCCTCAGAAACACCTGGTGAAGATCTGCCCTCTACTGACTGCACTCTTCGGGTTATCACATCATTTTTTTTTGCATTGAACCAATCACATTTACTACCTTTGCATTCCCATGAGAGCAAAGGGGAAATATAAACACAGCTAGGGGGGAAACGAAGAGTCATATGTAGTCATAAGTGTTGCAAAAAACATCCCCATGGTGAGCACTTCATTTTTAGCATTTCCAGTGATCAGAGGACCCACACAGGCTTGTCTTGTGAATTCAGGTTCTTTAATCAGAACATTTGGTTTCATTTCAGGAAGGTGCAGATCATACAGATACACACCACCCATTAGTATTCAGAGATACTAGTAGCGTTGTCTGTCAGGTAGTGATAGAGACAGGCGTGACTGGGAGAGGTCGACTCAATACTCATTGGTGTGAAACCACTAATACAGAGAGACTGAGAGAGAAAGCTTTTAGTCAGACAACCACAAGCCACTCAATTCTGTCTGGCAGTGAAACGGTTAAACTGCACTTTTGCTTTTCTGCCTCCCAGCTGTCTGCTATTACTGGTGGAGTCTGGTGCCCAGAAATAAGGTGTAGGGCGTTATCAGTCAATCACATGGGTATGATAGTAACCAACAGGCGGTATGTGAAATCCTCTCTGCTTGGCTCTGAGTTTCTCTCTGGAAACTGCCAATTTTGTTTTTGAATCTCATTTTTTCCTCTTTATCTATCTGTCCATCTCACTCTCTGTTTGTCTGCTTTTTTTATTCCCCCTGTACATTTGTGCATTATGTGTGCTCTGTTGAGCATGTTGTTTGCCCTTCAGGCGTTTTTCATGTAGACATTCTTGGCACAAGCCGTTTATTTAAAATTCTGCCCTGAGGCAACACTTGACCCTTGTTTCCACTGCAGGAACTCATAGGTGCATGCATAATGATGACATTCAGTCCTCTTTTCATGTAGGTGCTTGGACAAACCCAACACACATGCAAGTATGCACACGCAGACGTTGTTGTTCTGCAGACGCACGGCTAATTGACCCTTTGCTAAGCCCTGCTCTTCTTCCTTTCTTGGCAGCTCAACGTTCTAATGTTTGCTGCTACATGAATAAGAACAGGTCAACACTTTGTCTCATTGCCTCTTGTGTTCAGGGAAAGCTGTGTTTAGAGGTAAATTTAGCCAACTCAGCCTCACTAACAAATCCCATTTGAGTGTTAATCAACAGCCATAATAAGCGGCTGTGTAATTTATTATAATCAGTCTAATGACCAGCCTGGGAGTCCTGGAGTCCACCAGCTCCTGTCCATCAAACACTGACCCCGCCTCCTCAGGTAGGGATGGACTTTTCATATATGACAACAAAACTGCACTCCATGAAACAGTTTGATGGGGTTAAGCTCTAATGGTTTTATGGTAAGAGTAAATGCCAGCTCTAATCTCTCAACATAAGTGCTTTTTCAGTTTTAAACCAGTATTTGCAGCATCCAATTAAAAATACTAACTTATCTTTTTATAATAACACTCCCCCCGACACACATACACACACACATACACACACACATACACATTTCTTCCATTTTGTCCCGTTTATTTACTCAGATCAATTCATCAAATGTGTGGGAGCGCATCTCAAATAAATATGATAATTGACACAGATTAATGAACTTCAAAAGTGCTGCGAGGGAGCCTGTGGTCCACAGTGAGAGTCTCTCTCATTCATAATACACTGAAACACACAGAGTTACTAACCTCACATCCTGTGCCAAATGCAGCAGGAAATGTTTGATTTCCTCTAGTGAAGAGTGTGTGGGGGCTATTGTTGTGTGTGCATGTGTGTGTATCTGACACACTATATGTTTCTCAGAAGTATCCTCTAAGAGCAGCTCTTAATCGAATACAATGAATTAGGTCATCTTTATCAGGTCACTATCAAGTTGGCACAGATGCATTAGCAATTGAAAATTCCAGAGAAGTGTTAAGTTCCTTCTTATCTGTAAATCTAACGCACATCGAGCAGTAAAGGAAGTGTGTCTGATATTGTCAAATCCATCCACATACGTCGTTAGTTTGTCAGTTCTAAATGACGTCAATGAATTTCTGAGCAATTTGAGGATCTGAGAATAGGTTTGACACATAGACAATATTTTGTGACTGTTTTTGCAAGACAAATTCAAACCTCCCCTACCGTCTGAGGGCCCCTTATTCTTCCGCCACACTCTACCTTCTTCTTTATGTTTCATTGAGCATTGTTTAAAAGGACTTTATCAAATGAGACCATTTATTTCAGACTGTGTGAAGAAAGTAGTCCCTGTGAGAGTGACGCAAAACTGTCAATCCACAAGAATAAATGACCTTGTTTTGCAATTTTGGCCACATCCCTCTTGACTAACCAGCTTTTAACAGCTGTGTCGAGAAAACACACACACACACACACACACACACACACACACACACACACACACACACACAGATCACACACACACATTTATACACAACTGCCACCTCTGATCTTTGAAAATACTATACTGTTGTCAAGGAAACAGTCAAAGCCTATCAAAATGTGTGTATATGTGCGTGTGTGTGTGTGTGTGTGTGTGTGCGTGTGTGTGTGTGTGTGTGTGTGTGTGTGTGTGTGTGTGTGTGTGTGTGAGGGAGCATTTGTGCATCTTGGAATAGCTTCAGTGACGCATACATTTGCTCACAAACACCATGCCAGCTAACCGCCCTCTTTCACCTCCTCATTCTCTGTTACAACATACATCCATCTGTCCTCTCATCTTTTCCTCCTTTCCTTTTTGTTTTGTTTTCTTTCTGATTTTCTCCTCTTCTTGCTTTCTTCTACTCATCTTCTCTCTGGTCCTTTACATTCTTCTCTCCTCCACTTTCTTTTCACCTTTCCATTCCTTTCCTCTCCTCTCTTCTCCACTTATCCCCTCTCCTCTCTACTCCTGTCTGAGCACGTAATAAGGGAGTTGTGGAAATTTCATTCATCCCTCTTTGTGGAAAATATGAAGCACCCCTCCAGATCAGACATTTCCCAACGATTGATTCCTGTTATTTCCAATCCACACAATGATTTTCATACCTCACTAAAAAAGCAGAGGTAACAAAACTAAATCCATTCTGCTACGCTTGGATTTTATTAAAAAGTTATATTTTAAACAGACTTTCACCATGAAGAGAAGAGTGTGCCACAGGCTGCCAAAGCCTGAGAGTTCGTGATATCACTGAGCTTATGAGCCATGAAAGGTTTATTTTTACAGGCAGTAAAATCCCATGAGGGAGCGATGACTTCATATTCATATCGTCTCTGATTAATGGTTCTGCATGAGGAGGGGGCTGGATGGAAAACACAGCCAAATTCCCTTCTTCTCCATCCCTTCAAGGCATCTACAACCTACATTTAAACAATAACGCTGCTCTGGTGGCAACCTTTCATTTATTTTCAGATCTGGGTAAAGAAATGTCCACCTGCCGCTCAACTTAAAATGGATCTGATAAATGTTGGCCGTATGATTATACCTACTAATGACTTAACATGTCAGTTGCTTTAAAATATCACTGTTGTTATTTAGGCTTTACACAGGTTCATTTTGTAAAAGTATTCCTTATAAAAACAACTAGAACCCATCAGTACTGATAAATATGAACTTTACTGCTCACATTGTAACTTATTTAAGGCAAATCAAAATATAAGTCACATGTGATTTCATTCATTTTATCAAAACAAGGGAAAAATTCAGGTGATAAAAAGAGTGACATCTGACACTTGATAATCACAAGGTCACATGTCACCAGATGTCCCCACAGAGGTCAGAGAACTGTGTGCTTTTTCCTCCTGTTGAAGTCCGACTTAAGTCTATTACCAAATATAAAAACACTCACAGTGATCAACTCGAAACTACAGGAGCTCAGAGGACTGCAATCAATAAAGTTCGCCACAGTTTGGCATTTTGGCCAAGTGTTTGCGTGTATGCGAGAGATTGTGATGTGTGTGTGCATATGACTCGTTGTGAGTCACTGCTGTCCCCCTGGGTGAACAGCCAGGGCAAAGAAAAAAGGTTAATTTGTGAGTGTGTGCTTGAGACAGGGTACAGAGAGTGTGTGCATGTCTGTACGCACGTGTGTGAATATTCACATTCATTTTTGTGGTTGTGTGTGTGTTTATTTGCCCCATGGAGCTGCCCAGACTGGAACACCCTCCTTAGATGACTCAAGACTGTGACTGCTTCCAAAACCATCCATGTCTAACAAATATGTTCATCTATTTAAATTTTATGTTGTAGTCCAAGTGATTATCTTCAAAAACACACTCGGGTTAGAAACCATGCTCTAAATTCAATTCTTTTAAATAATAAGTATAAGGTGATGATATATTTTATTACTGTCAACAAACCCAGAATCTACAATGACTTGATAAGTGAGTATGGGACAGCTTATTTCTCTGTGAGCCACACTATGGCTCTGTGTGACATGTTCCATCATTAACATATCAGTTATGTTGCCAGGTATGCATTATGTATTGATACATTAAAATATCAACGCATCCATTCTGCATCCGCTGTTACCTCTCTTCAGCAGTCATGCAGATTCATTTGTTTGGCACATGAGAGCAAAGCAATAAATATTTGCCTATATTGCTTTATGGCAAACTAATTACTGTTTCCATGGTTACACATTGTACTACTTAGCCAGCTGTTCAGCTTACTGACATGTAATTTTTTCAACATGATGAAACTATTCATGAATTCAGTTTCACATTTTATGCGTGGTCAGTGAGTGTTGACTAATGTATGTAAACTTGACACTATAAGTTACATAACCTTCCACACCCTCTTCAATAACAGCAAGACAAGATCACATTTTGTTCATTGTCTCATTTTGCAAAAGGAAAACGTAAAATCCGTTCTCATAAAGAAAGAGGACGAGCATATTTCTTTCTACATGTCATACTCAAGTGTTTTTTCTAGAATGAAGCATTTGGCTAAAACTAAACAGACCTTTTCATGTAACCAAGTGTTAAAGAGAAAGAAAACAGACCATGTGCGCCTGTGTGTCTGAATAAGATGCCAAATGTGTATGATGGTATTTGATGTCCTGGGATGAGTACATGATGTACTCTTTCTCATCCTCAGACCAGCCTCTGATGCTGTTTTCAGTCCATCCTGGTTATCTTCACTGGGATAAACATATCGCTCAAATGCAATAATTTAATTAACTTTATCCTAGTGCAGCTGCGCAAACCTCGAGGACGGTGTGTGACCTACAGTTTTTACTATATACAGTATATTTATTATGGGTGGGAATCACAGGGTAACCCACAATATGATACACGATACACGATACACGATACACGATACGTGGCCCACGATAGCAATAATATAGCGATACAGCGATTCTGCGATTAATGATATATTGAAAGAAGATCATATTAAAATACCGATATTTGGCAACAGCCTATTGTATCGTATTGTAATTGTATTGCACGGACAACGATATATTTTCGTAACAATATTTTGTCACACCACTTTGTATACCTGATCAATTACTTTTTGTAATAGCTGAAGTTTTGCTTTACTTTAAGCACAGAATAAAGGTATTTGAAAAAAAAACTTGGTGAACTGTGTGGCTAGTAAACACTGTCAAGAAGTGACAAAAACATGAAATATTCTCGATATCAGTAGAAAAGATTTAGCCTTACACCTTCTTATTTGAGGTATAGTTGAGGGAAATAAATAATTTTAACTTGACTGTAGATTTCAACACCTTAAAATAAGACAAAAAAAACAAGAATGAAAAGAAATGAAGTAGAAGAAGATCGACTTTACAACAACATGAACAAAACAACAAAAAGAATTGAACCAGCTGGTCTTAATCATGTGATGTGCCATTAATCAGGCCGCCTGTAGAGTGTGAACAGATTCCAGTGATAGCTGTTCACCTGAGCTTCAGTGTGTGAGTCAGTCCCACCAGCAGGGAAGATCACAGAGAACAGATAGCATGGTCTCTTCCTCTGTGGAGTCAGTTAAGCCGTCAGCGTGTGTGTAATTGAAGCGGGCCTGCTGTCTTGTGACTCAGGATGCTGTCTGTGAACCAAATGGAAAATCAGCATCATTTCGGGGTTTCTGTCGCTTTTTTGGGGGGCCTCTGTCTGGACTGACGGGAGGAGATGGAAAGATAAAAAAGAGACCAGAGGTGGTTCCAAAAATTATCCTGTTTTACAATTTGACTTTACAGTAAAATCTTTTCCAAGCATCATTATTGGGGAAAAACAGGTTAGGAGTTTGTGATTAAATGTGCGGCTTTCTTGATGGGAGTCGTTATGTGTGATTATATGTGTAATTTTGTGGTTGTATGTGTGTCTTAGATGCTCTGCCCATTAAGAACAATGACAAATTTATTTTGCAAACTTTTTTGACGTCAATCCAAAAGGCTTATTAAAATCATGATTCATCTTATGCAGAGCATACCATTGACTATGTGACCTGCAGGTGAACTGAGAAGATGAAAGTGACGTGAGTGTCTGTTTCACCAAGCCGGCTTTTTTAACACTCAGTGAATGAGTTGTTTTAGAAGGCTTATACAAATAGCAGGGGGGAGATGAAGAGTTTGAAGTGGCACCATCAACAACATTCAGACCCACGGAGGTTAAAAGCTCCACGTGTAGACGTTTAAAGACGACGTGTCTGAAACTAAAAAGGAGCCATTTCAAACTGCTCCAGTGACTCATGGCTCCTTCTCCCGGCTTTACGGGAAATGGAATGTGTTTTTAATTCTTCAGTTTTTTCTCCTCCCCTCCTCCTCCCTCTTTGGCTGAGAAGAGGAGGTGGGTCAGTGTTTGTCTGTCTGCGTGAATGTTGTGGTGTGTGCGTTTGTTCATGTTTGTGTCTGTTTGTTCATGTGTGTGTCTCAGGTCTGTACTTGAGGGCTGTAGCCCAAATGATCTCACTGGTGTCTGGAGAGAGTTAGAAAAGCCACTCAGACTGAAAGTGTGGATTCTGCTGTTCCAAACACAAGCTTTAGCAACACTGATGGAAAGCTGATGATCAGATAAAAATGTCCTCATAGTTTGTTCTGGAACAAGCTCATTACTGAACATTAAAATAAAGTTAAAATACAGAACATTTCAAAGCAATAGTTTGATATTTCGGTTTCTTGCAGAGTGAGATGAGAGCCAGATAGCTTAGCTCAGCTTAGCTTAGCATAAAGACTGGAAACCTGGGGAAACAGCTGGTCTGGCTCTATCTAAAGATAAAGCTCACTAAGCACCAAGTTATATATGTACTTCCATCCATAACAAATGTATTTTAAAGTGTCTGGTTGCAATTTTTACAAGGTATTTAGCTGTTTATGACTTTTTCTTGGCCTGGGGGTCTTGGACAGTGTTGTACGTTTTTGCTGGTTGCTCAGTAACCTGGCAGTGTCAACAGTATCTTTCAAACTATTCCTTTATAAGTGAAGATATAAAACCTGAAAACTTAAGGTTTCTCCCATTTCTCATTTAATCTCTTTTAGCCAAGGTCAGTCAAGTCTATTTATCTGCCTCTCAAAGTCTTTCATTAGCCTCAAATGACTACATTTAAACTGTCTTATTTAAGTGAAATAGTCAGGGCTATTTAGAAATAAAGACATCTTTGCCATCTGATCCTCCACTTCTCCAGCTGCATGTCAACATGTGCTTTTGAAAGATACTGAGCCAAAAAAACTCAAACTGTGTGAGTGTGTTTGGGAATTTAAATTTGATTCTATCCTGATGAGCAGGCATTTTGCATGCAACAATAAGCATTTCCTCAAAGAAAGTCAAGTCAAACCATGTCAGTAAACATCAGGCCTTTTCATCAAAGGTCTCAGCTAGAGGGTTTACTATGTAAAAACTGTAAAGCTCCTGTGTGGAGGGTTTTTACTGGTCATGAAACAGACTGAAATTAATTCTGATAACTCTGTATGACCTGCAAAAGCAAACCAGACCATCAGCGACATGCCTGAAACCGCTGGCGGGGGGTAGGTCTCAGACAAAGCGTTTAACTGCACGTTGCCTTTGTTAAAATTTGTCAGGGCAAGTGACTGATACATATGACTAAAAGAAAGCAGGACCTGATTTTTTTATAAAAACCCCCACTTTAGCATGTACAGGACAAAATCAGTGTAGAGATAAGAGGTACGGCTGTCCACAGCAGGCGTCAAAATCAACACGAACAGAAAGTTCCTCACAGGAGCTTTGAAGCTCATTTAGTGAAATCCATGAATTCGGCCTAATAAATACAAATCACTGGAGTTGACCTGACCTTGTTCCTCTCCGTTTTTCATAATATTGGTAATATTAGTCAATGTCACAAATGTCATAAATCATTTGACATTGCCATTAAGGAGATACACAGGAAAGAATAATCATTCAATGAAATGCCTCAAACCTCCACCAATGCTGCTTTTCTGAATCTCTCTTTTTCTCACTTGTATTAAACTCCACATGTGTTTCAGTTCATGTCTTCACACTCTGTACTTCTATTAGTTTTTCCAAAGCTCAAGAATAATAGGACCCTTTATTGTATGTGCATCTAATTTTACCTGATAGCAGTAAATACAGAGTCTTGTTATGTTGCCCCATGGCTGTTGTCAGTCAAAAACATCACCTCCGGCCCAGACTGGCTTCCTTGGAAACTCTTGGCCTATTTCTGTTTGTCTTGACTAGGGTTTTTCCAGCCTGAGGTGGCTATTTTGGTCATATAAATACAATGTTGTTTTGGGAGCGGGCGTTGAGGAGCGAGGTGCAGATGAGATCACCTCTCCAGGCTCCTGAGCTGCGAAACAACAGGCAGCAAGACAAGACAAGAACTGCCATGAGCAGAGGCACAAATAAAGGCTTTGGAAATTATTGACATCCTGTCCTGGGTTCAGGTCGGCCTGAGGCAAGGAATCTAGAGACAACCTGCCTCACAGTCTATCAGATACATGGGTAGAAAGATTTGGAAACATCACTCAAGAAATATTTGTGATCCTAAGATGTGTTTTGTGCAGCTGAAAAGAAGGAAACGTGTTCATTAGCTGCTGAGAGTATTTTAAGGCTTCACCGCAGGGCGATCCAGACACATCTGTGTTTTATTCTATGATTACTTTTGTTTGTGTGCGGCTGTGAGTCCATGGGAAAATGCAGTTTAGTTTATTTTCTTAAGAAGGAGGGATCATACAGTAGATTTCATATTTGGATGGTGAGAGCGTCTGTCTCTCTCAGTGCCTCACTGTCTGTCTTTCTGTTTGTCTGTCTGTCCGTCTGTTTTGTCTGGGTTTTGACAATGGGAATGACTTGTGCAGCAGTTATCATGATCAGTGGGTATGAGTGAGTGTGAGTGTGTGTGTGCGTGTGTGCGTGTGTGTGTGTGTGTGTGTGTGTGTGTCTGTGTGTGTGTGTGTGTGTGTGTGTGTGTGTGTATGTGTGTGTATGCGTGTGTGTGTGTGTGCGTGTCTGAAAGAGAGTTTATTGCCATGAGGTTGTCTGCGGTCCCAGCCAGGTGTGGTGGTAGTGAGACGGGTGTTAGGCTTGAGTGCAGGTACAACACCTGCATGAGCTGTCAGACAACAACAGCTGAGCACAGCGTGCAGTGTGAGCGTGTGCAGAGCTGGAAAGTAGCTCATTATATTTACCCACAAACAGTGTACATGTACTTTACTTGAATATTTCCATGTGCTAACGCTTTTTTTATGCAACTGCACTATATTTCAAGATTTTTTCATTTTCATACCAGTATAGTCCCAGGGATAGTTACTAGTTATTAAGGATTCAAATGCAAACATGAAAACAGGCATTGCATTATAATATATTTTCAATACACAGTGTGCTGTTGGGACTGCTTGTCACTTTTCAGGTTCAAAGAGGTTTAAATGATCAAACATTTAAAAACAGAAATCTTAAACTGAATTCAGATCTCTGTAGGAACCTTGTTTGTTCTTCTTTCCTTCCTTATTAGTCATCACATGACCTCTCAGTTTGTTCTTGTGACCCTTTTAAAGGAGATTGCTCCCTGTTTGGAACCACTGGCTTAAACTAAATGACTTTGAATTAATTAAAAGTTGCACCATCTCCATCGGCTACATCAGTATAATGCCACATGCTCGGCTAATCTTACAGGGTGCTGGCAGTAGCCTCATATTTACTTTACAGACACAAGAGTGGTATTATTACTCTCATTTATCTCTTGGCAAGAAACCAAGTGTTTGTATAAATGGTAAATGGATTTCACCTATTCTGTGCTGCCATGCAAGGTGCCAGCCTGCCCATCGGGATCTAATCTCAGTCACACACCGGGAGCAATTTGGGGTTCATTACCTTACCGAAGACATGTAGACTAAAGAACCAGAGAGCTGCCTAAGGTAAAGATGGATCTGATGTCAGTAACAAAAAGTCTAAAAAGTTGCTCTGTGCTATTAACTTTATCTATTCGTTTTATTGATTTAAAAGTTTATTTTCGACTGAACTCAGAAATAAGACGCAGAAGACAAGTATGAACACACATCTCTAAGGTGTGTACGTGTGAGTGTGTGTGTTTGTGTATAAACCCTCATGCATCTGGAGCTCCTTAAAGAGTGTGTGGGTGGAGGGAGTTATGCGGTAAAATGAGGTCATCATTGCTGTTGATTTATGTGACACACGCTATTACTTACACCGCTGCGACTTCACCAACGTCTCCTCTGACAGCATGAATAATACATGTCCCCACCGAAAGATGACCTCCACTTTCTCCTCTCGCATCTGCTGTTTTATAAAGTTTACTTCATCATTAATGACCCATGTCAGCGTGGGTCATGTGTGTTTGTGCAACTTTGTTCCACTTTTGTTTCAGCTGCTGCATCTGTTCTGATTACCTGACATCTTTCATCCCATTCAACAAGTTCAGCCTTCACATCAGTAGTTTATGAATTTGCTCAACAGGAAGTGGGAAGGTGTGCGTGCGTGTGTGTGTTTCATAGACAAGGCCACTCCCTAGTTTAAAAGAAGTGATTGGCATGTGGTGGTGATTTTACTTTTGACATTGTGTAACTGTTTTCTTAACAAAGGTGTCAAACTGACTCATCCAGCAAATTTTTTCTGACATTTCCTTTTAGTCAAGTCACAAGTATTGATACACGCAGCAAAACTCCATTTTGTATTTTTCCATGACATGCATTGGTTTGCAGTAGTGTTGAGAGGCACAACCGTCCACCAGAGAGTAATCGTCGTGGATGGGTGGCAGATCACGTCTCGGATGTGCTTTTGACAGCCAGGCTCAGACATTTTGCCCCTAAAGAAGCTCCAAACTGAGCCGCAGGACGGCAACTTCCAAAGCGGGGTCACCGTGGTCAGTGCTGAACGGGCAAGAGCACGGGGGCAGACTGAAGGAGGGAGGAGGAGGGGTGTGGACAGGCGGGGGTGATGGGTTGGGGGACAGCCGTTACTGTCAGCATCTATCAGGGAGCCCAGGGGTGACATGGGAGCAGGCAAGACGGGAGGAATAAAGGAAGGAGGAGGAGAGGTCAGGGCAGCGAGTCGGCCCTTAACTAGTCACCCCTCAGCCCTCCAGTACACATGTTTGCTGTCCCACACCCCACACCACCTCTTCCCCTCTGTATCTGTTCTCAATGCAGATGCGTTTGCCTGCAGCTGCTGGAATTCTCAACATGTTCTTCTTTACAGGGTTGTGCCGGTTGTTTTTCATCTTTAACTACAACATATGAGCATTAATGTTCACTATTTGCTGAAACATAAAGGCAGAAAAAGTCTGAAAAAATGTGTGGAGAGATACATTACACAGTTACTTTCAAAGGTCTCAAAGGTCACTGAATGGTTTGATGAGTAGATATGTATTTTTCAACAAGCAGCCTGTTGACTGAGAACAAGGTTACAAAATTATTTTCCAGAGTTTTCACCTGCAACTGTTTGGAAGAAAAGCCCCTCGCCAATTACTTGCAGCCATTATTTATACCACTTATCGCAGGTCCCAGCTGTCATTGGGTGAGATGCAGGAAACACCCTGGACTGATCGACAGTCAATCACAGGGCTGACACAGAGAAAGACAACCTTCCAGGCTCACACCAACACGGGTAATTTTAAAGTCACCAATGAACCTGGCGAGCATGTCTTTTGATTGTGTGGGGAGAACATGCAAACCTCACACAGAAAGGCCTTCTATGTCCAAACTGGGACTCAAACCAGGAACCTTCTCGCTGTGAGGGAAAGGCGCTAACCACTGCACGCTGCAACTTAGAGGTAAGTTATTTTGTTGCCTTTGGACAGAGCAAGCTGTACCACCACCATGCATTATTCTCTGTTGGTCTGCTCAGCTAAGGTAGCTGGCTGCTGGCTAGAGTTTCATATTTTCTGCACACAGCAGAGAGTGATATCAATCTTCTCATCAAAGTCTTGACTAGAAACTATATATATCGGTCGTCTCTCAATCGGAAGGTTGGGGTATGATCCCTGTCTACAGTCACATGTCAAAGTGTCCTTGGGCAAGACACTGAACCCCAAATTGCTCCCGGTGGCAGAGCCATCTGGTATGAATGGGCATAGATCTGATAGGAGATTGGCACTTAGGCCTTTGCCATCAGTATGTGAATGAGTGTGTCAATGTGACATGTAGTGTAAAAGCAGCTGTTCAGTCCATTTACCATTTATCATATATACCATAATTTGGAACTATTATTTTATAAAAGGATGGAAAAGAAGATTATTAGAGTTATTAGTGCAACCCAAGTCTCTTATTTTGTATTCCTTGCTCCTAAAACCACGGTTGAACCGAAAATCTACAAAAATGTTCCTTTCCTAAAGAAAAGGCTTAGGTTTTTTTATAATATCCCAACCAGAAAAAAACTCATGAAATAAGACAGTTTACCAACAGTTTAGATATTAAACCATTATGTGATGAGCATAAACACAAAGACAACTTTAGGAGAAGATTTAATTTGACTTCTTTTACAGTTTATGGTGTCCCTGAACATCAGACACAGAAATACGAGTCAATCTTTTGGCTCGATTCTCCCTTACATAAAGTTAGTTGTTGGTTGATTTCCTGAAAGTGTAGCTATGCCCTCAAATATCTAAAGAGAAGACAACAGCCAGCTGTGATGTAGTCACTGTTCTGTGGGATTAATGGAACAATGGCCTTTAACTGTGAGAACTGATATTAATGTCTTCAGAAAATGATCCTGTTTTAAGCCTGCTTCACTCACAGTGTGGTAAATCCCTCCCCTCCATGAAGTCTGCTCCACCTTTCCCTCAGAAATAATAACATCTTCAGGTTGACTGACATAATAACCTGCAGTCTGACTGTGGCCACGTTGTCTGCACAGTTTGCAGCTTCAGGAGAGAAAACATGTTTTGCTGCCGCTGGCCGCTGCCGAGAGCTTCAGCCCAGACATAAACATGGTGTTGCTGGGCTGAGGAAGCTCAAAGGCTGGTGCCGGAGGTGGCAGCTGGCAGAGGGCCAACATGTCTATGCTGTGACACTCAGGTGTGGAACTCACAGAAAACAGAGACACCTGTTGGGGATCCAGCATTTATTTGACAGAACTTAAAGAGTAATTCTTTGATGAGCACAGAGTGTGTAGGGGTTTAATGCTTTTTTTATATCAAAGAGTCTTCACCTCCACCCCCGGCTCAGCCCTGCCAAAAACACTAAATCTCCGCATTAGAGCGTGGAGCCCATTTAATGAGATTTAAACATTTTATCCTTTGGATCCACATCTGAGAAGACTTTATTGGTAAATATAACTTGATTTGGGCTTATATTATTATTATATATGTATATTATATTATATAATTGTGAGTTAATGCTAGCAGAGTGCAGAGAAAAACTTATGAACAGAGTAGTACTTACAGAGTTTGCAGATGATTCAAAAGACAAACATGTATACTTTTAACTTGGATTGTTCATATGCAGCCCCTGGATGGGTCCTAAGGACGGGTCCTTTAATAACCACTGTGGCTAAATATGAGGGTAAATACAGGATCAGGTAATACTCGTATATGTCACACAGAAAGAGGAGGATTAAATGTGAAAATGAAAGTGAGGACACAATTAAGAGGAAAAAAGGACAAATAGAGAAATAGATGTACATCATTCTGCAGAGTTACAGGAGAACACAAAAACCACTGTCTCAAATCCTATATGAAGTTGGAGCTGGAGGCTGGAGTCGGCAACTGTAAACTTATCTTATCTTAGCATAACGACTAAAAACACCTAGAATGGCTCTAGTGTGTTTTATGAGTACAAAAACACAAGTGTAAAAACAACATTTTGTGGTTTTATGGAGGTTAAGTGCCAGACCATTTTCTGTTTAACGGTAACCAGGCTGGGTCCATCGGTTAGAAGAAGATTTTAGGAAGTTTCTGCCAGGAAATAACTCTCCAGGAAATGAATGCTCATGCTGCACCATAAAACCCACAAAGTATTGTTGTACACTTTATTTTGCACAGTTCTAACAAGCAAGATATAAAGTGTTAATAAGTGTTAATAAGAGTGGCTGGTTGGAGGAGCTTAGCCGCTCAGGAAAGGTATATTTTTACTGTTCATCTGTCATCCAACTCAAGCATGATAATTGCATTTCCCAAAATGTCAAACTTCTTCTTAATGATAATGTTAAAAAGATAATTAATAAATAATAATAAAGCATGTTATCCACAGGGTGCTTTAAACACACATTTATGATCATATCAGACACACACACACACACACTGAGAAAATGCTGAGACACAAGTCACTCTTACCGCCATCTATCCTGATAATGTCACAATGTCAGACAGACCTTTAACAAACACTTTATTCACTCTGGGTCAGATAATACAGATAAAGTGATCCTGTTTAAACAAAGTCAGTACAGCAGACAGACAAAAAGAAACTGTCTCTGTGTGTGAGACAGGGAGAGGGCTGATAGACAGACAGATAAACACACACACAACTGTGGAGAACCAGACAGACAGGTCCTTATGCACTTTTTCACGAAAAAGGGTGTGTAAGACAGGGAGTGCCCAACACACACACACACACACACACACACACACACACACACACACACATACACACCAGACAGTTACAGACGAAAAAGTACAGGGTTAGAATTGGTACAATAAACACTGAGAGGAGTCACATATGTGTTTGCTCAGTTGAAAGCAAATATTGTCGTGGTCTATTAATGACTCTTCTTTGTATTTGATGTTTACACTACAGCTGTTCTTTTCTCGTTGTGTTGAACAGAGATTTTTTTTCAGTAATATAGACTCTGCATGTTTGGGTTGGTCTAAAGCTCTTGTTTTTATTATTTAACGATAGCACCCTCTTTCACTTTCAAGTGATCACACCATTACGACACAATGGATGAAAAATGTATGACTCTTTGTAATGACTCTTTTCTTGTATATTTACAGAGTGTTGAAATTCTGGCAAACAATGCTTTAATGATTTCATGTCTTTGAATGTAGCACTGCTCTGTGCTCTCACTTATCCATCAGTATGGATCATCTGACACGAAAATATAAATATTTAAAGTTCCATACAATAAATATAACAACGTACTCAGAAAATAGTGTTGTACATGCTTAAATGTAAAGTTTTAAAGTTTAATCGTGAATTTAATGGTATGAGTTGCCTATTCTAAAAATCTATAGCTTCAGGATGTGTGATTTATAGACGAGCTGAAGTGAGGAAACTGTCTGTAATGAAGCAGAAATCTTTAGAAAGCTCCGTCTGTGTGACTGCAGCTCAGAAACTCCCGCAGTAGGAGGAAGCTTTCACAACAGATGTTCAGGCTGTGCTAGCTAACAGGAATCTGCGGCGCTTCATGTGTCTGTTGTGGCCTTGTGATCTGCATCTCTTTCAGAACAGAATAAACATTCACAGGCTTTTAGCTGAGGCAGATTCCAAGAAACTTGTGTTGGAAAGTTTCTATTCTTCCCACATTTTTTATTTCACTGTTTGGTATCTTTAAATGTTTCCGTACCATTCCTTTTCTGTAAAGTTGCACAATGTGAAAGCACACCATGGTAAATTTGTATAGCATAACTTTTGATTTGATTTATGATTGAGTGCTATATATATAAATAAAAAGATTTGATTGAAGAGTTGATTTATTGATGAAAACAGTTTGATAAGAGTACTGTTCAAACATGCATGTGCAAACCAATGCAAACTCACCATGTGGTAAATATGGTTAGATCATTTGTGAGGAGTGCAGAGTAGATGTGCGTCTTATTTTAGTTTCGACAAGCCTGCCTGCTGACCTCAGTGCTCCTGGTTCCAGAGAAAAATGCACTCAACACGCTTCTATGAAATCCTCCCACACACTTGTGTTTTCACACTTAATGACAAAAACATAAACCATGTTTCCTCTGAAGCCAGCACAAAGACTGGAATGGGTTGAACTTAGAAAAAAGTGATTCTGGGAGACAGGAAACAGAGAGCACCAGTAGAAAACTACCCGCAAGTGGCCAGACATTTTCTCTGTTGCTTGATGTTGCATGACACGCTGATACTGTCCTTTGAACCTGGTCAAGTGATAATTAGGGGAAATACAGTATTTCTGGCTGACTGAAACTGGTAATGACTCAGTTAAACAGGCAAACAAACATGGACTCATTGAGCTTTGTGTAAACATCAGAGTGTGATATGATGAAACTAAAGAAAAATGATCAAAATTACTTTGTATTCTCCTCTTAACATACATTTTTATTGCTTTATCGGGTCATGATTTATGCTCACATGATTCTGAGATACTTAACTTAACATACAAGTCATGTGTATTGTCAAGTTATTGCCTTATGTTTTGATGTTTACCTTCTAATCCCAGCCTGGTGAAAGACTGCCCGACAGCGAATGTGCCGGAGTCAGCAGGATTGCATCTTTCACTGTGGCGAGTAGCCAGAGCACTTAAGCCTGCAGAACCTCTCCATATTGTTCTGTGTGACACACAACAAAACCAGGGCCTCTGCTGCGAAACACAGCCAGCAGCAGCACTGAGCTGCAGACAGACGGGGCAGGTCAGGGGGCTGTGGTATACAAGTCGGTCAGTCACGCAAACATTTCATTGCTTATGTTCGGGTTGGATTTGTCTGCGAAATAATGACCAGCAACAAGGAGGCCCGAGCATTTGAAACCATGACGACAGCTGCCTCAGAGGTGACTTATGTCTGTCCAGACTCTCAAATACTTAAGAAAACTTTTTTTTTCGTTGTGTCATGGATTTCATTCCGTTGTGTTTAGGTTATTTGGTAATAGACTAAATTACTTTTTCAATGTAACTGCCACAGGACTCACAGGAAGATAACACAAGGTCCAGACAGGAAGAAGAGGAGAAACTGATTCTGACAGCCTGGCAAAGTATGGTGAGAACAAGAGGAAAGAAAATCCTTATAAGTTTGTCCCTTTAAACTTTCAATCCATTTAAATTAAGAAGTGTTTACCAGAAGAACATGAAAGTTAAAAAATGTGTAGTGTTTCAAAAATATCTGGTGCTGTATCCTTCAATAATATGCACATGCTAAATCATGGTGAATCAATCAGTTCATACAGATTTAAACAATGTTATCCACAGGTGGTGAACTTTACCATAGCAGGTGTCAGTCCGGTCTAGTTTATATCAACACTATTATTTCCCATTGTATCCAAGAACAGCTGACAGTTGGTTTTCCCTCTTGCAGTCCTCAGCTCTGCAGCAGCACAGTGTGTGTGAGCACTCCAGTGCTCCAGGCCCGGCTCAGTCTTTCCTGTCCAAGCAGAGACAGTCAACCCTGGCCAGGAGGGCGCTCTCCCTCCGGCTGCAGCCCAGGTAGGAGCCTCCATCCAAAGGGGAAAAATGGAGGAGTGCAGCCTACACATTGGCAGGATGGAAAGCAAGACTGTGAAAGAAAGTGTGCAGAAACCTGGTCTTTATTTTTTTTCATTTACTGAGGTCTTCACTATCTTGTTTGCTGCTATCACCACCTGCTGGCCAATGTTTGTACTGATTAAATAATGTTAAATATTACTGTTTTATATGTATTAAACCTAAAAGTATGCTCATCAAGAATAACCTGATTGTCTGCTGCGTTCTCATTGTACATTATCTGTAAATTTATTTCTGCAGGTATGATACAATGTCCTTCGGTTTCCATGTCCATGTCATTATGTTTGATTTTCTTTTTTTATATGTAGAACTAAAATATGACATTGTGGATTAAAGAGCACCTAGCTTAACTACTGACAAGCTAGCTTAAATGTTAAGCTAGCTGCCTCATGACTCCTCCAAAAGCCATACTAATGGTGAGAAAGTTGGCTTCATAAACTTTCAACACTCTGAAGTAAACATATGTGACACTTGGATGCTTATAAGATACAACATATAAATGAGAAAACTTTTGGAGTTACGTCTTAAATCTCCCCATGCCTCAAGTCTCAGTGTTAAGCTAGGCTAAACAACTTGACTACAAAAAGATGACACAGAAATCATCCGAAATGGGATGGAAGTCATTTAGCCTAGCATAACAAAAACTGTGAACTGAATTTATATGTATTCTTCTCAATCAGTAAGTACAAACCATAAATCTTTCAGAATGACAGCGTATTCTTCTAAAGTGCAAAATTCCCTCCCAGGTCACAGAAGTTTACTACAGTTTACAGTTCAACAGTCAGCTGGTATGTTTGAAAATCGGTAAACTGTTGTAAACTTACTTACTTACTATAACTTACTTTAACAATATCTGAGAGTAAATCTATTTTTACGTTTTGAAAACTGACTGAACCCTCTGCTCCAAAAGTGCTGCAAATTCAGAGTAAAAGTGGAAGCACAGTTCCAAACAGTTCCATTTGTGACAAATGCTACGCATGAAAATGAGCAGAATCAAGTTTTATGGTTTGAATTACTCAAACGTTTATAAGGTCATCCAGCACGTTCTCATCCCAGGTCATCAATGTTTTGTCACAGCCCTAAGAACCAGTGAGCTCTGATCCCATGCTCACACTGCGAAAACGCTGAGGTTCATCATAGGATGGTACAGTGAGGAAGGACATTTTGCTTCCACCAAAGGGAGGTTTGGGAATAGCGGGCACAACTCTGTTCTGGTTGATAGCTGGCTGGGAGCTGCAGTGCTCCAGACTGGAGTGGACAGACGGATGAAACAGGAAGGCAGAGGGGTGACGGGAGGTGAAGGGAGAGATGACAGAGGCTGGTCGAATGGATGCGTTTCTCGAAGCCTGAGTAGGAGGAGGAGGAAGCAATGACACAGTTTGGGTACTCTCCTTTGTATTCTCTGCTTTTTCTCTTTCTCCCTTCATCTGCCACTCTTCATCACTCCTCTCCTCCGCCCCACTCACATCCTTCTTCTCATTGACAAGGTGCCCTCCACGCCTCTCCTGCTCCGTCCCAAACTGAATCTCCAACAGAGGCGTTCTGATGTTCTTCTCCTCCCTGAAACTGCATACAGTGCTCTGAGTGTCCTGCCCCAGCCCCGAGGGCAGAGACCCACCTTTACCTATTTTAACACTTTCATTGTCGTCATCGTCATCACTGGTGCATTGGTCAATGCTGGGGGAGTGGCGAAGCCTCTGGAGTTGTGCGGAGGTGCGGCGAAGAGCCCCTCCCATGAGGCCAGTGGGGGAGGGGGCTGCATTGAGAAGGCGGTTGAAGAGGGCCATGTTGGGGTGACGACTGCCTGACTCCTCCAGATTCTCAGCAATGTCCTCCAGAGGCTGAAAGTGCATCTCCTCTTTAGGGATCCTGTCAAGACATGTTGTGGCAGTTTACCTTTTAGTGTGACCATGATGGCAGTTGTTGTGTTTGGACATTTCTCTTTCTCAGCCACAATTATGTTACAAAACTTCTTACTTTCATTTCTGCTACATTCACTTTCATTACCCAGATTTTCCCACCAAGCTGGGGGGATTCAAACTGAAAGTGTCACAGTCACAAGAAAAGGACACGTAGAATGCGAAGGTAAAACCCAGAGACTCACGCCATGTCAAATGTGGACCCCTGGAATGATGGTTTGCGGAGGACAAAAAGAGTAGCAGCAGTGTAGGGGGGTCTGGGGTTGGAGTCGTTCCAGTAGCGATCTCTCTCCATCATAGGCAGATCTCCATACATCTCATCCACCGCCATCATAGACACCTGCAGAAATGCAAGATGCAAGATGCAAGATGCAATGAAGGCAAAGGTCAAGTCCCATTACAGTTACATCGCACGTAAATAAAGATGATGATGGTAAAGATAAAAAGGGAAACCAAGGTTTAGTAGTCTCTAATATCGCCTCAGAATACTCATGGGGAATCACAAAATGTCAGTCATACTGTAAAATATACTGTTAATGGTTCTAGGAATAAGGTCAAACAAAGTATTATGTATTTAGGTATGTTATACCATATTAGGTATGTATTAACAGAATACTTTCAGTTAAAAATAAAGTACTAAAACTAAAAAACCTGGAAATTTCTGTCTATTAGCCAGTTGGTCTCAAAGTCATCATCATCTTCTCCAAAAGGGTTGATCAGCTGCTCTGCAACCTTTGGGACATTACAGAAAATAAAGCTGTTATTTTTTCATCTTTATAATGTGCTAAAATATATAAACATTCATCATCAGACCCTTTTTCTGACCTTTAGCCATCCAGCATAAAAGAAGAACTGTAGCAGTGTGAAGATTGGAATGTAGAGGTCCAGGTCATGACCTGGATAGCCTTGATTAGGGTCCAGGAACTGGCGACCAATAAGACACACCAGGAAAAAACTGTAAACTGCCAAAGTCACCACCTGTGAGAAAGATGAGTTCTTTGGTCACATGTTGATGATTTTTCTTTCTGGTCTTTAGGGTCTATTCAGGTACCCCAGTCAACCATTACAGTGTTAATGTGAAGATTTACCTGCTCTGTCCTTACTGCGACATGTCACCATGTGTCTATCCATGACATTAAACTTCCTGTGCCTGCACTGCTTGTAACAGAATGGAAGTAAGATGCCTAATTAACTTTTGACTCTGAAATGTACTGTACTTTTGGCAACTATCTCTTCAAGAGAACTTGTCATTAAAGCTCATGGGAAGTGTAGAATGTACAACCATAGCTCATTGCAAACTGATAGGAAAAAAACATGTTTCAAAAACATGAGTCAAAGTTAGAGAAGTTCAAACCCGTAATCGTTAAGTTACTTTTTATTAACAATCAAGAAGGCTCAGGTTTTTCTATGCTTAAGATATCATTGTTATTAAGTAGAGTAGTGTGATTCATGATACCATATACATTTACTGTGAAAAAAAGGAACTCTACACACTTGACATTTCTTTTCAGAAATCCATATTAGCCCCCATCACCCGCAATTACATTTGTCATTTAAACTATAAAAGTCAAATAGAAGATGCAAATAATGATCAAATAACTGTATATATTGCAATGTCAAAACCCTGTAAAATCCAAGCTGCAGAGCTTACCTGAGTGTAGACCAGGGGAACACTGATCATGTCGTAATGAAACAGCATGCTGCACTTCCCTCTGAATGCATTAAGCTCCTGTTCATTCACAAATCAGAGACTTGCTGAGGTCACTTTACACATTTTGTCTCAGCTTTTCTATTTTTAAGTCCATGTGAATACAGATCTCAAGCCAAATTTTTATCAAATCAAAAGTTGCATTTCCACTTTATTTATAGGCCAGTGTAATGGTTCTTGTGTGTGTGCATGTGTGTGTGCATGCTGCACCTCGAGCAGTAGTTTGAGCGTGTGATCATCTTTG
The DNA here is from genome assembly GCF_022749685.1 of Semicossyphus pulcher. NCBI lineage: Eukaryota > Metazoa > Chordata > Actinopteri > Labriformes > Labridae > Semicossyphus > Semicossyphus pulcher. The sequence continues at coordinate 996,926 of NW_027211681.1, read as the reverse complement.
ATCCTGCCTTCACAGCGGGCCACAGCTGCCAGGTTGGTGAACCAGACGCAGGGGATCCAGTATTTGTTATAAGGAGAGTGAAGACCCTCAAACTTCTTCCTTTCCTCTCTTGACATGAATCCTGCGCAAACAGCAGATTAATACATCACAGCCAGATTAATTTATTTCTAATGTTAAGTGGTGCTCGCAGAAACGGAGGAACTTGGGATCAGTAATCTGACTCATTTATCCTCTGGTTGCCTGAATGTCTCTTGAGATCGAAATTCCAAATAAGTCATTATATAGTGAATAAAAAGTAATTAAATATACATGAATACATATGTAAATAAACCAAATTATAGTTTAAAAGGCTATGTTATAATATACTATTACTGTAAAGAAAACTCTACTGTAAATCAAAACTGTAATGCCACCAAAAGTAGCAACACAGCACATTTAGAAACAGTGAAGGGAAGAAGAATGTGACACCAGCGTGTCATGATATTCTAACAGTGGTATGATAAACTTTTTTATCATCAGTAAATTTCAGGATGTGCCTGTCCTTGTGATTGCTCCTGCTGTCACTGGTGTAGAGAATGTACAGGAGAGGAAACAACACACTCATGACATGAATATATGACTGACATACATGAACTCTATCTACAACACTTCCTGTCACTTTGTGACGGGAGCATTAGAATAGTAAATATTACATTTAAAACATAAATGTTTAAAATATAACAAAGGAATTGTATTTGCAAGGGCAGCAGAATGCATTATCTATTTAAATTTCCATTCTGTTCAAATTGCTTGTATAATTGTATAACATCACACCTAACTCACTGCAAAATAACACTCGTTGTTGTTGAGTAAGTATGGACCCCACAACCCCCATCACGCCTGTCCTTTTGCACACTCACCAGCCTCCACCACATGGTCCATGGTGGGGAAACGTTTGAATACAGCTGTGCTGACAGAGCGGAGGATGAGCAGGGCCGACAAACTGGCATAGCGCATCATGGTTCGTCTCAGCAGGCGGCCTCGCTCATCGCTCCCCTGGAGGCCCCCCGACAGGACGCACATTAGCCTGTCAGGGAGTGGGATGCTGGTGTATTGGTTCCACCACCGGTTCACCACCAGGGTCACATAGAAACCTGCAAACAGCAGAGAAGAGGAGACAGGAGGATTGCTCTGGAGCTCAGATCAAATATGGGCTGAAGGTGATTTTGTCAGATTGTCTGGGTTTCCAAGGGGAGCCTTACTTGCCCCCGACAAACTAAAAAGTGTTTAAGCTTAGGTGTTACATCATTTCTGCTATGGAGCCCAACTGATTCATCAGAGAGCCAATATTGTCACATAATCTTCACTTATCACATGCTCTATAAATGCCACTATTTTAGCTCATTCATAATATAAAGGAGAAAAAAATAAAAGATAGTATAAAAATTCTTAATGCAATAAACAAAAAGTTTACTACATTGTGCAGAAAACAGTTGGTATTCAATATGCATATATTGATAGATATCTTTGCTTTCCAAAATTTTAGTATTGGCAAGAAACCAAGCCATAAGATCACAACTTGACAAAGTCAGATTATCAATACTTTAATTGTTATATCCAAATGTTATAATCCCCTCCATCCCAAGCAATAAAAATATTTATGTCTAATGCAATGGTGGTCATGAACACAGGGTTCATCTCATGGGAAATCCATGTAACAAAGTATACTAATATCCGTGTAGAGTCTCAAAATCAAACATGCAAAAATTAAACAAAGGTGTGGACTGTAGCTCAAATTTTGTTCCTGTTATCCAAAAGTTGACAAGAACATCATTAATTCTTACCCAATACAAACGACATGGGGATGAGACTGGCGTAGTGGTTGCAATAAATTGCCAGCTTCTCAAAATACCTCTTTTGGTCATCATACAGGAAAGATCTAAAAGAGTAAAAGTGATACACAGTCAATTGTAGAATAATGTGTCAGCAGCCAACAGGTCCTGAAGCCGTTCTTTGTCTTACCTATAAGTGATGCTGATGGCGGTGTACATGGCAAAGAAAGCCAGGAACTCTTTATACAACACCTTGTAGATGCTACCTTTCCAGGCCAGAAGCAGCTTGGAGAAGCCACAGAAACGGGCGTTTGCAACTCTGGCCGTGTATGTGACAGTCATTGGTGACAGCCAGAGAATAGATCCTCAATAAAAGAGCTGTATAAAAAGAAAAGCACTTTTGTAATGACACCTGCAGTGGAAACAAAAGTTCTCATGTAGCCTAATAGGCCCAATATTTGTTCAAGAATCAAAAAGGCGCTCTCATTTGAAACTTCACTTAAAGACACAAAAGTATAACCCTATGAGATTATGAGAACAAACTAATGAAGTGTTTCTAATAGATGATAACTTGAAAGAATATCGCCTTACCTTTTGTTGTGTTTTTTTAGTTGATTGTGCCAATGCTCAGCGTATCACTGTGCGTAATTGGCACCACCGGAGAAGTGAATTCATTTTCACTTAACATAGTCTTCTCTGTGCCGCTCTCTGTGCTTACCAGTGGTGTTTCTTCAAAGAGCTCATAACTCTGATATCCCCTGGCGTCAGCTCGGTTAACTTGAGGCTCGGTTGGCTGCATGGCAGTAATCCTTGTAGCCTCCTCGGTGCGTCCAGTGGTCAGTGCGCCCCGGGGTAAATCCCTAAAACGAGGAGGAGGAGCTCGTTAGCGCGGCCCCCGACCGGGGCAGCGAGGCTCGGTGATGGACCACAAGCGACAGGCCGCAGCGCCGGGGCACAAGGAGCGCACAGGACCGTATAGTACAGTAGGGCATTATGAAACAGCAGCAAGTGGAGCATGGCAAACTTTCGTGTTAAGTGATATGAAAACAACAACCAATTTCCCGGTTGCAAGTTTATGATAGGGTACTTCTTCGGCTTAAATAACTACACAAAATGTACATCCTGGAAACAGGATACATACAGTGGACAGGGAGTTTATCTTGCGTCCCTATGCCTTCTTTGTCCTTCCAAACCAAAGTATTTTCATCTAGAGCAAGAGAAAAAACCCGGTGGGTCGTCTTAATCCCACTTGCGACCAATGCAATTTCCCACCAGGACATGTATTTTTCAAAAGGAAATTATTTTTTGCGAGTCTCCTATACACTAGTAGTAAACCAAATGACTGAACAATTAAAGCACTTACAGTGCACGTGATGCAAACATTTTAAGGTCTACAACTCTAAAAACTGTGCAGCGGCACATCGATGTCCCATATATTCTTTATCTAACTAGAGTACGTTTTTAATCATTTGTTCATTTACTTTGGTGTTTGAAATCAACTTAAGTCGTTCGATTTGGTACGTCAGTGCGCACTTAGCTGCTGCTTCATTTTATAGACGCGTTAAAACAGGCAAAATAAGAATGACCAAAGGCTCTCATCTGAAGCAAGTTTGTTTTAATTTATAATCGCAACATAATTTCAACAAAATCATTAGAAAATTGATTCCTATATTGACTGAAAAGCATTCATTGAAAAGAGAGGGGATAAATATGAATGTCTTATTAGTCGGAGGCCTCTGATTCTTAACCAATCAGAGGCCAGTATTCAAACACCGGGAAAAGATGTTTTACCCTTTCTTGAAGAATTCAGTTGTTCAACATTGGAACAAGCAACATTCAATATATTAGCAATGCACTACATAAGGCTACTAATGTTAATGTTAAATAGTGTTCCCATAGTTTGCTGTAAACTGGATGGATAGAAGTTTGACAGAGTATAATCAGTTTTATGAGCACTGCACTGCCTAGTATTTGGGGTTCAGCTGGCAATTATAAATCGTCCTGCTACGCAAACGAGTCATATCACACATTTTGCCTTTAACATTTCAGTGGTGCTGATTCCAGTCACAAACCACCTAGAGTGGCCTGAAATATTCAACTGATACGGATATCATTTCAGGATTCCAATTGAGTTGTTTCTCAGTGACATTAGGCAACTGCATTTACAATACATGGTGAGGGTAGTCACCTAGTGTTGTCAAATGATTTTGCAAATTGTTACAAGACACAGTTCAAACTGCAAATCATGTTTTCTGTATAGCTATGACATGGATGGTTAAAAAAAAAAAAATGTTGTACTTGTTTTATATTGCCCTGCCATCACCCCTGAAATCTGTAGAAGTCCTGATGTGTATTCATGTGTGATGAATGGGTATAAAATTTTAGTGAATTATTCTTTTTTTTAAATTTTTAGTCAAAGATCAAAACGGAGAAATGACAGCCATCAAACCACACAGAATAAACAAGGCATTAACACCTGAAAGCTATTAAATCTTGGAATTCAAAGTACCTTCACTGGAAACACTTTATTTTCACAACTGAGGCTTGACACTGCGCAGGATAACAGAGGAGGAAGAAGAGGGGAAGTTGTTGTAGAGAAAAAGTTAAATGCTTTGATTAGGAATAATACACTGCCACACAGAGGATATGAAGGACAGTAAGGCAGCACAAATCTGTACTGTCTCATCTCTCTAACAGTATAGCAGGTAATGTGTTTGCGTGATTTCATCAGCTCCCCAATAACGACTGGTGTCTCGCTGTAGCAGTGCTCTGCTTTGGATGACATGCTGAGGACCAAGTGGATGAAGTTGAGGATGATGCTTCAGGTCAGGGGTCAGAGGAGATGAATATTGATAGTATTGTTGTGGTCTGTAGAAGGAGAAGGGAGGTCCTGCACAGAAGGAGATCACTTATTTGGGGGTTTGTAGGGTTCCAGAAGTTGTTTAGAGAAGGTGTTGACCTTGTCTGCACCGCGCACTTCATGGGGCAGCAGCGGTAACTTGACTATGTGGAAATCTTCATAAAGGTCCTCCATCTGTATGGACAGGGCAGAACATTAATGAAGACAATGAAATTTGACTTTGGATGCAAACAATGAAACTGGTTGGCACAACACAACAAAGCACTGACTCCTACCTGGTCTAAATACTTGGACTGTATTTTATGGCGGGCTTCACACATTTTACATGGCCTCTCTGAGTCAGGGAAAACAAGTTGGTTCACAATTATGTTGTGTGTGTCGATGCGGCACTTGGCCAGCTCCTGGATCAGACGCTCCGTCTCATACAGGGAGAGGAACTCAGCGATACACACACAGATGAAGGTGGTCTGTTCCTGATGGTTATAAAGAAAGTGGGAATAGGGAGAAGTTAGTACACATACTAGGGTTTCTGCAGGAATACTGAAGGTAAACAAATTCCAATTCCAACTCTCGTGCATTTATTGAGAGTTCTGTCCTTTAGTGAAGCATGAAATTATAGGACAACATGCTTGCAAACATCTGAAGCAGCCTACCACACAGTCTTGCTATTAGTATTGAAAGGGTGTTTAACATTACTTTTTTTAAAATTAAATGGTTCAGACGGGGTTTAGTTGTGGAATAGTCAAATCACTGATCCATGTAATGAAATTTCAAACTGTGCTGTTGGTACTCTGCTTGTCAAAATATTAATGTATCCCTCTCACCCCTTGAGCAGTGATTCTCAAACTGTGGGGCGGCACGGCGGCATGACAGGGAAGGCGGAACTATGTTTTGACGTCGGACCACCCGGACTCATTTTCTGGTGGCACAGTACACAAACGCGTTGCCCTCGCATAAGTCAATGATTTCTGTGAGAAGCACATCACATGTAGACTTCCACACTCTAATTGTACTCTTGTCTTCACTGTATTACGTTTTAATTCACAATCAACTTTTATATGATCACTTAGCTTTCCTTCACTCCCCAAACACACCTGTACCTCTGCTCTCTGCACAGCTGCTTGCCCCGCCCCCCTCTATCTGTACGTCTCTCTGTCTGCTTTGTTGACTGCCTTCATCAGCAGTCTGTTTAATTAAGTTACAAAAGTTAAATATTTTCTCTCGCAATTCAAAACAGCACGTGAGCTGCATGTGCACGAGGGATGTTATTAATGACGTAGCGATCAAAACGATCAATCGATTGTTACCAAATGACATCTGCTCCTTTTTATAAGGATTTTTTTTCTTTCTCCAAGGGGGGGCCTTGACAGAAAAAGTTTGAGAACCACTGCACTAGAGTAAGGCAGCGGAAGGGGTTGAGAGGCTGCAACACCACAGCGCAGATACACGTGCAACACAGCCACGCTACATAGATGCACAAATGATAGTGACGTATATGTACAGTGATAAAGAGCAACAGCCATAGCAAGGAGAAGGAAAGTGGAAAATCACAAAATGCTACATCTCTCTGCATCTACTTTAATGCCAACATGTATTCTTTCCTGCAACTAATTCATGTCATCTTTTCTATCAACATCACAAATGCTGCCCAAACCGGGCAAAGCTCCTGCAGTCCGTTCGGATTTTGTGAAGAAGCAAAGAAGATACAGAAACAAAGAAAATAAAAGCAAGTGGCAACTAAGCAATTAACATGTAGTAACATTAATGAACTGTGTTAGAATTTTAAATGGAGTAACTTACAGGATTCTAAGGTTCATCCAAAAGGCAACTGGACTTGGTTGAAGTTCTTGAAGACGTTTCACCTCTCATCCGAAAGGCTTCTTCTTTCAGATGAGAAGTGAATCATCTTTAAGAACTTCAACCAAGTCCAGTTGCCTTTTGAAAGCTTAGAATTACCATGACCTGGATGACTGAGAACCTTCACAGACAACTTACAGGATCTTTGAACTGCTCACTGACTGAGCGGATGACGGGCAGGGTCTCCTCCAGCTTAGAGGCCAGCTGGTCAGCATTCATGTCACCCAGACCGAGCATGTTACACATCTACACAGTAAGAGAGACAGAAATAAAAGATACTTATGAACTTGATTGGCCATAATCCTCATTTCAAGTTCAACAGCTGTGTTGCTTTTAAAGACAGCTCAACTCAAATCAAAATTGGCAAAAGACGAAAATCAATGAGTGACACAATCTGCTCGTTCTTTCTCACCTGGGAGATAAAGGGGCTGATCTGATTTTTTATCTGCATGAGGCGACCCAGTCCGCGCTCCACAATGGTGGGAAAGTTGAGCAGCCTCAGTGTGTGACCAGTGGGGGCGGTGTCAAAGACGACCACTGAAAAGTTCATTCCTTTCACTAACCTGAGGTAGAGGTAGACATAATTGCTGGGTTAGTATAACACTGTTAACTCTTACCTCCGAAATACTACTGGGAAATTAAAATCAACTCTGGGTCAGCAGTGCTTGTAAAAGTAATCTGGCTTCAAAGGACCACATTATCTTACCTCATGACCTCTGCATAGCTCATAGCCTCGTCTATGCCAGGGAAGGCGCTCATGGCCTCCTGCATCATCTTCTTCCCCATGCTGAGCATGTTGTCTTCCTCGAAGAACTCGTCAGGCAGCTCTGCCACACCCAGGCTTGGGTCAATCTCCTGCACTCACACAAACACTAATAATCAGCACATTACAAACAGGGGAACTGCAACCGATTTTAGAGCCTCCAGCAACTCAGTTTGTTACACAGTGATGGTTTGTGCTTAAGAGCCTGAAATGGAAACTGACTATCCTCATGACACTGGAGTTAGTGACGTCATTCACCATATTTCAGCAGCCTAAATAAACCTCTTTGTTAAGAAAGCTAGCACAGTTTTGATTTACTTTCATTTAGCTGCTTCACTTTCATGGTTATGGTGTTGTGCATGCTGAGTTGACCAACTGTTCTGCAAAATTGGCTGTATATGAAAATGTTCTGCGTCAATAAATACAGTTTGTAACGTTTAGATTCATACTTTAGTGTCTGTCTGTAGTGTCGTCCTGCACATTAGTACTAATGGTTTTCTTAGTGTGGTGCACCTTACCATTGCAAAGAGGTTGTCGTAGCCTTTGACCTTAGTAGGAACCTTTGAGAATTTCTGGTCAAAAGCATCAGAGATGTTATGAGCTGGATCAGTGGAGATTATGAGGACACTCTCCCTGACAGCAGCAAGCTGGACAGCCAAACTACAGCTGGAATAAAGATACAGGAAAGGTCAGTACAGATAGAAGCGGACAAGGACAGATCGTTTTAAAGCCCTGTTAACACCTGGTATTAACATGCGCTAAGACGGTCTTTTGGCATTGAGTATGTGAATGTGGTCTGGTCAACATTCAAGGACCGCCTAGTTTCATTGACCAGGGCAAAGATGACAGTGAGTGACAGACCACTTGCCTGTTATTTGTGTGACATAATATTTCTGTGCTGTCTCATGATATCTTATATTTCTCATGTCATTGTAAGCATTTGAAAATGTAGTTTATGCATTATGGCAGGGTGTGCACAAAAGAATATAGGGGATATTGCCCAGACAGATGTTAATGACTGCTGTAAACACGGCTACAAAAGGACTTCATGTCGACTTTTTCCATGCAGAGCTGGGCATCATTCTTGTGGTATGGATACCAGAAAATGAGATTAGGACATAACTTGCGAAAATATAACTGGTCTTTCCATAACTTGGTTACAAGCTTACACAATAGTGCCCGGTGAATAAACAGCAAGTAGAGGGTTCTCCTGTTAGGTAGGTAAGAAATGGAAGAAGCAACAGGTGTAATCCTGCACCATGACTGCCAAGACACTTGTCATAAATACACGTGTCAGCTTACTAACGTAAGCTAGAAACTGTAGCTATCTATTTAACCGAAATTAACGATTACTCGACCAGACACATTGAAGACTCGCTTAGCCTACGTAACTTGACTTTTCTCGATTGTCTTAAAACAGTAAGCTCACGCTAATTGGATGCATGTGATGACAAGACACGTCTAAATTATGATACGTAATGAGAATTATTCATTATTAATACTTGACTCGTGGATCATCTGAGCTCACTCGAGTACTATCTGATGGTATATGACGCTTGCGCATGCGCACATTCTCGTTCTAAGTCAACGTTGACTGATTGTTTAAGCCCAAACTATTATTAAATCATAAAAATAAGCATGTGCTTCTGGTTCCTGAACCTCACTAGATTACGTCCGTTTCGCAACGCAATCGCGTCTTGTAGAAACGATGTGACTCGCTCGCGGTTTTATGAAAACTAGGTTAAGGCACCAAATAAACTGCTTAGGTTTAAGAAAAGATCGTGGTTTAATCTGTATTAATGACTGAACGCTGAGTTTGGTTTCACGCGGTCCTATGTTAAACCCACTTATCAACAACGACCCAAGTCCTGCACGTACTGAGTCGCGCTATATTTCACTGTACCAAATGACAAACACCGCACACAAATCTACGGTCCAAGCATCAACAGCTAGCTAGCTAGCGATGTAGCGTGAGTCAATATCTGGAAGCCTTTTAGCATTTCCCTTCAACTTACCTGCATGTAGTTTTACCAACACCACCCTTTCCACCTACGAATATCCACTTCAAAGATTTCTGCTCGATAATATTCTTCAGGGTTGGTTCTAAGGGCTCCACATCAGGCGCATCTTCAAATTCGTCTTCCAATGAAGCTGCCATCTTGTCTGTGTACAATGCAACGTTAACGTACAACTCAGGTGGGATGTACCGACAATGCTGCCTTTACAGTCCCTCGGACAAAGTAACTGTACGCCTGTTCTCGGTGTGTGACGGAAATACTGAGAATAAGTATTAAAAGTGGGGTAAGTTTATGGTAGATGGGACAGACATGTTCCGTCATCAGGGGTGGGGCTATAATGGGCAACAAATAATAAGAAAAATTAAGTTCGATGGTACTCATTTCGCCTACCGTTTTTTTGTGTATGTTTTCATGTATTGCAAACACAGCTCACAAATAAAATGTCAACATAATACAATTATTTAAAACTGCTTGAAAATGTTTAAACAGACTCTTAATATCAACCAAATAGCAGCTTGTGACAAAAAAAATATAGTGACAAATGAAATTTTCACAACAGCTTTTGTCAGTTGCTTTTACTATACATACAAAAAAACTAGGTCTGTTTCAATCCGAATTTATCATTAACAATCCCAAAACCTGGGCTTTGGGTATCGCGTAGGGGCCTTTACCAAGTGTTTGATCAATTAGCTGTATGCCTCACTGTTCTTCTTTGAGAGGAATCCTCAGGCTCAATTTAAACATTGATTTCCTAAATTGTTAAAACAAAATGTAACAAGTTTAAAGGTATAGTAATTAGCATAGACCTTTAGCTTTAGTTGTGCAGGTAGGTTAGCACTGTCCTTACTACCACTGTAAGAATGGCTCAATGGGAACTTGATACAAGGGTTTTCTATGTGAAGTTGACATTTTTTACTGTCTTTGGGGTAAAACATAACATTTGCTAGCTATGTCACACTTTTATCAGTATAGAGTAGGAGTACATACATAACTACCTTTGCTACTTCCCTAAAGCAATAATAAATAATTATGGGTGAACTGTCAACTCTGGTCATTTATTAAAAAGGGCATTGCAGCTGAAACAACTTTGACAAAAATACAAATTAACATTCATGATGAAAAAATGTAATAAACTCTGTTTAAGCCAGTAACATTAAGGTAAATGCAGTGTCTTACTGAGTGATTAGAAGGAGCTACAACAAGCATTAGACATTAGGATCAGTAATCACAATTGTGGTTGGTGTAATCAGTAACATCAACAAAAAGACAGTGAAATACACAAATCCAGCTGAAGCTGAGAAGTGAAATTATTCTGGCCTGGTGAGAAAAACATTCATTTACATGAACATTTACAAGCTTTGACCACAGGATACGACACTTGCCTCCATATACATATTTTCATGACTTCACCAGTCCCTATCACAGTGCTGCCATCGGACTTGTCAGCTTTAATCCTTCTGGACTCTGCACCTTCACTTATCACTTTACTGATCTCCAAGCAGTGCCAAGCCAGAATCTTTATTTGAGTTGTCTGAACTCACACACACTCAATCCCACCAGGAAAAGAGCAACTTTGCCCTCCATCTGATCTTTGACAATCAGTCTGCCACAGCCAACGTGGCCAGAAAGCAGGACCCAGATCCACCCATTGGTAGCTTAATTTACAAGTGGAAGATCGCACTAACCAGTCTCTGACTGAACTGGCAACATGTGGGGCCAGAGTACTGAGGTCAAAGGGGGGCGATGTCTAGGTGTGGGCATGTATTGGTGGGCTTCAGTGTTTGTCCACAGGGTGTATGGGCGAATTGGCTGCAAGTAAGATGGCAGACTGGCTCTCAGCTGAAGAAATGATGAATCGCTGCCTGTGTCCTCCTCATCTTGAACAGTCATATTTGGAAGCTGATTCTGGGTTGAAATATTGGAAGTAAACACTGAAGATCCATATAGAACAGATAAAGAAATCCAGCAGAGACAGTGCACACAGTGGAACAGTATTTGCATGGTTTTAGGTGTGGATTGTACAACAGAAGAATGACAAATTGTTCCTCTTGCTTTCCTTTTCACCTATTCAGTCATGGGTTCTCCTCTGGGTGTTCCAGGGACTCTGTGTACCCAACACCAGACATCCTTGAGCTTTTAATCAATAACATACTGGATTTGTCGGGTTATCACACAAACAGAAGACATATTATTGAGTATAGCCAGAGCACACCTGAACTCCCACTTCTCATTCAAGGCTCTAATGTTTTGGCTAACTTCAATGCAAACATACAGGACAATTCTGAGGAGCCATCATTTTTCCTCATGTGTTGAATGCCCAAATTACAATTCTAAAATATACATAAAGTATGTGTGCAAAAAGTGACGACTTTAGTTATACTTATTTCAAAGCAACTATGGAATAGGAAAAAAGTGTAATTTAACCTCCACTTGGTGGAGCTGTGTTGGTGATCTCGGACATAAGACCTTAAAGAATAACAGCTCTCTTACTCAAATACTTCACCAAGATCAGTTAAAAAACAAGCTTCTAGATATATTCCCTTTCTGGAAGCTTGGGTGTTGACATAGCAGAAGGATTTATTTTTAACACTGAAGGACGGAAGCAAAATTTTTGCAGGACAATGCCCCATTTATTCTCTTCTACACAAAATCAGCTGCTTTGGTCAAAGGCAAACAAGGGTGTGACATCAAATAAATGTTCAACATTATTATAAACAGTAAAGACTTGTTGGAATTAAAGTTTTGGTTTACATTAACATTATGGTAATACCTTTCATAAATACAGTGACATGACGTTCCTTATACTTACACAGAGATAACAAACAGCAGAATTAACAAGGAAAAACCACATGTATGCAGGAAGTTGATCAGCCAGCAGTCCCGTAGTGTCAGCTTCTATTGTGGGTGCCTGTGTGAAGTTTCAGAGAAACCTTACTCGGCACAGCATCTGAGTGATTCCAGGTAAATTTTTAATGGGATTGTGTGAGCATGTTTACCATGTTTGTCCGCAAAATCAAAGAGAAAAAAGCTGGTCATGTGATGTCTCCTGTTGAAAGGAAGATTGTGGTGGTGGTCTGGATGAGGAAGGTGACGCACTGCGAATTGCCTGGGAGCTGTGGTCTGCTGCCTTTGCGCGATCTTCCAGAAACTTATCGAACTCTGAAACAGAAAAGTTAAAGGTAAATCTGGTGAGCACAATGACACGTGAACACATAAGAAACAAGCAACAATCTAAACATTATTTTTCACAACAAAATGGCGGTAATGAACCAGTGGAGCTAAGAATGTACCTTCGCTGGACACTCCCTCACTCACTGAAGACTGCTCTGCCTGCATAACCAAACACATTAAAACAAAGATATATCAAAATTGATCAAATATAACATGTTTTTTCTTTTAAAATAACACCATGTACAGAGTGACAGGCCTTCTCTTACCATATCGGAGGATAACCATTTGTCAATATCACTCTGCAGAGAGTTTTTTGCTGGGGGAATCTAAGATAAACAGAAATAAAGAAAGGGACAAGGGCATGGGTTTTTTGGCCATAATTACACATCAAGCTCTATAATTTATACTTTTATTTCAAAGGCAATAACTGGATCAAATCTAGTTTCATATCACTGTGGTATACCTACCCCTCCTGTCACGTGCAACCGTGTATCCAGGGCTCCAGCAAGGCCCTCTACAGCTCCTGGGTCTTCATACCTAACACTGGGGATAGTATGGATTTTGATACAGTGATGTTTTGTAATGTAGGCTACATTAAACCAAATATTAATTTTACAGTCTATAAAAAAACACAGCTATTTCTAGCATTAACAGACTATGTTTGGCGAAGATAGAAGTGTATCAACAGTGGTGTAGAGGGACAAGATGTTTGTTCTTTGTGTGACATCATAGTGTCATGTATTTTAGGCAAAAACTAAAATGTAGATATCGCAGGCTTAGTAACCAAACTAACTTCTGGATCAGAACTCAGAATGTAATTTCATTAACTATATATATTAAAAAGAATAATGTTTTACTGTCTTATTTTGATTTAGTCACAGATTACAGGTTAAAGTCACCACTAGCAATGAGAGGCATGTGGTGAGAGAATGCATTGTTTGGTGATATGTGTCTTTCGGTCATCAGCTAGCACCATCACCTTTTCCTCTGCTCAGCCAGGGAGCTGCCTCTCGTCTGGGCAAACATGTCAAACTCCTCCTCTTCTTCTGAAAGACACAGGGTTGACTTCATTGGCCTCAACTGAATGAAAAATACACTTCTTATATACAGTACTGTACAAAGGTTTTAGGCAGGTGTGAAAAAATGCTGTAAACTAAGAATGCTTTCAAAAATATGAATAATCATTTTTTATTTTTTATCAATTTATAAAATGATGAGTGAGCGAACTAAAGAAAAATCTAAATCAAATCAATATTTGGTGTTACTACCCTTTGCTTTTTAAACCAGCATCAATTCTTATCGATACACTTGCACAAAGGCAGGGATTTTGTAGGATTATAGTCAGGTGTATGATCAACCAATTATACCAAACAGGTGCTAATGATTTCACATGTAGGTTGACGCACAGTCATTAAGTGAAACAGAAACAGCTGTGTAGGAGGCTTAAAACTGTGTGAGGAACAGCCAAACTCTGCTACCAAGGCGAGGTTGAGAAAGTTTCATGTCACAGGTCATACACCATGGCAAGACTGAGCACAGCAACAAAACATAAGGTATTTCTACTGCATCAGCAAGGTCTCTCCCAGACAAAGATTTCAAAGCAGACTGGGGGTTCAAGATGTGCTGTTCAAGCTCTTTTGAAGAAGCACAAAGAAATGGGCAACGTTGAGGATCGTAGACGCAGTGGTCGACCAAGGAAACTTAGTGCAGCAGATGAAAAACATATCAAGCTCATTTCCCTTCGAAATCGGAAGATGTCCAGCAGTGCCATCAGCTCAGAACTGGCAGAAACCAGTGGGACCCAGGTACACCCATCTACTGTCCAGAGAAGTCTGGCCAGAAGTGGTCTTCATGGAAGAGCGGCAGCCAAAAAGCCATACCTCCGACATGGAAACAAGGCCAAGCGACTTAAGTAAGCACAAAAACATAGGAACTGGGGTGCAGAAAAATGGCAGCAGGTGCTCTGGACTGATGAGTCAAAATTTTGAATATTTGGCTCTAGCAGAAGGTAGTTTGTTCGCTGAAGGGCTGGAGAGCGGTACAATAATGAGTGTCTGCAGGCAACAGTGAAGCATGGTGGAGGTTCCTTGCAAGTTTGGGATTTGCTCTAAACTGTCTAAAGTTTGCATTTCTTCAAATGGAGTTGGAGATTTGGTCAGGATTAATGGTGTTCTCAATGCTGAGAAATACAGGCAGATATATATGCATCACGCAATACCATCAGGGAGGCGTATGATTGGCCCCAAATTTATTCTGCAGCAGGACAACGACCCCAAACATACAGCCAATGTCATTAAGAACTATATTCAGCGTAAAGAAGAACAAGAAGTCCTGGAAGTGATGGTATGGCCCCACAGAGCCCTGATCTCAACATCAACGAGTCTCTCTGGGATTACATGAAGACACAGCAGGATTTGAGGAAGCCTACATCCACAGAAGATCCGTGGTTAGTTCTCCACGATGTTTGGAACAACCTACCAGCCAGGTTCCTTTAAAAACTGAGTGCAAGTGTACCTAGAAGAATTGATGCTGTTTTGAAGGAATAGGGTGATATACTGATACTAATACTGATTTGATTTAGATTTCTCTTCTGTTCATTCACTGCATTTTGGTAATTGATGAAAGTAAACTATCAACACTTCCATTTTTGAAAGCATTCTTAGTTTATAGCATTTTTTCAGCCTAAAACCTTTGCACAGTACTGTATATTATATGATATATATTTAATAATAAAATCACAAACAGTACTAAAATACATTACGCCAAAATTATATTATTGTAATCTATGGAAAAAATATATTTTTTACTCAATCCTATATCATAAAAAATTCAAATAATAATGCATCAAATGCTTATTAAATCCCCCCACTGTCCCACACTTTACATACAACCTGCAAATTTTGAACGCATAACATGATCCCTCTGTCCATATTTGTGATTTCCTTCAGTGATGATTTATATTTCCCAACATATTTTTTTTTACATTCCCATTAAATGATGAAGTACGAATCCGGTTTCAGGAATTGGATGAATATAGTAGATGTTGCATATGAAGCAGAAGTTGCACAAAGTTATACTCACTGTGGTTGGGGGATTGCTGTTGAACGGCCCAGGTACTGACTGCTGGTTGGCTGGTTTCGGAGATGACGGCAGGTTGGTTGTCAGTCGAAGGCTGTGGGCTGAGGTCGATGAGGCTCTGACTTGTGGTAGAGCTCTGCTAGTCAGCACAGAACACAGAGAGAGTCACCTTTTGTGCGAGTATATTATAACGGAAATTAATATCTCCCAGGTTTCTCATGTATACTGCACAGCATTGTTTTTTCAAACAAACAAAAGTCAAGATCAAACTTACTTGTTGATTATTTGTCATTTGTGCCTTGTTCAGTCTGTCAAACCTAAAAACACAGTTACAGTGGAATTTGTATAAAATTAGAAACAAGTAAAGTTCATATCACAGTCTGAAAACTGAAAATGTCTTGTAAACACAATCCAGCAAGACTCCAGCACACCTCTCATAGCGGATGAAGGCGTTGTTCAGGTCATCGTTGACCACAAGCAGCTCTTCAATAAACCCTTCATCCAGCAGCTGGGGAATGAGCTCCACCACTCGAGTCTGCATGCTCTTACACACCGAGTACAGCTGCTGCTCGGACAGAGGAAGAGAAGGATAATTTAACTCCTATAACCAATGACATGGAGTAAAGGAAAATCATCCTTAATCCTTAGTGTTAAATCCAGATTTATTTAAAATCAAATGTACTACATGTTTTTCTTCATCCTTGTTCTCCTATAATTCGAAGAAACCTTTGACATCATATCTTTGCTTGAAGTGCATGTGGTACAGTGTATGGAGGATGAGCAAGAAATACAAAGCTTTTCTATTTAATAATGAAAAAAGACACATATTAAGACATACTTCAAATGCATAGAGGTCAGTTAATGCTGTGGACAATTCTGACACGCGCACGCACGCACGCACACACGCACGCGCACGCACACGCACACGCACACACACACACACACACACACACACACACACACACACACACACACACACACACACACACACACACACACACACACACACACACACCTGTAGCAGCTCTGCATCATCTTGCTGGATCTGTCCTGGTATCAGCTCATTCAGCATTTCTGACATCACAGTGAGATTCCCCTTTGTCAGAGCCAGCTCACTACGCAGCTTCTGTTCCTGAGTTAACCACAAAACAAATAAGGTCTGTACACACAAATGGTATTCATAACTGGTAAGTAAGTGATACATTGCCGTTGTGCTGTATAATGAAAACGGTGAGTGTAGATGCTATGTATTGGCACAATTTATTTATGCCTGTAAAGAAATATCAGTGCCAAAAATACCATTAAAGAACCCTTGGATCTTGGCATTTTTTCATGTTGTGGAATATTAAATCAATTGCTATATGAATGTTAGCTTCCATGCTAAAATCTCTGGGAGTTCTGGTGCTTTTGCGATTGTGTCACCCCACTATCCAGTTTTCGGCTCTATTCCTATGGCCACTGCTAGCTTAACTGCAGAAAAACATATATAGAGCCATTTATACAGACTCAAGGCGGAACAACAGTGCATTTCTGCTTTAATCAGGCTGTGTCTAAGGAGATTTTGCCTGTCAGATGTTTTTAGGCAGTAGTACCTGTTGTGCAGAGAGGGAGACCGGTCCCTCACTGGGATGGACTGGAGGTGAAGTATTCTGAGGGGGAACACTGGGATGTTCTTGTGGTTCTGAGTGATGTGTTGGAGCAGGGACAGGGGTCATCTCAGGAGTCCCATTTTCTGGAATACTCTGGAAGACAAAGTCAAAGACTGTGAAATATGTCAGAGAGGTAAAGTGCACAGATAGATATTTATACATGCAGTTAATTTAGTATGTGATTTTCACTTTGTAGTCAGTCTCACCCTATTTGGAGTGTGGATGGGGGACAGAGCATCCAGGTCTGTCATGGGAAACTCCAGACCTCGTCTCCTCAAGTCATCATATACGTACACCACCCCCGCTAGGGACGGAGAGCTACGAAAAGCATCAGCCCAAGACTGTGTGTGGGAGGGAGAACGTATGACCACATATGATGAGAATGGCTGACTCTAAAATCAGTTTTCAAGTACACAGTATAGTAGCCAAAGCAAAGATTACATGTGCAAAGTAAAGTAAGAGGACAAGAAAAGCAACATGCCTGAATTTATCTAATCTTGATAAGTAAAAGAAAAGTAAGACAAAGAAGAAACAGTATTGTGCATGTCTGTAACTATACTAAAGTCCAACAGTAAACTTTAAAACTATAGGTTGTCAAGAAACCCCTGAAACTTTTAAAATACAGGTAAAGACACTGAAACCAGCAGAATTCTTATAAAATAAAATAAATTTCAGTTCAGAGCAAAATTAAAACGTTAATAGAATTATTTTTGCAATTTTAATCATCAGTTTAGTGGTCCAGTTATTCTTTTAAAGTTGAAATTATGTAACTATTTTACCTTAAATCATTCAGATATTGAAGCTGTTTTGACAACATAGTAAATACATCCACATACCTGTATGAGGCTGAGCACCCGGTCATGGAGGGCGGTGGGGGGGTTATATTTGGGCAGAATGGAACGAACCAAAACTCCTTCAACAAACTCCTGTGAAGCCACCAGGACTTGAAAGCGATGGCTGCAGTTCTTCACACAGGCCTCAAGAACCTGAAATATGAAATGTTATTATATCTCTGACGCAAGTTGCTCTGAAATTAAGCTTTTTCTCACAATGTCTCACTCTGTATTGTACAAGAAGTATTTAGTGCTGATTTAACCACTTGTGTAAGCAACTTGTGGAAACCATCTCCTCCAGGCCACCAGCCAATCAGGACAAGGGTCATTCTCGCCTTTCAGTAATACTCTCACCCAGCAATCCTTTAGCTAAAGAGAGAATAAACCCTGACACACAATGACCTACAAATAATAACTCACAGTAAGAGCCAACATGATCTCTCTGAAGTTTTTGTTTCCTACGATTCTCTTCTTAATAGCTTTAACTGCATCTCTTGGCCTGTGAAAAATAAAAACAAATTTGCATGAGATGAACCATTTGCTTTTTTTTTTCTCCATCTTGATATTCAAACATGAAAATATTCGCTTATCGTTTTCAAAAAAGTAGATAGAGTTTTTCTGTGGCGGAAGCATTAATGAGAGTTGTTCATAAATGGCTTCATGGCTTGTGTTTATAAAGAGATACAAATATAGACACTACTCTGGCAAAGAAACAATGACGAAATATGTTTTGACTGTATGTGTTAATCACCTTTAAACACATTACTGTTCAGACACACAGTTACATTCCCTTCGGCATTACAAACCAAACAGCAAAACAACTGTGAGATTACCCTTAATCATAAGTAGGTCAGTCAGTCACATCCAGTTGCAATTCAAAAAAGAAACAACAAGTGAGTCAACAAACAAAATAAAACATAGAGACCTACATACAGAACAGTCTTTAGAACAGAACAGTAATAAGTCAAAAAGGTTTAACAAAATGCACCAGATGGGGATGATTTGTGATTGCATGATGAAAGCATGTTTCTTAATAAGTTACTGCTTTACCCCTCGTCTGTCTCATTGATGATATCACATATCTCCATGTTCAGGCCCCAGTCGTCCGACTGCAGAAGGCCGCTGGTGGCTCGCTCTGTCAACAGAGAGGGAATCAGGTGAAAAAATAGTTAGATTGATATGGGAACAGATAAATACTTTAACAGCCAGAAGACTTGCTTTAAATCTTATATTTGCATAATTACTGGAAATCACACAGGTCATTTTTGTAGTTCTTACAAGATTTATTTGAGAAATCAATTTGAGAGACAGAATTCCAAGTCCAATATTCTTGCTCTTTGTTGTTGAATAGGTCAGTTTTCTGAGCTTTTTTTGTTGTTGCTGAAAATAGTCCACTTTTACTGCTGTGTGTGAAAACATCGCTATGAAAAAAGTGAGGGGGAACCATTATGGGGAAGATGAGGGTCAAAACCAAAACTATAGGCTGAAAGATGCTAAATTGCTGTCTGGAGCTGAGGGAGATTGTCTCATGCTACTTCTCAGTGTGTTCAGAGACAGCTTTTATATTACACAAAGTCATTTGAGCCATTTAAACAAAATGTGGGCCTTGTCATGCTCAAATATTCTTCTTCAGCACTGGGTGGATTTGGGTGAATCAGAAGTGACTGTAAAGGGCCTCCTACTGACCCAACGGTGGTCTGAGGAAATACATGCCATCACCACAATCAGACATGGCCAAACCCACTTCAAACATCAAAAAAAGTGCAGCAAAATAAATGCTGGAACATATCAAGTAAAGAAAGTGGTATTCTCCATGTAAAAGTGTTTTATAGGAACTCATTGTTTATGGTAATAAGCCAATTGAGAAACTGGTTTCAGCTCAAATATGCATTTACCTCCAAACTATTTAGCAATCAAAGCCAGCTTTCGTCGCACTCACCCCCTCACTGGCTCCTCATAAGTCTCTAAATCTCCTTCATTCCTTTCCACCAACACCCCCTCACTTCTTATCCCTGCCTTTCTCAAACCCGCTGATTCTCTACCCCTCCTCACATCCACTCCCTCCCGCCCCTCACTCCTTCCACTGCTCCCTGCAGTTCATGTGACTGTCAGCTGCCTCTGTTCTCAGAAGTAGCAGAAGCCTCTCTGACATTAATGTGTGAGAAAGTAAATGGATGAGATAAGAGGAAGGAAGGCCTCAGATGGGTGTGAAGCATTTTTCTCACTGATCATGACCCTGGTGAGTGATTACACATATTTCTGGACATCAGCAGCTGGCCTCAAGCCTTTTATGGATGTGTTGGATTTCAAGTTCAGACGGAACCTCCTACAATTCAAGACAAAACCGCTACCTTAAACGTTTTAAAACATGAAATATAATTATTGAAGAGGGACAGTAACACTTCTGTATGCGGTGAGAAACTGAAGCATGAGCAAATACATCAGCGATTGAGGAAGTGAGAGAAACATCTAGCGGCTTCTTAATTGGCTAAATCAGTTGTCGTTTAACTCGCAGCATCCAATAGCACTGCAGATTGGGGAGATTAAGATCCGCCTCTGTCGCGTCATTTACTTTAAAGACTTCTTTTTATTTTCAAGTCAAATTGGAGTTCAGTTACAAGCATTTTAGCTTATGAAAATACAATTAAAAGAGCCATTAAGTTGTTTTATACCACTTGCAGTGTGGTTATGAGATGCTGAAACATGTTGCAGATAATTTCGCCTGAAGTAAATGATTACAAATTGAATCCAACGGAAAACAAGACCTAGCATATAACGTTAGTTTAAAAAATCAGACTTACCAATTCTCTGACCTACAGGCGTTGAATAAGGGTTTCCAATGAGAAACTCCATTTTCTCCCCAAGTGAAAACATCTTTGATAATTAAAAGCGTCCACTTTATGTCTGAATAAGAAAATATGAGCAACTGTTGAGTTCGAAACCGCGGTGTTTCCTTTTGCTTTCAGTGTCTGCCGCTGCCTCTGAAGCGCACGGGCTTTCTCTGAGTGGTCACGTGAAAACTCACGCAGAGTCAGGAAACAGCACACATCAACACAGACGCTGTACGCACCGTTGGTTCAAGTACGCTATTCACTATTCTGACTTACGGAAAAGTAGAAATACTCTTTCACACAACTACAGTATGAAAAGTGAAAGGACCTTTTTTTGCTGAGTGTGATTTGTTGAGTGTGACATTTTACTGAAATAATGAAAATAAAATAAAAAATAAATGTACCTGTACAAAAACTATACTTATCTTAATCCATTTTATAACTGACCATACGGTTTACACAGAAAAATTCTGCTGATTCAAAAAGTAGCAAGTAAGTGTAGCTTACAGATTAAAGTAGTGGAGGATAAAGTCACTATAAGTGAATCATAAAATGGAAATGTGTCTCCTGGTTCATGAAATGGAATGGTTCATGAGATGCTATGTGGTCTTTTTCGATTGGATCATTGGCATTAACAGTTTTAGGAACCTCTGGTTCAGTGAGGCAGCAAAAAGCTTTGGGAAATGACACTGAGGGCTAAACATGAATCAATTAGGACATAGATAGTGCTGGGCCTTATGTAGACCATAAAAATGTCTTGAAAGTTCAAATGGTATTTACGCTGTATCAATTCTTCTCTTTGAATTCATCAGAATCGTCATTCATTGTAATGGACATCCCTCGTGAATTTGATGAGGGCAAACTCTAGAAAATTAAAACATATCTAAGTATCTTGGGTCTGTTTTCCAGCATTCAGATAGACTCTCTCTGAGCTTTAACCTTGAATATAGATCAAGGTGGTAGAGATATAATTTTATTATATGTTGCCATTCAGGATGGATTTTCCCTCCAAGGGTTATTATCAGTGACTGTTTTTCCAGCTCCTTTAACTCTGGGATCAGATTATGAGATTTTTACACAAGTACAAAAGATGAGTATTTGTGTGGGAATCTGCTGCTTGCACGTGGTCCACATTTAAAATATTTTCTGATGAAACAAAATGCTACATTCCCCTGTTTTCTTCCTGTTATGAAATGCCACAAACCTTTTTTTATGTTTTATTACATCAATGTTGCAGCAGTGATATTTTTATTGTAAGAATTATAATCACTACACTTAATTTTCACACATAAGAACAATAGGTTAATAACAGTCCATGTACAGTCAGTGGTATAGGTTGATAAGAATATAATGCAGATGAAGGATAAATAAGTGTTTACTGTGGCCAGTTTGTTAAGAATCCACCAACAACTTCTGAGACTGTAAGTGGTTTGGTCTCTGACTAGACTTCTGGCCTAGTAAGACACCTTTCTCTCTGCAGCACCACCTAGTGTTCTTAATGTAGCTTGCATTACAGCAGAGAGAAAACTAAAATGTCTTTGGATTTAGAATATATTTAAGGATCTGCTGTACTGATAGAGTTTCTATAGTGATAGATATTTCTTAATTCCTAGATCCAGTGATTGTTTATGAGGATGAATTATTTGTGGATTATAAATCATTGAAATTCAGAATTATTGATTGATTGATTGATTCTTTAATGACCACAAAGCCAGGCTGGTGGAATTTGTTTTCAGTACAGCTCCTTGGTACAGGTTCCAACATTAAACATTAAACATATAACATAGATATACATACAGACAAACACATTTCACGCATAAGGGCCATGCTTAATCCTCAGCGTTCAGAGTTCAGAATGTTTATTGCAATGGGAATGAAACTGTTTTTGAAGCGGGTTGTTTTGGAGGCAATTGTCCTGTAGCGCCTCCCAGAGGGCAGTAGCTGGAAGACATAGTGTGCAGGGTGAGTGGGATCAGAGATGAGTGGGATCAGAGATTAATTATGATGTCCAGAAGAATATCCCTTGTTACCCTTTTTCTTTTTTTGCCCCATAAGTCAGTTAAACTATTCCAGAATAAAAGATTCCAATGGAACTCCTGCCTTTGCTCATCTGTCATAACAGACCGGCCACTGATTTTTTATAAACTGTATAGATAGATTTCCGCATATAAATGAGTTTTTATGTCTGAAGTGTTATCCATCCTTTATTTATCCTGATTGTGGATCTGAGGAGGGCAAAGGCACCGGTGACCCCTGTTTCCGTCCAGGGGGTCAGTGTGGACATTGTGGAAGACTATAAGTACTTGGGAGTGTACTTAGATAATAAACTGGACTGGGCCAAGAACAGAATCAGAATCAGAATATCTTTATTGTCATTGTAACATGGTCTCAGGCCCAGCACTTATTTTCATTGTAACAGGTACAACGAAATTAAGTGCAATCCTTTGTAGTGCAAAAGAGCTTATAAAAAATAAAAAAGAAGAAACACACGGAAAAAAACACTGAAGCCGTCTACAAGAAGGGCCTGAGCTGCCTTTACTTCCTGAGGAGGCTGAGGTCCTTTAACATCTGCAGGGCGATGCTGAAGATGTTCTATCAGTCTGTGGTGGCTAGTGCTATCCTGTTTGCTGTTGTGAGCTGGGGCAGTAGGCTCAGGGTAGCTGACACCAACAGGCATGAACAAATTCAAATCAAATCAAATCAAATTTTATTTGTATAGTGCCAAATCATAACTTGAGTTATCTCGAGACACTTTACAAAAAGAGCAGGTCTAGAACGACTGTTTGTTATGTTATTTAAAGAGAGGCCCAACATGAATCACCATGAGTAGCACTTAGCAATATTCGGCACATTGGCAGGAAAAACTTCCTTTTAACAGGCAGAAACCTTGAGCAGAACCAGACTCATGTTGAACAGCCATCTGCCTCGACTGGATGGGCCGAAAATGGGATAGAAGGAGATTCAGGATAGAGACAGGCAAAGAGAGCAACAACAACATATGTCCTTGTTACATCAACAACAACAGATAATACATACTTATGGTTACAATGCCAATAATAGTGGTACACTAGTGTGAAAATTAGCAAAAAATAAATTAGCGCGAGAAGCAGAGTAATGATAAAGGCTGTAGTAATCGTAATTGTAACAGTTGAAGTCAACAGGTCTACTATTAGCATTAGCAGCAACAACAATGATACTATGGGGAAGACTGATTTTAGTAGTTGTTGCAGTCGAGCAGGTCCACAGCAGCAGGTGGTCTGTAGCAACAATCCCCAGGAACCTACAAGACAAGGGAGCACAAGAACTCCCGGAAAGATATATGGTTAGTAATGTTAATGGGACCAGAAGATACATAGTTAATGAGCTGCATCAATATGACAGAGAGAGAGAGAGAGAGGGAGAGAGAGAGAGAGAGAGAGCAGCTGATGGGTTTCTCTATTGTCCTAAAAGTGATGTAATGTACAAGTAGGGAGTCTTGAAGAAGCCCATGTTGTTTTTGATGTCTTATCAGAAGTTTCTTTAAAGCAGTAAACCTGACTGTGAGGAAGATGATGAGGCCTTTTTGCAACTCAAGGCATTATATAATTTCCCAAACCAGTGCTAGTATTTGTAGAATCTCCCTTCCTTGGGAGTAACATTTGTTGGTCATGAACCAACCAGCGTCATATCGTTCAGCCAATTTACAGCTGTGTCTCCCTGACTCTGACCGAATGATGCCGTTTTCATCAAACCCTTCCATCAACTCCTTCTGCTGTTCTATGCATTTTTACATCTCTTGAGCAATGTTACATTTTGAGCACCTCCAGACTGTATGTAGTGTAGCCTCTTAAATTTCCACTAATCCAAGTTACATTCATAGTCATGATACTTTCAGGTAAACACTATGATCATTGTAGATGTGATCCAAGACACCTCTGTTTTTGTCTGTTTTTCTTGCTCTTTGTCCTTGGTTGTGCACAATGTGGATATTTTGTATTTTTTTCTCCTGATGTTTTCTTTGTGTTTGACATCTGAAGGGATGGGGACTGCAGTCAGGAAACCTGATTAACGGTTTGGGAGTTTGAGATTACATGCCTGATACATCACTTGCAATATGTAACTGTATTGTTGTACATGATGTAGTTGTCTATGATACAATACAGGTGTTTATCTAACCGTGAGTCCATGCTGAAATAATGAAGAGCTGCAGTTATGATGTAGGCATCAGTTACATTATGTGTGAAAACATCACAGGGCCTGTAGTGTACTCCACTGGGTGTCTGGGGTACATTGTTTGTCTGTTTTCCAAATTGCACAGTTCGTGTAGAGTGCCTTAGTCTGCATTTGACTTACAATCAAGCCCTGAAGTTGTGTGAAGCTTGTGTCCTCATTTAGCTTTTCAATGCAGCATCCATATTTTGTTTTGTCAGTGGGTCCTGTTTGAATGTCCTGAACAGCTGGCTTCAAAGTAGTTTTGCCATTTTCATCAACTGGATAATGTGAACACATCAGAATCAGAATGAGAATCTGTGTTTATTGCCAAGTAGGTTTACACATACAAGGAATTTGTTTTGGTGATTTTGGTGCAGAACAATTAACACAGAGCTAGAATAAAATTAAGTAAAAGAATGAAATAGAATAAGATAAAAAATAGGAATAAGAATAAAAATATAAAAAGCAATACGTATAATACAAATAGTACAAAATATGTACAACAGGTGTGATTAAAAACTGTACAGGTGTGCAGGATATTGAACAGTGCAAAGAGGTTACAGTATTTTAAAAATAGTGCAGCGTATAGACAATATAAGTCCAGTGTGCGTTAATGTAATGCATAGTCTTAATTACAGACTTAACACTCGTTAAGTGTTAAGTAACTGAGGGGCTGGATGAGAGTCCATGTCACGTGGGGGAGTGGAGGGGGATCAGGGCCTTGTTGACGAGGCTGGCAGCAGGGGGAAGAAACTGTTCTTGTGTCGGGAAGTTTTGGTCCTGATGGAGCGCAGCCTCTTGCCAGAGGGGAGGGTCTCAAAGAGTCTGTGACCGGGGTCGGCCACAATCTTACCTGCACGCCTCGAGGTCTTGGAGGTGTACAGGTCCAGGAGAGATGGCAGATTGCAGCCAATCACCCTCTCTGTGGAGCGGATGATACGCTGCAGCCTGACCTTGTCCTTGGCAGTAGCAGCAGCGTACCAGACGGTGATGGAGCAGGTGAGGATGGACTCAACGATGGCGGTGTAGAAGTGCACCATCATAGTCTTTGGCAGGTTGAACTTCTTCAGCTGCCGCAGGAAGTACATCCTCTGCTGTCCCTTTTTGATTAAGGAGCTGATGTTCAGCTCCCACTTGAGGTCCTGGCTGATGATGGTCCCCAGAAAGCGGAAAGACTCCACAGTGGAAACAGTGGAGTCGCTGATGGTGATGGGGGTGGGAGTGGCTGCTGTCTTTCTAAAATCCACAACCATCTCCACTGTCTTCAGAGCATTAAGCTCCAGGTTGTTATCACCACACCAGGTCACCAGATGGTCAATCTCCCACCTGTAGGCAGACTCGTCCCCACCATAGATGAGTCCAATGAGGATGGTGTTGTCTGCAAACTTCAGGAGCTTGACAGACTGATGACTGGAGGTGCAGCTGTTGGTATACAGGGAGAAGAGCAGAGGAGAAAGAACGCAGCCTTGAGGGGAGCCGGTGCTGATGGTTCTGGAGTCAGAGACGTGTTTTTCCAGCTTCACGTGTTGCCTCCTGTCGGACAGGAAGTCTGTGATCCACCTGCACCTGGGAGAGCTTGTCCTAAAGCAGGGCCGGGATGATCGTGTTGAAGGCAGAGCTGAAATCAACAAACTGGATCCTGGCATAGCTTCCTGCTGAGACCAGATGCTGGAGGATGAAGTGGAGGGCCATATTGCTTAACAAACAAAACAAGACAAAACAAGGCGCACCAACACACTGAGGCAGCCATCCGCGGCGCCATCTTGGACCAATCAAGTCGGTCAGTGATGTACTTCAAGGCCAGAATCACATCTTTTGATTTCTTTCTTCTTTTATGAGGAATCCTGGAGGGACTATGTCTGTTTTTGTGGTCATAACTGATGTTGAAGATTTACATTGTTTGTAGGCAGTTAGGCTTATGTCGAACCTATAAAGTGAGGATATTTAATGAGAGAAAAATAAAAGCATCCATTTACACATCTTTGCTTCCCTTTCACATTTGCACACAATTTAAATATAATAATAATGCAAGTAAAAGCATCTCTTCTAAGCCATTTTATTGAATTAATTTGAAGCCATAACATCCAACATCATCATCTCGCATCAGTTGGCAAAAATGTAATTGTTGGAAACATAGTGATGACCTACAGCTACATGTAGTTTCAGGTACTCCTGCATAAGAGTGACTTAACATTTGCTTTTTATTACATATTACACATGAGGGACATCACTGTTTACTCCTTCTTGCGTCATATCTCCATTTTCTTTAGAGGGTTCATGCTTTACAGTACCTCTTTGCCGGACCCTTTTCTTCCACTGGACTAATTTTCTGTCCCTTGTTTTGCCAATGCCCCTAAGTCTATGCAGGGCCCTGCGGTTTGACATACAGATGCCAAATCTGTTGAGTTTCTCAATGCATCTTTTTTTTGCACCTCCCTTTAGGAGGATCATTGAGTTGATGTACATTGGTGCACACATGCAGGCTGAACGTGATCTTAATAATAATGCACCACCCATGCCCATTGTTAGTGACTTAGCTTGTGGTGTTGGTGTCTGGTTTGCAGTTGGTTTTTCGAAGACTTTGCTTGCATGTTGCAGGAACTTGAGAAAAATGGGGGCAGTTGTCTTCCACTCATCCATCACATTCACCCAGCTAAAGTCTTTCAAAGCCACAGGGTTGTTCAGTCGAAGTGTTGAGTTAAATGTCAGACTGGTCAAAGTCTTAAACTCCCTGTTCATCAGTTTGAGCACTTCAGAAACCATAGCATCCTTTAAGCCAGGCACACCCATCATTACTTTGGGGAGACGTGTAAATCTTCCCCGCAAGAAGATAGCACCAACTCTTTTCCATGGGCCCTGAAGAACTCTGCTCCTATGACAGCCAATTTGTACAACCTTAAAAAACAAAACAAAAAATCACTTTTCATTACAATAACACAGTAAATATCAAACAATTTTGATAACAGTTGTTTACATATTAACCTTTATTTGACCTGCATCTTTGACCTCAGGTGCAGGTTGACTTGGTTGTGTTGCCTGGGTATGTTGCACCCCTGTTAATCTACTCACGGCAGCCTGTGGAGATCACACAGAAAAAGTGAGTCAAGGCCAGGTGAGTATTTACAGCACTGACCAACGGGTTGATATTTAATGCAAGCCAAACCTTGACTGTACAAGGTGACCATGCTACAGTGGACTTTGGCAGTACGACAGAACCATCTTCTGGTGGGAAAGCCTCTAATACAGGTGGATTTCGCTGGGTTGGCTGTGTAGGTTGCACTTCTGATAATCTACTCACTGCAGCCTGTGGAGATCAAACAGTAAAGACATTTTTCAAGGCAAAGTGATAGCACTTTCAGTTCTGACCAAAAAGGTTGACATTAAAATCTGAGCCAAACCTGGACTGTAGAAGGTGACCATTCTACAGTAGCCTTTAGCAACATGACAGAATCATTTGCAGGTGGGATAGCCTCAGATCCAGGTGGATTTAACTGGGTTGGCTGTGTGGGTTGTATCCCTGATAATCGGCTCACGGCAGCCTGTGGAGATAATATTTTGGAGAAGAGATTTGCTCTCACAAAGTATCAACGCTGATAATGCAGGGTTAGGACAATCAACATAAGAATAGTGAAAACGAGAGACAGCCTGTCCGCTACTTACTCCACATACTGTGGTTTGTTTATCCTGTATTTGGGGATAGGTTGCAAGTGTTGTAGACACATGAAATGGACATGAAAGATTGTGACTAACCTTAACTACACAAGGGGACCATACTACAGGAGCCTTTAGCAGCATGACAGAAGCATCTTCTGGTGAGCGAGCTTCATATACAGGTGGACGGGGCTGGATTGGCTGCGTCAATTGCACCAATACTCTACCCTCTGTGCCCTGAAGATAAAACACAAGCGCTACAATCAATGAAGAAAACTTTGACCACTACCATTGTTAGATAGATGTAATATATTAATTACGCTAACACAAAGCCTATAGGCTATAAATTGCGTTTAGACTAAATGAAATTGTCTATAAGCGTCTAGCAATTACAAGCACGAAATTAGTTTGAACTGAAACTCACCTTTTCAGTGAGATTCCGTCTTTTGCTGTCCTGCGAATGAGTTGGTGCACAGCGTTTACTTCCAACATTGATATTTGCCGCTGTGTCACTAACGGGACCAAAATTTACAAGCTTTTTACGAGACTTCGATGCAGCCCCTGAAGACACGCCAGCTCCCGTACTAATATCTGGGTCCACCGTTTCACTACAATCTTCAATACTTTGAGGAGATGTTTGAATTCTCGACAACATTTCGGCTACCTCTACAAAAAATGTCTGCCATGAAATGCCGATCAATGCGTTCCGCCCATTTTGCTGTCCACACGGACTGTTTTCCTGCATGCAACCGAAGCCTGCTGATACGTGATTGGTCAATATACTCGGACTACAAACGTACTACAAACGTTAACCAGAACGTTCCAACGCCGAAATCCGGTCACGCGCCTACAAAAGAGATAAATAGAGATTACAATTCTAGAAACACAAAGGCTAGTTGCACCAACAAGGATCAATTAGTTATAATCAGAGTTGAGCAAAACTAGATTTAAAATGAGTAAATTCCAGATTTAAAATTAAGCAGAGCTTTGTAGTAAATCCAAGGGCGTAAACCCAAATCCGAGTTTAATCCATATGGAGATGCTTGCTTACCCAAATTAAAATAAATAGATGAATAAATAAAAAGGTTGATAAATAAATGAATACAAAATAAATACAGCTGCATGCTCTTGAGGCCTAGTAAGTAGGCTATAAAAGGGGGGAAACCGTTAACTTTCGGCTTCCATAACATTGTAACAACTATGCTACATTGGAAACATCCAGTGGCATAAAATCGCAGAGCCACCAAGTGTTGGCATATTTGTGGTACTGCTCTATTTCTTTAACTACCATGTTTGACAGTTGGTCCAATTTACAGTTTCCTTTGTGAACCAGTATCTTGATTGAAATTCAGCAGCATCGAGTCTGTCCCTCAATTTCCTTCGAGGAACTTTATTTTCCTCAATCCACCTCAAAAAAGATGCCATTTTAAAAGTTAAAGTATAAGTTTGGATCACATTTTAAATTGGAGTTTAAAAGTTTGGTGCAACAGAATTAAATTTAATCTGATTTAGAGTGCAAACTAAACTGAGGTTTGAATGTAATCTCTCTTAGTTTGGTGCAACATAATCTAAAGTTAAACCATAATTTAATCTGTTAATTGAACATGAATCTGTCTCAGACCCAACTTCTTTAAGAAAAAATTTCAGGAAAAATAAGGAAGATATTGGCAAATGAGGAAATCAGTTTTCAGCCACTGTATAACCACGTTTAAAAAGTGCTACTCACCACTGGTTGCTTTGGCTGCTCTATCTCTTCGATTGACGTAATGAAGCTGGGAAGGTTTCTGCTACACACCTTGCAAGTGAAGTGTACACTGTACAGTATTCAGTGTACAGTGTAAAATCCCAGAAGATCAGGTTGGGCACTATTTTGAATTCATGCTCAATGAACATGACATTATCAATGACCTGTGCTCATGGATTTAATCTCATATTTAGTTTCCCATGTATTGTACATCCTCCATGGCATGGCCAGACCTGTCCTGCACAGAAAAAGGCTGCATTGGATAGAGGACATGTTGCAGTCTCCTATTAACAAATGGCCATTTGAGGACTTTTTTCATACAGAGACCACCTTTATCTTGTTTTATTCCCACAGTGTTCCTGTGGCAGGTCCATGGTTCGAGCACAGCCCTTTTCTGAAGCCATATGCTGACAGCTGTGCACCAGCTCTCTTGGCTGACCTGCTCTAGGCCTATACTTATCCAGGAAATGCAAAAAGTCCCCACTGTTGCTACAAGTTTCAAAGGCTCTGATAAATGTTGTGTACTGCTATACAAAAACCACATTTCTCCAGATGGTGGTAACTTAAAAGTTTGTTGTTGTATTAGCAATATTGTTGTTTCATTTTGCCTTTGCAGTAAGTTGGAGAGAGCTGATTTTGTGTAGTATTCCTATATGTGTCTGATAAAGTTGGGAGTGCAAAAGGGAAATACCCAAATGCAGAAGTAACAGGCAGCCTGGTGCAATAGAATGATTTATTCTGCATTAAGTCTACTTATAATCAGGTATTGGCAGGTAGGCAGACAGACAAACTGGTTCCAGAAAACAGGCAGGTAGGTAAAAACATCCAGGTTGAAATATGAAATAGTCCTAAAAACAAAACACAAAGCCAGGCAGCAGCAAAGCAACAAGCACATGGAATAAAGTAAATGGTTCAATAAGAATGAGGCAGGTGAACAGGCGAGCAGGAAAGGTCAGGTAACCTCAGGGCAGATTAGAACTGGGAACAGATTTGTAGATGGGGAAAGTGGGGGAGTGAGGGCATCTAGTGAAGAGGTGGACATGTGTTTGTTGATATTCTTTGGCATATAGGTAACATTATTAGAGTTTCCTTTAACCTTACTCCTTTCAAAAGTATGAGTTCAGTCCTTTTGATTGTTTATTTAAGAAATGTTGGCAACTGGAGGCTGTTGATAATGCTATGTTAGCAGCAGAACCAGTAAAATACACACCTGTTTTGGGCTAAAAAATTATTACACATTCAGCACTTTTGTTCGTTATTATGTTCACCAGCAAATAGTCCATATCTAATCATGACATCATTTCAATTCAGTATATCAAGAGCAAAGCATGCAGCTACGATGATGCACTCACTTGGTGGCACGGTTTCCCTCTCAACACACCTGATTCTCATTACCTGCAGTTTATGGGCTTCATACAGGCCCCTCTCTTACTTAATGCTCCACCCCGCGTTCTTTGTCAGAACTGCATGTATAAACTCATCTACTGTTACCTAGAAACCAGGTGTCATACATGAGAATGAAATAAAACTAAAAAAAAAAAAAATCTAACAAGAAGGCTTTTTGTATGACTGCTTTATATAACGTCTTTTTGCATACATAAATTATCACCGCTAGATGGCAGCACTGACTTTAAATTATACTGTATGTACCAGCTGTGCAATAACTGTCCTGTAGTGTTTTTATTTGTTTCTATTTTTTTCAAATGTTGTTGCAGATAATACAAAAATAATACCAACAAAAGAAACCATGTATTTATATTTACATGGACAGTGGTGTATGACTTAAATGATGACATACCTAGGCCTACCTGCTTAATTTGCCTCCAAACATTCTGCATTTGATGCGGAGAGTAGGTCTTACTTAGAAAGGAAGAAGAGATTGAGGATTGTGTGTTAGTATTGACGCTAGTATGACATGATGCTTCCTTCCATTCAATCCTTAGAGAGCCTCCCTGTCTTTCTGGGAAATAATAATGGTTTAAATATACTGCTGTGCGAACAAAATACACCACCTGTTTTTGATTTCATTTTCGATTACATGCAAACACACAATCCAGTCCACAAAACCTCCTTGTCATTTTGACAATTAATTTTATTTTAGAAAAATATGTCCTAAAATAAAACAGAAAAATAGAACACATCTTGAAAGAAGGTTGGTGACATTTGAACTTTGACCTCCTCACAGGCTGCCTTTAATGCTTTTATTTATTTATTATTTTTTTTACCCTAGTCACAGAATAAAACATCAATTTGCTATTCATTGTTGAGCCCAGTTACCACAGTTATTAGTCTCTACAATTCAATGCAGTTTCTCTTCTCTCCTTTTGCTGGCACACTACTATTCTTAAAGCATTTGGAGGTTAAGTTGATCCAAAACTGAGATTAGAAAGACCCGGATGCTGGGTTACAGTGTGGCTGTAAGGAGGAGAAAACCAGTGTGTTACCTCTTTTCTCCAGGCTGGATGACTGGCACAGTGTAATGATTTTAAAACACTCTCACCATTGTCCACACAATAAAAGGTCTGTATCAGGAGTCTGTGACCAATAGCTTTCTTGTTTCTTACAATACATTACCCAGCACCACATGAAACAGCTGTATAGCAGGAAATCACGAGGAGGGAAGGTTAACTAAATAGTATCATCATTCATGTTTGGATAAAAGCTATTTTAGAATCTTTAGATTATTCAAAGGAAACATCCTTCTAGATATTTCCAGCAGGCCTTGACTCGTGTGGTTATGGGAAATATCATTCCCTAGGGAAACTTGTAGAGACACACACAAGCATGTCTCAATCCAAAACTGCAGCACGATAAATGGCATAACCTTCCATGAACCAGACTATGCCTAGGAAATAGCATGTGTATGTATGAATGCCACTTGTGTGTGAAAGTGTGTGTGTGGTTGCACTGGTTGTAAATTGATCCCTCCTACTCTCCTTGGGTAGTTGTGCAGAGGAGGGGCGAGGAGGAGGAGGAAGAGAAGGAGGAGGAGGGAGCCGAAGCAGGAAGGAAAGGCAGGCAGAGAGCGAGGAGAGGCAGGCTGTGAATGCTAACAAGCCCCGTCGTAATCATAGAGCTCCGTAGGAAGGGTTTGATAAAACGCCTTGCAATGGAGAGGAACGACGACCACTACTAGACACCTACTATGCGCCAGTGCCGCGTTCACCCTTTGCGCGTGCAACAGCTTCACCGTCGTCGGCACGTTCGATCAGAAAAACCGTCTTTTTCCGCTGAGTGAAATGTATCGCGACTGCTTGGGATTCACATTCTGACAATGGAGATTGAAAATATCGTGGCCAACACGGTTCTCCTGAAGGCAAGAGAAGGTAAGCACAACTGAATGGCAAAAAGAAAAATTTAAATGTATCCCCCCCTCCTTACCCCCCCTCAACGACATGGCCATGGACGAGCCTGAGCTTACGGCTGTCCTCCTTGGGATTTATGCTTTCACTGTTTCTCATCCCTGCGCACCGCTTTGTCTCCGGGCAAACGCCAAACATATTACATTGAAATCAGTTTCAATCGGTTTATACAATAGCAAAACACATATTTACCGGGCAGGTTAACATAGGCCCAGCAGGCTTCAGATGAACAACGCAGAGTGTTTGCAGCATCGCGCTTGGACGGCAGCGTTGCATGTCGTTTGACGAGCAATTTTTTTTTCACACCAGCACCAGTGGTTTGTAGACATTTACAGTTTACGATGATATAACGGATATTTAATGGTATCCACATAACATGGTTTCGAGTGTGGACCAAAATATAGGCCTAGCTGCGCAGTGTTGCTCTGTGTCTCAGTACAGCCTCTTCTTACCTGTCACTGTAGGTTTCGGTGTGTTGAAATGCCAATTAGGAATGTAAAGTGAACGGGTGGTATTATGTGATGCAGGGATATTCCTCTGCATTGCCGTTTGGCTGTTGATTTTGAGCTACTGGGTTGATGAAATAGCGAAATAGTGGATGCAGTGATAGATTGGAAAAAGGCCCACCATGTAGTTACCCCGTCAGGCCAGGCAAAATAGCCAAGGGTGAGCACGCTGCTCAGTGGGCCGGTGATCCCGCAGCAGTTCACCTGGAGGTGGAAAAGAGGCGAGTATCCATCTGTTTTCCTGGAGATGATAGAGCAGAGAGGCTACTCTGAAGCCAATAAGTGGGCGCGAGGTGGGTGTGCAGCACAGTGTTAGCTGCCAGAGGAGGGTAGAATAGGTGTTATTACTGCTCAGAGATTTCCATTTCTTGTCCCTCTTCCAACCTGGATACATTTTTTTCGACACTAAAGTCTCTGATAGCGCCGTACATGGCTCGGGGTCGCAGTTCAGTGTGCGTATGCGAGGGCCTTCCCTGATTGTGGTTTGCATTATATTCGGACTGCGTTTCAGTTCAATCCTAAACGCTAACACAGATGTGAAGTAGATCAATCAAAGCAGCAGTGAATCCAGATCTTAGCATCATCTGCTCATTACCAGACATCAGGCTTTTCTTCACCTGCTGTAAAATGGTGCTTGCTTGGCATTGTCATAAGTGTTCCTCTATGAGTTAATTGTACACTGATCAGAATCTACAGGCTCAGCACTTGTCAGTGTTTTTTTATCTTGAGCGGCCCCCAAAACGCCTTCAGTGAGTCGTGTGAGTGTATTAATGCAGA
Source organism: Semicossyphus pulcher (assembly GCF_022749685.1). Classification (NCBI taxonomy): domain Eukaryota; kingdom Metazoa; phylum Chordata; class Actinopteri; order Labriformes; family Labridae; genus Semicossyphus; species Semicossyphus pulcher. The sequence continues at coordinate 961,824 of NW_027211681.1, read as the reverse complement.
TGAATGAGCCTGGTAGGCTATGGCTCAATATGTAGCCCAGGTTCACTATTATATAGTTTGCTTTAATGGTATGATTTGTGCTGAAACATTTGCTCAATCATCAGTTGGTCATTTAATTAAACAAATGTTGTGATTTAGCCTAAGTCATTTATCAAGTTAATTACCAACCAGTTATTGGATTATTAACACTTGATGTAAACTTGATTTTTATACAGTTAGACAAAAAATTAAAAATGGAATGAACAGATTTATGACTAAAGAAAACAGGACGTACTTGCATTCTTAATGATTTTTGATACTTGTTCTAGCATGGACAACCCTCTGCTCACCCCTCTGTCAAACGTTATAGGTATACAGTCAGTGTTGTTTTTTTGTATTTCTCCCTGCTAAACTGTTTTAGATGGACACTCAGATTAAAATGGCTAATGGCTCTCAATATATAATTTTAGGTGCACAAGAGACACATTTGATTTAATAAGCTTCCCAGAGGTGGGTGTTTGCAGCTTCCAAAAGTGTTTTAGTGTGTCACAATGACACTCGTCAACATGTCCAGTGCCACAATCTGTTGGGCAAAACCAAAAGTCTCACCGTATAGAAAACAGCTCCTGTGGGTCAGAGTTCAGTGATCTCTTCATTCAGGAGTTATCAGCTTTCGAAATGAACAAGTGAAAGATGGCCCATGGTAACAAAACGTTACTCTGTGTTCATCAAATGTAACATACGGGTGGTCCCCACTTGCCAACAACCTTTATTCCCATTGTTCAAGCTGACACAAACGTTCTCTTACACTTCAACAAATATCCTGACTTCTTCTCACCAGCGGCAGCAAGAACTAATGGAACTAATGGTTCTGGCAGTGAAAGAGATTGCGCAAGAAGCCAGCACAATCGTTAAGCAACTGAAACTGCTCCTCATGTTCTGTTGCTATTTTGGTTCCTTTTGTTTTTTAAGAAGTGACAAATACAATATTATTTCTGCAGTATTGATAAGCTCCCACTATTGCTACATCGGACCCTAACCCTCACTTTGGCCTGACAGCATCTTTTGAGATATTGTTCAATATTTGAAGAAATGTACATTTAATAGCCAACTTTTCACAGTGTTCCGCGCCTTGTAAGGAGGGGTTTCTATAGCATAGACTGTTAACTCAGAGACTGTGAGATTATATGAACCACATGTTTATAAAGAACTTAAAGTAAAAAATCTCGAAGATTCTCATGTAAATAAATGTCTGTTAAGTCACTATCGCCAAATGAGTTAAGACAATGGCGATTGAGCCTATGGCCCACTGACGAAAGCCTTTACATTTGCAATATATAGTAGAATTAAGGACTGGGTGTCTGTGGCGACATTCGTGGAAAAAATCACAAGCTGCAGCCAGTTAGTGACGGGTTTTCCATCGCCCCGCAGTGGTTGGTCTGCTGGAGAGGGTAGGCGGAGCTATGCTGATGCATTTCCGATTTCTGTAAATGTTTCAAGTTAACGGTAATCTACTACGGCTGAAAAAACAAAAAAGATCGATGGCTGCAGATACAATTTCAAAAATAAGTGAAAATCCAAAGAAAAAAACAAATTTGACGCTCAGATGAAGGCAAACTGTCTAAAAAGGAAAGCAACCGTCAGCGAGGAAAATCAAGAGTTACAATTGTGTTAAAATGCCCAACTCATAACAGAATACAATTGTGTAATTTACATTGGCCACCAACTTTAAGGACTTAGTAGACCTACGGGCCAACTCTTAGTATATATCCCTGGTTTTCCTTCACTTTCATGCCAAATGGCATCAACATTTGAGGCAGTCCACTGGCTGCATGAGCTGCAGCCACAAAGTGAGCAAGATTGAATGAGATTGCCCAAGATATGTTCTTCAGCAGCACACTGAATCTCTTGTTGAAGAGATGGGAAGCGACAATTTCCCATCTTACTAATAAGTATGCACGATGCATAAAAAAACATATATTTGTTTGCTGAGATGGAGAATTCTCCATCCTGTTGACTCCTGATTAAAAAGGGAAATTCTTCATGTTTGTTTGGATCTGGAAACATTCTGTTCACAAGATGTTCATAACTTCTGACTTTTTAATCCATTTTTACACACCTGTTGATGTGAAACTGGGTGGCCAGAGTGAGAAATGTTATGACAGGGTGTGTCCAGTCAGCCACGGGTGAAATGACACGTCAAGGGAAGTGGTTTGGTGTTGTAGAAATGACACTGCTCCCGCTCCTCACCACTGCCTCTGTGAAATTTTTCACATACATTTTATACAAGATGTGGAAAGGCGTTTACGATCACATCATTTAGATGCTTTCTCTGCCTTTGGGCAGCTCAGACTGCAAAGGAGAACAGTTGCATGAGATGACAGTCTCCTACAGTCAGAGGAAGTTATAGCGACACCCCCCTTTTAGAATATATTAAAACATTTTGGAAAGAATTAGGCTATAATGGACATAGCAGAATGATTCCACATTATCTCACATACTAAAACATCTGCACTATATCACCATTACTTGTAATGTCAGTCCAAACCCTTTTTGGATAAGGAGCACCATATTCAATATTTGCCTTTGTGGTTTATATTATTTAATTACAGACTGAATGGCTGCATGTAATTGCTGATATTCACAGAAAGCTTGTAGCACAAAATGCAGTTAAAAGCACTTGAGATAATTTAGAAACATCGTATCATAAGTCCCGCAGACTTCACTGTTTACAATACTTTGCAGCACCTGAGTTGACAGAGCAACCTATTATAGCGGAACAGATGGCGGTGTGAAGTCTGCTGAGAGAAATTATGTTTACTTTTAAGCTGTAAAATATCCTGCCTCGGGTATATAAGATATATAGAGCTATATAATAACCAAATTGGAGGGTCCTTTTGATTAATAATAAAAAAAAAAGATTAAATCAAGTAACATTTAAACAGTGCAGAATTGTACGTTTCTTCTACAATATTCGTCCCTGACTGCTTTGCAATGTTAGAAAACAGCATCTGAACAATACAAGAATTATTTAGATAAATTGTTGCAGTTTTTCCTTCTTGGACAAGACAATTATATAAAAATGAAATTTTTTTTGACCTGACATTGGAGCTATAAACACAATGTCTGTATTATATTATTCACTGGAAGATAATGTCTTAAGCTATAACCAAATAAGCACTCACTGTTTACTCAATCGTTATTACATTGGCAAGCTCTGGGTGTTGTAGTTTTTAGGGGACAGCTCAGAAGCACCTGGGGAATTAGACATAATCAGTTACTCGGCTACTCTGACTATATATATCTGTATATTTAAAGTTTGTCGCCACTGCTTTCAATTAAAGCTTGACTACTACATCTCCCAGGATGCCATTTGAGAGCCAATGTTTACTTGTTGCATTCAGCTGTCAGTTATTTATAGTATGTGTGGTGGTGGGTACATTATAAGAGCGAGCCAAAAAGCTCTTCAGTTGAAAATATTAGAAGCACCCCTCAGACATGTTAGATGTCTGCAATGTATTGTGGTGCATTGTGGTCTATTAAAGATCTATTCAAGTTATTTAACAGTAATTGATTAAACATAGACATATGTTTAATCAATCAATACATTTTTATTTGTATAGCGCCAAATCATAACAAAAGTTATCTCATGACACTTAACAAATAGAGCAGGTCTAGACCGTACTCTTAGTTATATTATTTACAAAAACCCACATGAATCCACCATGAGCAAGTACTTGGCAACAGTGTCAAGGAAAAACTTCCTTTTTAAAGGCAGAAACCTCGAGCAGAACCAGACTCATAGTAAACAGCCATCTGCCTCGACTGGATTGGCCAAGAAAGAGGGATAGAGGGAGATGCAGAAAGAGAGAGATGGATAGAACAACCACAGATGATACAGACGCTCATTGCTACAATGCCAATAAAAAGCAGAAAAATTAGTAAAAATATGTGTTAACAATATTGTGTTAGTAATATTTGCAATAACAACTACAATAATAATTATGATATTATTACTGATAATAATAATAGCAGTTGTCAAGAGTCAAGCAGGTCCACAGCTGCAGCTGTTCCACAACAATGATACCCAGGAACCTTTGAGACAAGAGAGCTCAAAAACTCCCGGGAAGATATAAAGTTAGTAACATGCATTAATGCATACAGAAAACATAATTGCATACAGATAAAGAGAGAGAGAGGAGGAGACATTAGCTTGGTTTGTCAAGTTCCTTGGCAGTCTAAGCATATAGAAGCATAACTAGGGGCTGATCCAAGCCTGAGCCAGCCCTAACTACAAGCTTTATCAAAAAGGAAAGTTTTAAGCCTACACTTCAAAGTAGAGAGGATGTCTGCTCTGTCCGAAGCAACTAGTATATAATTTCACCAAATGTTTTCCGAATTTTCACACGATGTCTTATACATAAATGTGAAGAGTGGAGAATGGACATGTGGGCCTTCACTCTGTCTTACCTCTCCTCCTGGGATCAGATTTCACCAGAACTGTGTCTACTGTGTTTCTTTTATCATTCCTACTGTCTTCATAAAAAGGAAGGAATGTGGACAGTCCAGTGCTCACATTCCTCTGACTAACAGAAGAAACTAATCCTGCTTATATAACTCATTTCCACTTTACAAGTTAAAAGCTTTGATTTTTTTTTTTGACCATACCGCCTTGCAGGTGTAAGTGGATACCTCTGCTGTTGGTGTCACTGACCTCCCTCTGCTCCCTGGCCCATTTCCACCACCCTTTAAATTGTAGGCTAGCAGGTATTCTCAGACCACTGGTGAGTATTTTTCTGTGACGTAAACCAGCGTGGCTTTATTAGTTTTGTGGTCATAGTTGGGCTAACACTTGTTGTCATCACTCTGGGGTGTTTCCTCCAGCTGAGGCTCATAAAACACATCACTTTGTGACTTTCCCTTGAAGTGGGACTCATTTTACAGTTATTATATCCACAAATGGGCTGTGCGGAAAACGAGGCGCAGTGTGTTGCGTACTCAGCTCTGCTACATGCCACTACCAGCGACGCTTAGCTGGTGGCTACTGGGATGGTCATTAGCACAATTTCTGGGCAAGCTGACTAAGCATGAAGAGGCACTTTTAAAAGCACTTTGTGAACATCATAACGACGTTGTTCCAGCTGCATTATTAAATGTTCACTGGGAGCTCTTCCTATGAGAACCCAGCTGTTATCCTGATTTTAACAATGTGTATGGTTTAGTGTATTTACAAGTTGTTTTTTTATGATTCCAATAAAGATTTTGTTTCTCAAGCAGATAGTTTTTAGAGGTCTGTCAAAGTCTAGAAGGAAGTGTAAGAAATGTCAAGTGTACTTCAGGCTCAGTCAGTTCAAACATTCATATAGTCACATTTTTGGTGCCCCCCCTTGGTTAAACTTTATGCCGGCCCTGCCTTCAAATACGACATGAGGATGAACATGTGTTATCTGAGATAGTCTCCAAGGTGTTATATGCGCTATCTGTTTCACACCCAAGTGCTCAGTGCTGGAGAGGCACTGTGTTCCTCTTTTTCAGAATAAACCAGTGGGCCCTTCTTCTGAGAGACAGCTCTAGATCTTACACACTCCAACTCTGTGCATATATCTCAAGTTTAGTCTCAACATGTTCCCCCACTGTTCTTTCCTCCCCCTTCTCCCTCAAGATGCTGTGAAAACAAGGGTCAGTTTTCAAGCACGTCTTGGCGAGGTTTAATGGAATATCTTGAAGAGATGGGGCAGAGCAGGAAAGGTTTTGCAAAACACCACACCATGCTGCTGGAATGGGCGAGAACAAAACTGTATGTGCAGCCTTGTGTGTGTGTGTGTCTGTGTATCTTTTCTGCTCATATGAGTAGCCTTGCTCTTTTGTTGTCATGTCCTGGAATTTACTCAGGCATTGTTCACATTTTTTTTACATGGGACCCAGGCCTTCTCTCTTTTTCTCTTTATTTCCATATGGCACAGAGAAGCCTGGAGATAAATAATTAACAAAGGCATAACAGGAGAAGAAAACAGTTTGTGTGGGGGAGGGGAGCAATAATCTGAATTCAGAAAGAGGGGAAGGGGAATGTGAGAGGTGAGGATTAGAGGAGAGCAGTGCTGCCTGATATTCACATGTTTCTCTTTTCCTCTCTCTCTCAGCTGATGTGTGTCTTTCAGTGTGAGTATACACACGGATTACCTTGTGCAAACACTGGGCCTTTGCTTTGAATAGGCAGTACATATACTCACAGCTAATGTTTTCCTTATCAGGGGCTACTCCAGCCAATCACGCACTGTAAGGGAGAGCCACTGGGAGAGCAACAGGCCATTCATTTATCATGGCCGGGCTCCATTGTGCCCATGTGCATGCTCATATTACAATGGGCCTAAACTATGCATTACCCTCACATCATTTTCTGCCAGAACCGCAGCTAACTGGTCCTCCACCTTTGTGTCTGCTTTAGGGTGGGGGTAAGATCTGACGTTTATGGACTGGTACCAAATATTCAGGGTACGATAAGCTTGGACAAAAATATCTTAGTAAACAGTGTTATCAGTGTTTTGAAGGTAAAAGAAATGCTGTTACTGCCAAAATGTAGAGGAGTTCCTTACACCCTTACTCCTTTATTTTCTGTTACTTTTTTACCCATTTTTAAAAGAGTAACATTAAAGTGCACACTGTGCCTAACCTTTGACCTCAATGTTGCCTGAGTTCAAGGAATGGAACCTTCTTGTCCTCATTGTAAGTCGCTCTGTGTAAGTGTGTAGCGCAACTGAAAGAGACATATTTTGTGAAGCCATAAATACTGTCTGCTTGCTGCCGACGTCGGTCTGTCACTGTCAGAGAGCTGGATTTTCTGGCCTTGTGGCTGTTATTCCGAGTGTCAGCATGTGACATGTGTTCGTCAGATGGGTGAGCGGCTTCCCATATGGCCATGCAAAATAAAGATGGGTTGTGAAGACAGCAGCGCTGCATGACACTGTGTTCACGCTAACATCTGAGAAAGTTGCCAGTGATGCTGTTTTCCCTCTGTGTTCTGATTTTATCAGCTGTTTCTTATTATTTTTTACAAACCGATCATTCATTCTCTGATTATAGCTGCAGATAATCACTTCATGCATTTTTTCTTTCCTCGTGTCATACGGAAAATATATGATTACTTCTTCACATAAATAACAAAATGGTGAATAAGCAATGTAACTAAAGATTTTAATGATAAATCCATTAAATACTTTTTCTGTAAAATATCAGCAAATTAAATAAAATACCCACCACAGGTTCCCAGAGGTCATAGTAGATTTATATAGTGTTTTGATTTGTTAGACCAACAGTCCAAAAAGAACAGAATAGTAGTACATAATCATATGAAAGGAAATACTGATTGAACCATAACCTATTTTAATTATATATTTTATAAGGCTGTTACTTAAATGCACTGAATAGCGTGAACTTTAGTTGTGATGTACAATCAACTCAACAAGCATTTAAAAAACCCTCAACAGATACTGTACTTCAATAGACTACTGTGTGACCACCACTCTGACTTCTTTTCTTATTTGAGATGACAGAGAGTGGAAAGGGAGGGTAGAGAAGGGAGCGTGATCAGAGGGAGTAGAGAAAGTGGAGACAGAAGAGCCGCATGGATGTACATTCATTAATCCACTCATAGCTCCCTGCAGATGGGCAGAGGCATACAAACAAAACTATTCATCCTCAGTCTACGCCCTCTCTTGTTTGCATCTTTGCGTTTCCTCCATTTTCAAGTGAGAATTTACACAAAGTAAATAACACTTCTATATTTGAACCCATACCTTAGTAAAGATCATTCAAGTTGGATAGAGGGATGGATAGTGATGCCCAGAGACTTTGTCAATAATGACTTAAAAGCTCTGTCATCTAATTGCATAGATGCCATAATAAATAACAGATTGATGGATTTTATCTGCAAGGAGGAAGGGGACTTTTGTAATCTTCTGTTGGTTTAAACAAACTGAGTTTAATGTTCGGTCATCTATTCATCTGTGTCAAAAGCTGTCTCGCAGTTTTTTATGTTGTTTTTTTATATAGCATTTTGCTGTTGTTGGAACAATGACAGCAGAGCGACAGAAAACGCAGGGAAATGGAGAGAGTGGGTTGATGTGAGGTAAAGTTGGCCAGTTGTTGGTAACATGTTACACATCTTGGACTGCTGTGCAGCCAGGATGACCCTGCTGTCTTTTAAGGAAAGGAATGTGCATCTTCGAAGTCAAGCAGCGTATCTCATGATTTGACTTTGGAATCTGGTCCCTGCCGCACATGCGCAGACCTGTCCTGAGATCCTTTGCAGTGATCTCAGCGCTGGCTGTATGACTGAGCGAAACTGCTCTGAAGTTGGTGTTTATGGAGGGCCCCGTTCTCTCCGTGGGGAGAACCAAAGTAAAATAAATACTTGCTCCATCCTGTCTGCATTAAGGGCCGGCACACATGGCTTTGACGTCAGAGTGACATTAAACAGGGTGGGGTGGCCCAGCCAGCTCCGAGAGGCACGTGCATACACACATACACACACACACACACACACACACACACACACACACACACACACACACACACACACACACACACACACACACACACACACACACACAAACACACACAGCTTGTTATCAAAATCCCTGTCTCTCATTTTTCTGTCTTTGTCGGTTTTGTCACTTTTTTTTGTTATCACATGACATTTCTCGTGGTGTCTTTTGTAGAGTAAAAAACAATGTCACTTTCAACTTTTTATTGGCCCAACACTTAAGTTCTTCTAACAATATCAGCCTCAGAAAGGGAACAAGTTAATCTCTGACAATTTGTTACCCTTTGTTTAGCTGGTTTGACTGAACTCCTTAATCATGGTGTGTTTTTGGCGCAAGTGTTTCCAAGGATTTCTCTTGGAAAGTATACAGTCATGTGCAACTGGCTTCTATCAGCCAATCCAACATACAACTACAATATTAATCTTTGCTGCTCTTTCTTTCTCTTTTTCCTTCTGTGAAAAGAGTACAGAATTGTTTATGTTCTTGTACATACGTGTGTGGATGCCCTGCAGCCCCACAACAGGTCTGTCAACATGCCTTTAAACATATACAACCTGAGACCTGTGGTATATTTTTTTTTACCAAATAGAGTTCTGTCTAATCCTACTCTCCTGTGCTGTGATTGGCTAGTATTACTGTGCTGCGGCTTGTACTGGTTGCCTCAAAGTTTGCCGTCAGGACTTTCTGCCAGGACGCTGTGTCAGGAGTACAGGACAGGAGAGCGTTGTTTGTTTCCACATTGACTTTAAACATAAACCATGATCTTTTACTTAACAAAAACAAACTAACCAAACTTCAACCGTTTCACAACGCTGCCCATATGCTTGGTTGGGTTCAGGTACCAACATTACTTAGTTTCATTAAGGTTCTGAAACTATTTGGTTTGGTTTAGAAAGGTCATGGTTTAGGTTAAAATACTCAGCTTTGGTTTTACCTCGAATACAAATGGCAGCCTCTGTGTGACAGTTCTGAGCTGACCTATTGGTTTTTCCGAGCCAGTCATTGCAGTCTAGGGTTGTCACGTTATCAGAATTTGAGCTTTAAGACAATATTTTAAATTAAGAAGGAAAATTCTGAGAGAAAATAACTATACATGCAAGTGGTGCTAGTCTGGGTTGTCATTTAAAAAGGTAAACAGGAAGACTTAGGATTGGTGAAATATAAAAAGTTGTTATGATGGAGACTGTTTTTAAGATAAATGGACTGTACTTATATAGTGCTTTTCTAGTTGTTTCGACCACTCAAAGCTGCTTTTACATTACATATCACATTCACCCATTCACACACTGATGGCAGAGGCTGCTACCTAAATTGCCCAACTGTCAATCAGTTATCACATTTATACCCGTTGGCTATGCCTCCAGGAGCAGTTTGAGGTTCAGTGTCTTGCCCAAGGACACTTCGACTGTAGCCTGAGGGAGCTGGGGATCGAACCTCCGACCTTCCCGATTGAAAGACGACCGACTCTACCACTGAGCCACAGCCGCAACTTTTACTGAGAATTATGTTTAATAAAAGGGTGCCAGTGGCACTGGCGCTGTCGGCCTTTGGTGTTTTGCTTGTGGAAGAAGAAAGGACTGGTTGTTTGCTTGCTTTTCTCACTGTTCCTCCTCAGGTTCATTAATATGCTTAGCTGAACAGCCAATCTGAGGGATTTCTGTCACCCACAAACTCTATCTCTGATTGACCATGTTCAACTGTATGAGAAGCCACAGACAACGGCAAACTGATGGCAAAACTACAGGTCGCACCACAAAAACTAAGGCCACAGTAGCTCACCGAAGGCCCAACATTTAGTGAGCATGAGGTGCAAGGAGCCCTGACCGACACTGACCTTCAAACACTGGACTGGGCTCAAAGCCTACAAAACTCGGATACTTACTCACTTTCATAGCTATCCTCAAACACAACGGAAAGCCAGGACAAGAAAAGCTCAGTTTGTGTTTGCTAGCCAAATCCCAAATACAGAGGATGTATTCACTTATCAGCTAAATATGCAAAGGCATTTGGTTCAGGTTAATTCATTAGTGTGCTGAAAGCTGACAATCAGATGTTCAAGTCAATATTTCAAATACATTTTCGGTTATACTAACTGGTATTTATGTTACTGACATGTGGACCACGGTGTTTTCTTACCTTTCACACCTCATATGGTCAAACCAGTTATGGATTTCTCTGCTGAATATTGGTTATTTTTGGACATTTTGAGTGCAATGCTTCCTAACAAGATAAATTGTAATTGTATGGAGCAAGAGTATGTAGATCAGTCACTGTGTTCACATTAGTCTATTTTGGACCTTTGCGGACAAAGTACTTAAAGACCCCCTCCAGTAAAATCCAATTTTTAACCTTGTAAACATCTCCATGTGGTGTTTTTCATGTGCTACAACTAGACATATCAGAGACAACATAAGCAACCATCTCCATGGCTGGGCCTGTCTGCTTTTCAACTGCAGTGTACCAAGTAGGGGTGTAACTCAACTCACGATTGGATGCGAATCCCGATATTTGGTTCACGATACTATTTAGTCACGATACAATTTTCTCATATTTCTAAAGAAATATACATTTAAATAATCCTCTTTAAGTTTGAGGTTGTGTAGTTTATTTATTGTGATGTAAAAAAACAGGAAATTATAGCCTATATAATAATTGCAGGGTGTCATAATGCTTAATTAACAAGAAATAGTACGTTCTATTAGGCTATTTGGGACTTTTAAGTCTGTTATCTTCAAACAAAATAAATCCCCCTTCCTACTTTTACCACTCTTGGTCCACCAACTCAGACACCCGCATAAAAGTTGAGAGAGTTTAGGTGGAGTGACATGTTTCTTTATGTAATAAATACAAACAGACCTGTGGGCTGCAGTTATGTTATTTATACGGCATCTGCATTGTTTTCGGCTATACTAACTGGTATTTATGTTGCTGACATGTGGACCACAGTGTTTTCTTACCTTTCACACCTCATATGGTCAAACCAGTTATGGATTCCTCTGCTGAATATTGGTTATTTTGGGACATTTTGAGTGCAATGCTTCCTAACAAGATAAATTGTAATTGTATGGAGCAATAGTATGTAGATCAGTCACTGTGTTCACATTAGTCTATTTTGGACCTTTGCGGACAAAGTACTTAAAGACCCCCTCCAGTGAAAATCCAGTTTTTAACCTTGTAAACATCTCCATGTGGTGTTTTTCATGTGCTACAACTAGACATATCAGAGACAACATAAGCAGCCATCTCCATGGCTGGGCCTGCCTGCTTTTCAACTGCACTGTACCAAGGACAGGCTAAACAACATGTTTTCAGACTGGCAGGTTTGAGACGTCAAATCTAAGGAACCAATCCTATTAATGGACGGGGTGAAGATATGCATATCATTATGTGTAACCTATGGCAACCACTTAGGCGATGCGCCTGTTATCAGCGGCACCTCGTCCCGGTGCATGTTAACGCTGTGGCTACATAAACTGACCATTCACGGAGCAGACGTGCTGCGGACTGTTTACTTAATGGCTACACCTGCAGCTCACACACAGCGTGAGAATGCTTACCTTTGTTAGCCTGTTTTATGATCAATCGGCTTGGGTGTGCGCCGCAAAAACTCTTTATATGGGTTTATATGGTAGTGAAAACCCTGTATCAGACACAATTTACTATTTCAAGTATAGAGCATTTTATATGTCTCAAGAAATGACTGGAGCTGTTCTTTAAGAGAAGCTATCCTGGGTATGTGTGTGACTCAGGAGGCTTCTGTTCGTCTGTTTTTTAGTGTGACTTCTCAATGTCTCTTAAGTAAACTCCTCAACACTGGTCAATAAGCTACATTTGAAGTTACACTTCTTAAGTTATTCCTAAACTCTACAACAACGTAACAACTTGTCCAGCCGTACAACACAGAATAAAAACGGGCACCTTTTCTCAAATGTGTGCTCTACTAGTGCTACTAGTACTAGTGCAAATAAATTGTGACAGCCTGTAAAGGTGTTATCTTTCATGAAGTATGAAGTTATGTTCAGTGTTAACATAGGACACGTATGATAGATTGACAAAAATGTAACATGATTCAGTTGAAGCGGGCTGGAGATGTTTTGGTGGTGCGTGTTGGTTAGTTGTTGTGTTGAAGGTGTTTGACCTCAGTAACCCCCTGTATGTGTTTGTGTTAAAGCTGCCACATGTCACAGACCAGCTGGTGTCTTGTGGACTTCAGGGCAGAGGATTTCCCTCTCTGTCGTCCACAAACTGTCACAGCCTACACTGTGCACTTGAGCTGGGGATGATTTATTCTTCAGTGTTTTAAAACATTAAATCGGAGTAATGGGGAAGCAGCAGTATGTGCTGAAAGAAAGTAGAGTTTAAATCCACTGACTCTGAAACTAAACGTGTCTTGATGTAATGTAATGTTTTGTCCTTAATGTGACTCCTTACAAGTTTTCTACAATCTAGAAAAAAAATGAAAACCAATAAATATTTTGTCTTGCTCAGAAAGAAGAAATACATTCTTTATGTGTTTTAATAGTAAATGTGTGAGATTGAAATGCTTATATGACATACGTTAGTTTTTAATGCTTTGTACTCTTATTTTAAAGAACTTACTTTGAATTTCAAATAAGTATGAGTATAATTATTTGTATGATGATGATGACACATTGTTGTGGGAGATTAATAAGTATCACAAGATATGTTACTTATTCTTGCATTTTTCTTGTGCTGCTGTTATAGCCAACCCCACTTTTTATATAAAATGTGTGTGAATTAATATATTGTCTGACAATGAGTGAAAAGTTCTAAACACAGTGTTTATGTTTTCATCAGCTGATCATCCATCCCCAAACACACATACAATGGGGGGTCTTTCCCTGGAGCTCAGATATATGCGAGGGAAACATAACTCTAACGTAACAATCAATGGTTATTTCACACACACACACACACACACACACAGACACACAGACACACACAGACACACAGACACACACAGACACACACACACACACACACACAGACACACACACACACACACACACACACACACAGACACACACACACACACACACACACACAGACACACACAGACACACACACACACACACACACACACAGACACACACACACACACAAACACACAGACACACACAGACACACACACACACACACACACACACACAGTGTTGTTGGACAGTCCTCTTATCAGTTCAGATGACCATGATGTGAGGGGTGAGCGACCTCCAGGCACAACCGCCGCCGGGGTCACTCCATATATTATATGAAATGCTCATTCTAACACCAGCATGTTTGTGTGTGTGTGTGTGTCTGTGTATACCCCATGATCTTTGAAGCTGTCAACATTCTTCAGCACATGTTCTGTCATGATGCTTGGAGGCGACTGGTGAGATGAAGCAGCTGTCCATGCCTCTGGTCACTGAGGGGTCAACATGCTTGTGCGCAGACGCACAACACGTTGAAAGTTTTTCCTGTGTTGAAAAAGACAAACGTTTTACCTGGTTGAAGACTACAAGTGCAATGTATAAACAGTGACTTGATTCATGGGCTGATTTGAATTTCTCTCTGTGTCTCAGGTGGAGGAGGGAAGAGGAATGGTCGCAGTAAGAAATGGAAGGAGATGCTAAAACTGCCCCACATCAGCCAGTGTGAGGAGCTACGCCGCACTATCGGTAAGAAATTGGGAGTGTGTGTATGTGTGGGTGTGTGAGGCAGAAAGATAACGTGCCATGCTGTGTCATTGGGGTGGGTCTGACTGCGGGAGGAAGTTCGAATTGGACTTCCTTCCTGTTCTACCCGTCTCCACCCGCAGTTTCAGGCAGGGGACAGGAAACAGTCTGTGCATGAGTGTGTATGAGTGTGTCTGTCATTTGCACAGCCTTTTCTTAACCTCAAAGTGTCTTTTAACACTACGTGTCTCAATAACCACCTGTCTGCTCACCCTCTAAATCAAAATGTCGTCACTTTTGCACCCTTCATGCTTTTCACATCCACGTGTGACTCAAAATAAGGACAGGTTCTCTCTTTGTGGCCCATAAGAGTGCTGCACTCCTTGGCTACACTATCTCCTCATCCCCCTCACCCACCCTGGTCCCTTGAATGCCACACCCCTTTGTGTGTGTGTGCGTGCGTGTGTAGGTGTGTGTGCGTGTGTGCGCATGTGTGTGCGCGCGTGCATGTGTCTGCGCGTGCGTGTGTGTGCGTGTGCGTGTAATAGTGCGTCACAGCAATCTCTGCCAAAGATTGCAGTGCTACCCTCGCCCACATACTCTCCCTCCCTCTTTTCTGTCTCCATGCCTCCCCCTCCCACTATCACTGTGTTTCTCTCTCTCTCCCTCCCTCCTTCCACCACTTTAGGGCAACATAACTGTGGCAGAACAGGAGAGTTATTGAGGAAGAGAGTAAAAAACTGAAACAAAGAGAGGGAGGCTTTTACAACGGAAGACAGAGCTCTTAAGGACGGGAGAGAGTGAGAGACGGGGAGGGAGGTTGAGTGAAAAAGTTCTTAATGAATACACTCTCTACAGTGATATACAGAGTCCATTTTTTGTCTTCATATTACAAATGATAACTCACAGATCTTATTATCATGAACTCCAATGTATCTGTCATCAGTGTTGAAAGATTGCCTGCCTAAAAACAGCACAGGAATGTCACCTTATGTGTGAAAAAGGATTGTATTTGTCAGGTTTTACATATTTATTGATATTTGGATTATAACTCTGCACAGAATGAAAAATGAGCTGCATGTGCGTGTGCATGTGCGTGCGTGCGTGTGTGTGTGTGTAAACGTAGCAGCTGTTGAGGGTTACATACGTCACTATTACATAGACACTATTGCGTAAGTCCCCTATCACACTGAGCGAAGGATCAAAATAATCATTTTGCCTACTTAAACATACACTGCAGGCATGTACACACACGCACACACACATATCTGTGTGCAGAGTGAGACACACACGCATGACCGAACACAATGTATTCAAAGCACATGGCGTGATATAGAATAGCAACTGATAGCATTGTCTTTGTTGTGTCTTGATGAGGTTGGGCATTTGACCTTAGCCTTGACAAGGGTGCAGTCCTTCTAGGAAGCCTTGATTACATTATGTAGGCTACAGCCACTTTGTAGCCTTAAAACCCTCTTCCTCTGTATCTTCCTCTCCTTCCATCACCCCTTCATTTTTTCTCTCTCCTGGTTTCCATCCAGCATATACAGTGCATGTGCACCTTAAACAGTGCTTTCTCTGCCTCCCAAATGTGCACACCCATTGGACATAGTTACACTTGTGAATATCTTGCAGATCATTCACTGTCTCACTAACTAGCTTAGTCTGGCTAGTCTGAGTTTAAGTCTGGCTAGTCTGAGTTTTAAACAAGTTGTAATTGTAGGTTACTTACACTTACAACAACCTTTCATACTTTAGTCTTGTTGCTTTCTTGTCCCATACTTCTGTGACACCTTGCTGTCTTGTATGTTCTTAATCTCTTTCTGGTCTCACTTTTCACAGTTGTTTTTTCTTCAGGACACAAGAGAGGAAACTTTTCTTTGATGGAAACCTGCAAAACTAACAAGTTCATACAAAGTGGAGATGATGAAAATGAAAAGACCAATCTTAAAGTTCATCCAAGAAATAGGCCCGACAAACGTCCAAAGACATAAACGGGAATTAACATTTTTTTTTAGCTATCATTTTAACATATCGATATTGACAAGTATTGATACAGTCAAAAAAATACTTTCATCAGCTTCTCCCGTTTATTTCAAAAGTGGACAACTAACTTAATTGCTGCCATTTTTGTTGTAGGCTTATATAAATGGCTTCTGCAGTATTTGTAGCTCTTACAGTAATATGCTGTTTTTAATGATATTGTAACCTACCTGTTAATCTTTAAATTATGTAAACAAAAACATTAAGTTAATTTATTTGTCCCTTGGCATTTATTGTTGCCAAGTCCCAGTTCTCTGTGGACCATTAAAATGTAAACAAAAAACCAAGTAAAGACAGACTTGCTGAGACAACTTCACCCTATGAAAAGAACAAGTCAATGATTCCTCGGCAGCAGACAAAAAACGTCATCACCATGAAGCAAAATCCTCAAAATTAGCTTGTTTCACACTACGTGGTAATTTTTTGATAGAGGGTATTCTTTCTACACATGAACATACACATTTATGTGTATCTTTGGACTACAGATATAACTTGTGGTGTGTTGACAGGCGGGCCAAAAAATCTAGGTAATTTGGAAAAAAAAGGCCAAATGACAGTGTTTGCTAGCAGCCTAAAAAGATAAAAAAATCAAAAATCAGCCAAAGGTTCAAAGAAATCTTGTATGTTATATTTATTCTACAATAAAACATTTAATAACAACTTTATAATGAAACTATCACTATTTTTAATTTGGATTATGCTTGGTGCTACCCTGACACCAGTGGGTCACTTTGGTGTCAGATGTGTTGCTCAATGGGCCAGTTACTTAACAATACATCCTTTCAAGAAAATTGCACAACATTGTCTGTGATTTTTATTACGCAAATTGGAGTGTGTCACCTCAAAGGGTGACCAGCTGTGTGAGTCAGCGCAGGGTGGGATCTGATGGCCTCTGGAGTGGCAGGAAAGACGTCACTAGCAATTGGAATGAAACCACCCTGAAATCCTCACTGCTAAACCTGTTCATTAGCAAAGACAGTGACACCTCAACAGGAGGCTCATTGTAAAGTCGGGGTAAAGTAATAAAGTTAAAAAAAAAAAAAGAAAACTTGCGTTAATTTTCTTCTGAACTACAGTGGAAAAGTTGTCTTTGTTGAATTTGGTTTGTTTATGTTCACACTGCCCATTTGTAAACAAACCAGCTCATAAACAGCAGTCACATGTACTCACAAGCAGCTTTATATGACAGTTGATAACCCGTCCAGTCACAGGGATACAATATTTGAGGGAAGTCAACACATTTGCTTATGTGGAACTAGAGAGGTTGACTTTTTTTTAGGCTTTGTGACATATATTTGATTATAAGCATATCGAAACAGAATTGTTCTAACCTGATTAAATAATAGAACTAAAGGACGCCCCTAACTGCTTTAACATTTTTGCTGTACAGATGCCCTCAAATTGCCTCAACTGTAAGCCTGAGGTGCTTTTCCAGATCAGCTGAACACAGGTGATATGAATACACCAAACTCTGAAAACTTGAAAACAAAGATGAAAGGCTATAAAGTACACTTCAAGATCTTTCACTGAGATTTTCTGAAAGAGCTTTTGTTTTAAAGATTTAAAAGACGCAGTGGAAGGGAACATGATCAAAATATTGTATCTCTGCACTGTGCTGTTTGCTCACCAAAGTGATATTTTTGTTTTTGTGCTTGTATAAGTGGTGAGCTTGAATGAGAAGCACAGCGCTGCAGAGCAGAGGGGAATGCTGTATAATAAACAGTGCAGTTGGGAGGGCTGTTGTGAAGATTTGATTTACTGTTGGAGGTTGTCCTGTGGCTGTCACCACTCAGAAATGTTCATCCCATACATCCCTCCTCCTCCTCCTTTTCACAAGCACACATGTTGACGTGAATGTGTGTGGCCTATTTTTGTTTGCATGTTTATCTTGCGAGTGTGTACATGTGTTCATACTGTCAACCAGTGATGGAAAATGTCCTGGGTCTTCTTCCTCATTCACTCCGTCTGGAAAGATGAAAGGGTGTTCCTGTGGTCTTATTTATAAGTTACCTGGTTTGTAAAAGTTGTCCCTTTTAAAATCGACCCCAAGAGTTAGCTTTGGTTGACTAAATCGTCTGAGGGCGTTAGGACTACATTTTTTGTTTAGCTGTAATGTTATTTTTAGGATGCATACTTTTAAAACAACAGGAGAAAATATATTCAAAAATAGGCCTGCATTATATGAAAATTACTAGGATGTGTAATGACACTGTTCAGCTTTGGAATGTTGATATGACGTGTGATTATTAATAATTATTAAGGACACAAATAAAAGGTCCATAGCACACAAGAATTAAATAAACATGTCTTCAAGAGTGCATCTTAGCTATAAGTGACAATATTTAAGTCTTTCAGCTGTTCAGCATCATTTACAGAGTACTGTACAGTTTATAATGGATGATATTATCAACACGTTATCGGCATCCGTCAATATATGTAATTTCTCAGCAGATATCTCGGCTTTAATTATGCCTAAATGCTCGATGATTCCCTAAAAAAGAAAAGAAAATGTTACAAAGAAATAAATATGACATTTTGTACATAACCTAAGTTTAAGTAGTTTTCTTATACTGCTGAGTGAAGTGTACATTTTAAAAAGTACTGTATTATATTACTTACTTACTGCATCTGCCAGTGGGCCACTACAATAAGAGTAGGCATGATATCAATTCCACTACAGGGGAGACTTGATGTTCTCTGCAATTAGGTGGAAAAAAACATGTGCCTTATATATCGCTATCGAAATCACCAATCGGCAAAAAGGGTTGGAAAATATCGACATATCAGATATTGGCAAAAACTTAAATATCGTGCATCCCTAGTTTATATCCTGTCTCTCTCCTGAATCCATAATAATTTCAAATAGCAGTAGTTTGTTTCATACACAAAAAGTCAAAGCTATCTCTTCAAATGCTTGAAGCTGTGTCGTTCAGCTTTGTTTTATATGAAGCAACATCGATCTGTCAGTCTCATATCTGTATATTCCAGTGATTGTACCTCCTTAGATTGTTTCATCTGTATACTTTTAGGGGACTAAATGGTTGCAACTATGATGTTTTAATCATGATAGTACTATCAATGATAATAAAATCAAATCTCAAATGTATAGTTAATGTACATAATTAATTTTTTCATTGAGTTATTCTTTTTTTTTCTGTAAATTTTTTGTTCATTATTCTCTTCTGAGACTTTCAAGAATGATTCTGTGACTCTTGTTCAGACCCTCAGGTTTGAAGCACGGTTCTTTTTTATCTAGTTTAATGATATGATATATGTCTTTGTTTCCCTCCTCTCATTTTTCTCTCAGAGAGGGACTACACCAGCCTATGTGAGAAGCAGCCCATTGGACGGCTGTTATTCCGTCAGTACTGTGACACCAGGCCAGAGCTAAAACGCTGCATCGAGTTTATGGATGCAGTGGTAAGACTATCAATGATCCTTTTGCTATAACTCTACCTATTCTCTGTGCTTGTATAGCTATCCTTCTTTCACGCATTCTCTTTCACTTTGCTGTCCTTTTTTCTTTGTCTCGATCTCTCTCATCGGATTCGTCTCTCTGTGATTTCTCCAATGACACTGGCCTGAATCAGACCCTGCAGAGCAAGGAATAGGAGAGGAAAGCCAGCGCTTGGTCCTTTGCCTGCTCTTGGCAGTAGCATCGGGTGGTGGGTGGGGTAGGCGTAGGGGTTCATTAGCAACTTAGACAGGCTGTACAGAGCAGACCCCCCCCCCCCTTCCTCTATGCACTCCTCCATGAGGTCAAGCCCACGTCAGAGGCAAGTCCCCAGGGTGAGCAGGCAAACACAGGCCCAAGCTTGTGTCTAGGCCCCTGGAGGTATGCAAGAAAGGGAAACAGAAGGAAAACACGCTTATTAATAAGACCCTCTTTTAGCCTATTTCAAGGTAAAAAGTCAGGCACGTAGGTAAGCACACTGGGAGTGACATATACTCACACTAATGGACAAAAATGCATGAAGTGGAACGAGCAAAATGTTAGTGCTGAACATGTGCCGTTAGTCTAAATGAGGACGTCATGCCTTGGCTGAGATGTGTAGTCGCCTATTCAGCCCCATTCGTCCCTGCTGAGCTTGTTTTCAAACAAAACACACAACATGAAGCGGTCAAACTCCAGACCATCTCCATGCCCTCAGCCAGATTTGACTGAAAACACAGTGTTGGAGGTGACAGGTGTAATGCCCTAAGCATGAAGATAAATATTGTTGCCAGTTTGTCGCCTTAACTTTGTCACTAGTAACATCTCTCTATTTGTCTGTGGTTCTGCACTAATTTAATTTCTTCCTCTCTCTTGTTCCTCATTAACCCCTCTACCCTTCTCTCTCTCTTCACCTTCTCTCAATCTTCCTCCGCCTTCTGGTGCCTTTTCTCTCTCTCTATCTCTCTCTGGCCTTTTTTGGAGACACATTAAAGATATCTAAAAATGAGTACGGCTTCCTGTGCTGGTGTGGTTGTTCACACTTGTGTTTCTCTCTGACAGGCCATGTACCAGCTCGCTCCTGACGAGAAGAGGAGGGACTGTGGACTGAATGTATTAGACACATACTTTAATAATGGGGTATGACACACAGAAGCTTCCTTAATAACAGTGGTGGCAAATAACGACATCAGATATTATTATTGTTCTGATATTAGTTTTAGATCATTGAAATCTTATGCTTCTTCATCTCATTGAACTGTGTGATTTTATTAAGTAAACTGTTGTTTAGAATCAGTGTTTTTATTAATCTCTGTGATTTATTGCTTTTTTAATTCAATTGTTATTATTACATCTGATTTTATTAATGACAAAGCACATACAGTATTTGCCCTAAGGGATTATGTATGATAGCTTTGGGCCGTATCAATGTTGGACTATTTTAAGGGTATCATTTAAAATAGAAAGTAATAACACCTTACCCCTGATAACTTGTGGATTACTAGCACCTTTGTATTCAACTGTACTGCAAAATGTGTACACCTCTATTTTGGTTCTCTTGGTCAGATGATGTGCATCATTATAGGCACTGACTTAATGTGATCAATTATTTAAAAAAGTGATATAAACTTATTAAAGAAATGAAGAAGTACAGTTAAAAAAAAAGAACACGTCAAGTTACATTTGTAGACAAGTGATGGTACTGTTTCTTTGCAAAACAAGTACTAGTATGGAAGTCATCAAAATAAGTTTTCATTGAAAAAAATTACTTGTATTGTAAGTGACTCAGCATAAGTGTTCATAACTTGAATATTTACAACAAAAAGCAGGATAGTGGTTTTTAAGCTTTATATATGCGGTATACATTATGCATTATACTTGTTAGCCTTAACACAAGAGATACATTTACTGCTCTACCAGGTCAGTGATAGTACAGCATAGTTCTTAGATATATTGACCTCAGAGCAGTATTCACAACCTGAGCCCACTGCACTGGGCTCTGCTAATTTGTGTGTAAACATTAGCTACTAGCTCAAATTCATTATGCTGCTAAGAACATAGTCAGTCATTTGGAGGCATGGCTGTGGAACATCTACTTTTTTTAAAAAATGTGCTTGAAAGCATAGAATAATGAAAGGTAAGTTGATGAACGTATACAAGTGTTTAAGTAAGGTTTCTCTAAAAATTAGAAATGCTGCATTTAAACAAGTCCAACAGCTACAGTTTAGTCAAAAAAAGTTATTAAAGTACATGTACATGTACAAGGATTAAATCTGTTGTTAGTACTCACCGCTCAAGCTCAAAAGAGATTATAGCACTTTCAGCCCCCTATGACAAACAGGTGAGGTGTGACCACAGTATGGATGTCAGATTTACGAAGAGACGGGGCCGTCCCTACTGATTACTTTTTGATCTTTTTAGCCCAGACGGTCTACCGTCATATTACTCCATCATCACCACCCTCTCTGTCTGCTGGCCTGCCTCACCCTCTTTCTGTCTCTTTGTAACCCTAAAGTCGGCAGCCCATCTGCCAGACATACCCCAGGATGTTGTGGCGGGGTGTCGGGAGAGGCTGGAGCAGAGTCCATGTAAGGAGCTCTTCAATGACTGCACCAAGTAAGTCTCTCTCTTTTTTAAACATCTGGCGTATCCGCCCTTTTACTCTTTGTGACCATGATATGAGCTGCAGCTTTATATGGGACTCAGTCTCTCCCTAAACAAAAGCTTGTTTGTTGAGAGTGTATAGATTTTGTGTTCTTTCTGATTTAGTCTTGCCATCAAAGTACACTGACACCAACATAATCCTGTTCCTTCAGAAAGTGTGTGCGCTTTTAGAGTGTTTGGACTAGTGCACCCTGTCACTGGTAATGATGAGGCAGCTGGCACCTGCAGCATGGTATTAGACGCATACACACGCTCGCGCACAGACTTGCAAATACATGCATGGTTGAGGGGAATGAAAGCAGTGGGCAAAGAGAGCATCCGGATGGCTGGCATGAAAACAACAGCCACCTCAGTGTTCAACATACACACTCACACTCTAACATAACACACTCTCTCTCTCTCTCTCTCTCACATTCACTCATACTCAAGCATACACACACGCACGCACTCACGCAAGCACGCACGCACACGCATATTCACAAACACACTCACTCTTGCAGGTGTTCCTTCTTCCTGCTCTGAGAGCCAGTAGAAGCAAACAGACCGGGGATTATTACTCTGAATGTATTTCTTATTGCATAGAAACACACACGTTCACACCTCTAGTTATTTTGTATGATTGTTTAATGTTATATACATGATATGTTGCTGTACAATCTAAAATGATCCAATACATCGACTCTACCTTCACAAACATGTTCAGTTTTGAATGACGCAGTCAAAGAGGTATTAATTTTACTTCTTTCTTATTGACGTTGAATTTTATGTTGGTGATAAACTGGACTGCATTATATAAAAAGCCTTTATAATATTCTGCACCTCTTGTGTACATGGGACAAAATGTAAGGAAAACTTTAAATTCCATGAACTCCAGTACAAGACCCCCACCCACTAAGACTTTAACAATAAACCGGTAGAATTCTTACATTCCTGCTACATTAGAAATACCACTGTTGTTAAGTAACCAGTGCCGGTTTAGCTCAGTGTTCAAGTCAGCTGCATATGTACAGAGGCTTCAGTCCTCGATGCGACAGTCCCAGGGTTGACTCCGGCCCTTTGCTGCATGTCATTCTCCACTCTCTTTCCAACACTATCCACTGTCCTCTCTATAAATAAAGCCATAAAAGGCCAAAAAAAGTACATACATTTTTTGTCACCGGGGGAGAAAGTACCAGACTCTATTAGCCAAATCAGTAGGCTTTGGAAATAATGGATGATTGGATTCATAAAAATCAATAACCTTTATGGTTCAGCCGCTGGTCAAGCTGACTGTGCTGAACAGGTGCACTATTAAGGAAATTTTAAGTTTTTAAAGTAATTAATTTTGTTTTCCAGACATAGACCCACCCAAGTTATCTAGATCAATAGTTTGTGAAATGCAGTTGTGTGTGTGTGTCACAGACATCAGTCTGTTTATCTTGTTAAACCTCTGAAAAGGCGTGAGAAAGAGAGGCGACACAGGATTATAACACCAAAGTTCCACACTTTCCACACAGCATCAACTCCATTCAAATGCCTTGACTAGATTGAATACAAATTCATTGAGGAAGTGCATGGCTGATACAGCATGAGGGGCTTAGTTAGAAAACCCATATAGAGTCATGAAAGAAGAGCAAAACTGAGGATTTGGGAAAAGTGAGAAGAAATGGAAAGACAGTGAAAAGGAGAGTTGGGAAAACAGCAGAGTACACACACAGAACAACACAGGCACGTGTTTGTGTTACTGCAGACTTGTAGCAGCAGAAGTTCAGATGCTTTGGAATGGGATTCCTGTTCAGGTTTAGTCATCACTCCTTCCACTATCGTTATTATTTATATTCCATTATGGAAGTTGTACTTTCTGTAATTTAATTATTCTGATGTGTATTTCTGACCCGGGGCTTTTCCAGTTTTTCTCTCCAAAGGAAAGCTTGTAGGAAAGGAAACATGGTGCAGCTAGTGAAACGTGACTTTTGGCAGAGCCACACACCCACTAGTAGAAATATATTAGCTCACTCATGGATTTTTTTCTGCTGCAGTGGAACATGGAGTTATGTCATACCAAGAGTAAAGCGTCGCCTTCAGTACTAAATGCGTGTCATGGTTTTTTGTGTATCGCTTGTCTTGAGAAAGGTCCATATGTTGATTTTGCTCCCCTTTTCTTTTCATTTGCCTCCCCAGCTCCCTTCCTGTAACAAAAGCCATTTTGTGTCTGTGTTTACTTCTACTTCCAGTTGTGCTTGTCAGAGTCTCGACTCCAAGCCAGGCACTGCTAGGCTCCTGCCTCTCTGGACCCTCTTTCTTAAAGGGAGCACTTTTGTCTTCTGGGACTGAGTGAAGCTAATTGAGCTGATAAGTGAACATGCTGAGAAATTTAGACATCAAGGTCACAGATCGATATTAATTTTAGACAGCCCTTGGTACGGGGGAAATGAACGTATGCTGTTCCTAAGCCTGAATAGAATACATGGTGTTGTATACATTGTAGCAATTTGAAGGGGATTTTAATGAGTTTTAATTGACATTTATTGTGTATACATTCAGAACAAATCCTTGTGAGCTTAGGGACAGAAGAGGATAGATATGTATCTCATGCACTAAGCAGTTTGGTCCAATGATGTCATCATTCAGTTTTCTTTTACACAGCGAGGGTTCTCCCCCTGTGGAAACTGTACTCTCAAGCCTTTCGTTAATATCAGCAACCCCAGGGCTTTTGGTAACCACAGGCAGCTTTCTTTATCCTCCAAAGTACCATTAAAATATGGTCAAGGAAAATATCCTTATCAAATAAGCATTCTTTCAGCATTTAGGTGGTAAAAGAAGGATATCCACTGTAACTTTGGTTTTCAGTTTTGTTCCTGGCTGGCAAAAGAAATTTCACATGTGAACAAATGCCAAACTAATCACTTAATGATTAATGATTTAAACTCTCACTAAGAATAATACCGTATAATCAAGCCATACATGTTCTATCATTTATCTCTGGGAATGTGACGGGATTATTCATTCATATCGTGTTATTACATACATACCAGTATTATTATTCATAATATTTTCAATTTCCACAAATTTATTGTGAAAAATAGAATTTTGTCTTATGTTTAATTACCATTAAAAAGTAGGATTTACACACAAAATTGTCACCCATATTTACTTAAATCCTTGAAGACATTCTTTTTCTTTAGAACACAAACGCAGACATGTAAAACAGGTTGAGCTGTTCTGTTATGCCTGTCTAAAGGTAATTAAGGGGTGCAAGTATTTGCCTCTACATTAAGCAGAAAAATGTTCCTTTAAATGCCTGTATTGTTTGTCAATTTTTAATAATTCGATTGACATATTCTTGTCTTATGCTGTATATATTTTATATATATATATATATATATATGTATATATTTTTACTTTTATCTGTCAGTCAGTACATATTAATGTTTTAATGTTTGATTGTCCAGCACTTGGATTTTTTGAAATTATGCCCATATTGGAATCATATTTTGTAACACAATGATTCCTATCAATGTTAAATTACCTTTTGTATTTACATTTGGCCAGTTGCACTGTGCTAATGCTGTACTCATCCATTGGTTTTGTCTTAAAATGGACACTGGATTGACAGTGTCATGGTCCTTCTCTACGGGAAGCTAACAGAAGCATCATGTTTACAAATGTTTGACTTGAACACCATGTCCTCTTTAAATGATTGTGGTCAAAGCAGTGAAAAAGGAGATTAATAAGAGAGCCTGGCAGGGTCATGTCAAAGGGTCATGTCCTTACAACTCTCAGTGGAGTGATGGTTGATGTATGGTCAGCAGACGATGAGGCAGTGACCTTTTTATGACCCCTCCTTTCCTCAAAGACCTTTACTTTTCATCATGGGTGTTAGTTACCCCCGTCCTTTGACTTATGGCAGAAGGTCCTGTTTTTTTAGATGATTATGTCAGAGTATATGACATAATGGAATGCATTCAGAGAGACTCATTCCCACATTCACGTGTGTGGTAAGGTGAGATTAAGTTTTTCCACTCAACCTCCTTCTCAGGCCCAAACGGTTTCCCAAAAATCCCCTGTTTCCTGGTTGACTTGAGTGGAATGTTTCTGTTCAAAGGCATTTTAAATTTTTCACAGTGGAGTATCGGCACTCAGTTTTTCCATCTTTCCACTGAGAATGGCTTTGAACCATAAGGCAGCTGGCAATGCCTTAAAAGACATAACGCACTCAGATATACACAAGGATGCACACATAGCTTATGTGACTCAGGGGGTAGTCAGATAAAGAGGATGTGTGTGTTTGTAGTCATTGTAAAGGTTAAAATAAATTATCTGGGGAACGCTGGCCAGATGTTTTTTTTTCTGTCTGGAGGATTTGGCGAAAAATTTGGTGCTTGTTTTTTTTTTCTGGTGACATGTACATTATTACTTTTTTATTCCCTTTTATTGAATGATAAACAACCTTCTCTCTGCCTCCCTCTCTCTTTACAGAATAGTTCGTGATTATCTGAGTGGAGCTCCATTTTCCTCCTACCAGGAGTCCATGTACTTCTCTCGCTTCCTGCAGTGGAAATGGTTGGAGAGGTGGGTAGTCACTGCACATTACACACTTCGTAAATAGAAATGCAAACCACACCTGTGATCTAATACACATTTTTTGTTTAGGGTTATATCATTCATACACTGCTTGAACATCATATTATGTCCTTTAAATTCCCAGCACATGCTTAAACCGTTTAGATAATAAAGAACATTATTAATGAATATAATAAATAAAATGATAATGATAACCCTATGTTAATAAATGGCTGAAGAAATGCTGACACAACAATACAGAGATGATAAAACAAACAATACAGTACACAGAATAGTAGCAGGAAGGAGCACTAAAAACACAAAGGTGATGCTGCCAATCAGTGTTTCTGTGTGCGTGGTGAATAATTTATGGTGCTTTGCATAATGGCTCGGTAACCGAAGCAGGTTGGAAACAGCAGTCATCAGAGTGGATTCATAATATATTAGAGCACAACTCTGTTTGCCACATCGCATGGTCTGAGAAAACAGCATAACCTAAAGGTTGTTTTATGTCTCTATTTGTCCCTCCCTTACTCATTTCTCTTTCTCTGTTCTCTTTCAATCCCTGCAGGCAACCAGTAACCAAAAATACCTTCAGACATTATAGAGTACTAGGAAAAGGTGGATTTGGTGAGGTGAGTGTCACTGCAATGAAATACAGTTCAAATATATGATCTAATATGTTATAGTGGTTGTTAGTGATGAATACTTTGCCAAAATCATGTTCCCTTACACAGTACATTTAGAAATGAGGTGTTGAAGTCGGTGATTTATGTTCCTACAAGTAGACTTTAACAGTTACTACAACGCTGTTTATGTCTCCACTCCAGTAATGTTGGGTTGAGCAATCTGTTATGTTACATATTAACTTCCAGTAGTTACACTTTTAAATTGTATTTTTATGTGTGTGTTTTTGATCATGTTTCCTTACTGCTTGTTTTCCAGGTTTGTGCCTGCCAAGTACGTGCCACCGGTAAGATGTACGCCTGTAAAAAGCTGGAAAAGAAACGAGTGAAGAAAAGAAAAGGTGAAGCAATGGCACTAAACGAAAAACGCATTTTAGAAAAAGTTAACAGTAGTTTTGTAGTAAGTACTACCTTTTTCTTATTCAACCTTTCAAAAGAATTGTTCCTGTTTTGTCTGTTTGTTTGCGTGAGTGTGCATGTGTGCTATATGTGAGAGCATTGTTTGTTATAGCTCCAGAATCCTACAAATGAAATTGAATGGCATTTTTGCAAAGGCTGTTGATCAGCTGAGTTCTGTTTGTTTAATGGTGTCCACGTCAGGTGGGAAGCTTGTGAGTAACAGTGGAAATCGACAAAAGGGGGGAGGGGAGGGGGGAGGGGGTCACATCTGACCCTTGCTGCTTTTAGCAACCAGAGCCAAATCTGAATTCATTTTAACAAACCTTCCTCTTTTGTCTGTGCAAACATGTCAAATTTGATTTCATTTGTATAATGCTGACGGCCTTTAATCATCTGTGAATGTTTTTAATGAGGTTATATGTTCTTGATGTTCTTGATTTAAATTGTCAGATATTTATTGGTGTTCTGTTTGACAGGTGTATGTCATCAATTTGTTGAAAAATAACACTAACGCTCTGACTTTAACTGTCTCTGTGCTCTAGCCTGACTACAATGATGGACTTACTTACTTTTGATTGTCCGTATACACACAAGCAGCTAAAAGCTTAACCAACAACACTCTTTTAAAGACACAGTGTTGTCTCCTACAAGCAAACTACAGTGGATTTTGTGGCACAATTTACACATGTAAAGGAAGGCAGTAGTGTCCCGCTCAGAGCATGTACATACAAAGTAGTCATTACCCCGTACTTGTGCCAACTGTAACTGTACCAACATCCCTCCAAGCTCTTAAGGCTATGGCTCAGTTTATGAATGTCTTGCTAAGAGCAACGCGACAATTTTTCATTTCTTCCATGCTGTAGTTCAAACACTTAGATGGAGACATTGGTAAGTCTATGGACCATAGATCAATTACAAGAGAGATTTGGCATGAATAACCTCAACGTGTAACCTATTTCTGTGTCATTTCTAGGATGACAGTGTTTGAAATACAACAGAAAAAGGGAAATTCACTTTATAAATGAACTTTTTCTGTAATAAAATGTAGTTTTATTATGGTAGTAAAAATAGTCAGTTCACAAATGTAAAAACTGAAACTTCTTCCCTCATCATACTGTATACATGTCGTACAGTCTACATGTTGCTGCTGTGTCTGTCTCTGTTTTTTTTTCTGCTATGAACACTTATTGTGTATATAAATGGGAACGCTTGAATTTTAATCCTGCGCACATTGACATCAGGAGTCCAACGCAGCTGCAAAACTAGTGATGTGTGCTGCAGTTTTTATTTCCTCCAACTGTACGCACAAAAACATCTCAGGTGCTAAGACAGGAAGCAGGAGCTTTGCTTTGGCTCTGTTATTTTCTCTACAAAAAATATTGTTCCAGAGACAAGAAAATTACAGCAAATCCAGTTTTAACATTTTTGTTACATGGCGAGGGGCAGCTAGAGAGATAAGCATGTTAATATCTGGCCTGTGGGTCTGTGTAGTACTGTCAGCTGTACTACAGATTTAATGGATGTGTTTGTGTGGTACTATGAGTTGGATTACTCGGTGTCTGATTCAGCTTGAGCTATGTTTCGTGTCCTCTTTTGAGTGCACTGTGGCTGCACCATGTGTATGGGCATGCATGTGCAAACAGACAGACACACACACACACACACACACACACACACACACACACACACACACACACACACACACACACACACACACACAGAGGCTGAAGTGGGCTTGTTACAGAACCTCAGACCTGCAGTTTTTGTCACCTGGGATTGGCACATGATTCTGTGTGTGTGTGTGTGTGTGTGTGTGTTCGTTCTCTGTGCTGCAGGCAGAACTGATGACTCTTCATGTGCCTCTCTACCTACGAGAGCAGCTCTGTTGCCTAGCAACTCTGACCAAACAGCAGTAGTAAGGAGTAGAGTCAAGTACTCTCTCAAACCCCTCATTTCTCTTTCTCTCACTATTCTTCTTTCTCTTTTGACCAGTTCATCATACTATTATTCAAGACAAACTGCTGGCTTACTGCATGTATACTGTATACTGTAACCAATAACCTCAGGATTGGAATAATGTATCATTCAGCAGTTCAGAAGTTGTTGGGAAGCAGAATTAGATACTAGATATAGATGTATCCATATTATTATGACACTGAAAGGAATATCCTATTACTGCAAAGCCCAGGTTCAGTAAGGTATAACCTTAACCCCAATATTATTGTAAAAGGAGATTGCCTAAAAAGAAGTTGCTCTGGATGGGGGAGGAAAGCAAGGGTGCAGCATGCTGGACCAGCACCCACATGGGGGACTGTCTGCATGAGATCGAGAGTACATCCAAAAGAGCCTGGGACTTGGCTTCAGCTGTCCTTCTCTATTTCACTGGCTGAAGGAGCATCCTCACACTGCCCCACTTGGCTTGTTGGTTGGGAGCAGAATGAGAGAGTGTCTTCTTATACAGTTTGCTAGGTGCCAGCTTTCAGCATGGCTAATACGGCTCTGGTTTCAGCTCAGTTCATGGGCAAAGGTCGTCTTGAGAAGAGGATGAAGTGGGGCAAGCTAGGCTTGGGCCTGCATGCATAGGTGAAGGTTATGTGTGTCAAGCCAAGAGAGGATGCCTAAGAGAATGACATCTTGGCAACTTTTGATAAAGAGACTGTAGAAAACGGTAGAAGAGGTCTGATGTCAACTTCACTCCTCCCTTCTTAACTGCTTTTTATCATATCTAGTATTTTTACTCTCTGATTTAACAAGTTTTTATTAATTTGTTATTGCTTTTATATTCAGAAGTATGACATTCTCTGCTGCAAAGCAATATGAAACACAGTTTATGAAGTGTTGATAGATAATGTTGACCCAGGTTAAATGTCAAACAACTTTTAATTTAATTTACTTAACTTAATTTGCAACAATATATACCTGTATACAAATCTGATTCAAATGTTCAGACTGAACACTAACTGTCACTGACTGTCTTTTTCTCTTATGACAAGATTAAGCCCCAGGGGAGGCTAAATGAAGGTTGTCTGTTAGGAAGCTCTTAAGTCTTTTATAAAATTTTATGCATGTTTAAACAGACACCAAACTAGGGCGGCGCAGTATATCGCAACTTCATTGTCATCGCCAGTATTGGGTAACGTTACTTTTAAAAGTAATTTGTTATGTTTCAAGAATACTGGCAATAAAAAGTAACTAGTTACGTTACTGCGTTACCTACTAAGAAAAGTAACATGTTAGATTACCTTTGAATGAATTGACTCTAACGCCACTGCGTAGCCTAGTTTACGGCCCATAATCTATAACTCTGCAGCCTTATTACATAATGACAGACTCAATATAACCTTCACAGCTCTGTATGATGGTAACAAGCTGACAGTGAACTCGGCAGAGGCATACAGTATTAGGCACAGCTGTTTCAATGACAACAATACGACACAGGCTCTTAGTCCCACCAGTGTTGCAGAGCTGCAGATAGTAGAGCTCTTCAAAGCTGACAAGCACTTATCCTCCAGACACAACTTACATTTGACTGTCATGTTACTCTTGTCTTTCACCTAAAAAAGCAGCTACCTGCCAAGAAGTAGGAGATAAACAGAAACAGTGCTTCTTGGATTTTCTGTTTTTGTGGCAACAAACTGAAAAGGGAAATACATCTTTTTACAGTAACAGATCACTTTTGATGAAAAACTAACTAAGTAACGGATTACTTGACTTGCAAAAGTAATGCGTTATGTTGCTCATTAGAACAAAAAAGTAATCTGAGGACTACAGCGGATTACTTTGTAACGCATTACCCCACAATACTGATCATCGCAATGGATAGATAGATTCAGGAGGGACATGGTGCAAACAGACATTGTGTAAAACGTACAGAACAGCAGATAGACATTGAAACTTATTAATGTAACTAATGAGCTATTTCTTATATGAAATCTTTTATATTTGTATATTTATCGTCACGCAATTATCACATAATGAAACAATGGAGTTTTCTCATGTCAGGCAGACAATGTGACAGGCACTGTGTTGTGCTGTTCAACTGATATGTCCATTGCTAATGAATAATCATGTTGGAAGTGTGCACAAGACTTTTTGACTTGCAGTACATATGTTTATTAAGATACAGTTTGGTAAATATTTATTTGTATGTCGGTGTGCTGTTCACTTGGCCAATAAGAATGTTCCCATCCCCTCTTGGTCATCCTCTCACTACGTAGCAGGAGCAGATGGGATTCCTCCTGATGGCAGCTACATCCTGCTTGTACACAGCAGCACATGCACCCGCACTATACCCTACATGTCACTGACCCACAGGGCGCAGAAAAGGGAGCAGTGTAGAGAGTGAGACACTGGTGGGAATGAAGGGAGAAAAGAGAGATAGATGGTGCGATTAGTGAGGAAGGACATGAGGCAGTGGAGCACAGAGTGGAAAAGAAGCTTCTGGTTTTCAATTTCTGTGATATATCTCTTTGTATACATTCCAGACGTTCCTTCTGGGATATTGGATTGTTATTTGGGGCATTAAATAAACCAAATGAAACAATATTGTTCATCTAGCATTTCTGTCTCTTACCACTGCTCTTCCCTTTTCCTCCTCCTCCCCCCCTCCAATGACTCCTGATCTGGTCCCTTCCTCCCTTGTTTCCATGCTCCCAAATTTGCCTCCCTCTCCAGGTTAGTCTAGCATATGCCTATGAGACAAAAGATGCGCTGTGCCTGGTGTTGACCATAATGAATGGCGGTGACCTAAAGTTTCACATCTACAACATGGGCAACTCAGGCTTTGATGAACAGAGGGCCATCTTCTACGCTGCTGAAATCTGCTGTGGCCTTGAGGACCTGCACCGTGAGAGGATAGTCTACAGGTTAGGTCACAAGAGGGTCACAAACTGTTTGGAGGGTTCTAAATTGGAAAACAATATCTTATTCAGGATTGTATATAAAGTATGATATGTAGTGAGGTGAGACATTTTAACAGTCTCAGAAATGGCCCATGCTGTCCTAGTAAATGAAGACAGTGTTCTGCTCAGAGGCTGTAGGAAACTTTGCATGACTTATCTATCTCTGTGGACTTCTACTGTGAGGTTTACAGGCCCTGAACCAAATTATGTAAGCTAATACATGAATAAGCCTTTACCTACATTTTAAAGGGAAATTTGACAACATGAAGTTAAGTGAACTTGTTAGGAGAAGATGAATTTTGTGGGTCTATACTCAGAGTAACTAGTCAGGATATCCTAGCTGCTGCTGCTTCAGCTTTGACTTTGCCCTTTTTAAATCTTTCTCTCATAAGTTCCCTCATTTCTAAGCAAATATAGTAGTAAATTGGGGGAATTTTCCTATATTTCAAGGACAATCGACAAACCTATAAACTTAACGTCTCACTATTTATCTTAGCTCTGGTGTTATGTTTCAAAGCAGTGTTTGCTGTTGTATAACACAAGTGCATTTGATTGATGGAGTGTCACTGGATTGATGGTGTACAGATTTCACAGTCGCATGCACCTGTCACTCATAAACACTGATGTTCTTAGAGGTCACATGAACCCACATACACACAGCCCACATAGTCATACACACACACTGCCCCTTGATCTCTGCATTTATGACTGTAAACTTTACAGTACTTGGCATTAGTTATTTAGAGTGTGTCAGTTTTATGTTTTATCAAACAGAAAACGATGTGGCTTAAGAGGCTAAATGCAGAAAAATAACAACTAGGGAGATTAATTATAAAGGCTTGGAAAATGTGTTTACTTATGACACTGACTGTAAAACTTAATTGTCATTCAAGCACTTCTGTTGTAAAACTATTTAGAATAGGAATAAAGCTGAGTCCAAAACATTTCATGATATCAAATAAAGATATGTGTGCAGATAAGCCATGTGTTAACCCAAAGTAAAGATTATAGTAGCTGGAAAAATGGATAACACAACAGGCAATAAAAGACAAAAAGACAAGATGAGTTCAAAAGGGATACATTATATCATTGTAGGATTTTATTGTTATATCCTTGTAATCAAATGTTGGTACTACATTTAAATGAAGCTCATTATCAGCAGAATGTCTCCCTAATGTGTTCTTTTTCCTCACAGGGATTTGAAACCAGAGAACATCCTTCTGGATGACCGTGGTATGTGCCAAACTTTTACTTCTCTTTCTTTAATTCAAGCCAGTGTCTTATATTTTTCTTTTTTTTTTTATGTAAGCCATGCTTCACATGGTATAAAACAAACAAACAGTTCAGAACCCGTCCATTTTAAACAGAACAAGTATAGCAGCACAACATCTCAACGTCTTTTAAAAAGTCATCTATCTGACTTCTTCACATCACGGTCTCTTCTTTGAAACATACTCCCATGTCATTTATTCCCTGTACCTGGTCTGATCCATGGTCTTAAAGTAGAGGAATTTCTTTAGCTTTTATTTTTTTTATCTCTCCATCCATTTTACCATCATATTTTACTTTTTAAAGTATGTATATACATGTATCGCGTGATCTCATTATTATTGGGTTCTTGTTTAGGACATATTCGAATTTCAGACCTGGGCCTTGCTGTTCAAATTCCAGAGGGAGAGACGATACGAGGGAGAGTGGGCACAGTTGGATACATGGGTAAAAATCTCTGTCACCCTCTTCTTCCTCCCTTATAACCAAATCCCTTTCATCATTCTTTAATAAAATCCACTGCTGTCATTTCTTCACCATCCCTCTACAAAATTCACCTTTCTACCCCTCCCTATGAACTTTATGAACGGTCTTTGTGCCTCTTGATTCAGATTGTGAACCCAACTGAACTGACCTATATTTCCTCTCTTTCTCCAGCTCCCGAGGTGATCCAGAACGAGAGCTACACTTTCAGCCCAGACTGGTGGGGGATGGGCTGCCTGATCTTTGAGATGATACAAGGCCAGTCTCCATTCCGCAAGCGCAAGGAGCGTGTCAAGCGGGAGGAGGTTGATAGACGAGTGCGTGAGGACCAGGAGGAGTACTCCGATAAGTTCTCAGAGGAGGCGAAACACATCTGCAGACTGGTGAGAGCGAGGTGCTGAAGGTGACAGACTGCTGTGGGATTAGGAAAAAGGTGGAAGTGGATGAAAAGGGCAAGGAGGATAGCACATTCACAACATTCCTTGAGAATAGTGGTAAATGAGGATATGGATAGATGTGGATCTTGAGGAATAAGCAGAATAAACATTTTCATACAACTTAGTGATGAATTCATTTCAGTGTATGCATGAAACTTATCAAGTAATTGTCTTTATAAATCACATGAGGCTCACTACAGTGGCTTACTTATCATTAGTTATATAAGCAGCCCTTACCTTTATAGTGAAGAATCTTGCACAGTTGCACGGTGAGATATTAGAAACAATGCTGTTTAATTGACATTATTTCAGTGCCCAGAACATAATTTGTTTTCCTCTTTTAAAAATACTACAAAATATTTTTGTATCAGCCCATGGAAAGTTCTCTCTTTGGGTCAGTGGTTTTCATGCTTCGCCTCTGAGCAGGAGTAGACTGGACGTGTGACGTCATGGAACATTGTGACCCGAAGTTCAGCTGATTCAAAGACTCCTGGGGGGGATGGGGGGAGAGATAGCTCAAAATAGACAAGTGATCTGAGTTGTCAAGAGTAGAAAGTGAGTCTGCTTTGAACCCCTGCATAAATTAGGAAAGGGTCGCACAAGGACAAGTGAAAGAAAGAAGGAGTAGAAAAAGAATGATGTGCTGAAAAAATGAAAAGCCATTGGTTTTGTTGATTGTGAATGCAATCAGCTTGTGTGTGACAACATGGCCAGTGGTAATGTCTACTAGTAGCCTGCTGTACTTTAGGTGGTTATATTTTCGAGAAGCTCTCTAGAAACAGCAATGGGTCTGTCTAATTGATGCTGCACTTACCCTAGGGTGTATGACCCTGTATAAGACTTTATAGATAACTGTAAAAAAAATAAAGTTTACATGATACGTGCAACGTATGCCCACGTGTTTTCTTTGTAAACATGAACTAGAGGGATTAGTTATCCATCATCACAAGAACCCCTTCCTTTCCATGTTTGTGTCATTGATAAAACCTGGGGCTTTTATGGAAGTTTGTTCTATGAGAAATATTAAATATGTTAAGCTATAATTGATCTAATAAAGCTGTTTTGGCTTAAACGCTCATCTATACATAGTTGCAATGTTAAAATCTCTTTCATGCTTCTTCCACCTGCTGCGTTTTAGCTCCTGGCTAAGGACCCCAAAGAGAGACTGGGCTGTCAGGGTCGAGGGGCCATTGAGGTTAAGCAGCACCCCATCTTCAGAAACATCAACTTCAAACGGCTAGAGGCCAACATGCTGGACCCTCCCTTCAGCCCCGACGTAAGAACATCATACAAATACAAGATCACACACAGCTTGTCGCCTGAAACCTTGGCAGGCTGCAAAATCAGCATACAGGAAATATTAATGTCACATTTGAAGCAAAACTTCCAGAATCAGCTGGTTGTCACTGCAGCTAAGGGCAGGTTAGAAGAAAGGTGTGTGATTTCACTGTCATTGTGGGAAATCACAAAACTTACTGACAAAATGGAAACATGCGTTCTATAGCAACTAATGGATAGTGGTGGAAAGCTATGGTTTTACTAAGAAAATGTTTGAATATGTGTAACTATGGAGTGTAACACAGACCACTTCTGTCACAAGATGAATTAGTTCCACCAAAAACACTGTAAGCTTTTTTAGCAATTTTGCCTGCAGTAAATTAACTGTCTATAGAGAAACATTGAGTGAGGGGGAGTAAATGACCCGAGAGGTTGAATCAACATTTAAAAGTAGATAGCGTTAACTGCGTTTCTATTTTGGGTTATTCAGGTCAGTAGGGCCTTGCTGAGGAAAACATAGCAGCAAAACATTCTCCAATCATGTGAACTTTCATGTAATTTTAAAACTGTGAATTTAGGCAGTTTATTGTTCCCCCTTAAAAGTAAATACACAGTTGTTTTTTCTGTGTCTCTCTCCCTTTTTCTCTCTTTCAGCCTCGGGCCGTGTACTGTAAAGACGTCCTGGACATTGAACAGTTCTCCACTGTCAAAGGCGTGAACCTTGACCCCACTGACGATGACTTCTACCACAAGTTTGTTACAGGCAGTGTCTCCATCCCGTGGCAGAATGAGGTACTGCGGACTTGGGCCTCTGAGATGATGTCATCATTCAGTCTTACAACAGATACAATGCAGTGGTGTCTTAGGAATAGGTGGATTACTGTAGAATATCTTCTTTCAAGAGTAACGTAGGGGTAAATCACTTTATATGCTTTTAATATGAAGATGCCCTTTTCTGTGAATGACTCAAGATGTAGAGGTGTTCATTTCCAAATAAAATGTCTAATGCAGATGGATTCTTAAACAGCTACCTGCAGAGAGGGTTATGTTATGGATAAATGTCACCCACAGACAGTAGTTTGTTAAGGTAGTTGTCAACATAGTTACCTTGTCCTTTCACCCTTTGTAGATGATTGAGATGGAGTGCTTCAAAGAAATTAACGTCTATGAGACTGACGGGACGCTGTGCTCAGACCTGGATGTGAACCGGCCTAATCCTCCACCAAAGAGAGGCTTCTTCTACCGCCTGTTCAGAAGAGAGGCAAGTGCTAGTGCTCCGCCAACTGTCCGAGGGGGTGGGGGCTAAGGTACTTCCTCTCTTCCTTCCTTCTTTCCTTCCTTCCTCCTTTTCCAGGCCTTGTCCAAACTCGACATGCGAAAACCGTCTAGGATCCCTGTTAAATGTTCTGTTTCAAGTCATGTTGGTTTAAGTTTGTTACAATAATTAACAAAAATTCAGTTCCTTTATTAATCTCTGTATTTATTGCTTTCTAACTTTTTCTGTCATGAAGCAGTGTGCTTCATGACAGTGTTTGTCAATGGTGAAATGGTTCTAACATATTGTCTTGGTTGCAGGAGCTACTAAACTAACAGGTTGTTTCAACTAACTTTTACCTGTTCTCTATAACAGAGACATTCACCTTCCCGAAATTTGAAGATGTGCCACTGGGGACAGGGACGACCTTCCCCCTTTATTTTGTCCCACACACTTCTTTAGTTTGAATTTTGTCCTCTAATTCAAGTCTCTCTGAACAGTGAGCTCTTACTGGCAAAAATGCAGATAAGAGGGGTAAGCAGTTGATCAAAACCCATCAATGAATGACCTTCAGCTATTTCCACGTGATGTCAGCAGTAAACTTCACAGGCAGCAGTGAGGGCAAAACTGACACAACTACATTTCTCCTCTAAGGCTACATACCATCCGCCAATATCTTATGGTAAATGGTAAATGGACTGTACTTGTATAGTGCTTTTCTAGTCTTTGCGACACTACATATCACATTCACCCATTCACACACACATTCATACACTGATGGCAGAGGCTGCTACGCAAAGTGCCCAAATGTCAATAAGATATCACATTCATACCCGTTGGCCAGGCCGTTGACGACCGACTCTACCACTGAGCCACAGCCGCCCCAATATAATATTGGACACACTGACTAGTGTCTTGGATAAACTGTGAATGGTATTTGTAGTTCTTTTTGTATAACTGCCATCATTATTTAAATCATCTATGCCTTTGTTTCAGTGGCATGTTTTACTATGCAATACCCCAGGGCAAATGTGTTCAAGGCAAGCTCTGCGGAGACTCTAACATCATTTCGCCCATGTGAGATGGTTTGGTGATAAAAATTGCTCATGATAGTGATATGTCCCCACTTTTGATTCTTCCCAGGTCTGTTTTAAGAGTGGTTACAGCGACGACGATATCGAAGAGCCCTCTCGACTTTAAACCACTCCCTCCACCTGCCTCCTTTTCTCCCTCGCCGCTGAACTTCACTACAAACTCCAACCGAGCGCAAATCTTAGGAACTCAGTGAATGTTGACCTGTATTTATGAGCTGTATTAAAAGTGTATTATAATTAAAGAAAAAAGTATGAGTTTAAAGATTTTGTACATTTGTACTTGAATTTATGTCTAGATGTATATTTTCACTAAAGGTTGTATTGTACAAAAAGCCATAAAAGTACCACTTGAATGCATACATTACATTTTTATTTCCTTTTTTATGTTCTTTTGGAATGAGAATGGATAATGTGTATGTGGGACTTTTTTGAAGAAGCACAGTACTATACGTTTTATTTTATTTTCTCAATGTAGCATAAGGCCTTTTTCTTTTTATCTGTGCTGTATGTTTGTCATTGTTTTGGCCGATTCGACATGTTATTCGCACACGAGAGCCACCTGGTCCCAACTAACCCTTTGCCTCCAAAACCCTAAGGCTTAGGTGGATCTAAATACAGCCCATAGATTTAAAGAATATAAGGAAGATAAATCCAGTCTAACATTGCTGTGTTGATGCCATGCAGCCTATTCCTTTTCATATGTTTCCAGATCTCCACCTGCCCCTTTTATTGTAAATGGTATGGAAGTGATCGTCCCTATCTAAGGTTAGTTAGCCTGGTTGCACTGGCCTGGAGGGCATGTGTATTGAACAGTCCTCTAGATGCCTGTAACAACTCGATACGAGCAGACTTTGTGAATTTATTCCTGACAATCTTTTAGTCAGCATGTGCAACAACAACAATCGTTGAAGATGCATAAGACACATTACAGAGGCTTTTTCCTGTAATTACAAGGCTCGATAATTATCATTCCTGAACCTCCCCAAAAATCTCAACATTAATATTAGATGTTAGACGGTGTTTCCTTTGGAGGCAAAGCTGTTAAATCAAAGTCTGTGACATTATTTACTCTGGCCAAACCATTTTTGGTCATATGTCTTTATTTCTTATCATTTATCTAACTTCCTTGCTTTCCTTTGTTTTTCCTGATGTGTCCAGTTGATTTTAGCCTTTTTCCCGGCGAGGCAGAGTGTATCCTTTAGTTTTCTTGAATACCAGAAAGCCTAGGACTGGTTGACTGGAGAATTCAGTGGAACATGGAGAAAGATGATTAGGAAGACACTGTATCAGAGATCTGACCTGCAGCTGACAAGGGCTTCATCTAGATAACACATTGTGGTTGCATTAAACAAACTTCCATTGATTCAGCTGTCAGCAGCTAGTAGCCTTGGGGCTGAGTCAAGATGCAGCCTGCTTTGGTTTCTGTGCCTGTTGATCCTTGATAGCATGATGCCTTTCAGACAAATATCACGCTAATAGATCTTCATTTAGAACACGTGGCTTAAGCTGTGTTTGTAAAATAAAATTTCTTAAATCTTAATTGAAATTGACTATTCAATGTAAATCCTTTGTTTCCTTTTTTGCCCGCATAGGGATGACTTGAGACAGTTGCTAGTGTGTGTGTGTGTGTGTGTTTGTGTGTGTGTGTAGACAGGGAGGCACAGGGTGATCCTGTTTAAACTCCTCCCTGAGTTACCATCATCTGTGTACAGAAACACTCAACAACGTGCAGAACCACAGTTGATGTGCACTTTTGTTTCATTTTACAATGAGTTTTTCCTTCCTAGTTAACAATCATGAACAAATTAATTTTCTGTACATTTCCCACCACGTTCTAATCAGATGTATAATGTTTTGTGCATTTTGGAGGCATTTTAAACTAGTTTGCTTCTGAGTTTTGATTTTGAGGCAGTTGCTGTTTACCTCCAACCACCTGTTTTAATGCTGTGAATACCCGTTTGTGTGACAGTGTGTGTGTGTGTGTCTGTGAGAGTGTGTGTGAGAGTGACAGAAAGGTAGTTTGTATGTATTAGACTGTATGAAAATACAGCTTTTATTCAATGTAATGCATTGAAATACAAAAAATACAATAGTTAAAAATCATGACAGGACTTGAATGTCACACAGCTGATTTTCAAACTATTCAAGACACAGTTCAGATGGTACACATTTAATCCCCCATCTCATGGACTAATATGGAGAGTTGAGCTTTTTCTAAAAAATGAGGTCCCCTGTTGCACATTCCATTATCAAAAATCAGGAATCGAATGCGTGCATTAAGCTGTTGCTGATTTGTCGTCACTTGAGTTTCTGAGTCTTTGTTTTTTTTTTTGTTGCTCTCAGGCACATTTTGAAGCTGTTTCTTTTGCCTATGTAGATTTTAGCCTTTTAGCTCTTTAGCCTCAAAAACCTTGTAAATTATGTATTTCTAACATGTAACTAAACTCGAACATGCATTCAGTCACTCTCACAGGGAAACTAAACTGTTTGCCACCCATGCCTCTGTTATCGTTTGAACTCTTATGCCATCCATATTGCAGTAACAAAATTCTGTGTAGTTTCATTGCACTATTGTGTGTTTTGACAATGATTATAGGAAGTGTCTTTAACTTTTTTTGCCAATGATACCAAAAGCTACATTGAGTAAATGCAAGTTGTTTTTAATGGAAAATTAACTGAAGAAAGACTGACAGCCTTTATTGTACTGTATGTGCCAATTACCAAGTTCAGTTCTGATATCCCGCCTTTTTCAACCTCTTTATCATTCCGTCCATCCAGAGAGAAATTCCTTCACATAAAGGAACTTTAAACAGCTCAACAGTTTTGAATGTCCGCACTAAGTGCATTGTAATGCCTGTTTTAAAAAATACATATGTTTTATTACTCAAGCATGTATCAGTTTGTAATACTTCAGGCTCCTTGTATATGTAAATGATGACCTTCTAGTGCCAACATATCTCACTGGTATCTGAAGACAACTTTATAAATGGCAACGTGACCAGCTGAGATGGCCTCGTTTGAATACATGACAAGCATTCTTTCTCTCCTACCTTCCTCCAAAGCGGTGATGAGTCTCCCCCCAATAAAACTGGAATGGTGCTCACCAGCAATGTTAAGAAGTTACAGATCCATAGTTCCCTGATGTCACTTGAGTATAGTTTTGGGATAACCACCATTAAATGCCTGGAAGTGCTCCATGGTTTGACACCTCTCTGTCAAGATATGTCCATTTTTGTAACATTTCAAGGAAGGGAGGAGTGACAGGTGCATTGTTGGTATTCAATTGGGGCCTGGGACTTTTTGATTTTCCTTCTTTTTTGTATCTGTACAGTCATGTCGTTCAACCACTGCAGTCATTGTT
Source organism: Semicossyphus pulcher (assembly GCF_022749685.1). Taxonomy (NCBI): domain Eukaryota; kingdom Metazoa; phylum Chordata; class Actinopteri; order Labriformes; family Labridae; genus Semicossyphus; species Semicossyphus pulcher. The sequence continues at coordinate 919,782 of NW_027211681.1, read as the reverse complement.
AATTCTTGTACAAGTTATATCACTGGTTGTTGTACCATATCGGACATTTGTAATTATGAAATAATACACTGCCATTTGTATAAAAAATTGTGTTTTGACTTATTTGTGTAATAATAATTGTTGTTTATAAATGGGCATAGATGTAAGAAAATAAGTTAGGACATAGAAAAAAATAAAAAAAACAGTGTCTTGCTCCTAAAATCAATGATATGTCCAAATTTGCCTCAGTACTGCCAGCCTAAAACCAGATTGTTTCCAGATTTATTCAAGACTGGCTGGCAGCAAAAATAATATTTTTTTTTTTAAAAAGGTATTTGCTTTGCAAATCAGATTGAAGCCACATTTATTTTGGCAAACTGTATAGTCATAGTCAGGTCAGGCGTAGGCACCAAAAGTTCCTATTTATGTTGAGGAAAAGATCAGTGTTTAAGCTAAAACAACAGCCATGCAGATATGTTGGCCAATCAATTTTCTAATAATTTTTTTTTTATATAGCACCAAATTATTACAATTTATCTCAGGACAATTTACAGGTAGAGCAGGTCTCGACCATACTCTTTGTTATATAACAACAAATAATAGACTCACTAATTTGTTACAATGCCAGTAACAAAAGTAGAAATATGTCTAACATTAGCAACAAAAACTGTAACAATTATAATATAAGTGACTGAATAATAGTAATTGTATCAGCTGCCAGTCAGCAGACGTTCTGCAGCAACAATCCCCGGGAATCTGTGAGACAAGGGAGCAGAAAAACTCCCAGGAAGATATAAAGTTAGTAATGCATTAATTGAACATACACGCATAAACAAAATAGGGGTCCAAGGCAAGCCAGAGCCAGTCCTCACTATAATCTTTATCAAAAAGGAAGGTTATAAGCCTACTCTTAAAAGCAGAGAGGGTGTGGACCTGAAACGGTAGATGATTCCAAAAGAGAGGGCCTAATCATTGAATGCTTTACAACTCATTCTATTCTTGAAGACATTAGGTACACTTACAAAAAAACATTGTGGGCAGTGCAGATTTGCCTGCACTGTGAACCAAGCCAATATCGGCACTGGTGGCAGGGGTGTCGGTCTGGGGGGGAAGGGGACGGAGTATGTAGGGCCCTCAAAGATACCAGGATTAACAGACATGGATGCTGGATGGGGCCCATAGTGAATGGCTATGTAGAGGGCCCAGAATTGTCTGCTGCACACCTAACTGTTGGCATGAGAGGTAGAACATGCTTAAAGCTCTCACTTCTACTTCCTCCACCAGTAGCACAGTAATATTTTCCAAACGAAAGTTACAGATTTTTTTACTACTGGGTTACCTTCTTTTACTCATTTATTCTCTGCCCCTCCCACTGTTTCAGATGGTTGGTATACTGAGCTTCGGTATAATCGTCCATATGTAGGTGAGAGTCAGATAAATATCCTGACACTCCTTGATTTGACTCACAGCCTCTCCATTGTTACATCTCCCCGTCATCCTGTTTTAATGTACGGATAACAGCCATTGCTACGAGTATTATTGGAAGCTACAGCATCAGCAAAACATGTTTTTACAATCTGGATTTCAGCGGTCCCGTGACAGCGACAATAACAACAAAAGAAAAAAAAATCTTACTCACTAATTGGTTGTTTACAAGTCACTTAACATAAAAGTCCAGTCTTATTGGCCGCCGACTTTGCAGCCCTGCCCTCTCTGTCAAGCTTTCACATATGCCACTTCCTGGTTAGATTTGTCCGTGGAACGCAAGGCTGCAACAAATATGGCTTATTATGAACCAACATTTTGTTCTTTTAGGAATACTATTTGGAAAGTATAAGAGCTAGCTTGCACGAACAGAAGGCGGAGAGGCGGGGTAGTTGTCACGAGCAGTGTTATCACTCTCGTCGCACTACGCACCGCTTGCTCTCTCCGTGCGCTAAGTCGTCCATACTGTGCTAGCTAGTTAGCTCACATAGTAAATATTAGCTAGCAAAGCTAGCTTGCTCACTGTTGATTGATAAAATGGCCACCATGGAGAAACTGATGAAGGCCTTTGAGTCTCTGAAGTCATTTCAGCAGCAACAGGGACCACCAACCGCAGAAGAGCTTGTCCAGAGACAGTAAGTGTTTTTTTTGCCTTACGGCTATTGCTGTCTCTGGGTTAGACAGTTGTTTAACTCGCTAGCTACCTTAGTGCCTCCCGGGTAACCAAGGTTTAGTAGTTGGCTTAAAGCTAGTTACGCTAACATTCAAGCTAACACTCTTTTAGTCTTAAGAGCTATATGCTTTTATGTAAACTTACTGCTATTTTAGATGTATTTGTGGCGAGATATTGCACCTCCGTTCGGCGATGCTTCGCCTGATATTCACATTGATTGTTAGGCTGGCAGAATGTTAGAGTCAAAATGAGTGATAGTTGACTTAAGAGGCGTCTGCTAATTGATGCCCAAACACCTGCGAAAGAGGTCAAGGGTGAATTTAAAGATTCCGTATCAATAACTTGATCTTGGAAGAACAATTCTATTTAGAAAGCCACGTTAACAATTTTAGCCTGACATTGTATAGTTACTTGCTCAGAAGGGTACATATAACTACCTTTGCCAATGGCCAGCAGTGGGTTGCACTAGCTATGCAAACGCATAGTTGCAAACGAAAGCGTCTCTGTGTATCGGGGGCTATAAATGGGGAGAGTATGTCATCATTTTTTGATTTGGCTCACAATCCTCTATCATTCTAAAACTTAGTAGGTCGCCTCGGAGAGTTGCCAGTCAGTTTTTGATTTGGCCAATGTTAATAATCTTTCTCATGGAAGAAGGGGGAATCTTCGGGGAAGGGAATTGTCAGTAGGTCACAACTTGCTGTATCAGCTCATAGTCTCATCTAAATTAACTTTTTTGTCTCACCAGTGGTCTGAGAAGCAAAATAAAATGTATCAAACTCAAGGGCAAAGGGAATGTATCGAGCAAAGCTGGCTGGAGGTGAGCCCACAATTGAATTGGGCACAGATGCGTTCCAGCAGACACATCCTTTCGATAGATGGAAGCCAGTTTGACACCAGAAAATAACTTAATATTACAGATATGATTTACAGAGGTTTTGACCAGGACTATCACTCTGGGAACAACAGGGACACAGTTTGTCATAAGGGTACAAGAGAATCTTGAAATGGGAGAGTAGCCAGTCAGTGCCTCCGCCCTCGTTAGTGACGGGTCAGCCCCAGGGTGCTAGGAATCAAACTCATCATAATAAGCGGCTGTGGCTCAGAGGTAGAGTCTGTCGTCTTTCAATCGGAAGGTCGGAGGTTCGATCCCCAGCTCCCTCAGGCTACATGTAGAAGTGTCCTTGGGCAAGACACTGAACCCCAAATTGCTCCCGGTGGCATGGCCAACGGGTATGAATGTGATATCTGATTGACAGTTGGGCAGTTAAACACCCTGGTGCTGTATTCCCTATTGTAGAGAGACAGTTTAAAAGGGAGACTGCACACTGAGATTAATTACCTGTATCTGTGTCAAATATGTTTCGCCACTGCCCCGCCCCTTTAGGAGACTAGTGGCAGGTCTGTGATCTGTTCACACAAATGGGAGAAGGGAACATAAGCAGATATTAGGACCGAGCCATTTCCCGATATTCACCAAACATTCACCCAATGCAAGACGAACTTTTCACAAGCCACTTATCTTCTGATCAGTTTGAAACAAAAATAGCATTTCCATTCATCCAAATCAGGAGTAAAACTTTTTTTGAGATGTCTGTGCTACTTGTGCAAAAGTGTGTTGCTAAGACAGAGATATCTCTTCTCTCACAAAATCTAGCAACTGACAGCTCTTCTTTGTGTTGTTGCTGAACCATTAGAGCTGTCGATGTCTCTTTTAAACCAAAAAAAAAATAATTGTTAGACCATGTATGAAAAGGTGTGTTTCTTTGCTTCAAATTATATTATTGTTATTGTTATTCAACTGTCTTTTGAGGGGAAAAAAGATCCAACCACTGAGGAGACAGAAAGTGTATACCCCGTCTTATTCCATAGTTTCTCTTCAGTTTTCTCTCTCTCCACCTCTGTCTTTCCCTGTATTTTGATGCCTTTTGCTTCCTGTCTCTCCTTCTCATCATGTCCATTTCTCCCATTTAAAGGAAAAAGGAACAGGCTACCACAAAGAAGGACAGGGTCACCCACTGCTTGACAATATGTGAAAACATTGTGGCTCAGTCATTGAGGTAGGCCTGCTGTCTCTCATCCACTGACACTCTTTGACAATCATTATACAGAACCACGGTGCACTGGCACAGCTAATAGCCAATTATGACAACCAAGCTAAAACAAACATGATCTGCATGTAGTCCAACTGATCAGCTAAGTTTGCAATAAACCTTAAAATGTGATTTTTTTAAAATAAGTAGATAAATTGATGTACTTTATTGATCCCAAACTGGGAAGTTGTAGAACTTAGCTGATCACATAAAAAACAGCCCCTCTTCCTGCTGACAGTGGTACCTGCAGTGAATTACATCAGCAGAGAGTCAAAAACAAGGGTGGAAAGAGGAAAGGGTACTGACTGATGCCTGTTGGTCTTAGTAGTGTGATGTCAGGGATATTTTTATGTTATTGTATTTTCAGATGTTTTTTCATATGTGCATAATGACATTTGCCTTGCTTTTCCTCTCTATGGTCCTGGGAGCAGAACGTCTCCAGAGTTTCAGAAACTGCTGGGTATCGCCATGGAGATGTTCCTGCTCTGCAGTGATGACAGCGAATCAGACGTTCGGATGGTAGCCGATGAGTGCCTGAACAAAATCATCAAAGTGAGCAAGACCCTGTATTCCACCAGCAAGGAGGAATAAGTGCTTGATGTGACCAGATGTGTTATCACCTTTATTAATTTATTGAAAAACATTAAAAGATGCTGGTCATAATCCATAAAGACTATAAACACAGTTCTGTTAAAGTAAATACATTTTAAATCCGTTAAATAAGCCATGTTGTCGAGGAGGTTAATTTTGATATTTATCATCAGGCACTGATGGACTCCAACCTGCCTAGACTTCAGCTGGAGCTGTACAAAGAAATAAAAAAGGTAATTAGAGATGTGTCAGTGTTACGAGTCAACTTTTCTTATTCAACTCCATTATTTTCACAGACTCATGGCCCAGGTTTGGTATTTGTTTCAACGTATTAAACACTTATTTATAGGATACTATACAAGTATCACAGTAGAAATGCAGAGTTACTTTTTTTGCATGTGTTAATAAGTGTTTATGTATCTTTGTAGAATGGTGCCTCTCGGAGTCTCAGGGCAGCTTTGTGGAGGTTTGCTGAGCTTGCCCACCTCATCAGACCACAGAAATGCAGGTGCACACGCTAATGCCTAAATGTGTTTTTTAAAAGATTTACAGGACAACCATATTTATATTGCAGTATGCCAGACTAAGAGGGAAACATCACTCTCTATATAAATAAATGCTTCCTACCACTTTGTTCTGTTTGAATCCATTTACCCCCCCCCCCCCCCCCCCTTCTGGTCCAGACCCTACCTGGTCAACCTGTTGCCATGCCTCGCCAGAATCACCAAGAGACAGGAGGAGACGGTACAGGAGACACTGGCTGCAGCAATGCCAAAGATCATGGCAGCCTTGGGACACTTTGCCAATGATGGCGAGGTCAAGGTATACACACTAAGCAGAAAAACATGAGTAGTATGTAAATATAAATTTAAGCTCTTGTCCCTTCAAGTTTAGTTTTTCCTTTCTTTTTTTTTTCTCTCCTGTCAATCAAACAAAAAAATGTTTTTTAGTTCACTTTACAATTACTATTAAAACAAACTAAAGACAAATGTCATATTTTTACAAAATGTAAATTTCTCCTCTTTGTTTCACAAATATTAAACTTTTAATGCACAGTTGCATTGCATTCACTGTGTACACATCTTGATTTTGTAGATTATAGCACAGCAGAAGGACTTATCTTTTGAGGTTGTAATTTTCTGCTGATGGTTGAGACTGTTGAAGGCTGATACATTAAGATGCATCTAGACTTCTTATTCATTTAAGATGCAGCCTGACAGTCATGGCTAGCAGAGGAGTAGAAATCATAAATAAATTCACTTTTATGTTATTTTATTACATTTTTTTTGAGCCCGACTGATATTGGATTTTTGGGGCCGATGCCGATGCCGATGTTGGGGAGTAAAAAAATTCCGATATCGATATATTGGCCAATATATTCACATATGTTCAAAATGTATCTGAAGTTCTTTATGAGACTTGAAAGGGACTTCACAAAACGTCTTCATTTGCCGTTCTGTGAATGAGAATAGCCTGCGCGCGCACGCGAGTGTGTCTCACTGCTGGAAGGAGCTGCAGGTGTGCTGCGGGCGGAGTAGACAGACACACACACCTGGCAGCAGCGCGATGATGGCTTATTAAAACAAATCCCTGTATCTTCCTACGGAGTTATAGGGAGGTGTAGACGTGTAAGCTTGTTGTTTAGAGCGTAATCGCTGCGAAACTAGCAGACAATAAAGCTTAAAGCTCCTGTACCTCCGTTATTATCGAATGAATGATTATGAAGGCGCAGTTTTGGCTCTAATTTTTTTCTTATACTAATCTGAAAAATTATCTGATCTGTGACTCCGTACTAGAGTTTAGTGATCCTCTGCATCCCCTACTGCACAGTACTTGCATTAGGAAATGGGCTTACCTGAAATTCCTAAAGGCTTCTTCTCCGTCGTAGTCAAACCATTTTTGTCTCAGGTGCTGCTGAAGTCATTTGTGGCCAACCTGAAGTCCAGTTCCCCCACCATCAGACGGACAGCAGCAAGCTCAGCTGTCAGTGTGTGCCAACACTCCAGACGCACTAGCTACTTCTACACCTGGCTCCTTAATGTGCTACTGGGTATGAGACACAAAGGCTGGCACCCACACACAAACTCTGGACATGCACATATTTCACACACACACACACACACACACACACACACACACACACACACACACACACACACACACACACACACACACACACACACACACTGAACTCTCCTTTTGCAGGTCTGCTTGTTCCAGTGGATGAAGATCACCCCAGTCACTTAATTCTTGGGGTGCTTTTAACCCTTCGCTACCTGATGCCTCTGCTGCAGCAGCAAGTGAACACCACCAGTCTCAAAGGAAGCTTTGGAGTCATGAGGAAGGAGGCTGATGTACAGCCAACACCTGAACAACTTCTCCAGGTAGAAAAAAGAGAGTGATTGTGTGGATGTCTGGGTTTGTGTAGTCGTAGCTAAATTAAAGCAAAATGTTCTTTGTGTTTGTGTGAAGGTGTACGAGTTGACCCTACACTACACACAGCACTGGGATCACAACGTGGTCACAGCATCTCTGGAGCTCCTGCAGCAGATGTTCAGGACTCCCCCACCAGAGCTTCTGCACATGCTCATCACCGCCGGCAGCATTCCACATGCCACTGTTTTTCGCCAGGACACAGAGAGCCGTGCGCGATCTGGCAGCATCCTTGAGCTAATTGGTAAAAACAGTCAGTCAGGATTGTGTTAATAAAGCTTGTTACCCGTTTTTTTACAATGTCACGTGGGGTCGACAGTCTTTTACATAGTCATCTGGCACTCAGGACACTAATGTATCTGCTTCAGCAGGCTTTTGATTTATTAACCCGTACTGACCGACTTATAATTGCCGATAATGTTGTTGATGCTCTTTTGTAGTTTCTGCTTTGCTTTCTGTTCGTTGCCTTTTTTATTTGCTTGCTTACTCATTCCTTGTTGCAGGAAATAATTGTTCAGCTTCCAACAAGTCTTTCTAAGCTTTTACTGCTTTTCACTTCCTCACCTTCTATTTCTACTTCCCGTTTCCTGCCACTATCAGCAGGAGGGTCCTCCTGCAGTCCGCTGCTACTCAGGAAACAGAGAGGTGACTTGTCTATTTATTTCCTCTGCTCACGACAGCCCTCTAACTGATGTTTCAGTCAGGATTTCAGCAAATGTACCCCTGACTGACTTGCATATGGTGGTTCATAATTGTCCAGATTTTTTTTCCAATAATTACTTTTTAAAGTTTATATCCCAGGAAATCTAAGGGGGGCTCTTGTTTTTTTATAATGCACACAGTTGAGGGTTATGTCTCTTTTGCTCTCTTGAGAAAACATTATTGCTGATGTTTTGTTTCCAGGTAAAATACTTTCTGGGGAGGAGGATGGTTTAGAAGATGATGCAGAGAGAACAGAGGTTACTACTGGTGCCTTCACAGGTAAGATGCACCCACCAAGTTATTGTTAACTTGCCAGTCTTACCTGCCATACTTCAGTTTTGAAACTAGACGGAAATTTCAAGCAGTATAAAACATGCTTTGTGTTTGACTGCCTCTCAGCATCAGTTGGTGCAGACGGCTCCTCTGTGGCACAGGTGGACATCATCACTGAGCAGCCACGCTCCCAACATACCTTGCAACCGGGAGACTCTGTGGACCTTGGTTCCTCCTCAGAGCAGGGAGGCGGGACCTCTGCACCAGATACTCCTGAGTCACCCAATGACAACGAGGAGGAAATGCTGAGTCGGAGCTCAAGTGGGGGGGCAAACATCACTCCAGAGACCGCTGACTATACCACTCCAGAGAATGCCACCCCTGAGGGGGGGCCCCTAGGATCATCTGGGACTTTACTGGGTACTAATGACCGCTCGCTTCCACCCAGTGACTCCTCCCAGACCACCACAGAGGGACCAGATTCAGCTGTCACCCCTTCGGACGTAGCAGAACTGGTCAGTGTGACTGTCTGGACATGCATATTAGGTTGAATGTGGTTGGAGAATAGAGCTTGAACCGACAGTACTTTACTTCTGTGTGTATGTATGTGAAATTCAGAGGACAGCGGGCTTCCCTAGACACTAAAAAAATGTACTTAACATGTAAAACTATATTTATATTTAACAAACTATAGTCCATTCCCAATTGTTTTAACGCATCAAATGGCTATATTAGTGCATGTTTAAGTTCTTTTACTTACAAATTACAAATACGTAAAAATAACTGAAAAAAACTCTATATTTTATATATACATTTTATACTTGCAAACAAAACTTTATACCATTCCTCCAGACAGACATAAGCTTCAGTTCATGCTTCATGCCATTAAAATGACCTTTTATGAATGCAGAGAAAAGTCTGAAATTCCATATTGGGTAGTATCTTAAACAGAAGGGATGATTCACATACCAGACTTAAAATTTGGAGTATACTAAAAATATGATGAAAGTGACAGGATGCAAGCCTTTTCATTTACTTTTCTAATGGGCCCAATGTACGTATTATCTCAAAGCTCTTGGAACGGGTTGTCAGCTATCTTTTGATACATTTAATAAGTATTTAATGGAGCACAACATGCAAACCCCTTGTGTGGTAGAGTTTCAAATTTGGGCAATAAAAGTTAACCTACTCCCGATCAGAGGCATGTACGTGTGAACTTCTCCATTTTAACAATTCTACCTCTATGGTCTTGCCTCCTCTGCTTTGTCCTTCTCCCTAACTTGGCGTAGTCGCGCACTCCTTTGCCGCGGGTGATTGAGCAGCCCCCTCCCTCGCCAACTTCCACTGAGGGTCCTGACGCCACAGACAGCGACTCTTCTGTCTACACAGCTTCCTCTTCGTCGTCGTCTTTCTCTTTCTCCTCCTCTTCTTCCTTCTTTGCCACCTCCTCCTCTAGCACTAGTGACAAGGTCAGACGGTTGGACTCTTTAAACTGAGTGGGAGGGGTTTGCTTGAATTCAGCTTCATTCTTTTTTTCTTCTTTCTTTCGCTTGTTCGTGACAACCCATACACAGAATTTGCCTTCCTGATTGCTACTTTCCCCGTCTTGTTGTCATTTGAAATACATCATGCCCCTTCCTGTTATCCTTGTTTCCCCTGTGATTCCTCCCAAAATTCGATGCTTTTGAAGGACCTTGGCTTGAAGTGAAAAGTTTAAAGTAGAAGCATGAAGGCCACCTTTTCCTTTAATTGTTGTCATTCGGATTTGGTCTCCTCTACAAGCGTCTGTGACAGACTTTTGTTCCAGTGTAGGCCAAACCTGATTAAACACTTTTAAATTCTTCGATATGGAATACTTTACACATGTGGCTTAAAAAAACAAGTTCTCTGGTAATATCTTATATGGACCTCATGTAGGTTTTCTCTTAGAAATGTACCTAGTGTTCGAGGAAGTCATTTAAAAGTGAAAACGTTTGCTCTTCTTCCGGTGGAATGTGGCAACCACCATTGTAGTGTTCCCAACCTGTGCTTTTTTACTGTTTGAAGTTGATTTGCTACAAATTGAATTGATCCAAGCATGATTCAGTAAAACTTTAGAGGGGAACGTTTGTTTGACTTGCAATGTTTGCCATTGTTTGGTATGCATTGTCTTTGTCATCAATCTAGCAAATCTAACTTAATAATTCATGAGACGGACCTGTTAGGTATCCTTTGCATGCAGTTGCATTTTAAATTTGTTGTATTTGTTGTTTCTGTAAATTAGGCTTAGTTACCCTCTGGACATATTTGTTCTGTGTGTCTGTGTATAAGGTGCTGGATGGCAGTGAAAGCCAGTACTCTGGGATGCAGATTGGAACACTACAGGATGAAGAAGATGAAGGAGTAGCACCTTCCTCCCAAGAAGAACCCTCAGAACCATTCCTGCAGTCAGCACTGGGTATGTTAGTGTAAACAAATGTGAACACAAACACAGAGAGATTGCTTTGCACTGAAGACAAGTTCTGTTTATTGATTATGCTTATTCTCTCCATGTGTGTTTGCATGCAGCTCTGAGCAAGCCTCATCTTTTCGAAGGCCGAGGCCACAACAGGCAGGGTTCAGACAGCAGTGTGGACCGCTTCATACCAAAGGATGAACCTGCTGAACCTGAACCTGACAACAAGGTAAAGACGCACGTACACAAAAAAACATCCATGCCAGTATTTTGCACCATAAGGTAAAAGAATAATCTGCAGACTCTTACTCATATGCTTGCTTCATAGCCATCGCGGATAAAGGGTCCAATTGGACATTATACAGACCAGGAGGTGGAACCACTGGTGCACTGTGTACGGCTACTTGCTGCTTCCTTCTTGCTGACAGGACAAAAGAATGGTACGTGTTATCAGAATTGCACAATAAATACCAGTGAAACTAACCTAGTTTTTTAACAGAAGCTACACTTAGCAGCGGCTACTTTAGCAAAGGTATCTGTCGATCAGGAGCCATTTCTCATGATGATTCTCTGATTTTTTTGCTCATGATATAAAGTTGTATTTTTGCACAGCAATCAGTGGTACATGGCCAACAGAGACACACCATTGGTGGTCAGTGGACAACGTGGAGGCGAGCTGATTGGCTAACTGAGGCATAAAGAAACTTGCAACTTTAGGTTCACACATGCAAATACGAAATGTGTGTGTCTGCAACTCAGACTTTGAAATCTCAAAGTGAAATTATTTGAACATTATTTTGTGAGCTCAAATTCTTTTTGACCATTATTCACTCCATACAATTGTTATTAAATGCCTAACCAAGTAGTTTTAGTTTATGTTTCACACAGAACAGAAACAGTGGTGTCCTTGGTGAAATTCCTGTGTTCGACCCCTAGAATGTATATAAGAAGTGGATGTAGTCACTGTTACATTACTCTTTGGTTTTTAGACTAACTTTTTGAAGCCTCAAGCTTGGCATTTCCAAATGTCATACCTCATCAGCTACTTTTTCATACAAAGTTAAGCATGCATCCTTCAAAACTTCTGTTTTTCATACCCCTTTTTGCACCCTGTTGAGCTTAAAACTTATTTAATTTTACTTTCTGCTGGATTCTCCATTTAAACATGATATACTACATCTATCAAGCATGAGTTTTAATCAACTTTAAAATCAATCTATTCCAACAAGAACCCTTCCTACTTTTTAAACAAAAATTAAGTCAGCAGTTAACTCACAGACTACATTAGACTACAAAAGTATTCATACTCCTTCAACTGCTTCTTCATAAACATTAAAACCAATCACTTTCACTTTAACTTAAGGTTTCAACAAACCTTAGAGTTCTCAACATATTTAATACATTACTGTTTTTTGTACATATAAACCAAACAGTGTGTTTAGCATCAGCTTTTCAGCATACAGCATTCACTTCATTAGTTTTTATCTGACATCTTTGTGTGTATGTGTGTGTTTTGTTTATCTTCGCTGCGTTATGCGTTTCCAGGTCTCACCCCTGACAAGGAGGTGCGAGTGAGTGTAAAGGCTCTGGCGGTCAGCTGTGTTGGTGCAGCAGCTGCGCTGCATCCAGAAGCCTTCTTCAATTCCCTTTACCTGGAGCCGCTGGACGGCATTCCAGTGGGAGGTAAGGGTGTAAGAATTTAAAAACAAACTTACTCAACCGAGTCATGACCCTCAAAATGATCAGTAACAACTAAAGCCCTATATTCAGGCTCATGTTTATGGAATAAACTCATTTTGCAAGATTAATTATCAAAGTCTACATTAGTAATTTAAAATTGATGAAAAAGATGAACATCATACAATATTCCGGTGGTGGGGGCGTGGGTCATATATTTCGAGGCTCTGCACACCCACACAGTGTTTCCTAAGATTCTTGTTTTTAGACCTCTGCTCAGGTTGACAATGGGTGGACCTATGCTGAGATTCAGCTGTGTTCAATTAAGTTCTTAAACCAGTAACAGATAAGTAAGAGAGATGTCTTGAGAAGGGGTCTAATTGAGCAGTAAGTGCAAACACCTGTGTGGGTTTAATATTGTTCTTTAAGAGCTCACATTGTAGTGTTAGTAGTATAATATTAAGAATATTAAGAATATAAATCATTTTTTATGAATGAATGAACCTGAATATCTTTATTAAAATAGCTGTTCATTTTTGTTGATTTGTGTTCCCTCACATTCTCTAGTATTACGAGTATTATGAAGTAGACTTTTGCCAAAGTCCCAAAAGGGAAGATGTTTCTAACATTAATCAATGCTCTGCTATACTTAAGTGTCCGAGTGAATATGATACAGAGCCATAATTCATAATGTCAGAGTCTTGAAACTGAAGAAACTTAATGGACTTAATCAGCCATAATTTAAAGGCCTACAGAAAAATGTGCTATGCAAAAACCTATATCATTGCATTTTTAATGCTGTTTTTGCTGCTGTAATATACACCGTTATTGACTTAATATTCCATATCATACTATGTATGTATGTATGTATGTATGTATGTATGTATATATGTATATATGTATATATGTATGTGAAATGTGTATATATATGTATATATATGTATGTATATATATGTATATGTATACATACTGTAATATAATATACTGTATTTATCATACTGTATTTATGTGACACTTTTCATTTTGCACCTTATTTATACTGCACTATTCATACTTCATACTGTATCATTTCATATTGCTACATGTTGCTGCTATTACCCATATATGTCACTTTAGATTGTCACTTTTGTATACTAGTTGTATATACCTCTTTTTTATTTTATTTTAATTTTATCTATTCCTATTTCTATTTGTACTTGCCTTCTTGCTACTTGTCTTTGTGCTGTTGTAACAACCGAATTTCTCCTCATTGGATCAATAAAGTACCATCTTATCTTATTTATCTTATCTTAAACTGCAGTCAGAAATACATTAAGTGCTGACTTTTTGAAGTGCTTTCTGTGACCCCGCTCTCTTTCTCTGTCCACTTGTAGAGCAGCAGTATGTCAGTGACATTCTGGGCCTCATTGACCATGGGGACCCCCAGATTAGAGGGGCCACGGCCATCCTCTCTGCAGCCATTATTCAGGCAGCACTCACCAAAACACGTTTCAACATAGACACCTGGCTGGCCAGTGTGCAAAGTGCAACAGGTAGGTTTGTGTCAGGAGTATGACATATTGAAAGCTTTGAGAGTATTTAATGCCTGTCTTGTTATTCCTCAGGTAACCCTCTGTCCCTGGTGGACTTGGTGCCTTTGCTCCAGAAAACTCTGAAAGATGAATCGTCTGTCACCTGCAAGATGGCTTGTTCTGCAGTGAGGGTAAGAAAGATCTGCAAGAGTAAGTCAGTAGTCTGTGTGTTTGTGGGTCTGACCTTTTGGGTGTGTTTCAGCACTGCATCATGACTGTGTGCAGCAGTACCCTGAGTGAGCTTGGCCTGCAGTTGGTGATAGACCTGCTTGCTCTTAGGGACTCATCGTATTGGCTTGTTCGTACTGAGCTCTTGGAGACCCTGGCTGAGATGGACTTCCGGTAGGCTAATTTTTTTTTGTGTGTGTGTGTGTGTGTTACTGTAGCTAACTGCAGGCATTTGTCCACTGTTGTGAAATGTGCATTTTCTAAATGGTGATAAACTGCATATGAAATGTCTAAACTGAAGGGAAGCAAAGTGAAGTTTGTGAAATAACACTTAATAAGTAAAAGAAAAAAGTACAAAGGTGGAAGTAAGATATAACCATCTAGAAACTGTAATCCAGAGTAAATCTACATGTAATGTGATTAATTGCGATGAATTAATTACAAAGCCTGTAATTAGATTATTTTAATGGCCTGACAGCACTAAATATAATGCAACTCTATTAAAAAACATGTGACACCTGTTAAACATTTTCACTCTTACCGCTTTTAGGTTACTCAATTTCTTGGAGAGGAAAACGGAGGCTTTACACAAAGGGGATCATCACTACACTGGGGTAATTTCTGCATTCTTCCTTTCTTGTGCTATTGCTGCGGAAATGCAGGTCTTTTAGTGTTTTGTTGATGTTTCTTGGACAGCATTCAAGGAACCCATCAACTTTCCTCGATGACTGTATAGCCTCTTGAGGCTCCAATGGCAGTAGCCGATGTTTTTATTCTTTAAGGGCTTTAATTGTGCAGTAAATTTGATTGTAACATAAAAGTATTTGTTTTCACAAAGATTTTATTTGGGCAGTTATTTTTTGAAAAATCTAAATCAAATCAATATTTGGTGTTACTACCCTTTGCTTTCAAACAGGCGTCAATTCTTATAGGTACGCTTGCACGATTTTGTGGGATTATAGTCAGGTGTATGATCAACCAATTATACCAAACAGGTGCTAATGATCATCAATTTCACATGTAGGTTGAAACGGTCATTAGCTGAAACAGCTATGTAGGAGGCTTAAAACTGGGTGAGGAAAAGCCAAACTCTGCTACCAAGGTGAGATTGTGGAAGACAGTTTCATGTCACAGGTCATACACCATGGCAAAGAAAACCCAGAGTCAAATTCCTTGTATGTGCCAACATACTTGGCCAATAAAGCCGATTCAAATTCTGAAAAAAGATCATTTTTATGTGAAAGAAGTTAAAATACAAAGATGCATTGGAAATTTGAAAGATTGAATTCATGCTTTCTCAAAGAGTGTGATGAAGGCCTCAATACATATATTTTTTTTATAATTTAAGTTAAGTTTGACCCCTTATCCAGACGAGGGCATTAATAATAACAAACATTACAGTTATTGAAAAAAAACATTGGTATCGGTATCAGCCCTGATTTTCTCCATCAGTGCATCCCTAGTCAGCAGTAATGCAGGTATTGTCACAAACAGTTCTGGTGAAAAGAGCAGAGCCAGAAGCCAAAGCTTTCAACTTACCATTAGATCCACATTCCAACCATCACCCATGGTCATGAGCTTAGGGTAGTGACTGAGAAAATGCGATTGCAGATACAAGCAGCAAACAAACAAACAAAAGAAACCACTGGTGGATATATTAACACGCAATGTGTATTTGAAGTTTTCAGTTAGAGTAACTGAGTTTGGCTTTGATGTGTCCGTGTTTCCTCTCTGTCTAGCGGCTGCGGCTGCAGGAACGAGTCCTGAATGACGTGGTGATCCGCTTGTTGGGAGATGATGACCCTAGAGTCCGACATGTGGCAGCCTCTTCTGTCAGCAGGTACACTATCTTTTCTATTCTCACTAGTAGTACACACACTACTAATGTACACACACTATTCTCACTATCTATCTTGTGGATAGATAATACTTGTAATGTCACCCTTCTCATTTCCCCTAACATCCCCTCATGTCTCTGTGCCTCCCACCAGGCTGGTTCCCAGGTTGTTCTATGACTGTGACCAGGGTCAAGTGGATCCAGTGGTGGCTATTGCCCGGGACCAGAGTTCAGTCTACCTGCAGCTGCTGATGCACGAGACACAACCCCCCTCCCAGTTGACAGTTAGCACAATCACAAGGTACTACACTTTCATTTGATGTCACCTCTTGTAGAAATTAGGCTTTACCTTATTTTTTTCCTTTGTTCAAGAGTTTAAATTGCAAAGCTCATGTACACACAAATCACATCACAAAACAAGATCTTTTAAGAGTTCTTTTCTTTTCTGACTTCCAGGACATACAGAGGCTTCAACTTGTCCAACACTGTGGCTGATGTCACACTGGAGAACAATTTATCCAGAGTTGTTACTGCCGTTTCCCATGCTTTCACCTCCTCTACCTCCAGAGCCCTGACTGTGAGCTTTCACACATAACACTTAACATTTTTTATGCCCACTATATAATACATTTCATCTGTTTTTGTGTTTAAAAATCGAATGTATTTTTCTTTGCAGTTTGGCTGCTGTGAGGCATTATGCCTCCTGACTTTAAATTTTCCAGTGTGCACTTGGAGCATAGGCTGGCACTGCGGCTATATTAGCTCCAGTAGCAGTTTTTCTTCTCGCTCTAGTCTCAACCGCAGCAGGGGCAGAGCTCTCAGGTTTGTTACCTCTCTCTTGAAATAATTATTTTCTACCTGTACATTTAGTGCCATCCTTGTTGCATACTGCGTCTGCCGCACAATTTCAACACAATTTACCTGTGATTCATTTCCATTCCCCTGTCTCTGTACACGACTATAACTCCTCTGTCCTTGTCCCTCTGTGCTCAGCAGTGCCCCTTCCTCTTTGAGCACCTCCTCTGCTGCAGACACTGAGCGGAGGACTCTGACAGTGGGAATGGCCAACATGGTCCTGTCCTTACTCTCATCTGCCTGGTTTCCACTGGATCTCTCTGCACACCAGGACGCACTTGTGCTTTCTGGCAATTTGCTTTCTGGTGGGTAATATGCATACAAATGTTACCTAAAAATACTGTTCATGTAGCTTGAACTTGTATAGTCTTGCAAACACACCATTTAATAAAACAAAACTTTTAGGGAAAAAGCATCAGCCTGTAATAGATTAACCAGTATTTTATTGTTTTTCCCAGCTGTGGCTCCTAAATGCATGCGCAACCCCTGGGCTGGAGAAGAAGAAGGCAGCAGTGGTAGCACGAACCCCAGTGCAGGCCCAAATAAAATGGAGGAACCCTGGGTGGGGCTGGCTGAGCGCTCCTTGGTGGCCATGGTGGAGCAGCTCTTCTCCCACCTACTGAAGATCCTCAACATCTGTGCCCATGTGCTGGATGACACACCACCTGGACCAGCTGTGAAGGTAACTGAATATGAGCCAATCAAACCAGATGCAATCACTGAGAACAAGGTGGTTGTTTTAAACTTTAAAAGGCATTTATCTTTTTATGATAACAAGTTAGCCATTGTATTTAGTTAACTTTTTACATATCTTTAAGGCCACCCTCCCCTCCCTGAGCAACACCCCCTCCCTCAGTCCCATTCGGAGAAAAGGCAAGGAGAAGGATGCAGCTGAGCCTAGTGTTGCTCCGATGAGCCCAAAGAAAGGCAATGAGGTCAACACAGGTACATGCACACCTGGCCACGCACTAGCGCAGGTACAGATAAACACAGTGAGGTGTCTGTGAATGGTCAATACGTTTAATTTTGTGCTTTTTGCTAGCAGGCAGGTTAGCAGACAACACAGGGTCAACTGCCGTAAACAAATCAACCACCCTTGGCAACTTCTACCATTTGCCACCCTACCTCAAGCTGTATGATGTCCTCAAAGCTACTCATGCCAACTACAAGGTCAGAACATGCCTCCATTTTTAACTTCCTATCATAGCATCAAAGTGTTAGAAATGGCATTAACTATTTATCTTCTAGGTGACACTGGACCTCCACAGTAGCCAAGAGAAGTTTGGAGGTTTCCTGCGTTCCACTCTAGATGTTCTGTCCCAGCTCCTGGAGCTGGCCACACTACATGACATCAGCAAGGTAACACCTCTATTTGAAATCGGACACTGTTTAAGTGTTTATTAGTGCAAGCAGGATGGAGAAGATACTGGATGATTGGAGATCAGATTAGTTTCATTCTCATTAGCCAATGTATAACCATTCATGCGCAGAAGAAAATAAAAAATGTATCATATAATTTTATGGATTTCTTTATTGTAGTGTGTTGAGGAAATCTTGGGCTACCTTAAGTCCTGTTTCTCCAGAGAACCAACAATGGCTACGGTTTGTGTACAACAGGTCAGTAACGTGTGTGTTTGCAATGAATCCAGATTACTTTTTTGTTCTTTTGTCACATTTATTGTGTGTGGTGGTCTTTATGGTTCCAGCACTGAGCAGTGTGCGGCAACCAGTGTGACTCCACACAGATTGAGGCTGGTTCCTGCCGACAGGGCCTGTAAAGGCATTGGTTTCCCTGTGCGATGGTTCCATACATCTATATACAGACACATTAAATTCCCTTAGAAAATTAAAGCTGGACAGGATCAGCATTACAAAACATATAGGAAGTAATTCTCTGCCTTACGGTTAAAGTAGTTTGCTCTATATTAATACAGAAATTAGTCTTAAAACGGAAATAGGAGCAATTAGCACAGCCAGTCTATCTGAATAATGTTGTTAACGAGATGCGTTTTTTTTTTCTTTTTTAATAAAATAGGCTGAGTCCGCTCCAGGGCTTGCTCGGATACATTAACTCTCAAACATTCAAGATCAATATTAATTAGTTGTAAAAAAAAATTTAAACAATCAGATATATTTCAGGTTTGGAAAAAGGTGGTCCAATACTAAGACAAACATTAAACACTTAAAGTTAAAGTGAATTTATTATTGTTAAAGTAAAATATTAAAGAATACAACACATCTAAACAAACAAGCAGTCCAAACTATTGTATTTTCTTTTTCTAGTAACTGATTACCTTTTTTTCTTTAGCTGTTGAAGACTCTGTTTGGCACCAATCTGGCTTCCCAATACGAGGGCGTCCTGAGTGGACCGAGCCGATCCCAGGGAAAGGCTCTCCGCCTTGGCTCGTCCAGCCTGCGACCCGGCCTCTACCATTACTGCTTCATGGCGCCGTACACTCACTTCACTCAGGCTCTTGCTGATGCAAGTCTGCGCAACATGGTGCAGGCCGAACAGGAGCAGGACACCTCTGGGTGAGTTGTAGCTACACAGATTTGAGAAAGGAGCTTAAGAGAGTCATGGTCTTCAAATCTGTTTGTCTAACGTGTTTTAACTACCCATGGGGAAAAATTAACAAGAGCCTGTCCATTCTTGGATTAAAAGCTGTTTGTCTAATTTCACATAGTTTGCTCTAAAAAGTGGGAAGGGCTATTTTTGGACTACATTTTACGACTATTGACTCTCATCTCTCCTCCGTCCATACATGCTTATGCTGATATGCTTCCAGATAAATGCACAGAATAAATAGAATGGGTCAAACATAACTGAACCTGCATTCTTTTTCACTTCTAGATGGTTTGATGTCATGCAAAAAGCTTCAAACCAGCTGAGGTCCAACATTGCAAATGCAACACGCCACAGAGGAGACAAGGTAAACTTGCATTTTTCCTGCACAAGTTAAATGAGGATTGTAGATCTGTGACTTCCAAAGTGTGGGTCCCTGCCTCCTGGTGGAATGTGGAGGTCCTTTTTAGATGGGCCAAAAGAGGTCATTAACAATACAGTAGTTTTTGTTTTTCAATTTGAATTTTTACAATTGCACTTATTTCTTTGCTTAACAAATTGTTACCTTTATGTGGACAGGTTCTTTATTTGAATGGTATTGCCTTTCAATTGATTTTTTTTTCTTTCTCCATGTAAGAAATACAAATATATTGTGTAATACTTGATCTCTGCCTCAGGTGTTGATCAAAGTTGTGTGATTGGAATAGTGGGTAATAGTGGGTAGGCCCCAGAATATTTTTAGCGGGATGCTGCATTCTTAAGTTTGGGAATGGCTGTTGTAGATCAGAAGACACCAAATGGTTTTTTTATGAATTATCATTTTATAGCTAATTTTTAGCTGACAGCCGGGGTCAGCCCTACACCTGACTGACTGACTGACTGACTGACTGACTGTACTTTCAGAGCCGTAGAGAGAGAAAGTTGCGACATCGCAATGGCGGATCATGGAGCATATTGGACCTCCAGTGACATGACTCTCTGTCTATATGGCTCTGGATACTTTGTTCGAGGAGTAGGCGGGGCTGCTCCTCCGCTGCTTATCCGTTGTCCTCACCTACGTCCACAGTGCGCACCTGCTTTCAAACATGTTGTCATCAGCTTCATAAGGACAGTCCTTGTAACACATTGCCCACAAAAGCGCACATAGACCTAATGCGGTCGGCCACATACTAGGTTTTGACCTAGTTTTGTTTATAGTATCAATCAATCAATCAATCAATCAAATTTTATTTGTATAGCGCCAAATCATAACCAGAGTTATCTCGAGACACTTTACAAAAAGAGCAGGTCTAGACCGACTCTTTATGTTATTTGAAGAGAGGCCCAACTTGAATCACCATGAGTAGCACTTAGCAATATTCGGCACATTGGCAAGGAAGAACTTCCTTTTAACAGGCAGAAACCTTGAGCAGAACCAGACTCATGTTGAACAGCCATCTGCCTCGACCGGATGGGCCGAAAAATGGGATAGAAGGAGATGCAAGTGCAAAGTAATGTGCTGTTCTATAAGCTCATCTTTGTTTTTCCAGAATGCTATCCACAACCACATTCGTCTGTTTGAGCCGCTGGTGATCAAAGCTTTAAAGCAGTACACTACCAGCACCTCCGTGAACCTGCAGAGACAAGTTCTGGACCTGCTTGCCCAACTTGTGCAGCTCAGAGTCAACTACTGCCTGCTGGACTCGGATCAGGTGAAACAAAATAACCAAAACACACATTCTGTGGTCTGAGCTTATTTTACACTTTTGGAATTGATCTTACTCAGAAAGAGATATTTAAGAGTTTATTTACTATAAGAGATCTTTTTTTCAGGTGTTCATCGGCTTTGTCCTGAAGCAGTTTGAGTACATTGAAGTGGGCCAGTTCAGGTGGGTTTACTTCAGTTAAAGAATAACGTATTGTGGTATTTTCAGAAGCCAATGGGCTCTCAGGCCTGTCTGAGTTTGTTGCAAAAATGATCAAGCTTGGCTTAACTGTAGACTAGTTTATATATTCCAGTGCCCTCACGTGAACTAAAAAACATAACTGTTGTGTTACTTTTGGCAGAGATTCGGAGGCCATCATTCCCAACATCTTTTTCTTCCTGGTGCTGCTGTCTTATGAGCGTTACCATTCCAAGCAGATAATCAGCATCCCTAAGATCATCCAGCTGTGTGACGGCATCATGGCAAGTGGAAGGAAAGCAGTCACTCACGGTGAGATGAATACAAGCAATGCTCAATACATACACAATTACATCCTCTCCTTTTTTCACCAAACTTTACTTTTTCTATTTTTTTATTGAGAGGGGACACTAAAATGTATTTGCTTTTTTTTAAAATAAACATAATCAAACTTTACTTTCCTCCTTCCTCCAAGCCATCCCAGCCTTGCAGCCAATAGTGCACGACCTGTTTGTTTTAAGGGGCTCGAACAAAGCAGATGCAGGCAAAGAGCTAGATACACAGAAAGAAGTGGTGGTCTCTATGCTGCTCAGACTTGTGCAATACCATCAGGTATGTTTACAGATTTAAACAGACACAGCATGCTAATCCAGCTAATCTCTTCTCTGCCTGACATTTTGCGTTGACTCGTGTTGTAGGTGTTGGAGATGTTTATCCTTGTGCTGCAGCAGTGTCACAAAGAGAATGAGGACAAGTGGAAGCGATTGTCTAGGCAGATTGCTGATGTTATACTTCCCATGATTGCTAAGCAGCAGGTAGGACAATCCACGCAGGTATATATGTTGTATCTATGATTTTCTTGTTGTCTGTCCTGTTGAAGGACAGGGTCGTGTATTATTCTATCATTATAAAAAATCAAAATGTTGGACAATAATGAACAGACATAGACTTTTTAATAGCATTTCAACTTTTATAAGTGCATATGTAATATGTTCAGTATATAAAATTGAAAAACTGGATAAAAACTCATAGCTATGATGTCGCTTTGCCTGCTTCTGTTATACCTGTAGTAAAAGCTAACGTGTGACAGATTTATCTAGGATGCAATAGGATCATAGAAAGGACACTGAATTCACAAAACATTTTGCAGTCTTGCCCCCTCTGCCACGTGAACTACTCCCACTCTTTGCAGTCGCTTGCTTATTATCGTTAACTCCCACTAGCAAGATGC
Source organism: Semicossyphus pulcher (assembly GCF_022749685.1). Taxonomy (NCBI): domain Eukaryota; kingdom Metazoa; phylum Chordata; class Actinopteri; order Labriformes; family Labridae; genus Semicossyphus; species Semicossyphus pulcher. The sequence goes on along the minus strand of NW_027211681.1, from coordinate 897,334 downwards.
CTTGATTATCCTTTATCCTCTACCAAATCAATCTCACTTTTCATCCCATTTATTAAACATGTCACAATTTCTGGGCCTTCTTAAGCAACATTGGGCAATCAGCAGTTGTGGCATTTTGATTATAGCTTTCTTGGCTAAAAGCCAGCGAGACATCTAGGTCATGCATGTGAGACTAGAGACAAAATTAGCTAATTTGTATGCACACTCGCTACCAGTTTGTCCATCACCACAGATGCCTCTATATTTTGCCTGTGAGTAACTTAACAGGGATAACAGTGGCATAGATTGTCCTCAGTCCATCATTTTGACAGAATACATTTTTCTTTTCAACAGTGACTGAAAAACCTGAAGACAGTCAATGACAGAAAAAATTTAGTTAAACAACCCCTGACATGGACTATAACAAAGGTCATGAAATTGTAACAACCCTTATTTGCATGTGTTGTCGTGCAGATGCACCTGGACTCCCCGGAGGCGTTGGGAGTGTTGAACACTCTGTTTGAGACTGTGGCACCCTCCTCTCTCAGACCTGTAGACATGCTGCTCAAGAGTATGTTCACCACCCCGGCCAGCATGGTGAGACATTTTATCTGATAATAGAATGCGAAAACAACTTTTGACTTACTTATTTAATTTATCTTGATAGATCAGTATCAGATAGTAGATCAGCTGTTAAAGTGATTAATTTGTTGTCATATCGCTATCTTTTACAAACCTCTGCTCCTCCAGGCTTCAGTTGCTACAGTCCAACTGTGGGTGTCTGGTATCCTGGCTGTGCTCAGAGTACTCGTCTCCCAGTCCACTGAGGACATTGTCCTGTCCCGGATCCAAGAACTCTCCCTCTCTCCGCACCTCCTCTCATGCCACACAATTCGTCGTCTGCATCATCAGAGCCCCACCCCAAGTGAACCGCCCTCTAGTGACATGCTTGGTAACCAGGAGCCTAATGGTGAGGCACAGAAATCCCCACCTGAGGAAACTTTTGCCAGGTGAGTGAGTTTCCTTAGTCTGTATTTTTAAGAATTCCTAAAGCTCCATCCCTGCTTTTTTGCAACCACTCACTTGCCTCTATGTGTTGTTTTCCCCCTGATAAATGTGTCCCCTCTCTCCTCCTTATAGGTTCCTGCTCCAGCTGGTAGGAGTGTTGCTGGATGACATTTCCTCCAGACAGGTGAAAGTGGACATAACAGAGCAGCAACACACCTTCTACTGCCAGCAGCTGGGCACACTGCTCATGTGTCTCATACATGTATTCAAAAGTGGTGAGCTTATCAGTGATTTTGTTTCGTGAAAAATGTAGGAAAAGCTTCTTTGCATAATCTTTTAAAGTCGTGCACTTGATATGTAAGCCATCTTTATTAAAATGTATTACAGTCCTTTCCCTCTTCTTTCTCTTCTATTACAGGAATGTTTCGCAGGATCACAGCTGCAGCTAGTCGTCTCCTTAAGGGTGAGAGCGGAGGTGGACAGACTAGCACTGATGCTAACCTGTTTTACCCCTTGGAGGGTCTCAACAGTATGGTGCAGTGCTTGATCACGACCCACCCCTCTCTGGTGCTGCTGTGGTGCCAGGTCCTCCTCATCATCAACTACACTAACTACTCCTGGTGGGCGGAGGTGCACCAGACACCTAGGTAAGAACAGATGTCAAAGTTTTTTGTGTAGAGCTTAATCATTCAACCACAATTGGATGGAGAAATACTCCTAAAATGCTGGTTAAAAATGTATGGACATCCATCTTACAGTCATGTAATGTAGTAATGTAAATGCAAGTGTACAGTATCACAGAATATCAAATCACAAGTTTATCATAATATTGAATACATTAATTGTATACCACTGGTGAGATGTTCTGTGACCAAAATGGACCATTTTCTTTGTTTTTAAAATCTGTATAATCATGGGATTAATTTGTGGAGCTGAAAATAGTCATAAGATACAGTCCTCTGCAAAAGTTCTTACAGGGATTTGATTTTGGACCATCTGCCCTGTCTCAATCTTTCTCTCTCTTTCTTCTATCAGGAGACACAGCCTGTCATGTACAAAGCTGCTGAGCCCTCACTCCTCTGGGGAAGGAGAAGAGGACAAGCCTGAGACTCGGTTATCCATGGTGAACAGAGAGATTGTACGCAGGGGAGCCCTCATCCTCTTCTGTGACTATGTGGTGAGACTTAAAGAATGTATGAGAAACAAAATATTGTCTCTCATTGATTAAAATGCTGGGCTAAATAACAAATGGGATTAAGATCACAGATGACCTCTGCAATTATTACAAATTACAAGAGGACCCAGGTAATACTAGTCACATGTGAATATGAGGTTGTTATGACAATTTTTCTCACTTCTATAGTGTCAGAACCTCCATGACTCAGAACATCTGACCTGGCTGATTGTCAACCATGTGCGTGACCTCATCAGCCTTTCCCATGAGCCTCCAGTGCAGGATTTCATCAGCGCTGTGCACCGCAACTCAGCTGCCAGTGGCCTCTTCATTCAGGCAATCCAGTCACGCTGTGACAACCTCACTACTGTGAGATTACATCCTTTTCTCTCTTAAAGAGTTTTATGCATTAATTGTTTGTTTTTTCACTGTTGTAAATTTAGCGTTATCTTTCCTCACCTTTCTCCTTGCCTTAGTATCTGTAATACCTTGACTACCTCGCTAACTGAATTCTCTCTTCCTTCGCAGCCTACCATGTTAAAAAAGACTCTGCAGTGTTTGGAAGGCATCCACCTGAGTCAGTCTGGCTCCCTGCTGATGCTGTATGTGGACAAGCTGCTCAGTACACCCTTCAGGGTTCTGGCTCGCATGGTGGACACACTGGCATGTCGCAGGGTAGAGATGCTGCTGGCTGAGACCTTACAGGTAGAGCTTTATGCAGTAAATTCCAATTAAGTGTCAAACTACTGTGTGGCAAGAAAATGTTTACCTATACAAGTTCAACTTACAAGCACACAGGTAGGGAGATTTAATGGGCTTTGCAGATACTCTACAATACAATAGTATCTACTGATACAATAGTTAACATCAGGAATGTTTTTTGGGGGGTGGGGGTGGGGGTGGGAGAGAGAGATCTGGAATTCTGGATTTTCTGACCTTAAAAGTTGACCCACATGATGCTCAGCTTGAGCTCAACCTGCCAATCTTAAAATGACTTGGCTGTGTGTGTTTATTTTCTGTGCTGCGCATCATTTTGAAGTAAGGTTATTATGAGCAGCCATTAGCCACTACGTAGCAACACAGATGTGCTTGCATGGCAAAAAGTGAGCACATTTTGATGAGTGTCTTGTTTCTGTGAGTCTCAGTATCTGCATCTCTCTCTTTCTGTGCCTCTGAATGTGTTTGTCTCTTGACCTGTGTGCATGCGAGCAAGAGTGAATTGGTATGGTTACAGGGATGCGCTCCGTCACTCTGTTGATAAATAGAAGGGCCAGAAACCTTCAAAATTGCCATTAGGCTACAAGGAAGTAAATTTTCATTTTGCTGCCCTAGAGAATGAGAATGTATAGTTGTTGTTGCTACGTTTGCAAGTGCACAAAATTAAAATAAAATATTTCTAGTAATGGAATACAAATGTATATGATAAATATAATGTATTAATGTTTTAAGATGAAGGCATGTAAAATCAATGTGAATTGGTGCAATGTTGCACAAATACAGAGGCTACTTCTCAGAACAAAAGAGTAAGTAATCATCATAAAATGATGCACAAAAGCTACAAATTGGTGCATAAGAATTTACCAGAATGCAGAAAATGAATGAATTAATGAATGAATGTTCAGATGCAAACACTTCTTTGCAAAGCGTGGGTCAAGTTGTGAATTTCTTTCTTAGAAAAAGGTAAAACCCCAAATATCTACACCTTAAAGTAATGAAGGGGTTTGCAAGTGGCAGAAATGTGTTTCCTTTGTAGGGTGGCTTGGCTCAGCCTTAGAGAGGGGGTGGGGGGAGCATTGGATTAGGATTCCTCTGGGGCACTTCCCTTGAAAGGTTTTCCTAGTAAATTCATTTGAGAGGATATCCGGGGAGAGGATCAGAGGGACATCAGAAATACTTAGCGTGCTGCCAACACGACCTCACCCTGGATGGGAGAGGGGCTCATGTTAAATAGATGTTGTACTTTGTTGTAGTATACTTGTGATTTCCCTCATGTTGATGTGTTTTGTCCTTCAACTTTGCAGAACAGTATAGCTCAGCTGCCTGTGGAGGAACTGGACAGGATCCAGGAATACCTCCAGACCAGTGGCCTGGCTCAGAGGTAACACTCTTCTATTGCTGCAAGTTTGATATTTGATATTTTCTTAGTGGCATTTTAAATTATAGTTGCTACATCCTCTGTTAATCTGTTTTATCCCAGGCATCAGAGGTTCTACTCCCTGCTGGACAGGTTTAGAGCCACTGTTGCCGACACCAGAAGCCCCACACCTCCTGTAACATCACACCCCCTAGATGGGGATCCACCACCTGCCCCTGAACAGGTCATTGCAGATAAGGTGAGAGATTAGGGGGTGCTAGTTTGTATTACATGTTTTAACTATCTATCTTGGTCTTGCAAAGTAAAGAAATTCATTCTTCTAAAATATTTAAATGTTGTTTTTAGGAGTGGTACGTGGCTCTGGTGAAGTCTCAGTGTTGTCTGCGTGGAGATGTTTCCCTGTTGGAGACTACAGAACTCCTCACCAAACTACCTCCTGCTGACCTCTTAAGCATCATGAGCTGCAAGGTGAGACAGACATGCCATGCCAAAATATCAGCCCAAAGTTTTCAATATTCTTGAACAAATGTATAAATGCAAACTGGAATTAATTGCATATAAACCTGCCTCCTTCTCCCCAGGAGTTCAATCTAAGCCTGCTGTGTCCATGCCTGAGTATGGGGTTACAGCGGTTAGCCCGGGGGCAGGGATCGCTCTTGTTTGAGACCACCTTGCAGTCAACCCTAGAGCGTCTTGCGGCCATCACTGGATCACTTCCTGTCCCACACCAGTCCTTCCTGCCACCCTCCCAGCAACAGCCCTACTGGGAGCAACTGGCTGATGTGTATGGTGAGAGTGCAAGGAAAGGAGAGATTGTGGGATGAGAATACACAAGAGATTTTAAATCACAGTTTTTATAATTACAGAACTTTGATTTAAGTCCTTGACTTGACTTTGCACTTAAAGTGACTTCATCAGAGCAATTTGTAGGCAAGCAACACTATTGTTGGTGTTGGAAGCATTCTGGTTTCTGTTTCTAGTCTTGTAGTGTTATCTACTATTGTTAAGTGGGCATTTGCTGTAAGCTGGAATGTCGTCATCGTCGTTGTTGTTTAGAAGACATCAGACTGTCTTGCATGTCATCTCTCAACCCCAACTCCATTCTGGCTTCTGAAGTTGCTTGTGAGAGTGTAAACCACGAGCAGCACCGGAAATGTGAGGTCTTGGACAATTGTCTTTTGTAGCTAACTGCTGGCTACCCGGAAGGCCCAAATTGTCAGCCGTCGCTCCCAGGGGCCATATCCTGGTCAGGCGATAGCTGGTGGGTTGACTTAGATTAACCTTAACTGCTTTTTAGCATTTTCAGCCATCTGATGTGTTTTGGTCGACTACTATTCCTGCTTGGCTTTCAACTACTAAAACCATTAAAATATCAATGTCCAGTTCTGAAGACATGTCTGCTATGTTTTCTTTTTTTGGAAAAGATTTCTACCATTTAAACGTGAGTGCTTTCAACAGATTTTTACAATATATGTCAATGACTACTTAGTGGAATTGATGGTCACCTGCTCAATTCCAGCCAAGGGGCTACTACTGTTAGTAATACTAATCCAGCCTTTATTACGACTACTACCCCTACAGCCTTTAGTTTTTTGTGGTGCTGTTGAATTATTGCTGATTTAAAATTATGTTTCTTCCCTTTTTTATAGCAAGGGCCTTTCTTTCCACCCTATCAAAAACACTTAGTAGCAAAGTGCCCACATTGATTGCTAATTCTCTTCAGAAATATTGTGCCATGAGTACAGTTTTAAGTATTCTGTTTATTCATAAGTTCTTGCCTGTTTTTCAGGTGAGCCAGGATTCTACCCGAAGGTTTTGTCACTCTGCAGAGCTCTGTCCCAGTACCTGCTGAGTGTAAGCCAGCTACCTTCCTCACTACACCTCCCCTCTGAAAAGGAGCACCTCATTACCACTTTCACCTGCACTGCCACTGAGGTAAAAGGCAATGACTAAAAACATACATATTGTGTTGTTTGGTTCATAGATTTACACAAAAAATATAATTGGTATCCCATAGAGGTATCTGAATTTTCCAATTCAAATTTTCAGGATAGATATTCTCTCCATTAGCTCTGATAAATGTATACAGATTAATGCTCTTTATTTTTTATTTTTTCAATATAAGTTGTGCTCTTTGTGAATGATATGATAACATGTGGCTACAAGTTACTTAACAGGATAGGTCAGCTCAGCCAAGGTTTTCAAAGGTTGACATCAATAAAAAGATTGGGGTCAGGATCATCTTCTTTTTCCTCCTCCTACTTCTTCTACTTTTTCCTAACATATGCTGTGTCTGAAATGCCATACTATAGAAGTACATACTGCTTTGGCCAAAATATAGTATGCAGTATGCAAACAAAAGTAAAATGTGCAGTATGCCAAAAATGCCCGGATGTTGTACTGATTCGGAAAAAATCTCCAGTCTACCTCGCCTGCTGTATCCCACAATGCAAAGCGCTGGAACGTCACAGAGGCAGTTGAAAAGACAGACAGCAGCAGCATTCCAGCAGAAGGGGGTGCTTTAGCTAAAGAAGCGGCGGTCATTGTTTACTTCCGCCTGCCGTAACATACTGCAAAATGAATTTGAAAAGCTCCTCCATACTACATATTACCGCCGAACGCAGTATGCAGTATATAGTATGTAGCATATAGTATATAGTTCACCATTTCGAACACAGCAATACTCTTCTCCGTCTTCTCTGTCTTCTTCCTCCTGCTGCTGCTGCTTTTTCTTATTCCTTATTCTTCGTCCTTCCTCCCCCTTCTTCCTCCTCCTCCCTACTCCTTCCTTCGTTTACCTACTTCATCACTTCTTCCTTTTCTTCTGCTACTACTTCTGTCACCTCTTACTTCTATTACATCTTCTTCCTACTACGTATCCTCCCAGAAAATCTGCCTTCCCATGCATGCAAGAACATAATTCCAGTCCTGTGTGCAAAATTACAAATACACTGTAAGAGACCTTTATGCAAACCAAAAGCCAACACATAGTGTATTTTTCTGATTTTTGGGGACAAAAGTTGTAAAAAGAAACTTACATCATTTGAGTGCATTTGGTCTTTTAGAAGGATGATAAATATGACTTTTTTTTCAAAATACAATTTTGACATTTTGTTTTTTTGTTGACCCTCTACATTACATTTATGGTCTTACCATGTTTATCTTTCACTATTGTGTCTTTTTATTTGCCCAGGTGGTTGTGTGGCGTCTTCTCCAGGACCGCCTGCCCCTGAGTGTGGACCTGCAGTGGGCTCTGTCCTGTCTTTGTCTGGCCCTGCAGCAGCCCTGCGTCTGGAACAAGCTCTCCACCCCGGAGTACAGCAGTCACACCTGCTCCCTCATCTACTGCCTACGCCTCATAATTGTTGCAGGTTAGGCGGGAAACCAGAATATGTTAAGGCAGTCATGCCATGTGACCATAGTGAGTGCACATAGACTTAAAATGTATCCGTGCCATTTCAATGCCAATGCTGGTCAGACTTTTTCTCTTGGCTTCCCAGTGGCTGTGAGTCCTGGCGACCAGCTGTTGCACCCAGAGAAGAAAAAGACGAAGGCAGAGAGGGATGATGAAGAAGATCAAGTTGACTCAGCACACGCTGACCGTAAGCACTCACTTAGAGATTCAGTATAATGTTGCAACTATGTTTGATGTCTAATGGTGTTTTTTTTTACTTTGCATCTAATCTCAATAAAAGCTATAGAGGATATATCATGGTAAATCCCCCCTGTGTGTTGCAGACATTTTAGAGTGGCAAGCATGTGAGATCATGGCAGAGCTGGTTGAAGGCCTGCAGAGCGTCCTTGCTCTGGGTCACCATAGAAACAGTGCATTCCCTGCTTTCCTTACACCAACCTTGCGCAACATTGTCATCAGTCTGTCCCGCCTTCCTCTGGTCAACAGCTACACCCGAGTACCTCCACTGGTCAGTGCGATAAAGACATTATGCCTCAAGTTTGTGTACATGAAACTTTTGGTCTATGAATATTATGTGTGTCTGTAGGTCTGGAAACTGGGCTGGTCCCCTCAACCAGGAGGGGAATTTGGCACAACGCTGCCTGAGATCCCTGTGGACTTCCTGCAGGAAAAGGATGTCTTCAGAGAGTTCCTCTACCGCATCAACACACTGGGTACAGAAACACGCACAGTTAAGACAGGAGACAGTAAAGGGAGACCCCATGTCATATCTGTAATGATTCAGCATAGTAAACTCAGAATGCCAACATTAATACAGTTTTTGGTGCGAGTGTGACAGATACGTACCGTATTTTCTGCTATATGAAATATTTTGCTGATTTATGCACAGGCTGGAGCAGCAGAACTCAGTTTGAGGAGACCTGGGCCACTCTTCTGGGGGTGCTGGTCACCCAACCCATCACGATGGACCAGGAAGAGGAGACGCAGCAGGAGGTATATATACACACAAGAATATTTTTGTATGTCCTTAATCATCCTATTGATGATCCTATAGATTATCAAAACAGTGCACAGACAGTGAGTGATTATTAGTCTTAATGGCATTCATGTTTGAGAATGACGATTTACATGTAAGTTGAGCCAAGTAAGGAAAATGAATTGAGACAATTTCTTGTCGCTGACTTCATGAGTCATTCCAACTGGCAGGATCTGAAAAGTTCATGACTGATTGACATTCAGTCATCAGATGACCTGAGACAGTTTGTGTTGTAAAGATGCCTCATTGCCTCCATGATACGTTTGACTGATTTGCACAATATGGGGAAATTAAGCATTTTGCCTGGACTAAGATCAGCAGAAAAAAGTGTGAGCTTTCTTTAAAATGCATTAAGTCTCTCCACAAGTTGAGTGACTGTTTTATCCCTGCCTTGCAGCTCAATGTTGAGTTGGTTCACAGCAGGAGAAAATTCATCATTCTCCATAAGACACAGAAACGTATGGGCTTTTTTCTGCTTTAAATTATGAAAAAACACCAGGATCTCCCTGAGTTAAAAAGGAATGCTCTAATGCGTTTCCTTTGCTAAGCCATGTAGTATCATTGTGGATGAGCAAATCATTATACTGGCCTGACATGTCTGACAACAACTGTTGGAAAAGGAGATGTGGTAAGCTGGAGTTATCTTCCATGACAGAGACCATAGTTTGCTTTAACTTACACAGGAGACTTTGGTAGATCAGGCAATGTAGCAATCTCAGCTGTAGAACCACAACTTCCTGCGATGCAGATGGTCCTTGTGTCCTGCCCGCCATTGTGGGTGCGCCATCTGCTTCCACCATGTGAATACGTCCCAAATCCGACTTTTTCTCCTCAAAGAATGAGACAGTTTTGTTAAAATATTATCTCACCGGTCATGTGACCCTCCAAAGGAATTAGTCCATGTAGATCCTCCCAAAAACATTCACCATAAAATAATCTAACATTGATGCAAAACCTTTCCTGAGTTTGTCCAAAATAGACTTGAAGATGTCTGATGCTGGGACCTCTACTCTCCTTATGGTTAAGGTGTCTGATACACATACTTCTCCATCCATTCACTGTTGAACTGTCTGTTTTCTTAATCTACTTTTTATTTTGTCTGGCTTAACTGGCTAACGTGCTACCAAGAACAGGACCACAGGTGCCAAAATGAGCATGTAGAGACTGAACAATGTTTTGTTTCTCCTTTTTTCACTAGGAGGACTTGGAGCGTACCCAGTTGAATGTGTTGGCAGTGCAGGCCATCACCAGCCTGGTGCTGAGTGCCATGACCCTGCCTACTGCTGGTAACCCTGCAGTCAGCTGTCTGGAACAGCAACCCCGCAACAAGAGCCTCAAAGCCCTGGAGACACGGTGATTTGCCGCTTTTTGTATTTTACTTAACTAGTAACTAAATTAGCATGCAAAAGTATTAAGTATGGTTGTTTGTGTATGTGCACCAAGGTTTGGAAGGAAACTTGCAGTGATCAGGGGTGAGGTGGAGAGAGAGATTCAGGCTCTTGTGTCGAAGAGAGACAATGTCCATACGCACCACCCATACCACGCCTGGGACCCTGTACCATCACTTTCATCAGCATCAGCTGGTAACTCAAAATCAAAACTAGATGTGTTTCTAACTGCAGCTGCTGTTCTTCTACCTTGCTCTCTTATTTATTTAATTTTCTTTCAGCTGGCACGCTGATCAGCCATGAGAAGCTGCTGCTTCAGATTAACACAGAGAGGGAGATGGGAAACATGGATTACAAACTAGGACAGGTAAGAGATGCGCGAAAAAAGGTGGAAAAGTGGAAGGTAACATGAAGTTGTGTTTTAATGTTTACTGGATTTCTGTAGCCCAATGTATTTTTCTTCCTCTCAGGTCTCCATCCACTCAGTGTGGCTTGGTAATAACATCACCCCACTGAGAGAGGAAGAATGGGGTGAGGACGAAGAAGATGAAACAGACACTCCGGCCCCCACCTCCCCACCTGTTTCTCCCATCAACTCTAGGTCAGAGAAATAAAAGCAGAAATATACACTCACACGCTTCTTTGAACTAAACACATGATGCACTGAAATAAGAAAGCACGATGGCCTACCACTTTCTGTCCATCTGTGCTTTCAGGAAGCATCGTGCAGGTGTGGACATTCATTCATGTTCACAGTTTCTCCTGGAGCTCTACAGCCAGTGGCTGATCCCAGGCTCCCCAAGTAACAGGAGGACCCCAACAATACTTATCAGTGAAGTGGTCCGATCGGTGAGCTACTATATATATATATAGATATATATATATATATATAGATATATCTATATCTATATATATATATATAGATATATATCTATATATCTATATATAGATATATAGATATATAGATATATAGATATATATCTATATATCTATATATAGATATAGATATATCTATATATATACACACATACACACACACACACATAAGTATCTAATACCCGTCCCTAGAAGGGACTAGTGACTAAGATGGTTTCGCTCTCCTTTCACCTGTTCCACTGTCTTTCCCCTCATTTTTTCTCTGTAGCTGCTGGCAGTGTCAGACCTGTTCACAGAGAGGAATCAGTTTGACATGATGTTCTCCACCCTGATGGAACTGCAGAAGCTTCACCCTCCAGAAGATGAGATCCTTAATCAATACCTGGTGCCTGCCATCTGCAAGGCTGCTGCTGTACTGGGAATGGTGAGTATGGCTGTGTGTGGGTATGGGACCTTTTTGATAGTGGAGAGATATGTGTTTATAATTGGTTGTAGTATTCTACCATAGAAGTCTATAGTCTACAGTGTATAAAAACTGAATGTATATTTATAGGATAAAGCAATAGCAGAGCCCGTGTGCCGACTGCTGGAAACAACCCTGCGTAGCACCCACCTGCCCAGCCGTATGGGGGCTCTGCATGGAGTGCTATATGTGTTGGAATGTGACCTGCTGGATGACACTGCCAAACAGCTCATCCCAACTATCTCTGATTATCTGCTGTCAAACCTCAGGGCTATTGCTCAGTGAGTATAATTTAATTAAGCTGAACTGATGAGGAAAGGGCCTTAGGGAGCAGTTGTGTTTCGTGCAAGTGTCAATTTCTTTAATTGGTCTTAAACATTAGCTTGGGAACTATTTGCTGTACGACATACTTTTCTGATATCCATTTCCCTGTAATAACAACCATTCATTTATGGGCTGGTTTAAGTGGCATTGAGAAATTATGTTTGTAAAGAACAAAGATGAGTGCCATTGTTGTTGAACATTCTGAATTCTCATTGTGCGTCAGTGTAAAACAAACTGGAGGATTGTCCATGTACATATAAAGCGTTGGCTGCAAATGTCCCCGGAGGCTTTTATGTTGCACTAAATGCCATATGAATAAGAAGTTTGAAATGGCTAATCAGGCCAGACGCTTACCTCTATGTTGCAGGCCAAAGGCATTTTGTTTAACACCTGGTTGGCTGTGCCTGACACCTAAATTGTTGACACATACAGTATTTGCCTTCCAGAAAATCAAGCATATTGGACAATAATCTAAGACTAGAAGGAGCAGTATCGAATGAGAAACTGTGGGGCCCTGAGGGATGAGGGAAAGAGAGTGGTTAAGCACACACACAAACAATATATAGCTATTAGAATGTAAAAGGAGTTGTGAAACAAGCTTTAGACAGCAATGCTACATTTATCCATTATGTGATGCCCCACAATTTTCAACAATTGACCTCCTGTTTGTATTCTGCAGCTGTGTGAACCTGCATAACCAACAGCATGTGTTGGTGATGTGCGCAGTGGCCTTCTACATGATGGAGAACTACCCTCTTGATGTCGGATCTGAGTTTATGGCTGGAGTTATACAGGTACAATACATTCTTTTATGATGTGATGTGATGTCATCAAACATAAAAAAAGAAAGGGTTCTTGTTTTGTTTTTTTACACTGAACATATACATATATAGTTCATGTGTCAGTGTTAGCTATTTACTCTGTCTAGCATTAAGCATTCTTTCTATTTCCTCTTTGTAAAAAATATATCTTCTTTCTATCTTTTACTCCATCTCTTGCCTTGTCTTCCAGTTGTGTGGTGTGATAGTGTCGGCCAGCGAGGACTCCACTCCTTCCGTCATCTATCACTGTGTGTTGCGTGGTCTGGAGCGCCTTTTGCTGTCAGAGCAGCTGTCACGTGTGGACGGTGAAGCGCTGGTTAAACTAAGTGTGGACCGAGTCAACATGCCGTCGCCACACAGAGCCATGGCTGCCCTGGGCCTCATGCTCACCTGCATGTACACTGGTAAGGAAGGTGCTAACAGGGCTCATACATAGTATTCCACTTTTGTGTTAAATCATGAATATATACATACATATATATATACACACACACACACACACACACACACACACACACACACACACACAATAAAGGGCTGCAGTAGCTCAATATGTGGGGACAGGAGGGTTGGCATTTCAAGTCTAGAATAAAGCAGTCAGTACAGAGTGAGAACTGGTAGCTGGACACTGCCACCGAGCAAGGTACTAACCCCTAACTGCTTGGGGAGCCTGACTATGTGGCAGTCCCCTTTGCTCTGACATCTCTCCATATATTGTTGCTTATGTATACATCCTGTTTTGTATGCATTTCAGGTCTGTGTATGTAAGATAACAACAGGGCAAAAAATGTACAAGAAGTAGAACTTTCCTTATATAATATTGTATATTTATAAGAAGAAACCAAGTTTATTAACCCCTTTAATGTACAGGGGGAACTGAAAAATTCTTTATTTTCTGGACACAATTATTAAAAGTATACATATCAGTCCTCTTTACAACCACTGCCAGTTACACCCACATGTATTTACTTTGAACCTTTTCATCATTACTAATAATACTGATCAACCTTTTTTTAATCCATCTTTACAGCATAACTGACATTTTTAAAGCTTTAACTAACCTTTTCATGAAGCCTGTGAAAGTATTAAGCAAAAACACCTGCTTGATTCCTGCATGTCATACATGTATTGTATACCTACAGTACATATGTTAAATACCCTACCTCAAACCCCTACGTCAGCCTCTACTAACTTTTTCAACCTCTGGCATTTTCTCGTCCATAGGGTGCTCGGCTAGATAACACCTCTTGCCAAGAGCTAGCCAGCAAATTATTTGCTGAACCCCCTCTTTGAAATGTAAACCGACTTATAACCCTCTGCATACCTCTCCCTGTACTCTAAAACAAGCTGAAGCTCATTCGGGTCACAGGAGAGGATAATCTTGTATAGATTGTGCCCACGAAACATGGCATTGAAAATCCCTGTAATTTAGCTACTTTAGCTTAGTTCAGTCAATTCACATTCTGAAGATTTAAGACACTGGTGCTTAAATTCTGATCTGAATCTTGTGATATCAGTGTCCCTCCTACCCAATCTAACCTCTCCCCCACTGGTTCAACCGGTGCCACCCCCCCTCTCGTCCTCTCAGCGGTGCTTGCGTCGGGTTCAGACGTGACAGGGGTTAGAGGTCAGGTTGACTCTGGTTCTGCCGTAGCAGAGGCGCTGGGCGTCACAACGGGTCATGTTGGTTTCTCCTCAGGCAAGGAGAAAGCCAGCCCTGCCAGTCGCCCCACCCACTCTGACCCTCAGGCCCCTGACAGTGAGTCCATCATTGTTGCCATGGAGAGGGTGTCTGTGCTCTTTGACAGGTACACAAACACTCAAACAACTTCAATTCCACAAGAATTGCACACGTTTTAAAATAAACACCCAAGACAACCCGTACACAGTAATACACGTTTGAATCTGCAGATTTCTTTCCTTATCTTTGACCTCTACAGGTGTGCTGTGTACAAAATAATTTGTCGGTAGCTGATGTACATATCCATAAAGACCTTATTTTATTTCCTATTATCATTTGCTCTTCGGGGGTTTCCTGTTACTAGGATCCGGAAAGGTTTACCCAGTGAGGCTCGGGTGGTGTCCCGGATTTTGCCCCAGTTCTTGGACGATTTCTTCCCGCCACAGGATGTCATGAATAAGGTCATCGGAGAGTTCTTATCGAATCAGCAACCTTATCCACAATTCATGGCCACTGTCGTCTACAAGGTCAGCAGCAGGACATGAGTCCGTGCAAATGGAAGAAAATGTATAATGTCTTTTTTAGCAGTAAGATTAAGAACTTTTTACAATATTCTGTACATTAGGCTCACAATTACATTCACATCAAAACATACGTTCATACTCAAAACAAACAAAGAAAGAAAGAAAGAAAGAAAAGTCAAATTTCAAACATCTTGAAATAAAGATGTACAAAAATTAAATATGTATGTAACGTGGAACTCACAGAGGAAACTCGCATATTGTGCTTAAAATCGGTAACCTGGACTAAATGTATGTGTACTGAATGAGAATAGACTGTGAGGAACAATTGAATCTCAGGTTAATACATTTCTTATATGAAGGTTAAATACCATCTTGGGGGTCTGTGCAATAGTTACAATAATTAAGTTTGTTCCCCAGATATAAAAAGTAAAGGCTACTGTCTTTGTGCTGTATGTCTAAGGGAATCCATTACTATACTTACTTATTTGTTCTTAATTTGTGAAGAGATGAAAGGGTAAAACACAGGAAATTTTGACTTTGAAGAACATTGAAAAGTAAAAAAATTGGTTTGTCAAACAGCTAAATATGTCTTTTAATATTTGAAACAAGAATTGCGAGACAGAGATTACAAAATAACAAACTTACAAAAATGACAATTTGTTTTAGCTCCAAATCATATTTCAAACCTTCTACGCATATCAATCATATCTGCTACCACCCCAGGTTTTCCAGACACTCCATGCCACAGGCCAGTCTTCTATGGTGCGGGACTGGGTGCTGCTGTCCTTGTCCAACTTCACTCAGAGGACACCAGTGGCCATGGCAATGTGGAGCCTCTCCTGTTTCTTTGTCTCGGCTTCCACCTCCCAGTGGATCTCAGCTTTGTATCCTTATATAACAGTCCCTCTAACATAAGTGGGACAGTGATTTGGTTGTTGTATCCATGCTGTATAATGTGTGGAGATGTAACAGCAAATTGTTAATGCACAGCTTACGAAACAGTTTGCTCTGTTGTCCTTGACCCCCTCCTCTTAACTAGACTGCCACAAGTGATCAGCAGAATGGGCTCCAGCGAGGTGGTGGATGTCAACCTGTTCTGCCTGGTTGCCATGGATTTCTATCGGCACCAGATCGATGAGGAGCTGGACCGCAGGGCTTTCCAGTCTGTCTTTGAGACTGTGGCTTCACCAGGCAGCCCTTATTACCAGCTGCTGGGCTGCCTGCAGTCAATCCATCAAGACACATCGCTCTGAAGGCAACGGACTGAGATGAACCTGAATGCACAGAAAGGCGGGGGGAAGAGAAGCATGGGGTGAAAAGTGGATTCAAATAAATGTGGTAGGGCAAAAAAAATTACATCTCCATGTAAAGTTTCCCCTTGAGTTTTGATGGAGGGGAAGAAGAGAATGTTTAGAAAAATCTACTGTAGCCTCATCCCTTTCCTTCTTTACACTGATATGAATGACTACAACTGAAGTCACCATGATGAATTCAGTGGAGTGAGCATAAGGCAAAACTAAGGGGATGTCTGAGTCAATGTCAGTTTTAGGATGTTTGTTAAATAACAGGACTGTTTGGAGAGTGCACCTATTTGAAGTACATTGGCTGCAAATCCTTCAAAATCCAGTTCTGCCCACTATCACCCAGCCCCCCACAGACCATTCCTCGAATAACAGCACCTTGAACACTTCCTCCTACCCAGCACGTTGAATAAAGAGCTATAAAAAACACTAACAAAATACAAATTTGGATTTTATTTTCGTGTGAAAACTCTCTTAAGTATTTTGTTGTCAGTAAAGCAAAATATAAAATGCAAAGTATTTACTATATTGAAAGTTTCAATGAATCTATTTTTTGGTGCGTTATTTTAAGAGTGCTTAAGGTCTGGTTAGGCTACTGACAATAGGCTGACACAAAGGTCAGAAATACCTGCTAAATTTCCCTTAATGTGGTCAGTTCAACACATAAGTAAAACAGAAAATAGTTTATGTGTAATTATGATCAATTATAGCCATTGTTTTTTTTTCTTTCTAATGATGATGAGAAGAAGGGGATGAATGATGAAATTATACATACATACATAAATTATACTTGACACACCAGAAATCGACTTGTTTGCCCCCATTTCAACAAGTTGCTATTATTCCTGTGTCTGTGCGGTCACCTATCGTGAATGTTGAATTGAGTGGACAAAGAACTAGACGGGTACATACTTAAAATATATAATTTTTTTTTAAATCCCATTTTCTTCTTCCTTTTGAAAATTATATTTAATTTTAACTGTGTTAGGGCCCATATAGCAACACTTGAGAGGGTTGAAACTATGAAGCAAGAGAAATACCAAAATAGCAGTGATGTCGTCTTTACTTTTTTTTAATCCAGTAGCAGGGGGACAAAGCATTTCCTCGTATGATTATATGATATTGCTAATCTGCCACGTCTTTTTTTAAATTGTATTCAAGTCCTGTATGCTCCGCATTGTACCTGAATGATTACACCTGTCCATTTCTTGTACTTTTTTAATTCTCAGGATGTAAGATGTGATTTATTGTTGTTGTAAGACTGGAAGTAATTTGCAGTCGGTCTTTAAATGGGGTTACCTTCGTATCTTGTAAAAAGTAATTGTAAAGTAATATGAAAGCCATGGTGCATGATAAAATAAGAAATGTGTAAAGATGAGAGAGCCTAAAATAGAAAGTAAGATTATGTGATGTTTTTTCTGTCTTAATACACACAAACACGTGACAAAAAGAAAAATGGTGAATTAGCAGATTGCAAAATGCAGACATCGACAAGCTTATGGTATTTTATTGAAGACTTGACCCCGAGTTGCCTGGGAGCGTGCTGGGCGTTGTTACCCTGTACATACACTTGCCTTAGATAAAGACTGAATATATATGTATGTCCTGTACACTGAAAAGCTTGAAAGCATGCTTAGCATTACTGCTATTTTCGTGCATAGTCTTTAATAGTGTATTTCTGTAGGTATGGTTGCCATGACCGTTGTGCAGAAGAGATGCAACACAATCCAAAGGGAGCCTTGTAACCTTAGAAACCAACAGCAGCTTTGACAAATCAACAGATGAGGAAGTGTAGCATAGTGATTAAACGTCGAAAAGCAGTTTTGTTTTTGTTGAGCTTTGAATATTTTGCCTCTTTTAGAGATTGGTTAATATTTCATTATTCATTGTCTTTGTGCAGAATTTTAAATACACCTAGCACTTGAAAACTTGGAAATGTGTCTCTTGTTGATGTAAGGCGCTTTCTGGATATGCAATGAGTCGTACAATTCATAAAAGTAAAAAACTTAGGTTATTTGTATGCTAAATATGTTACCACTTTCCAACCTTAGAAGAAATGTGACTGGCTTCTTTTTGATCATGTTAAAATAATGTATTCACACAATAAAAAACTGAGTCCTCTTCAGCTGTTTTTGGAAGTCCAACGTTAGGTCTCCCTTAAGTTGATTAAATAGGCCTAAATGAGCCCTGTTTTCTCAAATAAACAGTCTTCGGATGTATGTGGAGAAAAAAAAAATTCTTGCATTACTGAAAATGTTGAAGTATATTCAAAAACAGGAAGGAGAATCCTTTCTTTTCATCTTGTCTTTCAGTATTTTACCCAGCTTAGGGCAAAGGCTGAGTGGGACCCCTGCAGGGATAATGCAGTTAACTAGAAATCTTTTGTGGTTTTTGGAGATGGGCGTGGAGGTTGTGGACAAAGGTCATGTACAACTAATTTAACATGCTTCCCTTTAAGACTTAATTTTTCTCCAGATGAAGAGTCAACTGCTCAGAAAGAAGAAAAAAAAAGTTGAGAATCAATGATTAATTCCTTTCTCTGTCAAATGTTTTAGATGCATTATAATGTCACTTCTCTTCGAAAATTAGCATGTCTGTCCTTGTTTTTAAAAGAATACACGCTGTTTTCCTCTTTCTAGAAAACACAGGTAACCAAAACTTGGTAATACATTTTCCAAGAATTCTCTGAAGATTATAAAAGAAGCAAAGGCTGCAAAAGGACCATTAACAGGACACTGGACCCTCTTTACCATCTTATTTATTTTTACTACCTGTAATGTCTATGGATGAAAGATATTGTGTTCTTCAGTTAATTCTAATATTTGAGGAGATTAATACCTGCATTTTGTTTTGTTGTAGAAATGAATAAATTATTTAATAATGTAAATATTATCCTTTGTGATGTTTGACTTGTGTGTCTTTCTCCATGTAAACTAAACTACTGAGCTGGCAAACTACTAGATGGGTTGTTGTGTTTCAGATAAAGGTTTTACACACCTGCTCCGCACACACAGGATCCACTATGAGGATACAACCATTAAAATATTCTACTTCCTCTCACTCTGTCCAAACAAACAAGCTTTCACCACTAAAGCGTCAAATGATCAAGCTAAGAAAGAATGCATGATTTACTGACATTAGATAATACATTTAAATGAGTTATACAAAACACATTTAAAGCCTGTTTTTAAACCTTTAACTGTAACTCCAACTAACCTGTACCACTATAGAGTTAGAGCATTTTGTTTAATTTTATTCTTCTCATTCAGGCTATAATGTCCTTTCATAGTCACAACAGTTTGCTCTGGTTTTACAACATACATTAAGATGGGTGGCTCATGATTAAAAGGTATTAACAGGATTACCAGACAGCTGCCATATGGTTCATGAGCCGAAATCGTGATGGCACAACTGTACATCACAGACAGTACATGGCTGAATTTTTTGTGGTTAACCATATTATCTGTATGATGAACACATAAACAAAGCACTTTACATATTTGCCATACAAACCAAAAAAGCAAACATCACATTGAGCTGAACAGGTTTTGATTAAAAGTTGGAGAGACAATGAACTAATGTCCAAACAGTGATTTAGATATGTTTATAGAGCCCACTGCAACTCTATATTGAAACATTTTAAAACTTTAGTAAGTAAAGTTTAGTAAGTAAAAATGTGATATTGTGTTATAAACAAAGAACATGTGTAATGTGTGTATGCGCTGTGCTGAAATGGGTCATGTATCATAGTTAAGCACTCCAACATAATGTATTTATTGTGACATTCAGACGAGTAGATTTCTTATTTCTCAGCTTCTATTTACTGGCATGGAAAAACAACTCTTCCACTCGAAAGTATTAGATTGAGCTGCTCTTATGTGGAAGCTTTTCAAGGTGTTAGCTGTGGTAGCCTACAGTTGAAGGGCCTTCAGTCCCCGAAAATACATAGAGACTGACATGACAAACAGCCAAGACACTTTGTGTCAGAAATACAGTAATCAGAGAGAATGCAGCAGCAAGTTAATGAACTTTTAACCCACCACCCCCACTCCGGTTGCCCGCTCTGAACACACCTCCCTCTCCTCCAGACCTCCTCCTCTTAAGGCAACTTCGCCAGATGGTGCAGCCTTTTCTTTTGTTTACCCATCGTCCCTGAGTTTACCTAACTTAGCCTGGATACGTAATTATGGGCATTGCCCAACTAGCCCCACCGTCGGACACCAAGACGTAAGGTATTTAAAAATCTGAGTGAAACCGCTAGACCAAACATCTTTGTTGTGGAACATTAAACGAATCCACCTTTTACTTAGCCATCCCTGCTTTACAACTCATATGTATTGTAGCCAGCTGTTGTCGTTTGCTGTTTCGCTTTGTGATGGTAAAAGACAGATCGATATGTGCACTCTACTTCCGAAACGTCTCTAAATAATTCCAAAAGGGACTTAGACGTCTACTTTTGTGATATTGAGTTTTAACACTTGTGGAATATGATACTGTGGCTACTTTTATTTGTGATTTCTCAAACTAACTTTTGCCAATTTATCCACATAACTGTTCGCTGTCTGACTGACAACTCGGAAAACCAATGACAGGATATAAAAGTCTGTGTACACTGCCATTGCTATAGTTACAGACCGACATTCCAAAGAAGTGGAAATCGGGGGGCGGGACTATAGTTTAAGCAGGGGTGAATGCACTTTGGATCAGCAAGTCTCGGAAAGAATCGGGTTTTTTTAAACTCTTATTAATTATCAGAAACAAAATTACACACCACTGATTGTAAAGTGAAAAACATAGTTTAACATGTACATACATATAACATATTACATGTCATAATACAGCGACAATTGCAAGCATTGCTTACGTGTAGCTGTGCTAGCATGTACAGCTAACTAAGCTAACAGTGACGCCTTAGCTAATCTCTGCTAACGTTAACATTGGCTTTACAGTCTTTTTTTGAATGTTTAAGACGTTTTACAAGCAAACAGATGTTAACACAAACAAGTCACAGTCAAGTTGACAATAAGCGAAATTTATAGATAAAAACTGACATTCCCAGAAGTTACGTTTGTTTTAGGATGGATCTAACTTTACCTGCATGCCGGCCAGGTGTGAAAACGTTTCTGGTGTGGAAACTTATTTTTCATTGGACAGAGCTACAGTGACTCCACCTTTCGCAGGTGTGGCTGTGTATAGGGTCTCTTCCCAGTAACGTGTGCTCACAATAATAAGTATTGACATTCATAACACTGTAGCCTTTCTTTAACATTTTGGTGTTTTAATAATAGTTCTAATACTAGACAGACAACATATTTGATCTATGTACAGAATAAATGTATGATAAAGGCTCATAATGGGACAACCAAACCATGTTAAAGATGCTCTTATCTCTAACTTAGTTGTGTTCTGTTATGCTGCAGGTAACTGCACCTGAAAATTGGGTGAGAGAGAGTGATACCACAATGGGAATTCTTCCACAGCAAGGCTGAACAACGGCCAAACTTCCACCCCTCTGCTGCATAAAGAACTGATCAGTATTCAAGCAGCTTGGCCGAAGACAAGTTTGACGACCCAATAGATATTGTTTATGTTTCTCCTCCTTATGCTCCTCCTTAATCGGAGCTCTGGGACAACTATGAATGATTAAAACTTACTGGATTGATGGACAAAAGGAAGTTCCCTGGTACCATGTTTAGGCAAGGGGATGTATCATCCAAAAGACGGCCCCGTGGTGGAAGTGGGCTCAACCAGCCTCAACCATCCACCTCCTCTATGCAGCAAGGTCGCATCCGAGCTGTGGAAGTGGCAAGAGGAAGAACAGGCTATGGCTTTACACTCTCAGGCCAAAGTCCATGTGTCCTCAGCTGCATCCTGAAAGGGAGCCCTGCTGAGTATGTAGGTTTGCGTTCAGGAGACTACATTCTTTCTGTCAATGACATTAATGTCTCCAAAGCGTCCCATGAAGATGTGGTCAAACTGATTGGACGCTGCTCTGGTGTCTTGAAACTGGTTATCGCTGAGGGAGAACATCACAGGCGGCACCATCACCACCAACGGTCTACCGGAAGT
Organism: Semicossyphus pulcher; assembly: GCF_022749685.1. NCBI lineage: Eukaryota > Metazoa > Chordata > Actinopteri > Labriformes > Labridae > Semicossyphus > Semicossyphus pulcher. The sequence goes on along the minus strand of NW_027211681.1, from coordinate 875,180 downwards.
CGTCACCATAGCAGCAATGCAATGGCAGCATCTTACCTGGACTCTTGCTCTAGTGAGGATGAGTTGGATCGTTTCTATGACAACAGTGTTAACAACACTAATAACAGCAGGTCAGGCTGTGGAACCCGTGGGGGGTGGTACAAACCCAAGCTGGATTCTAAGCAGCAAGGCATCAACAGGGCAGAGAAGGTGGTGGCGGAGCTGCAGTCCGGAGGAATTTTTAACATGATCTTTGAAAACTCCAGTCACTCCTCCAGCAGCTCCGACAAGGAGAGACCCGGAGTTAGCCCATCAACAAAGCCACATCCGCTCTCTGATCCAGAGTTCTCTCCATATCAGAACTCCTCTTGTTTCCAGAGCAACCCCAACCTTCTCTCTGAAGAGGAGATGGCCCAAGTTCTAAATGATGACTCCGTCTTTCTGGACTCAGATTTTCGTCAGCTCCACCTTCACCACCATGAAGAGCATGACTTGGACGTAGGAGATGGGGGTGACTTGGTCTTAGAGCCCAGCGAGGGCATCCTAAATGTGGGCATGATTGTTGGCTATCTGGGCTCTATTGAGCTGGCCTCCACAGGGATGAGTTTAGAGAATGACAGCCTGCAAGCGATAAGATGCAGCATGAGACGCCTCCGGGCCGAGCAAAAGATCCACTCACTGGTTCTTATGAAGGTGTGGTAAAATAAAAATTTCTATTCTATTCTATACTGATCTTGTTGATGTTGCTGATGTTGATGATTATTATTTTTAAAAACGGGGGAAAAAAACGCCCTATATACTGCCTGTGGGAACCATTGTCCGATCGCACATGTTTTTTGGCACTTACTGATTTCGTTCCCTGTCTTGATCGTTGCTTGTGTTGTATTAACTCTCAGATGTTAGTCGCTTTGGACAAAAGCGTCTGCTAAATGAAAATGTAACATTGTAACATTGTATCTGATGAGAATATTTTCTTATTAATTTTGCCTAGGCTTCTGAAACGTTTGATCTTTAATACTGCATTTGCTCTGAAAGTACTGAAAAATAGAAAATAGTAAATAAAGCTACTGCATTTTAGTAGTTTAAACACTGTGTATCAACATGCAATGTCTTTTAATATGTAATACATGTCTGGTAAATCAAGTCATGTTAATTCTCATAAACGTTATTCACAGAGATCCAACTTTTCCAATTTTACGGGCACAAACCTTGAGTAGAGCCTGGCTGGTGGACGGCCATCTGCCATGACCAGGGCTAAGATAAAAAGAGAAGAGGGAGGACGAGAGAGACTGAAAGACAGACACAGTCAGTCAGACAAAGATACTCAACAATAACAACTATGATGACCATAGAAATATGACTTATCATAATAATTATAGTAGCAGTGTATGTCAGTCTGTCGCACATGGAGGAGAGAGTGGCTCAAAGCATCATGGGATGTCCACTGGCAGTCTAAGCCTGTTTCAGCAAACTAGGAGCTGGTCCAAGGCAAGCCTGAGCAAGCCATAACTAAAGTGTTTATCAGTAAGGGAAGTTCAAACCACATGCAAAGAGAGTGTCTGCTTAACAGACATTGTGATTGTTGCATTCTCTTTGCCTTATTTTATATTATAACATGTACTTACTCTTTCCCACCAGGTCATGCATGACAGTGTGCGTCTGTGCAGCGACAGAGGTCAGGTTCTGGCCACCTATCCTGCAGAAAAACTAGCCTTCAGTGCCTGTTGTCCAGATGACCGCCGATTCTTTGGGCTGGTCACGATGCAGGCCACTGATGACCAGGAAGATTCTTTCTTTAGCCACGGGCGAGGTGAAGAGGGCAGTTTGAGGACTTCCTGTCATGTGTTCATCGTAGATCCAGACCTCTGTCACCACCAGGTATGAATAGAGAGACAGTGAGTTGATACAATAACATTTCTGACAGAATTTAACTTCCCTTTACTAAAACAATATCTGGGTTATTTTATTTATACAGATTTAGACATAGGCTGTTCCTGTGACATTATAAAGTATTGGATATTTGTATTGTGCCAATAGAAAACCGTATTCATTAGTGTTACATTTTATCTTAACAAAGCCGCTGAAAATGGCATTTAAAAAGTGAATTTAATGATTTAAATGAGTAAATATTAACAAGGAAGTAATAAAGTTATGACATTGTCATTGCCATGGATGTTTTACAGAAAACCTGGTGCCCACCAAAGTTCACTAAGTCTTAATGCTGCTTATCAGCCAGAGGCTTCCAAAAGGCTACATTTCATGTAATAAATAAATAGCAACTTAGCAAACATTTTCCTTTGCTCATTTCTCAAGGTCCATTCAGGAGTAGCAAAAAGGTTTGGCTTTGAGTGCACCCCAGACCCAGACACAGGAGGCTGCCTGGAATTCCCACCCAGTTCTCAGCCTCTCCTCCAGTTTGTCTCCGTCCTTTACAGGGACATGGGGGACAACATTGAGGGGGTCCGGGCTCGGGCATTCCATGATCCAGACAACGATGCCCAGCAGAACCACAGCACCAGCAGCAACAGTGACAGTGGTATCTGCAACTTTTTACCAGAGGAGAAGAGCAACAGGGTGCTCTTAGTAGACCTTGGAGGTCCTCCAAACCACATCTCTGGGCCACGCCACTGGGACAGCCCACCTTCCTCACAACAGGCCTGGAGCCCTACCCTAGGAGCTGCAGCCCCTCACCCACCTCCTCCTCCTCCTCCTCCACCAGCTCTCAGAAATGGCCACCATCGTCACGAACCACACCTGGCTGACCTCCCACACCCTCTCCCCTTGGCTCACCCAGATGTTCCTGGCAGGCACTCCAGAGGGGTCCACCCACACCACTACTCACAAGGGAAGCGGGGAGGAGCTATGGGGGGAGGAGAAAAGAGAGTGGTAGGAGGAGCAGGGGTGGAGCAGCAGCGGTGGCTGCCAGTCCATGTGCTAAGAGACTGGCGACAGCAGCACCACCACAGCCACCTTCAGGGCGTGAGCAGCGATCAGGAGTCCTACGCTGAATCCACGGACGGATGGTCTTCAGCTAACTGCAGCACCCTGCCCCCACCCATGAATAAGATCCCAGCTGACCGCTACCGGGCCCCCTTGGCCCCAGGAGACCACCTGCCACCACCTGGAGGGAGTCAGCCTCCTCCTCCTCCTACACATCCCCACTCCCACACCCACCGGCTGGCTGTTCAGAAAGATGAGTGGGCTAAGAAGCTATTTGGTGCTGGGGACAGAGAGAGAGCCGGAGCAGAGAAAAGTGAAAGGGAGAAAAAACGAGGGAATGCAAAGGAGGGAGAGAAAAGGGTTAGTTTTACATTTCTATTTGTCTTTCCTATCAATTTATTTTTTTTTACATTTGTATTTCAAAATATTATCCTTTTAGATAGTGAGACTTTTTTTTAGTCATACTGCATTCAGTAATGTGTTATGCTGTGCCAAATTGTGGGCATTAGACTTTTGGAAGAGTTGTGTTAAAAGTGACCATGAGATGAGAAGCCCAGATAGCAGGTAGCATCCCCCATCACATACCCCTGCTGTGGAAATTTACTGTGACTAGAGTGTATCCAAGAGTGCAGTTTATTGAGGCCATAAATCCTTCTTTTTTCATCCCACTGCTCCCCATCACATTCTCACCCTCTTCTTTTCATTGCCTAGCATTGAACTTCTCTCGCACAGATGTGACATTTTTCCAGTGGTTTTGAAGCTGCAATGAACCTTACCCTACCAAACATCCCTGTACTATATTGAGTATTGGGAGTACCCTAGTTGGCTCTCTCCCCAGACTTTGTACAAATGGATAGATAAGTAATTTATCCCCACTACTCCAGTATCAGATCATGTTTTATGCAGCAGCTACGCATCTGCCTTCCCCTGTAAGCCACCTGCTTCCCACCGTAATGAGACTTAGTACAAAACTAGACTAGACTACTTTGGCTGCATTCTTTTTGCAGAATACATTTCCTCTTGAATTGATATACATTACATAATTGACTGTGTCTCTTCTATTCTAATCTCTAGAAGCATTAAAGAGTCATAGAGGGAAAGATATATACAGCCTGACTGCATATGGTCTGAATGATCTTACATTGTACTTGGGATGAACTCTCGTCACTTGGTATTTAGCAAAGCTGGTGCTTCACCAAGTAAAACTTGAGGTGAAAAGTGTTCCAGGGACCCCCTGGGGACAGTCAGAGGAAAAGTTTACAAGACCAGAGCCAGGGTAGAGGCTGTGAGTGACAGGAAGGTGGATGTTAACACCTCTGAACAAGGCTGACTGGAGACACTTGGCTTTGAAAGATGTGGCTGTCATGGTAATGGTAAGCCATTATTTCAGGCCTTCAAATAAGTGCAGATTGTGCTGTGATGAATGTAGCTGTGCTGTACTATCGATGTAGTTCTTTTTATCCTTTTTAAAACTATTTTGATTTTACGTATTTGCCACATGGTGGCACTGTTTTACCATCTAAACCCCTCGCCCTCCATAAACCCTCTGCCCACTTTATGAAAAAATGGTGTGTGTGTTTGGTTTCCATGTCTACAGCTGTGTTGTTGTAAACAGGAAGGATGCCTCTTTTCTGTGACATTGTGTGTGTGTGTGTGTGTGTGTGTGTGTGTGTGTGTGTGTGTGTGTGTGTGTGTGTGTGTGTGTGTGTGTCTGTTGGTGTGAGGGAGAGGGGCACAAGATCAGCTGCACGGATAACAGTTGAGGCTTTTCCACAAAATTGTAGTCCTCAGATGTTCTTTTGAAAAAGTTCTGCTGCAGCCACACCCAAAACAACCCCAGCACTACTGAGTCAGATCAACTCTTTCTCATTTCCATTTTAATCCAAATCACAGCTTCTCTCATAAAACCTTTTCTTATGTCATGCTTTTGTTATGATTGATTGCGATTACAATTAAGTCATGTTTTATTCTGACCAGGCTAAAGAGAGGTCATGTAAGAATTTTTTTGCACACATGTAATCAAGTGTTCAAGTCTGTGTTATCTGACAGACAAACACGAACACAGACACAGGGTTGACTCGGTATCCAGGCAACACCACTGGTCATCTCCTGATGAAATGCTGACAAGACCTGCTCTTAATCAGACAGTCAGATTCAACATGTGTCACAGTTTGGCCTCTAGAGTCTGGCAGCATTGATTAATTAGTCATTATTATCCATGGGGGTCCACTGACTGACGCTCTCTCCTGCAGAATAAATGCTATCTGTGAGAGGGGTGAAATAAGCTGAATATTTCCAAATATTTCTGCTATTCTCTAAATAAAAAAAGACAAAAGTTGTGAAACTCTTACTAAAGACTTGTAAATGCAGTGATTGACTGAGCTTACTGTATTCTCCTTCAGTTCAAAGCAACTGGACAATTATAATGTAATTCTAGTCAGTGGGCTACCACCGCAGCATACCTTACAAAATTGTTACACCATGTTGAATATTCTTTGTATAGTATTACTATTTAATGGAATAAACAAAGTGTTGTTGTTAAAATGTCCATCCTGTTTGTGTGTCAGCTGTGGTTGAGGGCTTGACTAAGTACTACCAGGTAGTAGAGGCAAAATCACAGGACTGTACATGCCCGTGTCTAACATGTGGAATTTAACATTTAAGTGGAGAAACGAAACCCATCTTCAACAGACATGCATGTGTACGCTTCAGGCAAAGCTGCAGAAATCTCCTCATTTAAGCTGTCATGTAAGAATGGCAACATGTCATGTTGTATTTTTAATAAATTGACACTTTAGACATTCAAATTTCTACATCACCTGTCCCACACATGCATCAGTCATAGTGTGTGAGAAACAGTGGAATGCTGTTTATAATGGTGCCATTTATCATAACCTTTTTGAACTTTAGTATGTCTTTGATCATTTATATTTGCATAGTGCAAAAAAGGTTTATGGTCCATGGGAAGTTTTGATGTCAAACTTGTATGGATAAATTAACACTGCATTACCCTGGCTACTGGCTGTTATAGCTGTGCAAACAGACACTCCACCTACAGCGTAAACACTGTAAAGTTTCCATTCAATAGCATTAAAACTATTTTAAAAAATTAGTTATTATTATTAAAACGTATTAAATACATGAGTTGTTAGTTACAGAGCCAGTTCTGTCTGCCAATCAGTCAGAACTGAAGAAGCCTTTCAGATGAGAGGTGAAACGTCTTAAAGTACTTTAACCAAGTCCAGTTGCTTTTTGGATTAAGTTTAGAATTACCATGACCTGGATGACTGAGAACCTTTACAGACATTAGTTGTTACTTTTTTTTTAATATAATTTCTTGCATCTGTCTTTCATGTATACACTGAGTATGAAATGAAGTGCCTCACTTAAGGGGCGCCTTTAGCAATTGTTGAGGGAGGGTGACACTAGCTATCTTCACAACCTTTTTGTCATTTGGGATTAGAATTACAATCACATCACCAGCTTGCTTCTCTGACTGTAAGGCTAATGCCACCCCCACCTATATGTCCTGTATAACACATTGTATCGCATGTGATTTGAACATGTGTATATTTCTTTCCTCAGGGTGGTCGCTTTCGTGGTTTGACCATGGGCTTCCCTCCTCTTCCTCAGCGCTCCTCAGCCAGACGTTCCTTTGGACGCTCCAAACGTCTCAGCCTGGCCCGGTCTCTGGATGACCTGGAGGTAGGAGTGTACACATGAAAACAAACTATGTACTGAGTATATGAAGTACTTCCATCTCCCAACTTACACCTGTGGTGTTTAGTATTTTTTCACTGCTTTAGCTCAGTCTGACCACTGTGTTATTGTCACATTTTAGCCACACATGCAACATCTTTCTCTAATAATAGCAGCTCATGCACATCATACATCCTCACGTGACACATCAAGCCCTCTTCTCACATCACCGTAGCAACATACACACAGTAGTGGCCAGTAGCCAGTACATAGAATCAGCCAACAGACATGTACAGGATGGTATTCATGCTGTGCATTTTGAAAAGGGGAATTACTTAATAATAATTGAGGTAATTTTTTCATACATGCAGCCATTCCTCTGGATGTGTTAGTAATTCCTATTCTGCTCACCTGATGCAGTACGTCTACACTGTTGAAAGAATTATACTTTTGCTTCCCTTTTAGCTGCAAGAAATGACCTAGAATCCAGTCATTTGAGAGGCATGAGGTTTGCTTAACAATATGCCTATTTAGTTCTACTTTACAGCATTTTCTGTCTTCAGCCGCTGTTGTAATACTCAGGCAGAAACAACACAATACACTGCTATCATTTCTACCACTATAAATGTCCTCAAGACAAGGCCTAGTTTTTCAGTTTATGTTCTTTTTAATTATGTTAATGTCGTTAATGTGAGACCTTTCATTTCTTGGAGCTTAATTCGTTAGCTTTTAGAGGAAAAGTGAATAAAAAAACAGTTTCTTAAATAGCTGCAGGATAATTCTGTACATTAAAGTTAAACTGAAGTGGAAAATATTGAGTGTAATTCTCATCGGCGTCATGGTGTGTGTTATGAGCCCTGATGTCTGCGAGGACAATTCATAACATTAGTTTTGGTCCTATGATAATGATCAGAAGAGAGCTAAATGTTTCCTCCATTTAGTGGCTACAGAGGCTAGCTCAGAGTAGATAAGCAGATCCCACACTGTTCCATTGGTTGGGGATTTTTTTAAATGTACATTTTTGGCATACTTCCTTTATTGGACAGCACAGTTGAGAGAGAGACATGAACCAGGGGGAGACTGGGAATACAAAATTAGCTGAGTTCAAACGAGAGATGTTATGATTTAAAGTTATGGTGCTAAAAACTATTTTAATTACAGTTAAAGCTGCTGTGTATATTTTATTGTGTGAAGAATCTTCGGATTTAATCAAATTCCAAAAGGGGAAAATCAATTTCCAGATAAGTTGGTGCCCACAAATTTCCACGTCTTTTGGCATCACCTCAAACTAAAGGCTCTCGATTTATCATATGGTGGTTTTATCAGAATTTTTGCTGACATTTGAATTGCCAACCATTGTGTGTGTTTACATACATGGTTAAATCCTTCTCTATCTCATTGCCGGACCATCCCATGGCAGGGTTTCTCTCTTCTCTTCTCCTCATTACTCCCCAACCCTCCAGCCCCGTCTATTCTACCTTTTCTTCCGGTCGTTAGGCCTTTTTCTCTTGCTGCACATGCGGTAATGTCCACAAACAGAGAGGTCTTTGTGTGGTGAGAGGGGGGAGGAGAGAGAGATTTTGTGTGTGTGTGTGTGTTTGTGTGTTCATGTGGTGATGGTGGTGGGGGGAATGGGGCTTGAAGTGTTGGCCTGCACTCCTAATGAGCTCTGATGACCAACAAGCTGACATTCCCCTCGTTAGTGAGGCCTCAACACAAAAGCACATCCAGTATATACACACACAGCACAGACACACACACACACACACACACACACACATACACCAGGAGCCATGCATACACAAGCAAATTGCAACGCTGAATCAATAACACAAAAAAACATCAATACACACAGGGATAATTGCAGTACCATTGCACACACAGACTACACAGCCATCTTGCAAGCCGTGACATTTAACTGTTAAGCCTCTCCAGCAGTTTCAGACTCTCTACAGTAGTTGTGTGAGTGTGCATGTGTGTATTCTGTGTACTGTAAGCATTTGTGTGTTACTACCTTGAGGCTTGACTTGCAGCATATCTTGTGATTGTAGAGCTTAACCATTAGACACAAGCACAAAAGAAACGTACATAAAGACAATGTATCATGACAGCAGTAAAGGGCAGCTGTAATGTAAACATCTTCTCTCCTCCAGCTGTATAAAAAAAATAATAAGAAAAAACTATAGAAAGAAATACATTTTAGAGGCCAACATCAAGACGATGAAAAATCAGCCTAACATGCTCCCAACTGATTAAATCATCACACAAACAATTCTCAAGTGGTCCTCAGATGAATCTGGAAGGCATGATAATTGCGTAGGTACACCTGTGTAAGCAACATGACAAATTTAAACAGACCAATTATCATTCAGGTCGAATGCAAAAATACAAGTGCAAAACGTTGCACACAATAGGCTGATTGCAAGGCTGATTGCTGATGTTCCTTCATAAGCTGCAACATAATGATGGGTGGAGGATATGGGAACAAAATATGTGGCAGCAGCCCCCAGGAGCTTCTGCTGCTGTAGGGCAAACAGCTAATATACTAAATTAGCTAATTCTGGCAGGTCTCGGTAGCTACCAGCAGTTCCACTGGCAGGTCTTGGTAGCCGCCAGAAGTAATAATATAACTAATTATCATTAGCTCTGGTAGCTAACCGAAGCTCCATGTATTGAAGGAAATGGTCAGAAACAAAATTGTTGCTTTTTGGCCAAAAAGGTGTGCTGTGAATCTGCACTTGATTGCTCTTCCTCATCAACTGGATGTTTGTCTCAGTAAATTGAAATTTTATGTCAAGAACTGAATTTGAATTGTGAGAACTAAATGTGGAATTTAAATTTTCCGATCATCTGAATTCAATTTCAGAATTTTACATTCAGTTTCAAGTTTATTGAAATTCAATTTTAAAGTAATAAATTCAATTAAAAAATATTTGATTCTAATTCAAATGTTTTATTCAACTATTCAGCTTGTTCAAATTCAAATACAAATAATTGAAATTCAGTTTCTACTGACACATATTTCTGCGAATGAAGATGAAACTTCTTGCATTAAATTCTAGGCTTAATCCAAAAGGCAGCTGGACTTGGTTGAAGTTCTTGAAGAAGTCTCACCTCTCATCTGAAAGGCTTCTTCAGTTCTAGTCTGACTGGTGGATGGAGCTAGAAATATAAGCCTCTGTAGGTCATTAGTATGCTAATAGATGTGTAATCAAGGGTGAGTCGTTAACCTGAAGAAGCCTTTCAGATGAGAGGTGAAACGTCTTCAAGAACTTCAACTAACATCCGTAACATGACAACCGTAAACATCTGGTCAAAGTGGGATGTATGTGTCCTCAATACCTTTTTATCGGCATTAGGTGCCGCCAAATAGAACAAAACTGAGAACTTTGAAAATATAACTTTAACTTATCCGCATCAACATTGTTTGTGTGTGTATGTGTGTGTGCTTTATATTTATATGTGCACTTGCTTTTTTTTTTTTTTGCAGTCTGTGCAAAACTCCATGTTCCTGTTTAATGCAGGTTTTTAAAAAAAATGAGAAGTGTAATCCCCAAATGGAGATATTCCAAATGACATCATTACGGTTATTTTATTGGTGTGCAGCCACAAAAGACATTGTATCACTGTTTTTCCAGACTAATCAGTACTAACCATAACAAATAACTGATTGTGTAAAAGTTCCTTTAATAAAACAGATATATTTCAACAAAGAAAAAAAATCACATCTGGCTTTCTTTTTATGAACAGCCCATATACGTATATGCTGAAACTAGTGCTGGGATTCACTAAAGTTCACTGTAAGCCTGGACTAGAATAAGTGTAATGGACACCTGACTGAACTCTGTCTGTGGGTCCTTAGAGCACATTGAATATACACAGAACATTGTCAAAGTTGCTTTAGAGTGACATTCTGATAAGCCATATTGTGGAAAACATTGTGATTCTCTGGGTTGATATTGAATAGTTTACCTCTTTTTAGTGAAATGTTCTTTTTGCTATTTATTTATACTTTGTGTGAGTGATGGTGCTTTACCTGCTGTCCTCACCCTAGGCAGGAGGGGGTGTGAGGGTGAGTACCTCCACTGTGTGTCCAGGCATTTTGAGAAATGCAGCTTCTTCTTAGTTCAGCTGTAAACAGCCTTATCATCTCTATATATCAGTTCTTGCTGTCAACTAGGAGAACTCCCTATGTTCTCTACATGTCTCTTTCTCTGTCTCACTGTCCTCTCTGCTTTGGCCCCCCCTCCAGCTATTGTGAATGTCACTTTACTCTCCGTGCCCCAGACATGCATGAAGCATACTAAGCAGATGACAGAAGAGCACTAAGGGTAACACATTCAACTCAGCGCTGATTTTATGTGTGGGTGTGTGTTCCTTAATGGCGAGGGGTCTCCCTCTGCAACCGTGCCTCCGCATTTGTCTGAGTGTTTGTATAGTGCATCTCTCATCCCACAGCAGTGTGGGTGGAATAGAAATTATAAGTGGGTGGGTGGAAAGCAGAGAAAGAGGAGGGGGAGAGCAGAGAGGCAGGGCGAGGGAGACGAAAGAGAGGGAGGAGGATGGGGGATGACAGAGAGAGGGAAGAGGAAACCAGCAGCAGTGACATTGTAGCGGTTTGGACATTTGAAAGCCATCAAGTTTTGCTGCTTTGACACTCTACAAGCACACACACACACACACACACAAACACACACACACACACGCTGATACACACACAGACACACACACACACACAAACATTCACAACACACATTCAGGCACAAACACACACAGACATTCAACAGCTGATAACAATGTGTACTGGGGGAAGGTCTCTCATGCAGTGCTGAGGATTACTTCCTTCATGGAGCAGCAAACTTTGATCGTGGATTCTGAAAGAGCCGCTGATCCAGTGAGTAAAAGAGCTGTGGAAAAATGTTTGTTTATGTGTTTTTTTCTTCTACCTGATGCAGTCTATATTTGAATCCATTGAAGACGCAAGATAGAAGTCTTGCTTTTGTCACAAATAGCAAGACTACAGGTTAATTTCTGAATTTCAAACCTCATCGACTCCTGTAGTTGTGTTATATGTATAAACAACCTAACTAAACCTGGGTTTCCCCCTTATTTTCATCTGTTAACTGCTGTGCTATCTTTTCCTGCTGTTCTTGCAAAGCTGTCATTGAAAGCTAAACATCTCATGTGACCTGTACAGGCCAATCATCGGGGTCTTTTTGGTTCTGTTGCGTGATAGGGAAACCTGTTGATTCTGTTGGTTTGTTTTTGTTTCATGGTTCCTTAGGATTGATTTTTTTTTTAGTAATTGTTTGGCTGATGTGATCTGGCATAGAAATCTCACCTGCCAAGTAATGTTAAACCACTTATTTGAGTATTATAAAATAATTCGAATATATCTGAAAAAGTTCAAGTATGTATATATAATAGTGTTTGCAACTAGATCATGGTATCCAAAGTATTGTTTTAATGTAGCACTACTGTGTGTGTGTGTGTGTGTGTGTGTGTGGTGTGTGTGGTGTGTGTGTGTGTGTGTGTGTGTGTGTGTGTGTGTGTGTGTGTGTGTGTCTGTGTGTGTGTGTGTGTGTGCGTGTGTGTGTGTGTGTGTGTGTGTGTGTGAAGGGTTTTGGCACTTTGGTGGAAAACAGCACAGGACTTTATTCCACTAAACACAGCAGTGAGAAAAGAGAGGCCTTCCAGCCCTCTGACCCAGCATCCCAGCATGTGTGTGTGTGTGTGTGTGTGTGTGTGTGTGTGTGTGTATGTGTGTGTGTGTGTGTGTGTGTGTGTGTGTGTGCATGCATGCGTGCGTGTGTGTATCCCCATCGTGTGAGGGTGTGTGTGTGTTCCTCGTGATACCCGCTGTGAGCAGAATGTGTTGGTAAGGGAAAATCAGATGATAACACAGGATCAACACTGCTCCTGTGCATGTAACACCTCAGGAGGCCAGGAATCACATCAGATGGAGCTGCATCTTTAAATAAACGCTTCTTTTTATCTTCATCCAGTGCTAGATGGGTGCAGTTTACCACATAGGCACAATCAAACAGTGTCATGTGATAAGTCAAATGAATGACTGTGTTCTCAGTTAAAAGTGCAGATAAATTAAGAAGCTTACCAGGAAAAAAGCTAACGTTGCAGTAGTAGTTACGCAAACACTCTGCCAAGTATCTTTTCACTCTGTAGTGTGTCTCAGTATACGTCTGACCAGTTTAGCATGAGTCATTTTGAATGTCAAGATTTCTCCTATTTCTTGCATAATTTTGCAGAGTGTGTCACTGATACATCAGTAACCACCTTTAAATCACCACTTTTAAAAGGCACCACCCACACATGCAAGTCAAATGAATGAATGAATGAATGAATACCAAGTAGCAGTATGCGTCATCATTAATAAAGATGTGACAGTGATTTTTCGCTTGAGATACCAGTAACAAAGAGGCCAGATATTCACTGTCTGATGGTGCATTAAGAACAAACACTGTGGATCCCGATAAGTGTTTATGTTCTTTTGGCCAGCACGTGTAAGTGCACTGTCCAAGCAGTATTGGTATGGGTAGGTTCATGTCAGTCTGTTCACAACTGATGACTTGTCCACCCCCATTAGCTATTCAGTGGCTAATATTGCTAACGCACAGTGGGGATCAGTGATAAGCCTGATCAGCTAAGTGATCATTAATTCACAGGCTGAATAGTGTTACAGTAGCAGTGAAAGAAAGTGAAAGAAACCTTTTCCTGTGCTATATTCAGTGCCTTGCCTCCTTCATGACAGCAGAGGGCAGTGTTGAGGTTTATTTTTTTTATTTCTGTTTGCAAGGCAAAAATAAAAAGAAACATTGAGATGATAAAGTCTTCTCAAAAAATATTTTGAGCTGGTTCCAAAAACACTTGTTGATTCCTTCTGTATTGCTGTAAGTTTTTATCGCTAACTTTTTTTACAAGTACAAAATCCTGTCGTATACAGGGAATTCATTGAAACTGGGAATTGCACTGAAAACTGTTCATAGCAAGGTAGCTGAGTCTGTTTCTCTGGATGTCTTATTTCAAGGGCTGCTGTTGCAAATCGGTGAGAAGAAAAAAAAAATTAAAAACAGGTTGAAAACTGAATTTCCAGAAAGTGTACTTAGCCACAATATACCTTTTATTCCTTGTGATAGGCTAACCTGCAAACTAACTTTAAGAAGGATTTCAGCATGTTCTCCATGCACCCAAAAAAAACCCTATAAGCAATAACCAACAGGGACATGATAGTATAATGGCTGGCAAATAATACTCATTGGAACCTGATATGACCCACATGAGGCAGTAAACAATAACCGAAGTGTTTAGTTTGTTAATCTAGAAAACATATATGTGGTCTGCTTGACACAGTATTACAGATCTGGAAAGATAATTTTCTCAGTTTAAACTTTTAACATGTGTCCTGCATGTGTATATGAGAACACATCATCATGTCTGCTAAAATGTTGGCTACTCATCTCTATCTTCTTATGTTCAGAGAAAAAAATAAGCAGTAAAAGAAGAGCTTATAAAATGTATTTTTAAAAAAAAGATGTTTTATAATCCGGTTCTTTCCAGATTCACCACACAGGTCTATAGGAATGCAAAAAAAGAGTATTGAGCATGTAGTGAGATGTGACGAGAAGCAGGCCAGTGTCTACATCTGTAAAGGAAAGTGTGTTGAATGATGACCTGGTCAAATCAAGGCTGGCCTGATTTCTTAGAGAAAGTTAATATATAGACAGGGTATCCCCTTCTTCTATCAGGAACCAATACCATCGTCCACAGATACCACAGATGAATATAAAACAGGCCAGTGATTAAAAGCAAAAACACATGTAGTCATTCGGGCTCTGGATTGGAATGAACCTCATCTCTGCATAATGTGCAGTCATAGTCTCTTCACTGTATACCAGTAAGGTAGTATGATGCACTAAGCTACGTACTGTACATACATACAACATAGTGCCAGTTCATTACAGGTGCACTTTTAACTATTGTATGGCATGAAATTATGGTTAAGATATCAACTATGGCAGAACACAAGTAAAATGAATTGAAGATTCCAGATAAATCCATATCAATGTTTGGTGGATAAAAGGGGTTCTTAATGGAGCCCATTAGTCTCACAAAGAAGCCTTTATTCATGTGTATTAGCATACACATGATTTTTCAGAAGCAATTGTTCTTGGGTAGAACCTTAGCCCCTCAGGAAGAACTCTTTTGAAACCCTTGTTTCTAAGAGTGTACACACACACACACACACACACACACACACACACACACACACACACACAAAGGAAACAGAGCTGCTCAGCTAGACCACAGGAATTAGGCTCAAGAGAGGACAGCAACATGTGAAAACTCTTCTCTTTACATTTCTCTTCCTCTAATCTCTCCTTCCCTGGACTATATTTTGTCACATCTATCTTATTCTGTTTGGTGATAGTTACTTCTTACTTCCCCTCATTTGACAGATATGTTTTGGGCTAAATCGGTGTACATATTGTCTTATAGTCTTCTAATTGTTTTCCTGGCTAGTCAAATGTGTGACAGACCAGTGACCCTTGGCTTGACTGACCTTTTTGAGAAAAACAGAACCATAAAATAGTTTTTAAAGTAAGGGGTGCACTGGGGGGGCCTGTATACCATTCAAATCTCTGGTAATGAGGGCCTTAAGTTGGAACTATCCACGATATGGTTATAATACAGGAATGTGGAAAGTTGGCATTAACTTTAACAACAATATGGCACCATGTCTTGAGCTCTATGCCCTCAAATGACACTTTTGTTGCTGAAAATAAGAGGCCCTTTGGTGCATGTCAACTCCACTCTCTTCTTCCCAGCTGTGCCGCTGTGGCTCAGTGGTAGAGTCGGTCGTCTGTAGCAGTCAGGGATCAATAATAATAATCAATATAAATCAACACAGACAAATGAAAATACATATTTCAATAACTGGACAGTTTTATATGCATTTGAAGAGAACATTTAGATGAAATATAGCTTTAGGGTCTGGCAGTTATGCAAAGATTAGAAAATAAATATAAATTAATATAATTAATAATAGAAGTTTTTCGTGGTTTATAAGATGGGTAATAAATATTGATAATATTGAAGGACTTTCCCCCCTTAAAAAAATGTTTGAGTATGTTTATGAAATAGAAGTTTTTTTTTACTTTATTGCAAAAACACATTCTACTAGAGCATTATCTGGAGAGGTAAGGGCTTTGCCGTTGCATGATTGGTGGACTAACCTTTGGTCCCGCCCCTTCTCAGTAACCGCCGCCTAATGGGGGCGTGTCACTATGGAAACTGAGCTGAGTGTGTGTGTGTGCCAGAGAATGGAACTTCCTAGTCAGTCTGTCAGCTCACTGTGTGGAGGAGTGTGTGAGAAAGAGAGGGAGAGGTATAAAGTTAGAAATAGTATGTTCACAATAGCATACAGTATTTTTACTCGATGACACCTTTACAGATTACAGGCTAATTCTTACCTCTGTGTGTTTGTATGTGTTTGTATACTATTTGAGTGTGGGTGTGGGTGGGGGTGTGGGTGTGGGTGTGTGAGACAGGCATGCTGAGGCATGGCTCCATCCAAGTCAGCCGTGTGCATGTATTTCCTGCCATAGATAACTCCTGAAGAAGCTCCGTCAGCATCAGTGCTCTTGTGTGTGTGAGTGTAACTGTTTTCATGTGTGTGTGTGTGTGTGTGTGTGTTGGTCAGATATGTAGATTGAGCAGTCAGTGTGTTTCCTCCTGTGTGAGAGGAGAACAGGATGAGCCTGAGGAAGAGGCTCTCCTTCAAGCGGGTCTGGAACTTCAATACAGTGAGTAGTATGCATTCACATACTTACAGTGCTTTACAAGTGGTTTGTATAGAGAAAGTGCACAACTTTTGAATGGCAAGAGGAATAGAATGGAAGGACAGACTTTCTAACCCATTTATTTATGTTAAAGAAGCAAAGTAAACAAATGCTGGATTCAAAATATTCAAACATTATACAATTTGTAAGCCAGAGTAGTTTTAAAAACAAACCAAAGTCTGGCTGTAATGCTGCAACGAGCGGAAAAACTCAGCCACATCAAAAATTCAGCAGCACTTTTCGCGACTTATATTTGTACCCTTGCTTTGGTTTTCATTCTGTTCAGCTAATGTCAACAATCAGTGTGGAGTGGTATGGGGAAGAGAGTGTCATTCAGTGCAAGCAGTGTTGTCGTGTTTCTTACAAGTGACTACGGCGGGTATACTTTGAGGAAAGAGCGGACTATTACCTAAAGCAAAGTACACAAAGACAAATCCAATAGCTTCAGAAAGCACGGAGATAGGATGGCGGGGCTCTTGGGAAAGACAATACAGAAGTTTAAATGAACAAGTCATGAAAAAGGGAAATTGGAAATTGATTTCAAAGGTAAAGTGAGCCAGAAAAAAAAGAAAGACTAATAAGAATTTCAGACAGCTGTAGGCTGTTTCCCTTTCTCTCAACACCAGATGTATTCTCAACCAGAGCAGGAGATAGAAATTGAAAAGAAGGAAAGCAGAGGTGTGCACAGAAGACTGAAAGAGCTTCTTTGTTGTTTGTCATCTGATTTGTACATTTCACCTTGACTTCTTGTCCTGTGTGTTGAAGAAAGAGACAAAAAAACAACTCTTAGACACTGGAAGGTGAGCTAACCAATCTTTCGGAATGCTTGTAAAATTATAGACAAAGCTATTTGATCAGATTGTGTTGTGTTTACATCTTGTTCTCTCTACTGTCTGTGTGTCAAAGGCAAGAAACCAAGTAAAACAAACATTCATCACCAGCTCAGCCTCTGAGTCACATCTCCTGTGTGGCTCTATTGTAGGGAAACAAACATTATCTGCATTCCTTCCTTTTATAGGGAGTGGGGATCGATTCCTGAATGCGTTGCAGAGATTTAGGATGTTATCCAAGAATTCCAGAGACGTCACAGAGGATTCTACTTTGGAATAAAAATTATGTTTTTAAATGTTTGTGGGGGGTTGAGATGTTGGACACAGAGTCCATTGACAGTGAGTTTGCTGTATGCTGTTTATTTATTCATTGATTTAGTCAGTTGCGTTTTTGAAAATCTGCCCAAATATCTCTTTTTACAGGAAGTAAATAGATTTGAGCAGATCTTAGGGTGCGTTTAAGCATTGTCACCCATGCTGACACCTGTAGAGCGGAGCCTCATTTGACCCTCTTTTGGATCATTCTGACCTAATCGGCTTGTTCCCTCATTGCATGCTCTTTCAATTACACTCAAGCTAAGCAGTGTCATGGCTACAAATTCTGGCAGGGTGACTGGTCCTCTCAATGGCAGCTACTATTCACCTCATATTCAAAAGTCAACACTCAGGCACACAGACATTAATACTGTTGGCGCAACAGCTTCCTCCTCAGCTGGAACTGTGTGTGGCTGTGTGTGTTTGTGTGTGTGTGTGTGTGTGTGTGTGTGTGTGTGTGTGTGTGTGTGTGTGTGTGTGTCAGTTGTTCAGTTATAGGTGTGGTCTTCTCCAGTAATGCCAGTGTTTACAGATTCAGGGTTGGACTAGGACGTTCACTGTTGTATTATATTTCAGTCTGTTCAGTCATCTTTCATTTACACACGAGTCGAATCTCATTCCTTACCAAAGCTGGCAGTTACAGCTCCAGGAGGAAAAGGGTTCCTGTGGTACAAACAGTCTTTTCTTTGTGTGTGTGAGTACATACAGTTATCCCTGACTGTCTCAGATGGACATTTTACCCTGTTTAGTGTTAATGGCTGCTCTGTGTCTCATCCTCTTAAAAAGAATGTCTTTTTCCTGGAATCATCGTCCACTCAGAGGCAGGCACACAGACAGGGAACATTTTGGAAACTTGAGCTTGTTTAAGCCGACTTTTATGGCTTTTCAAGTATTAATATTATGATAACAGTGAGAATGAATGGCTGTAAATTGTACCCTCTGTTTTGAACCCCAACCTCCAGGCTCCATAAAAGATGACGTAAACCATCCCTCTCCCAATGCTAACAGCTAATAAAGCACTGGGGACCTGTATACACAGTGACCGCAACACAGTGACACTCACATAAACCCAGCATGAACTGGCCAGGCATGTGGCTACAAGGTCGCATTTTATATTCAGGGAGCTGAACGTAGGAGAATGTAGGTGTAAGAACTTCTGACCTCAAGGCAAAAAATGCAAATAATCCAACAGCAGTCATAAAGCAACACCACACCATGTTCCAACTGACACCCCTTTCATGTTACCAGTTGGATGAACTAGGAATGAAAAATGGGCCCAGACATTTAAATCAAATCAATTTATTTTGCCATATTTGGAGACGTGAATTTTGCTTTGCTTTTAATCTGAACACACTGTCACTTCTTCTCTAATTGCTAATTGAACTGTAAACAATGCCACGCACAAAAAAGGTCTTGGTGGAAGTTGTTTATCGCTAACTGCTGGCTACACCCGAAATACATAGAATTTGGCCATCATTACCAGAGGCATAGTCTTCAGGCGATAGGTTCCGAGATTGGTTAATTTGAAAAATGAATATTCTGATGTGGAGCCTCTAAAGTATGAAAAACACTACAAAAATGATCTGGTCCATGTTTGACTTAGTTTGTGTTGCTGGGCCAACCTTGGCATCATTGTGATAGTAATTCAAAGATTTTAATG
Source organism: Semicossyphus pulcher (assembly GCF_022749685.1). NCBI lineage: Eukaryota > Metazoa > Chordata > Actinopteri > Labriformes > Labridae > Semicossyphus > Semicossyphus pulcher. Next base: position 855,900 of record NW_027211681.1, on the reverse strand, counting down.
TAATTTGCGTGCTGTGGGGAAGTATGCTAAAATCATTGGACCAAACTGTTTTCTTTACTGAAAAACTGTTTTAAAATTGCATCTGAAAAGTTATGAGTAACAGTAATCGGCAAGCTTGTACACTGAAATGCTATAAAATTAATTCTATTAAAACTGTTAATATCAGAGACAGTTTAAATGGCAGTCATGTAATAATGCTGACATGACTGATGATAAGAAAAAACTGCTTCAGCTTAGTTTGAATCTGCCAAATTCAAAAGCGCACACATACTCTTGGATTTTGCTTAGACCTTTTTTCCGTGGAAGCCGTAATCATTGCCATCTGTTTACATTTTTTGACTTGACTTATCAGTACAGTTATCGTGTGATGGGGAAATAAAGGCCCCATTAATATTTATGAGCAGTCTGCTGACAACTATGCAGCCAATATTGGGCCTTTGACAAATCGGTAACAGTAATAATAAGGTAGTAATACTAGACTTAAGTAATACTAAGATTGAAAGCAATGGAGGCAGGACTTCTTTGCTACATATTGTGTGTAAATGTATATATAATATAATAATTCACTATTATCAAGACTGTAACATATTCCAGCTGCATGCTCCTCTGTGGATATCAGCTTTGCTTCCCAAGCTGATATCCACAGAGGAGCATAAGGATGGATAGTCTGAAAAACTCCAGTCATTCTCTGTGGGATGTCAGGAATGGCAAGGGTCTGAGGGGAAACACCACTGAAATGGCTTAAGAAGGGTTGAGGGATGTATGGAGAGAAGAAGAGAATGACTTGACTGAAAAGTGGAAGGAGAGAGGTGGTTGTGAGGAACAGAGCAAGAAAAAGTGAAATGACCGAATAGAAGGAAAAGCACGAACAAAGGAGAGAGTTTGAAAATGGGTTAGAGGGGAGTGTGGGTTGGAAAAGAGAGGAGAGGAGACTTGGGGCCTCGACCAGGGGTCACACCGCTTCACTACAGAGAACGTCTGGAAGTGATCACACTAGAACTGAGTAGGGATGGGGGTGAACACACACACACACACGAAAAGAATGCACCCTACATACAAAAGACAACTCCAGATGTTGGCCACATGCAACCATAGGCTACACCCATATAAAATACACGTTGTCTTAATACACACAAGAAACGCACTCACATCACAGACAGAATACGTGGAGTTAAAATGTGTGAGATTAGAAATGTGAGGGACTCTAACTGTTGTAAGGATCAAGTAACCAGTTTCCACTGCTGAGGTTTCTGCCTCCGTCATTTTGTCTTGTCTTCCCCGTGGCTCGACCACAATCAACTACTATAAATTCGCATCAAATCTCTTTTCATACACTGGTGCCAACCTCTTCTCTTCCAGGGACAGTCTGAAATAGCTAATCCCACTGATTACGCTTGCTTTGCCATCTGGCAGGGAAAGCCTGGTTCAAGTGAGAAAATAGCCAAGACAAGACGCACATAAATCAAACCAGAACTTATGCTGCGCCAGAGGTTAACTAAATTAGATTTATTAGATTAAGGGTGTGCATTGAGTCTGGGTCACGATAAAAGATTTAATTTGGAAAAATTAGGATATTTATTATGAGTTGAATAGAAACATCAAATCTTCCATGTGGAGACTTCTATGTGTCTGTATTGAGTCATGATGAGATCATGACTCCACAGATGAGAAGTTAAATTCTGAATCCAAATATACCTCAGAAAACCAGCATAATCCGTCCACATAGCTTCACCATAGCCTGCCTACAATTAATGAGCATAAAGCAAGATTAGTGGTCAGATTAACAGCAGCTACAGTGCTGCTCAGATATTTATCAGAGAGCTCATGTTTATTTGGTATCTATCTGTCTTTGACAACCAGTTCTGTCTGTATTTCTGCTCACCCCTTCTTTCTTGGCTTGTTCCTTTCTCTATCTCTTCCTTTCTTCCCTTTCTCTCATGCTTCTATCTGCTCCCTTAACTCGTTCTTAGTCTTAGAGTGTTTCAACTATGTTCCACATTTAGCTACAATACTACTGTCTGCGTTGATTCATCTCATCCCAGCTCAGCATGTCTGAGATAAAAATCCCTGCATTGTAAGCTGTGTGTGTGTGTGTGTGTGTGTGTGTGTGTGTGTGTGTGTGTGTGTGTGTGTGTGTGTGTGTGTGTGTGTGTGTGTGTGTGTGTGAAAAAATAAGGCAGCTGGAAATGAAACATAATACTGAACTGTGAAATCAGGGGCAGATAGCCCTGAAGTTCTTTTCTTCACCTCTACACATGCAGTAAGCCCCGCCCCTTTTGCTTTTGTTGCAAATCAAGCACAGCCAGTTTACAGATGATTCCGCCCACACACAAGACAAAGAGTGTGGGAGCTAACCTGACTCTGTTATAATGTGAGAGTTTGTGTGATAATGGCCCGGGTCCTGTGAGAATGTGTCTGTGTTTTCCATGCGACTTACAGAGCGTGCCCGGGCAGCTGTCTTCTGGCACTCATGTACCGTGTGAGTTAGTATGTGTCATCCGTGTGATGAGAGAATATCCTAATCCATGTCTCTCTGTGTTTCCTTACAGTCTGCTGCAGTATCTGATGGAGGTGAGTAGGAATGTCTTTACAACATCTAACACTCTCAATGTAGATTTTGATATTCCATACCATTTTTCATTATCTCCTTTCTCTACTTTGTCCATTTTTTGCCTTTTGACAAAACCTTTTCCACTACTTTCAGCTCATCCTCCAGTTGTAATGATCTACATGAAGCAGCATTTAATGCAATGAAAAAATGGCTTTTTGTTGAGCCAGTTTGTATGTAGTGTAGTGTGAAGGGTTACGGCCATGTTCATTGTGGACGGCTCATTAATATCTGACTGCTTTCACTAAATTCACAGAAACAAAAGACAGTCTGGTTTGACCTGCTCAACTTCTGCCCCACCTCTGCATGCTGTGCTGAGGTTGGCAGGCTGTAACCTCAAAATAGTCCCAGAACTTGTAAACATAAGATGAAAAACAAGCAATTGCTGTGGCAAATCATGGATAAGACACACAGCACATGGTGCTGTTCAAAACAGACCAGAAAGGGCTAAATGTGTGGTTTTGCATTAACTCGACTCTTTTGTGTGTGTTTGGTAAACAACTACTTTTGTAATCTTTTGGTTTTAATCAGCATGTCAAATCTTTCAGAAGTTATTTTCTATTGTTTAATTGAGTGTTCCCTCATTGTGCCATGTTGTGTTGTACTGGACCTCATGGATAACTGCTGTTGTCATGTGGACAATAAGCATGTGTCAATAATAACAAAAGGTCTCACACTTGGGGGACTTCTAATTGTGCTTTAACACCTTACATGAAAGACACAATTTATGGCAGATGGGAGATTAAAGGAGGAAGAGGTGGTGATAAACAAGACAAAGGGGAGTAGAATCCATGGCAGACGTGTACAATCAGCTTGAATGTAAAAGGGGTGACTGTGGCTCAGATAGAGTCGGTCGTCCCTGAATCGGAAGGTTAGGGGTTCGATCCCTGACTGCTACAGTCCACATGTTGAATTGTCCTTGCGAAAGACATTGAACCCCAAATTGATTGTGCATAGATCCTGACTGGAGATTGGCATAGTAGCCTTTGCCATCAGTTTGTGAAAGGGTGAATGTGACATGTAGTGTAAAAGAGGTTTGAGTGGTCGGAAGACTAGAAAAGCGCTACATAAGTACAGTCCATTTAACCATTTAAAAGTGTTTATGGCCATTCATTTGAATGCTGTGTGTGTTGAGTGGATGTGTTGTCAGTGAGCAGTGAGAGTGGAAAGCGTGCTCACCTTGCAAATCTATGTGCTTGTGATGTAGAGAGTGTGATGGCATAGACACTACCAATAAATTGTAGTGGTCCTTACATTTGTTAAGACTGTTAAAACTTGATAAAACTGTTTCTTCCTGTATTTTATTTGAGGATCCCTGTATTGCCTTCCAGAGCTAATATTTGAGTAATGCTGCTGCCCACCTTATAGACCTTTGTGTGAATGTTTCATCGGTGCTTATTAGGGTTTGAGGTTAGCTGATGATGGTATAAAAAAAATGACATTTTCTCCCTTTATGCCCATAGCAGTATTGAATAGTGTGTAAATACACCATCCATAAATACACCAGGAAATGGTTAGTAAGTAACACAGAATATATCATTAATGGGGGGTAAAATGCTTATTTCAAGCTCCATGTTTCACCCTGTGATACCTGTGGAGTAGCTTAGCATAATTTACAAAAAACTCCTCATTTTTCTCATACTGGTGCTCTGTGCAGGCCCTCATACAGCCTCTGCCTAAAATGACTCAGTCAGCTCTGTCACTTTAAGAAACCCCACCCCTACAATCCAACTTTCTTCTGATTTGCCAACTTCACGGCCAGAGCCGTTGAGCAGAGCAAAAAAATTCAGAGGAATTTCTGCTGTGTCTTGGGCAGATGCCGAAATATAGAGTTCCTCCACTTTGTGAAATCACAAAGTGAAGCTTCTTGAAGCAAGTGTTCATAGCCGCCTGCAGACTGAGATGTTTTTAGCAGTGGATAAGTCCAACATACTTTTACCTACAGTTTTGAAACTTCACCCACGTTTAGAATGGATATTCAACATTTTAACATGGTATATCAATCAATCAATCAATCAAATTTTATTTGTATAGCGCCAAATCATAACCAGAGTTATCTCAAGACACTTTACAAAAAGAGCAGGTCTAGACTGACTCTTTGTTATGTTATTGTAACAGTTTAAGTCAACAGGTATACTATTAGCATTAGCAGCAACAATAATGATACTATGGGGAAGACTGATGTTAGTAGTTGTTGCAGTCGAGCAGGTCAACAGCAGCAGGTGGTCTGCAGCAACGATCCCCAGGAACCTTGAAGACAAGGGAGCACAAGAACTCCCGGGAAGATATATGGTTAGTAATGTCAATGGGACCAGAAGATACAGAGTTAATGAGCTGCGTTAATATGACAGAGAGAGAGTGGGAGAGAGACAGGGAGTGAGAGAGAGAGTGGGAGAGAGACAGGGAGTGAGAGAGAGAGAGACAGAGAAACACACACACAGTGTGAGAGAGAGAGAGAGAGAGAGAGAGAGAGAGAGAGAGAGGAGCTTGGTGTGTCAGATCCCCCCAGCAGTCTACACCCATAGCAGCATAACTATGGGCTAGTCCAAGTCTGAGCCAGCCCTAACTATAAGCTTTATCAAAGAGGAAGGTTTTAAGTCTACTCTTAAAAGAAGAGAGGGTGTCTGCCTCCCGGACCTTGACTGGTAGATTATTCCAGAGGAGGGGGGCCTGGTAATTGAAGGCTCTACTTCCTACTCTACTCTTAGAGACTTTAGGTACCACAAGCAGGCCTGCATCCTGGGAGCACAATGTTCTAACGAATGTATGGACTAGTTTTTCGGCATCATTTTGAGACAAGATGTGTCTGATTTTTGCTATGTTGCGAAGATGAAAGAAGGCTGTCCTTGATATTTGTTTTATGTGGGAGATGAAGGACATATCCTGATCAAATAGAACTCCCAGATTCCTAACAGTAGTGCTGGATGCCAGGCTGATGCCATCTAGGGCAGCTATATCATTAGAGAAATAATCTGTAAGGTGTTTTGGGCCGAGCACAATAACTTCAGTTTTGTCTGAATTAAGTAGCAGAAAGTTTCTAGTCATCCAGATCTTTATGTCCTTAAGGCATGCTTCTAATTTAGATAGCTGATTGGTTTCGTCTGGCTTCATTGATAAGTATAATAGAGTATCATCTGTGTAACAATGAAAATTAATGGAGTGTTTCCTCATGATATTACCAAGAGGAAGCATATATAAGGTAAAAAGAATTGGTCAGAGCACAGAACCTTGTGGAACTCCATGACTAACTTTGGTGTGCATAGAGGACACATCATGAACATTAACAAACTGAGATCGATCTGATAAATTAAAAAAAAGATTTAAACCAACTTAATGCAGATCCTGTAATGCCAATTAAATGTTCTAGTCTCTGTAACAGGATGTGATGGTCTATCGTGTCGAAAGCGGCACTAAGATCTAACAGGACGAGTACAGAGAGAAGTCCTCTGTCTGAAGCAGTAAGTAGATCATTTGAAACTCGCACAAGGGCTGTCTCAGTGCTATGGTGGACTCTAAATCCTGACTGAAAGTCCTCAAATAAACTGTTGTTATGAAGAAAGTCACATAATTGATTAGCAACTGCTTTCTCAAGGATTTTTGAAATAAAATGAAGGTTAGATATAGTTTATAGTTAGCTAAGGTGCCCGAGGTGCCCTAGGCTTTTTAAGAAGTGGCTTAATTACAGCTAGTTTAAAAGACTGGGGTACATGGCCAGTCGATAAAGACATATTGATCATATCTAGTAAAGAAGTGCTAATTGAGGGAAAGACTTCCTTAAGCAGCTCGGTTGGAATCAGGTCTAAAAGACAGGTTTATGGTTTAGATGAAGATATCAGATCATTTAGCTCAGGAAGGTCAATTGGAGCAAAACAGTCAAGGTAACCATCATGAAATCATGAAATCATGAAATCAGCACTGCTGAGGGCTATAGGAATACATGGTTCAATGGAGCTCTAACTCTCTGTCAGCCTGGCTTTAGTGCTGAAAAGGTACCTGGGATTGTTATATTTTCTTTATATGTCCTAAAATGTCCAACAGCATAATACCCCCTCTTTAAAGTCAACTACAGACTTAAATGTCATTAGTTTAAAAAAGGGATTAAATGTTTGTGAGACCCTGGGCTGGAGGTAGATATTATGTGTGATGATCTCAATATTAGAATAGAGACCAAACGCTGTCCAGCCTTACTGAGTACAATTTTGTCAGTTTAACTGCTGGCTAACATAGAACCCCACTACCATTTGCAATGCATAATTTACTTTAATGAAGCCTTTTCCTCAGCTGCAGTTTTTGGATTGATGGCAGATAGACAAGCAGTTAAACATTTTTTAAGCTCTGGGCATTCTGTGGCATTCTGTTCATTTCATTCATTTACCTGCTTCCAGTAGTGGAATGTAACTTAGTTTATTTACTCAAGCAAAGAACAAGTATCTCAAAAATGTAATTCAGAGCAGTGCTTAGCTATTTTTTTTATGCTACTTTATGCTGTAACTATATTTGACAGGGAAATACTGTACTGTATGTTTTGTATGTTTAATTTATCTGAAAGCTCTCGTAACTAATTACTGTTCACAAAAAAAAAAAAGCAAAATAGAAATTAATTCATTAATGATGATGATGATATTTCAGTGTGCGGTACCTCTTTAAAATGTCACCCAACTATTCTGTTGAATACAGCAAGTGACTGTAGTTGCTTGTACATGATTTTTGATAGAAAAGTATATCGTAAATTGGTATCACATTTTCTACTGCGCCTTACTTTGAACAAATACATTTAAAATTTGGGTTATTTATCCGTCAGAAAAGCAAAGAAAAGTTTAGGTAGACAGATATTCTTCTCCGTCCTCTGAATCAGTGTGTGTGTGTAGCAATATAGCAGGCTACAGACCTCATTACTGCCAGTAGTGGCCTTCCTTTAACAAGCTCCTCATCAATACTGCAGTTTTGTATGTGTGTGTGTGCATGTGCATGCATGTGTGTATATGTGCAAATGTATTTGCTTGTGCTCCAGCGTTTCTAGTTCCCTGTGTGTTCCTAAATTTGAATTATTCATCACAAGGCCTGCGTGTGCTTGTATCACTTACCTACCTGCTTGCAAAGGTGTGTATGTGTGTGCGCTTGTGAATGGACACGCAAGTGCGTGTGCGTGTTGTGACCTGACTCTTCTGTGGTCTCTCAGGTTTTCAGCCAGGTAGCCTCTCTCTCTCTCCTTCAGTCTCTTTCTTCTTCTCCACCTTTTCCCCCCACTCGCTCGCCTTCTTCCTGTGATGTTGTCTGCTGTGTGTATATGTGTCCCGTCTTAGACTAATGTGTTCAACTCAGTGTGTGTGAGTGGCCCGGATAGGGTGAGTATGGATGGAGGGGCTTGGATGCCCCTCAGGATTCGCTACATGCCCCGCTGGCACCACACAGGCTCCTACCAGCTTTACCCAGGTGAGGATTCAGCTGGTGCTTTAAATGCTTTTTTCCAACTAATGAAAATGCTGATTTTAGCCACAGAGAACCAGTAAATAAAACATTGTTGTCAAAAGCTTTGATGTTAAGCTTTATTTTAGTCACCAAAATACTTGTAAGGATTGCCAAGTTTAAGAGGAATCAGCTGAACACAAGATGCAAATGGTATAAATATGCTTCTTTAACAACCGGCTGCAGACAGGGGATCAGATGAGTGTACACTGTTTGTACAAAGGCTTGTTCGGCTGCTTTATTTCACCATGTTGTCCCTAGTACGAGTCATGTGAAATGCCTTAGCTCTGCTGTTTCTTTTCCCCCTCAGCATTATAAGATAAAACTGAATTGGATGTTGGTTTCATTAAGAATAAAGAGATGTGTGTTCTCTAAACCAAATTCCAAAACAGGAAATTCATTTTCTGCTCTTCTAATATAGACGCCTAACTTTGCTGACTGAGGTCTGTTGAGCATTTTCATAGTCATATCTCTCTAGGCAGCTGATTCCTTTTGCATGTTCAGCAAAATATACCTTTGGTGAATGTAGATGTCAAAATGTACAAAGTTATCCAGTTGCCCTTACTTCCTCTAAAAACTTTATGTTTCTTATCTTCAGTATGGCTCTACAATAAAAATGTTAAGCAACAAACAAGAATTAACCCTTGAAATGTCGGCCAATCTGGTTCATAAGGACTTTATTTTTGTTCTTTGATCACATTTGATTAACAGGTAGCAAACAACTACACAATTGTCGTCATATTTTCATTAAATTATGCAGCATTCTTATTATTTTTTACCTTTAAATTCTTATTCTTTGATTATTTCTATTTAATTTCCGTAAGAAACTTTGTCTGCCCTATTTTTAAATTCTTATTTATTTAAGATTGTTTCACTTTAATTTTGTGGACTATGCTTGCATTTCAGCATGAAATCCACTTGTTCTGTTTATCTGTTGGTTTGAATGAGTTCTGAAAAACAGAAGAATATCAACAGTTTTTAAAAATGTTATTTGTAAAATGTAAAATGTGGGAATCACAGCAAAAACATTCAGTTGTTGTTTTTCACTAAATTAATATTTATATGTAATGGTGTCTGAGAGTCCTTGTTTATCGCTTTATATTATATGTTATGATAACTGTCTCTGTGATAGACTGGTGATCTATCCAGGATATGTGTTGTGAAAGACTGCAGTCCTGTGACAATGAGCAGGAACACAATGGCTGGAATTATGTTTGTCTGTCATGCACAGCATTGAAACTGAATGAGAGTGAATGAGCTCAACAGTTTGGAAACATTTGAAACATTTGAAAACTGTCAGTGTTACAGCAACAAAATGTGCAAAAGCGATCAGCACACTGGAACTATCCATCAAAAGCCAAGTTTAAAGCAGACAGTACTCTAGCTCTGGGCATCATGCTTGTCTTTCAGTTTATTTGCAGGATCTGCGTCGTCTAGGGCACCTGACTGGTGATGCCTTCCCTCTGGCTGTTCTTGTTATTTTATTTTATCTCAACTGAGCAGCCCACTTTCAGTTCAACAGGCCGGAAGCTCTCCTTTTCTGGTTATTCTCAGTTTTTCTCTGTACCTTTGCAAGTCTGTCTAAACATAAGGAGCAGAGATGTTCTGAGGGCTTCTGGTGCTTGGAATTAAAAAATATATATCAGACATGGAGGTAAACTAAATCATAAAATAAAAGTTAATTGAACAAATGAGTTGAAAAGACTTCTCATAAATGTGTTGGTCAAATCTGGTATCAGATTGTTGATATGGCATGAGTGATGCCATGCCAAGTGTGTAGGGGTGCAAAGTGAAGTGAGTGAGCAACACAACGGAGGGGAAATGTGCTGGTAGAGGAGGTCTCATTTCACCTGCTACTAGTTTGGCATATGACACACTAGAGAATGCTAAATGGACTGTACCACCAAATGATTATATTTCTTTATTGTGCACATAGAGCGAAACATATGGATATGAAAAACTGAGATGCATCAAAGTTATATGTTTTTATTTTATTTAACTGTGGATTAAAGCAAATTGGGACGTATCTATAGATTCTCAACCCTACTAGTGTCACTTCCACCAATAACTTTTTTATGTGTTTATTTGTGTGTATGAACAGAACTTAACAGCGTAGAGCTGCAGGGCTGCAGCAGTGACAACAGTCTAAACAGCAATGCCAGCCTGCCCAGCGTTCAGAGCCACCGACGCCACACTGAGAGGAGAGTTGCCAGCTGGGCTGTGTGCTTTGAGAGACTGCTGCAGGACCCTGTGGGAGTCCGTTACTTCTCGGTACTATTACAGCACATGACTAGTGTTGGCCAGCTCATTCATGGAACAGAAATCCTGTGTTTCATTGCTACTATAAAAAGATCTTTTTCTAATTATGCACAGTGAAAGTCGAAAGCTTAATTAGTTTCTATAAGATTGGTTTTCCACAAGAAAAAAATGGGAGGAATCTTATCAAATGTAAATAGCTGATAGCTGATTGGACTGGAGCTCTTTAGTGACTCAGGTAAAGTTAAAAAAAATTATAAAATCCAGGAAGTCTCGTTAATAAGTGGTGCAGGCAACCGCATCATGAATGCTGTACTGGGTATATTCTATAGACTTTCTGTGTAGAAAAGTTGCAAACAAGTTAAAAGCCTTATTTTAATTGTTGGCTGTGGAATCATTTGATTTGCCATGCCAGGTGGACCATTTCAGATTTAAATATATAGTTTAATTCTTTATTGCCTTTTAATACTGGCTGCAGCATGCCATAGCCTACTGTATTACTGTGAACTCACTTTTGACCTCTGACTTTTAAATTTGATTCTGGTGCTGCAGGAGTTCTTAAAGAAAGAGTTCAGTGAGGAGAATATCCTGTTCTGGCAGGCTTGTGAGTTCTTCAGCCACGTCCCTGAGAATGACAAAAAGCAGGTAATACTCATGCAAGATTTTGTGTGATCACTCACGACTAGCAAATATGAAGGAAAGTTTTATTCAATTGTTTTTTTTCCTTGTCTTCCACAGCTCTCCCAGCGTGCCAGGGAGATCTACAACAGTTTCCTGTCCAGTAAAGCCACAACACCAGTGAACATAGACAGCCAAGCTCAGCTCGCTGACGACATACTCAATGCCCCACGGCCTGACATGTTCAAGGAGCAGCAACTGCAGGTAATGTATAAACCAAACAAACCCATTACCCTATTTATTTCGAACTTAATGTGATTTGTAACAACTTTTGCCAAACAGGAAGTGTTTGCTCTAGTTGTACTCAGATGACACTGACCTCTGACTTTCCACGTGAGAGGCAAGTGGAAAAAGGCTTAACCCATAGGACGAATTTATCAAACTGAAACAGACTCCTATTGAAAATGTAGTTTTCACAACTGGGTGCTCACACAACATAAGGTCAACTATTAATCTCTGCCTGCCGTCTAACATTATGAATGTGAATGCTTTGATAGATGTGCTTGTCGTGAAGGGGGGATGTTGCTGAAAAGCTCTATTGATTTCAACAGCCAGCCTAAGATTTTTAAACTCTGATAAGAGTCACAAGACTAGAAGGGTATCCTCATCATCACCTTCTATATTTTTACACATCAAATATACACACGTGTTTTTCCAATAAAACACTCTTCAAAGCATGAGATAAGATTTTCCAAAATATCCCTGGGCTTGTCAGGATCTCCTGGCGCCACTGACATGAGATTTTGAGTTTCTTTTAAGCCGGGCTGATTATTCCTGTTTCACCCCTCCTAAGAATTGGTGGAGAAATCTGGTCTTGGACCCTGGTTAGGTCTATCTTCAGCCCAGATTATATGGTTACGATCCGGTTGAAAACCTCCTGTACGGTGCCAAGACTGATCAAGGTTGCCATGATAATTTAAAACGTGTTTGATATTGGGGTGCTGGAGGCATACAGTCTGCGATGCACTGATTTCAGGTTCAACTCTCAGTCTACCGATCATTTGGTGCATGCCATCCCCCACGCTCGACGCCACACATTTCCTGTCTCTTCAGATGTCCTATAAATAAAGGAAAACAGCCCAAAAAATTATTCAAATTTGTGATCTGGATTATTTCATCAGTACTTTTAGGTGGTACCTGAATAGCCAATGAGAGAGAAGTCTCCTCAGCTATTTCCTGATCCACCCTTGTTTAACAATCAAGGAGACTGCAGGACTTTTTCATGTTTCAAATGTATTTGATACTACAGATCCTGATATTTATCCTGATATTTTCCTGACTGGTTTAAAAGTTGAATCCACTTAATTTTCACTCTGTTTCCAAAACTTAATCCTGCTAGATTATGCCTCTCTGTTCTAATGTGATCATTATTTAGAAACCCTGTATTTTGGTTTATTCATTACCATATTAATTCAGCCTGCAGTCCTTCAAATCATTCATTCGCCATTTATTGTTCTTTAGTCCTTTGTATTCATTGGTTTTTTCTTTATTTCATGGTGCATTCATTTTGGCTTTTTGGCTCATGAATTTGTTTCATAATTATATCTGAGTGCATCCATTTAGCCCATCCTTATATCTGTAGGTTTAGTAGTTATAAATGTTAAGTCACTGCTATTACTTGTTTGTAGTTAATATAATTTTTTTCCATGGTTTTGTTTACAAGGAATGTTATGTCACTGTTCACAGAATCAATAACTGTGCAACTTTGAGATTGGGACTTCTTTAATTAATTTGGTTAAATTCTGTTATTTAATAAAAATGTTGACGTACTTGATAGCCTGGTAAAGTGAGGTACATCTGCTCCTTCCTCTTAACAAAATAAAATCATTTGCTATGATAATATATTTTTTTAATGAAATATGTTCCACTACATGCAGTATTTTTCAATCTTGTAGTGTTAAGAGAAAACATCTGTAAAGTTTCTCCTAATATACAAGATGCAACCAGACATAGTTAAGGATTTTTGAGCCCAGCTTTACTCATGCATGCGAGCTCAAAAATACACACAAACACTTGCAGTAACACGTGCAGCAATACACAAACCGAGCTCTTCCTTCTTTTGCACTATTCTCTCAACTATTTCTATTCCTTTCGTGTGTATATATATATATATATATATATATATATATAAATGTAAAAGCAGCACTTTTACACAAGACCAAGAGCTAAAAAATTGGTATGTATTTACAGAAATGCCGTTTCCTATAGGATAGATGGCCTTTAGCACTGTTCTGTGGTTGAATGATAGATTTGAGGGCTCTAAGAAAATATCTTATTTTTGGTCCCGGTAGTCATCTGTGATTATGAACAACCTAAGGGGCTCCTTTTTGGAAAATTGACTTTAACTTTAAAGGTGCTTTATGTAACTATGTACTATATGTAAGAAAATCCTCATTCCTAGTGACACGGTTGGTCGCTGAGGGAACAGCAGTCAACTTTCTTGTATGCGCTCGTGCAGAGACTCGCTACATGAACGGGCATCCGGGGTTTTTGCTGAAGACACACGAAACTGAGCATGCTCAATCTCAGAACTCACCGCCTCTGTTTACTTTTCACTGACCAGATGTGTTTATTGTTGTCATGTTGTCCAAAATCGACACTTTTTGTCATAATACCTAAGTTAGCATCATTCTACTTTCAAAGTGTGTAAGCATCAGGGATTTCTTTCAGTCTGTACATCCGATACTATTTGCCATTCTTAATCCTCTCACCATCTTGTTTTCTCCCTTGCTCCTTTCTCTCTCTGTCTTCCTTATTTTTGTTATCCTACCTTCCTTTCTCAGTCCTTTTACCCTGCTTGTTTTTCCGTTCTTGTTTCTTACCTTGAACCTCTCTTTCGCTCTTGTTTTGCCTTTTTCTACCTTCCTTTTTTGGCAGCGTGTTCATTCCTTCCTGCATTTTTTATTGCCCAGGAATGACTTCTTTCCCTCCTTTTCTCTTCTTTAGATCTTCAATCTGATGAAGTTTGACAGCTACACACGGTTTCTTAAATCTCTGCTATACCAGGAGTGTATGCTGGCTGAGGTGGAAGGGAGGCCCCTGCCTGACCCTTACCACATCCCCAGCAGCCCCACCTCCAAACACAGCACCACCGGCTCTGACCGCTCCAACATCTCCACCCCCAAGAAGGTAACACACAACAAACACTTCATCAACACCTTTACCTGGCAATGTCTTGTTACAGTTTTTCCATATTTACATTATTGGGATATACTGAAATATATGAAAATTATGAAAAAGAGAGTTGGGGGACTCTAATATTGCTTATTGAATAATATTATTATTATTATTGGAAGTCACAGTCAGAAACACACCAAAATGAGGGTTTTTCTGTGTACATCTGGGCGTCCTCTGCTCTGTGTCTGCCCTTCTGCATTTATTTGTTTGTTTCTTGTAGGAGGACAAGAAGAGCAAGTCAGGAAGATCTTTAAATGAGGACAGTCGGGATGATTCAGGAGACCGGAAGAAAGGCATGTTCTTCTCCTGGTCCCGCAACAGGAGCTTTGGCAAAGGCCCAAAGAAACGAGAACTTGCCGACTTCAACTACAGTCAGTAATCTTGAGCATTTATTTTCTTAAGAACACAAAATTCCTTCCTCGAACATGAAACAGTTGCATTGCTAGCTCAATAACACAAATCAGCAAACAGTGATTCTTAAAGTCTAAATTCATAATTGAAGGGTTATCTTTATGGATTGCTGAGGCTGGTGGCCATCTGTCTGTCCCATTCTTGTGAATGCCATATCTCAGTAATGCCATTGAACTTCTTCCCTCTGCACTGAGACTCAAGAAAAAAACTGAGCAAATTTTTGTTGTCGAAGGTCAAGATCACTATGATCTCACATACATCCCATTCTTTTTAAAGCTGTCCTCTCTTCCCTTCTGTAATAGCAGCCTAAGAGAAACACTATTTTTCTCAATGGAAAGTAGTTGCTAAAATATTTTTTGTCAATATAGTGATAACTCTCATTTTCACACTGAATATCTTTCATTAAATTGCTATAATATGAAAGTCCTCACTTCATACTGTATAATATAAGTCTTGTGAGGCATGGCTGAATGATGTGTAGGAATACAGCCCCAGGGCAATCATTCTAGTTTATGTTGGTTACAGAGGCTTGTCCCTTTTCTAGACTCTGATAATATCATTGTTGTAGATTTCAGTGGCAGCAATGGTCGCCGTGAATCCCAGGGATCGCTATCTTCAGGAGCCAGTCTGGAGCTGGGGACGTCAGGGTTGGGGAAAAACGAGGTCAGTTTTGAAAGACACATCACATCACACATCACCAGATGAGTTATTTTAGATATTGCAGTAATGGGCACGGAGACATTAATTTCATGATAGTGGTGCTTCATCCATACCCTCTTCCTGCCAATTAATCTGCCTTAAAGTAAGTCAAACTATATGGGGAAAAGGGAATACTGACATATGCTGACAGTTTTTCCTCCTTGCAACCTTCATTTCCATTGTCTCTCTTATTTTTTAAACCAACTCACTATCACCCCCCATCTCTGTTTTCTTTTATCAGGGTGAAGTTTCCCGTGGCGCAGTATCAGTGTCAACAGAGCGTGGAGGGGGCAGCGCCCCCTTGAGGCAGTGTAACATAAGTTTGCCTGATGGCTCATGTTGTTCTGTGCCATTGAGGGCCGGAGTGTCCATCAGGGACTTGCTGCTGGGCATCTGTGAGAAGCTCTGCATCAACCTTGCAGCTATAGACCTCTTCCTGGTCGGAGGGGAGAAGGTACAATACAAGTGGATGTGAGGCTGTCCTAGAAATCTTTATTCAGGGCTTCAAACCTATTATACAATAGTATCAACTAACACTACACTAAATTAAGCAAATGAAATTAAGTTTTGTGGCTTGAAAACAATTCCAGAGCCACTTACCAATATAGGGGGTATGATTTCAACACACAAGAGTTCCAGTGCAAATATCAAAAGAAAAAAGAAGAGTAAACCACTATGGTACTTATGTGCTTATGCAAGTAATTGTTCAATTCACAATTAGATTGGTCATCTCATACTAATAACAAAGACATTAGGAAACATAAATATAATGTAAATGTAAAAATCATGAATTGCTCCTACATTAGTTCTGGGTTGGTCTATACGTATAAAGCACAACAAGCATTTTTTAAGCAGCCATAATCCATATTTTCGTAAATACAATAGGTCAAAAGACAGTGGAGCGAATTCACAAAGAATGGTTTGTGGCCTAAAACTGTCTCCAACCATCCGGGAAAAAAAGTGTGCCTTTGTGCAGGGGTAGGGCCCTGGACAGTCCCTAATTATAATAATAATCTTGAAATATTATTTAAAGGCTATATTAACAGACAGTTTTATTCTTATGCCAAAAAGAGTGGAAATTGTTGTCATGATTACTGGAAAGTCTTGGCATGACACCTTTTGTAATACTTTGCTGCAGTTACCAACTCTCTGTAGACGGATAGTCATTTCACTTCAATCAATCAATCAATCAAATTTTATTTGTATAGCGCCAAATCATAACCAGGGTTATCTCGAGACACTTTACAGAAAGAGCAGGTCTAGACCGACTCTTTGTTAAGTTATTTAAAGAGAGGCCCAACATCAATCCACCATGAGTAGCACTTAGCAATTCGGCACATTGGCAAGGAAAAACTTCCTTTTTACAGGCAGAAACCTCGAGCAGAACCAGACTCATGTTGAACAGCCATCTGCCTCGACTGGATGGGCCGAAAATGGGATAGAAGGAGATGCAGGATAGAGACAGGCAAAGAGAGCAACAACAACATATGTTCTTGTTACCACAACAACATATGTCCTTGTTACATGAACAACAACAGACACATACTTATGGTTACAATGCCAATAATAGTGGTAGACTAGGGTGAAGATTGGCTAAATAAATAAATAAATAAATAAATTAGCGAGAGAAGCAGAGTAATGATAAAGGCTGAGGTAATCGTAATTGTAACAGTTGAAGTCAACAGGTCTACTATTAGCATTAGCAGCAACAATAATGATACTATGGGGAAGGCTGATGTTAGTAGTTGTTGCAGTCGAGCAGGTCCACAGCAGCAGGTGGTCTGCAGCAACGATCCTCAGGAACCTTCAAGACAAGGGAGCACAAGAACTCCCGGGAAGATATGTGGTTAGTAATGTTAATGGGACCAGAAAATACAGAGTTAATGAGCTGCATTAATATGACAGATAGAGAGAGAGAGAGAGTCAGAGAGAGAGGAAGAGAGAGAGAGAGAGAGAGAGAGAGAGAAGCTTGGTGTGTCAGATCCCCCTGGCAGTCTAAACCTATAGCAGCATAACTATGGGCTAGTCCAAGCCTGAGCCAGCCCTAACTATAAGCTTTATCAAAGAGGAAAGTTTTAAGTCTACTCTTAAAAGAAGAGAGGGTGTCTGCCTCCCGGACCTTGACTGGTAGATTGTTCCAGAGGAGGGGGGCCTGGTAATTGAAGGCTCTACCTCCAACACTACTCTTAGAGACTTTAGGTACCACAAGCAGGCCTGCATCCTGGGAGCGCAATGTTCTAGAGGGGTAATATGGCACTATGAGCTCTTTAAGATATGATGGTGCCTGACCATTAAGAGCTTTGTAAGTAAGAAGAAGGATTTTAAATTCTATTCTAGATTTTACAGGAAGCCAGTGCAGAGAGGCTAATACAGGAGAGATGTGCTCTCTCTTCCTAGTTCTTGTTAGGACACGTGCTGCAGCATTTTGTACCAGCTGCAGAGTTTTTAGTGACTTATTAGGGCAGCCTGATAGTAACGAGTTACAATAATCCAACCTGGAAGTAACGAATGCATGGACTAGTTTTTCTGCATCGTTTTGAGACAAGATGTGTCTGATTTTTGCTATGTTGCGAAGATGAAAGAAGGCTGTCCTTGATATTTGTTTTATGTGGGAGATGAAGGACATATCCTGATCAAATAGAACTCCCAGATTCCTAACAGTAGTGCTGGATGCCAGGCTGATGCCATCTAGGGCAGCTATATCATTAGAGAAAGAGTCTCTAAGGTGTTTTGGGCCGAGCACAATAACTTCAGTTTTGTCTGAATTAAGTAGCAGAAAGTTTCTAGTCATCCAGATCTTTATGTCCTTAAGGCATGCTTCTAGTTTAGATAGCTGATTGGTTTCATCTGGCTTCATAGATAAATATAATTGAGTATCATCTGCATAACAATGAAAATTAATGGAGTGTTTCCTCATGATATTACCCAGAGGAAGCATATATAAGGTAAAAAGAATCGGTCCGAGCACAGAACCTTGTGGAACTCCATGACTAACTTTGGTTTGCATAGAGGACACATCATGAACATTAACAAACTGAGATCGATCTGATAGATAAGATTTAAACCAACTTAGTGCAGATCCTGTAATGCCAATTAAATGTTCTAATCTCTGTAACAGGATGTGATGGTCTATCGTGTCGAAAGCGGCACTAAGATCTAACAGGACGAGTACAGAGAGAAGTCCTCTGTCTGAAGCAGTAAGTAGATCATTTGAAACTCGCACAAGGGCTGTCTCAGTGCTATGGTGGACTCTAAATCCTGACTGAAAGTCCTCAAATAAACTGTTGTTATGAAGAAAGTCACATAATTGATTAGCGACTGCTTTCACAAGGATCTTTGAGATAAAAGGAAGGTTAGATATAGGTCTATAGTTAGCTAAGGTGCCTGAATCTAGGGTAGGCTTTTTAAGAAGTGGCTTAATTACAGCTAGTTTAAAAGACTGGGGTACATAGCCCGTCGATAAAGACATATTGATCATATCTAGTAAAGAAGTGCTAATTGAGGGAAAGACTTCCTTAAGCAGCTTGGTTGGAATCGGGTCTAAAAGACAGGTTGATGGTTTAGACGAAGATATCAGAGAATTTAGCTCAGGAAGGTCAATTGGAGAAAAACAGTCAAGGTAAACATCAGGTTTTTGAGCAGTTTCCAAAGATACATCTGCACCAGTTAACGGCCGGAGGTTACAAATTTTGTCTCTTATCTTTAGGATTTTGTCATTAAAGAAGCTCATGAAATCATCACTGCTGAGGCCTATAGGAATACTTGGCTCAGTGGAGCTGTGACTCTCTGTCAGCCTGGCTACAGTGCTGAAAAGGTACCTGGGATTGTTTTTATGTTCTTCTATGAGGGAGGAGTAGTAGACACCTCGAGCATGCCGTAGGGCCTTCCTGTATTTATTAAGACTATTTTGCCAGAGTAAACGAGACTCTTCTGTTTTGGTGGATCACCACATTCTTTCAAATTTACGCGACATTTGCTTCAAGTTACGAGTTTCTGAGTCATACCATGGAGCTAGCCTCTGTCGTTTAATAATCTTCTTTTTTAAGGGGGCAATCGAGTCTAGAGTACTTCTCAGCAAACCTGCAGTACTATCAACAAACTGATCAAGCTGAGAGGGACTAACATTAGCATAAGAGCTTTCTGTAGTAAACAGATGTGGTAAAGAATTAAAAGCAGCTGGAATTGTTTCCTTAAATTTAGCTACAGTCCTATCAGACAAACATCTTGTGAGTACATTTTTGTTAACTGGAGAGTAGTCGGTTAATAGGACATCGAATGTTACTAAATAGTGATCTGATAAAAGAGGATTTTGTGGGAAGACAATTAAGTTTTCGGTTTCAAGGCCATAAGCTAGAACAAGGTCGAGGGTGTGGTTAAAGCGGTGAGTAGGCTGGTTTACACTTTGAGTGAAACCAATAGAGTCCAAAAGGGACATAAATGCCATGCTAAGACTATCATTATCAACATCTACATGAATATTGAAGTCCCCTACAATAATTATTTTATCTGAACTCAGGACTAAATCTGATAAAAACTCTGAGAATTCAGTTAGAAAATCAGAGTATGCGCCAGGAGGGCGGTATACTATCACAAATAAAACAGGCTGTAAAGTTTTCCAAGCTGGGTGTGAAAAACTCAGAACAAGGCTTTCAAAAGAGCTGAAACTAAGTTTTGGTCAAGGGTTGATTAGAAGACTAGAACTGAAAATAGCTGCCACTCCACCACCTCGACCAGTGTCTCGAGGAGTATGAGTATTAAGATGACTGGGAGGAGTGGATTCATTTAAGCTGACATATTCTTCCTGACACAGCCAAGTCTCAGTTAAAGAGAGTAAATCAATATGATAATCTGATATCAGATCGTTCACTAATAGAGCTTTAGATGACAGGGATCTGATATTTAACAGACCACATTTAATTCTCATATTTTTTGGCATAACTTTGGTTGTTGTTTTAATTTTTATTAAATTTTTTTGATTTACTCCTTTTTTATTTGAGTTTGAATTAACTGTAATAAAAGGCCTGGGTTGGGGGGCAGACACAGTCTCTATAACATTAACATTGTGGCTGGGAAACTGCTCACAGGGAAGCTCAGAGGAGTGTGTAGGACTACAGGTCTCAACTCTGGTTTGTCAGGTTTTACGACTAACAAACTTAGCCATATTACGAGACAAAAGAGCTGCACCATCCAAAGTGGGATGAATGCCGTCTCTTCCGATAAGACCAGGCTTTCCCCAGAATGTCTGCCAGTTATCTATGAAGCCCACATCGTTTGCTGGGCACCACCTCGACAGCCAGCGGTTGAATGATGACATGCGGCTATACATGTCATCACTCGTCAGATTGGGCAGGGGTCCAGAGAAAACTACGGAGTCCGACATTGTCTTTGCAAATGCACACACCGACTCAACATTAATTTTAGTGACTTCCGATTGACGTAACCGGGAGTCATTAACGCCGACATGAATTACAATCTTATCAAATTTACGATTATCCTTTGTCAGCAGTTTTAAATTTGACTCGATGTCGCCCGCTCTGGCCCCAGGAATACATTTCACTATGGCCGCTGGCTTCGCTAACTTCACGTTTCTGACTATGGAGCTGCCAATAACCAGAGTTGGTTTCTCAGCGGGTGTGTCGCTGAGTGGGGAAAACTTGTTCGAAACGTGAAGTGGTTGGTGGTGAACCGTGTGCTTCGTCTTGCGGCTATGCTTCCCTCTGAGAGTAACCCAGCCACTGCATCCCGGCTGCTCGGGAGTTGCCGGGGGAGAAGGTACGCTAGGTCGGCCCGCACCGGCTACTGGCCCTGGGGGCTTGCTGCTGATTACAGCAGCTAGCGATGCTTGGTTTTCCAAGGTGCGGAGCCGCGTCTCTAATTCCGTGATCCTCGCCTCCATAGCTCCAAAAATACTACATTTCATACAAGTACCCTTATCCGTAAAGGAGGTCGAGGTAGAGCTAAACATCTGACACACCGAACAGGGCAGATCAGGAGAGCAGGAGGGAGAAGGAGAAGACATTTCAATTGATTAAGCTAGCTGCTAAGCTAACGGCTAAGCGAGTATAAAGTTAAGGGTTTAGCAGATATGACGCTAATGCAACAACGAGAGTGCTTGATGAAAACTAGTGTCTGTTAAAGTACACAGCAGCTGAATAACCACAGTGATGATAACTACAGCAGATTAATCGATTTAGCTTGAGCTCTAGCAGCAGCTACAAACAGCACAGAACAACACAGTAGCAGCGAGAAAACAGGAAATGACGCAATGACGCAATACGCTCACCTGACGCAATACGCTCCCTGACAAGACACATCAGAGGGACTCGTGCCCCAGGGATTGCGGTCCACTTTAACCCTGTGTGGCTGTTAGCACTGCTGTCTGTGAACTGGAAATTTTTGGCAATGAAAATCATTTGCAGAAAAAGGGAGCAATTTTAATTGTATGTATATTGACTGATTTGAAAAATTATACAAAGAGCACTGGAATACGGGGCGCTGGTTTGGCTCATTTGGTAGAGCAGACGCCCAATGTCTAGAGGCTACAGTCCTCGACGCACTGATCACAGGTTCGATTACTGGTCTGCCGATCTGCCGATTTGGTGCATGTCTTCCCCTACTCTCTACTCGCCACATTTCCTGTCTCTCTTCAGCTGTCCTATACAATAAAGGCAACATGCCAAAAAAAAAAAAAAGAGCACCGGAACACCAAAACAATATTTGCTTTGCAGCACAATGTAGGGGGCATTAACCCTTTGTGTAAGCTTTGTTTGAAAAATACACTTCTTGTCTCATTTGTGCAGGATTACCAGCCGCTGAGTTCTGTTGCAATGATGAATCAACAGAAAACATTTTTTTGGTCAAGTCTTGACGCTCAAACAGGCAATAGTTTGATGTTATGCCTTAACATTCTTAAAATAAAATTCACAAATATAATATGTTAAACAAGTTTGACTTTCAGCATCTTGGAGTTCTGCTGGCTGCTCAAAAATAAATGCCGTTTTATAAATGATGATTACAACTACGCAATAAGATACATTTCATATCTGTCAGGGGATCAATGAGCAGTAGTTGTTGCAGCTTTATTTATAGGTTTTTTTAACAGTCAGTAATTACACTTTAGAGTTGGGCAACAAGCAAGTCAACTATAATGATGATTACTGTCTTTTTTTGTGTGTCTCTCTTATTTTGCTCTCAGCCTCTTGTTCTGGACCAAGACTGTATGACATTGTGCTCTCGGGACCTCCGACTAGAAAAACGCACTCTCTTCAGGTATAGCTATATGCAATATTCAGTTTTGAAACCAATACTAGGACTAAAACTAAGAGAAAATGCTGGTCAAACTACCCTCTTTCTCCTTTTCCAGACTCGACTTGGTTCCCATTAACCGTTCGGTGGGTCTGAAAGCAAAGCCTACCAAGCCAGTGACTGAGGTCCTCAGGCCTGTGGTGGCCAAGTATGGCCTGCACCTCTCTGACTTGGTGGCACGCATTGTAAGCAGCATTGTAATTGTGTCTGCCTGTAGACAAACCGGCACTACATGTGATAATGTCAAACTTATATTGTGTTTCTGTGTGATGCAGAGTGGGGAGATGGAACCATTAGATCTAGGTCTTCCTATATCCAACCTAGATGGGCTGCGAGTAGTATTAGATATCGCAGAACACACTCCTGGAAAAGGTAGGGAACACACAAAGGCTGTATTTCAAATATTGTCATTTTTGCGTATTTTTTTTTATGTATCTCTACATGTGCTCCCTCTCCTTTATGTAGACAAACAGAAAGTAACTCCCTCTAAGAGCCACGTCCCTGCCTCAACAAGCAGAAACCAATCAACAACAGTAAGATCTCCTCCAACTTCTTTTCTCATTTTTGTCTTGCACTGGAATGTTCCATAACACACTGAATGTCCCCACTTCCTGTTGATGATGTCACGCTACTAAGTGTCCCTCCCTATCTTCAATCTCCCATGTCTGTTTGCAACGTGTAAAAAATGTGCAAAAAATCTACGCAGGTATATGATGTGTGTCTCTGGCAGCATCCTGGCTGTTTGTGACTGTCTTTATGTGCACTGTTCATGTGGGGCTAAAAGCCTCAACAAACACTTAAGGTTCTTGATGTTTCGTTATTATGGTCTGCCTGTGGCCAAATGCTTCATCATCTTTTCACTCCGGTTTGCTGGTTCTCTTTCTTCTGTAACAAACACATTGGCCAGAGGATAGTACCCCAGCCTCACAAGGCATTTGCTGGATCTTTGAACTTCAAAAACTCCCTGTGCACCTGGAAGGGACTTAGTTGGCGGTGGCAGGAGCACTGTAGATCGCTGTCCGGGTTTTCCTGATTTAGTGGTGTTTAACCTGATTGAAGTCCATCTGTTACTGAATTCCCACTTCAAGGGCAAAAGTGTGGCTTTAATTAGTAGGAAAGTTGGTCCCTCTGGTGTTGTGGTGTGTTTAACTGTTACTGTACATGTTGGCAGTGCCTAGTATATACAGTGTTGGACGTCTTGGTTATTCCCATTTTACAATGTGTGACCCTCCTCATAGTCAGTAGCACTAGTCTCCATGTGTTGTCATTACTTTTGCCCATACTCACACCATGAAGACTCACCAGGGCTCTAATGCCCCGCTCGTTCTCCTTGTGGCCCTCAGGGTGAGGACAGGCCGTCAGGGAAAGCCAGTTCAGCCCGCCCCCATGGGGAAATTGACAAGGCTGGGCCCAACCCTGACACAAGCAGCCAGCCCTTACCCAGCCACTCTGTCTCTCTCCATAAGGCTCCGGAGAAAAGAAAGCAGAAAAAGATTAATATAGACGAAGCTGAAGGTAACAACTATACGACCTGCCTCTCTCTTTTGTTTCTGTATCTTTGTTGCTGTGATCACACTAACCCTTTGCCTGTCTGCTGTTTTGCAGCAGCATCCAATGCTTTCAAAGCTAGCTAGCTACATGTAGCTGCTCACACTGAATGTAGCTTTGACTTGTTTTACTAATTAATACACACCCTCTTCTGCATGTTTTCTGACTACAAAGAATGTGTTTGACTGTTATAAAATGTTCTTTCGTGTGATTATTCATGAGTTTGCTTGTGTGTGTTGTGTGGACACATGCAAACACCTTTGTGTGTGCTTGTGTGTGTCTCTACACATGTTCTGTTTGTTGTTTTTGCGTGTGTTTCTGCAGAGTTCTTCAACCTCATATCCAAAGCTCAGAGCAACCGAGCAGACGACCAGCGAGGCCTGCTAAACAAAAGTGACCTGCAGCTCCCAGACTTTCTGCGCCTGTCGCCAGTGACAACCAACCAGGCTGGCCCTCCTCCCTATGACTCCGAGCCCAGTTGCTCCACCCCATATTCCCGCAACCCCAACAATGGCAGCTTCCCTAGTAGCGGTCGCTGGGGCAACAAGGCAAACACCAATGGCAGGGGAGGAGGAGGCAGCACCCAGTTGCTCACTGCAAGCCATCAGTCCCAGAGCTTGGACTCTGCGCTCGGCACTGAGAGTGGAGGGGGGAGGAAAACCAGGCCACCTCCTCCATTTCCTGGCACTATCTCCCCCATCCATCCGTCCCAGGGAGTCCAGTGTGGTCTCCTCCAGGACCCTGTCAGGGGGGAATCAGTCCAGATGCTGGAGGAGGATGCCCTGTCTGATCTAACTCTTGTTGGAGAGGGGGACATTAACTGCCTCAGCCTCAACTACGTCACTCCCTCAGCCCTACAGTGCAACCCCCACCCTCGACCCCAACAAGAAGCGCAGGATGGTCAGCCTAGCTCAGGTACTTCCCCCGTGTGAAATCTTGAAACTTTTGACCCAGTCAAGTCAGCCCAGAGTTCCTTGTTAGTTTGCGGCCCAGAATGCATCCAGCTCTCCTCCCTTAACTGTATAAACCATTTTCAGCTATCTAAGTAAAATGATGAAACATTTAAATCAGATTAGTGTAGATACAGTGGGAAATGTCTGAAACTTAGCTGGATTATTCATTATTTGATAGAGAGATAATTGCACTACTGTAAGTCAACAACACCCTTAAGAAAAAATAAGTCAGGCACATGAAGAGAGGAAAGATTGATGCATTATGCAGGGACAGGTCTTGTCCTTTGTGTTTTCTTGCATGGTGTGTATCTGTGTGAACCTTTGAACGATTTGCTGTGGATTTCCTTCAGGTGACTTAAGCTTGAGGATGAGCACAAGATAAATATGACGCGTGTCACCACCTCCTCACCCCCAGTGTACAGAATCTAAAAATGCACTTTAGCAAATTACAAACACAATTAATATTACAAACTTATTTGATTAGTCACATTTTGAAGAATAATTTCCTCCCTGCTTTATTGTTATTTCAACTGTTCATATTCCAGTTTCTTTATTAAGCTGCTGTAGGACAGGTGAACAATTTTCTAGTAATCACTAAAGCCCTAAATCCACTATTGGTTGACCAAGTAATGCATTATTTCAAAACTCATTACATGCTTTTTATCACACTGCATTTCAGCATGCTGAACGTATGCTCAGCTAGACACACACATTTGCTCAGCTGTTTATCGACTCGAGCACAGTATATTCTGTGTTTCCAACACTATTCTCTCCCCTCCCCTCAGGCATTTCTCGTGTCATGATGACAGATTATGGTGAGAGAGTGTACATGTAACCAACTCTCGGACCAAATGATTCCGAAACCTCTGCACTGAGCAGTTTTCTTCTTTGCACTTGCAAAGCAGCATCTGTTTTTTCCTCCCCATCAACAGTCTCACAAATCAGCAGTGTTTCAAACTGTCTTTTCTTCGGATTTTAGCTGGAAGTTTTAGACTAACAAGTCAAATGGTTTCACTCTTTAAAGCTTTTACTCTTAGTTTATCCTGTAATTTATCCCAACCTCCTTTTCACTTTTAAGATCCGTCAGTTAAAAGTATTAATTTGTATATAGTCATCTTTGTGAAACGCAGTGCTGCAGTAATTGTTCAAATGCAATGCAGACATACTGTTTTCTTCAGTTGTGTCATAATAGGAATCAATTCTCATCTGTTCTGTTCAGTTGACTTTTCTGTCTGTAAATAGATCAAATAAATGTTTAAAAGTTGAACTCTCTCTGTAGAGCCTCATGTGAGTGGCCTCATTTCTTTTCTTAGACTTTCAATAATGTCTGTATCATCTGTTTCTCCTCACTTCATTTGTCATGAGTGTGTGTTTCTAACTGTTCTCAGCTCCTCTGCTGATTTTGTTTCTGTGTTTACAACTTGTGTTTTTATCAAAGGTGAAAGTATTTATAATTATCTTCATATCCATATTTCAAACCAAATATCGTCATTGGAATAACTGTACATCAGTATTTCATATTTCTGCTATAGTTTATACTGTTCTTCCACTACAGTTCAGGGAAATATGTACATTTTACTCAACTAATTTATTAGACAGCGATAGTTTTTAGTCACTCTAGTTACAGATCTTACAAAAAAAGAAATTGTTTTATACAATCTAATGAAGTGTTACAGATACAATTGCACAACAGTGCTTCAAATCACACTAAAACTAAATTATAATATTATCCTTTAACATAATGTTTCTGCTGCATAATGTGCTCTTTTACTTTTAAAACTTAATATTTAAAGTATTATTATTATTATTATTATCATTATTATTATAATTATTTTATAATTGTATTTCAGCTATTTAGGTTAAGGATCTAAATAATTCTTCCACTAAAATTGGCATAAACTAAAGTTATTAATCGATCATCTTAATCAGATTTCCTTATTTGTCAACAGCTAGTTGGAATCTTTTTTTAAAGCCTCTTTCCTGTTTATCTTACTTGATATTCCTGTCTTCTCTCTGTTGCCTCTCCTTCTCTCTCTATGTGTGTTTGTGTTTTCTGCAGGACAGGACTTTTGTTTCAGGGTACAAAGGCTTTTGGGGGGAACTGGGCTATCAGCTATGCATGGGTTCCCTGCTCAATGCCTTGTTAGGCAAGCTTTGTCATGCATGGCCCTTTCGTAGCCAACAAACAAAACTAGGTTCTGTTTCCTACTCTTCCTCTCACGCGCACACACATGCACGCACACAAACACACATATATTCATATCCCCTTCACACACACATCGTTGCGCTCATGAAGAAACAGAAGATCTACATCTGTGTGTAGCTTTTCCATCACATGATTGTGTTATTCTGTAGCTGTTTTCATTTGACTGAATCTCCACAGTTTTTTGTTGTGTTTCTGTTTCCTCTGGGACTCACATGTGACAGCAGCACCCAAAAATTTATTTAAGTGTAAAACAAATCTCTGCTGAGACAGATAGTGAGATAAAATATTTATATATGTTCCACAGTTTGCTGTGATGAATGAGTCTGTGGGATCTTTTAATTGTTCACAAGAAAACTAAATGGCAGTGAAAAATAGATAAGGAAGGGGAAAAAAATCTTTATCTGTGAGGACAGCTGATAATCAAGTGTCTCATATTCAACTTTCTGCTTAAATTTAAAAAAGAGCTTAATTTGCGGTTGAAAATTATTATTTAAATATTAAGGAAGTGCTTTGTTTTCCATATGATGAGCCAATATTTGGGCGTTATCATTGTTGCAGTAATTGTATGGGAAAACCTTGTTTACAGAATCTGTTACACAGTCTTGGCCCAATGTTTCAATTTACTGGCTCTTGCTGGGGCCTTTGACTCATTTCAAAAAAATAATTAGTGCATTAGCACAATTTAGCTTTTCATCTCAAATGACCCCATCTGCTGGTGAGAGAAAGCATTAAAATGCTGGACATATAGAGGAAAAGGGAGAGAAAGCGAGGGAAGGAAAACATTTTCTTTGCTAAGACTCACTGAGGGAACCATTTATACTGAATTTAGTATTGAACTTATTAACTGACATGAACTTAATTTACTTATAGGTGATTTAGTAACATTTAACATTATTTTAATAATTCCATGTTCATTTGAAATAATTAAAACATTTAAACTGCTGTGCATTATGTCAATGTCTGTGCTAACGCAATTGTGTCACATGTACAAATAGAGGAGTAAGGGAGATCAATAAAGAGCAACTGCAGGAGTGTTGTAATCTGGCAATAATTTTAAACACCTAGAGTGTCAAGGGTTTTCTTTTTTCCTCTTCTCTTATATGGCTAATTATGACATCCATTCATCAACAGAGGAATACTCTTGTAAGCAGTTACTTGCAGTTGAGTAATTTACTGTCGAGTTGAATAATATTGGGCTGGGGGGGCTGGATCCAGGGTACACCCTGGACTGGTCGCCAGTCAATCACAGGGATGACACAGAGACAGACAACCTTTCATGTTCACATTCACACCTACGGGCAATTTACAGTCACCAATGAACCTAACAAGCATGTCTTTGGACTGTGGGAGGAAACCGGAGTAGCCGGAGGGAACCCATGAATGCATGGGCGAACATGCAAAACACAGGAAGGCCCACTTTGTCAGAACCGGGGTTTGAAGGAACCTTCTAGCTGTGAGGCAACAGCACTAACCACTGCACCACCGAGCAGCCTGTTTGCCCACTCAATACAGATAAAGACCTAAAAAAAGAATAAAATAACTTTGACTGAGAAAATAGCAGATAAAACAACAGGTTTCAGGTGAAAGTATTTTAATTAAAAAAACAAAACAAAACAAAAAACAGCTATGTGAGCAAACAGAAGGAAAATTAGCTCTCAGCGAAAAGTAAGAAAACTGGGTCCCTCCTCTCTCTCAACCAGTAGATGGCAGCAGTCTGTATTATGATAGAGGCACAGTTTCAGACACACACTTTCACACTGAGCACCATCTGACCCTTTTTTTCTTATAGCCATGAGCCAGCATGGGAATATCTGTCACATTCACTTAGTTTTCTGCTGCCACCCAGCATGCTGCGTGTGAGCGAGAGTGCAAGCAAGCATGCATGTGCGTCTAACTGTATCCATGGTGTTGGAACAGTTGGCTATGTGCTGGTCATGGCTGTCAGAGTGTGATAATTTACTCAATTTGACAGAATGCGAATAACCTTCTTAATATCTCACCCTCATTACATATCAAGAGATAAAGATATCTTGTAGTTTAGAACAGCAGTGTGTGTGTGTGTGTGTGTGTGTGTTTGTGTGTGTCTGTGTTTCCATTTCTCACTGCACCACAGACTGTGGTGCAAAGCACAACACTGTGGTCTCATTTAGTGTTTTCTGTGATTGATCCTGGCATGTGGATGGTTTGCAGTGCTGGTGAGTGTCATTTCTTTTGTCTTGTCTGGCTGTCTTTTGTCATCTCTCTTTTTAAAGCAGCCGTTTCTCCCTCAGGAAAAGACAGAGACAGATGGAGAAGGAGGGAGAGAGGAGGAGAAGGTTTGAAAACAGGCAGCAGAGGAAACATCTCTTCCAAGCCCACCCCTCCCTCTCCTTCTCCTCTTCCCCCTCCACCACGTCCTCCTCTTCGCTCACGTCGTAAATCCAAGTCATCATCATCCAGTTCCAAACACCCAACCCCAAAACGAGCCTTGGATTTGGACAAAATTGGGGCCGTTTTTGAACCAGAAGAAAGCAGGCAAACCCGCAGAGGATCCCGGGACCTCAGAGGCTCCCATGGTTCAGAGCTGGACAGGAAATGGGAGGGTGTGGCCTTAGAGCTGCGCTGCTATGGCAGCAGGATGAGGTCAGCAGTGTACCAGACCTCAGACATGCCATCCATGGTCAGGACCAAGAGACAGTTGGAGCAGAGTGATGGCAAAGGGCAGATAGACCGGAGTAAATTGAAGGCAACCTTTGTTTGAGTAGCCTGATGGTGACTAACACACTGACAACTTCTGTAGCTGCTGAAACATTGTCTAGGTTTCATCTTCATATTAAGGGACCAGTGTCAACAACTGTGCAGGTTCTCCCAGAGTCCATCAAGTACTGCTATAAGACAGTGAGCAGGCTGGCATTATTATCTTATTCGCTGTCTAAACCCACACGTAGTCATTCTCAGTATTTACTACGCAGTGCTGGGAGCTAACTAAGTATATTTACTCATGTCCTGTACTTTAAATTTTTAACAGTGGTGTACTTAACTTTAGTTTTCCCACTTTATGCTAAATTGTACAGTTACTCCACTGCATTTCACAGCCTTATTTCCACAGCCATCATTTCTGTCTTCAGACCAAAAATTGTCAAAAAAACACAATTGTGTTGAATAAAATAATGCATGCTTAAAAAAATGTTAAATAAATAAGTTAAATTAAGATCTAACTGGTGCAGCTGCAACTGTTCCATATTAATGCCTCAATAATGAAGTTTAATAACATAGTGTATAACAATATAAACCTTTAAAAGCAACTAGTCTGCTTAATGACTACTTTAACTAACTTAAAAACTGTATTTTGCAGATTTTTATAACATTTCTCTACATACATTTTTGGTTTAGCTACTTTTTCGTAAAGTACCTTTACATTTGCAATTCTTGTTAGACAGTTTAAAAGATGACTTCGGGATTTTTCAACCTAGACCCTATTTTCCCATGTGTTTGTGTGTAAGTGACTAGTGGAGCCAACAATTATTGAAATCGATCCAGTATCCAGGGAGGGAGCACTGGCCGGCAGCCGCAGAATGAGATACAGCGTAACTAAACGGGGCATACGCCAATATACAGCCATTAAAAGCGTTTGTTTTTGCTACTGACAGGCTCAGAACGTTATAATAAGTGTCTGACAACACTGTGGCAGCCATGCTACTTTACCTTATGCTCTCTGTTGCTGTCTGTAACCAAGTCTCGCTCACGGAACAGTCTTGCGCTGAAATCACGCCGTAGAGACCGTAGTTGTTGCAGGAAGAAGGAGAGAGGAGTAAGAGAAGACAAAGACGAAGAGGGAGAGAGGATCTTCAGCCATGACAATCTTTTAGACAGCACTTAGTAACGCTTTCTCCAACTCAACAAACAGCACTTCTGCCTCTTAAACATATCACATATCAATGAATATCTCCTAAAATGTTTTGTCCAGTGTTTTACACAGTCCTGGCCCTGTAAACAGGAAACAAACAAAAGTATATAAACTAATTAGCATCATGTTGTGTTTATGTACTGCACCCTAACCCCTGCCTGTTCCAAGTCTTTGCTGATGGAGCTACATCATGACTGCAATGCTTTGCTTATTATTTGTAAAACTCAAATTGCATCGATACTTTCTTTTACGTTTTTATTATTATTATCATCTATTAAATTCAGTACACATAAGTATAAAGAAGCAGCCCGACTGCAAAAGAAAAACCTTTGTAGGTGGTGGTGAAACAGCTCAGAAAGTCAAACATCCCAGAAAATATATTGGGCAATTGATTTGCAGCAGCGATTTGAGGGAAGACAAGTTGTTATCAGTCAGTAAAAGATGAGTTGTAAATATTAATAACCTTTTACAGACTGTGTGTGTAGCACACTTTGAGTAAAGTTTATTTAAAAAACCCATGCATGGAAGTCCCTTTTTGTGTCCATTTCAGGACATACAGAAACACAATCAATCAATCAATCAAATTTTATTTGTATAGCGCCAAATCATGACCACAGTTATCTCGAGACACTTTACAAAAAGAGCAGGTCTAGACCGACTCTTTGTTATGTTATTTGAAGAGAGGCCAAACATGAATCACCATAAGTAGCACTTGGCAATATTCGGCACATTGGCAAGGAAAAACTTCCTTTTAACAGGCAGAAACCTCGAGCAGAACCAGACTCATGTTGAACAGCCATCTGCCTCGACTGGATGGGCCGAAAAATGGGATAGAAGGAGATGCAGGATAGAGACAGTCAAAGAGAGAAACAACAACATATGTTCTTGTTACAGCAACAACATATGTCCTTGTTACATCAACAACAACATATGTTCTTGTTACAACAACAACATATGTCCTTGTTACATCAACAACAACAGGTAATACATACTTGGTGACAATGCCAATAATAGTGGTACACTAGTGTGAAAATTAGCAAAAAATAAATTAGCGCGAGAAGCAGAGTAATGATTAAGGCTGAGGTAATCGTAATTGTAACAGTTGTAGTCAACGGGTCTACTATTGGCATTAGCAGCAACAATAATGATACTATGGGGGAGACTGATGTTAGTAGTTGTTGCAGTTGAGCAGCTCCACAGCAGCAGGTGGTCTGTAGCAACGATCCCCAGGAACCTACAAGACAAGGGAGCACAAGAACTCCCGGGAAGATATATGGGTAGTAATGTTAATGGGACCAGAAGATACAGAGTTAATGAGCTGCGTTAATGTGACAGAAAGAGAGAGAGAGAGAGAGAGGGAGAGAGACAGAGAGAGGGAGAGACAAAGAGAGACAGAGAAACACACAAACAGAGACAGAGAGACAGAGATAGATAGAGAGAGGAGCTTGGTGTGTCAGATCCCCCTGGCAGTCTAAACCTATAGCAGCATAACTATGGGCTAGTCCAAGTCTGAGCCAGCCCTAACTATAAGCTTTATCAAAGAGGAAGGTTTTAAGTCTACTCTTAAAAGAAGAGAGGGTGTCTGCCTCCCGGACCTTGACTGGTAGATTGTTCCAGAGGAGGGGGGCCTGGTAATTGAAGGCTCTACTTCCCACACTACTCTTAGAGACTTTATGTACCACAAGCAGGCCTGCATCCTGGGAGCGCAATGTTCTAGAGGGGTAATATGGCACTATGAGCTCTTTAAGATATGATGGTGCCTGACCATTAAGAGCTTTGTAAGTAAGAAGAAGGATATTAAATTCTATTCTAGATTTTACAGGAAGCCAGTGGAGAGAGGCTAATACAGGAGAGATGTGATCTCTCTTCCTAGTTCTTGTTAGCACACGTGCTGCACTTTTTTGTACCAGCTGAAGAGTTTTTAGTGACTTATTAGGGCAGCCTGATAGTAACGAGTTACAATAATCCAGCCTGAAAGTAACGAATGCATGGACTAGTTTTTCTGCATCATTTTGAGACAAGATGTGTCTGATTTTTGCTATGTTGTGAAGATGAAAGAAAACTGTCCTTGATATTTGTTTTATGTGGGAGATGAAGGACATATCCTGATCAAATAGAACTCCCAGATTCCTAACAGTAGTGCTGGATGCCAGGCTGATGCCATCTAGGGCAGCTATATCATTAGAGAAAGAATCTCTAAGGTGTTTGGGGCCGAGCACAATAACTTCAGTTTTGTCTGAATTAAGTAGCAGAAAGTTTCTAGTCATCCAGATCTTTATGTCCTTAAGGCATGCTTCTAGTTTAGATTATCTGATTGCTTTCGTCTGGCTTCATTGATAAGTATAATTGAGTATCATCTGCGTAACAATGAAAATTAATGGAGTGTTTCACATAATTGATTAGCGACTGCTTTCTCAAGGTTAGATATAGGTCTATAGTTAGCTAAGGTGTCTGAATCAAGGGTAGGCTTTTTAAGAAGTGGCTTAATTACAGCTAGTTTAAAAGACTGGGGTACATAGCCATTCAATAAAGACATATTGATCATATCTAGTAAAGAAGTGCTAATTGAGGGAAAGACTTCCTTAAGCAGCTTGGTTGGAATCGGGTCTAAAAGACAGGTTGATGGGTTAGACGAAGATATCAGAGAATTTAGCTCAGGAAGGTCAATTGGAGAAAAACAGTCAAGGTAAACATCAGGTTTTTGAGCAGTTTCCAAAGATACATCTGCACCAGTTAACGGCAGGAGGTTACAAATTTTGTCTCTAATCTTTAGGACTTTGTCATTAAAGAAGCTCATGAAATCAGCACTGCTGAGGGCTATAGGAATTCATGGCTCAATGGAACTCTGACTCTCTGTCAGCCTGGCTACAGTGCTGAAAAGGTACCTGGGATTGTTTTTATTTTCTTCTGTGAGAGAGGAGTAGTAGACACCCCAGGCATGCTGTAGGGCCTTCCTGTATTTATTAAGACTATTTTGCCAGAGTAAACGAGACTCTTCTGTTTTGGTGGATCGCCACATTCTTTCAAATTTATGCGACATTTGCTTCAGGTTACGATTTTCTGAGTTATACCATGGAGCTAGCCTCTGTCGTTTGATAATCTTCTTTTTTAAGGGGGCAATCGAGTCTAGAGTACTTCTCAGCAAACCTGCAGTACTATCAACAAACTGATCAAGCTGAGAGGGACATACATTACCATAAGAGTTTTCTGTAGTAAACAGATGTGGTACATAATTAAAAGCAGCTGCAATTGCTTCCTTCAATTTAGCCCTATACAGCCCTATCAGACAATCTTGTGAGTACAGCCATCGTTTCGGCGTCTGGTCTATTTTTTGCGCGAGCCGCGAGCGATCGCGTCAATCCTGGCAGGAAGTCGCACATGAAACAACGAGAGAATCCGATCATTTTTCAAAATAAAACACTGCGATTGACAAATGCGATATATTGTATATGTTATATTTGTGTGCTTTTATATATTTGTCAGTATCTAAACAGAGTGCGAGAGAGACGAAGATACACACAGACACAGACACGCAGACATAGACACACACAGACACAGACATAGACACACACACAGACACACACACACACACACACACACACAAGAAAGAGAGAGACACAAAGTGGACTGTCTATAGGGAGTGCGGGCGGGGTGTCAAAACACACACGCAAACAGAGAGAGAGAGCAAGAGAGAGAGAACATGATGAAGAAACAGCTCCAAATGTGAGTAAACGACAGCTGAGGAGCAGAGGCGCTTATTACCAGCGCGGAGAAATGCGCGTCTGGTGTGAACGGAAGTGCTCCGGCTCGCACGCGATTTTCGTTGTGCAGCGCTTCGCAGTGCTTCGTCATCCGATGTGTCCCTGGCGTAACTCTTCTCCCTCCCCAGCCAGTTAAATACTTCTAAAATAACGTTGAAAACCGTGGCAAATGCTTCAGAATATTTTTACTCACCTGGACAAAGAAATCATCTCCTAGGGTGCTTAAGTCTCCATCCAACTCTCTAGGGTAAAGAGCTGACGACCAACTATATCTTTTATGATGGTCTTATTAAGATTTTGAAGAGGATTTCCTCACAAGGTCTTACTAATAATGTTTATTATTTTTTACACACCTAACTCAATATATATATATAGAGAGAGAGAGAGCCTTATGCCAGTGGTTCTCAACCTTTTAGAGTTACGACCCCCCCAAAGTAATCAATTGCTTGCAGAGGACTGTGAGACGGCAAGCTTTTGGTTTCCTCGTCTTGTCACATCATGGTACTACTTTGGTTTGGTTTTAACCCAGCTCTCCATCATGCGCGCTCATTCTGATACATGCAGAAACACACACACTTACACACACGCAACTGAGAGGTAAATTTATTATAATCCTCAAACACAACTACCTGTGGTACCAAGAACTGTTGGCCTGATCCCAG
The DNA here is from genome assembly GCF_022749685.1 of Semicossyphus pulcher. Taxonomy (NCBI): domain Eukaryota; kingdom Metazoa; phylum Chordata; class Actinopteri; order Labriformes; family Labridae; genus Semicossyphus; species Semicossyphus pulcher. Next base: position 820,284 of record NW_027211681.1, on the reverse strand, counting down.
TTTATTTGCACCTAGATTTAAGGGAATTTGGGCTGACACTCTGATTGATCATGTTATGCCCAAAACACACCAATTAATAATCAAGGGACCTAAACCAACCTCTTGGCACCTTGCACCTCGGTTTGCGCCCAGATTGTGCACCACGTAACTAGCAATAGTGGGTCGGACTGTGCGCTCTGTAAATATTGCCCAGGGACTCACAAATGCACTAAATAAAATCTATTCCTAGGAAAATTCTATCACTGTTAGAGGTGATGTAATGTAAAAAACATACCCACTGCCTTGAGAACCACTGCCTTATGCAACCCCATAGGCTGTTTATTGCAAGAAATGGGCCAGAAAAAAGAATGCAGGTCATGGCTCACACTTTTAGTTATCTCCTCAAATGCATTCATTCTTCACTGGTACTAAGGAATCTGAGCTGTGACATAATATCCTTTTTTCAGAGTACAAAGCAATCACGTTGGAGATAAGGCTAACGTGACATTGCCTTAAATAAATAATGATTGATTAGCACTCACATTGGTGTGCTGCTAATGGGGATTCTTAATAAACAAACAATAAAACAATAATGATCACGCTTACTTGCCAACAGTTAAATGGGAAATTCAATGCCATTGTCATATTTGTTCACTAAATGAAGCTACAGCCAGCAGGTGACCGATGTAGCTTAGCATAAAGGCTAAAAGTAATAAGAGACAGCTGCCATTAATCAATAGGTTAAAATGACACCTAGAATAACCCAAAATATGTCCGTGTTTTCAGCAGAATACCCGGTAGTATAAAATGACCAGGAGACTCCAGGCTGTTACTGCACCTGACCGAGAACATTTCCTCACATAACTTGCGTGTGTGTGTGTGTGTATGAAAAGATGAGAGATCGAGCATGGAGGGAAAGTGACAGAATGAGATGTGCACTCTCTTACTCTTCTCTCTCTCACTCTGTATTTGCCAGGACTTGCAGTTGTGAATCAATACCTGCCTGTCTCCTCCTTTCACAGTAGCAAAGCCTATGGGTAATGGACTGTAACAAAGTCAGGGCACCTGTGTGTGTGTGTGTGTGTGCGCAGATAGATATAATTGCATTTGAGTACAAATAGCAGGTCTGCAGAGCATCAAATTTCAAATAATTGTTTGTTTTGTCAATGTTGAGCATGCGGAGAGTCAGTGGTTTAAATACAGTCTAACCTCTTAAAAGGCTCAGAAGACACTTCCAGGCAGGCCAGTGACAGGGCTTTCATCGAATCATCACTATTGGAAACATATCTTCAGCCATTATGGAGACCAGGCTATAAGTCACCCTACTTACCCCCTTATCTCACAGAAAACATCACATCTGAGGGGTTCATGGCTGTCCAGTTCTTTCTGTCAAGGTTAGGAGTGCTGGCAGCAGGGTAGAACCCAACGCAAACAGTAACAGGAATACTGGTACATTACAATGACTTCATTGTGCATTAGAAAGGGACTTAAACCAGAGGGGTGTACTACAGAGCATGTTTGTCATACCCTAGCTCTCTTTGCGTTAGCGGCTTGACAAAACTCAAAGCCCCAGTCAGAGATAAGAGGTTTGTTCTTTAGGCAGTGTGCACTTACACAAAAGGGTCTGGACAAACCATTATACTTTCTGCACAAAAATGAGCAATTGCCAGCAAATGATCAAACTGGCTGAAACTACAATGCTCATTTGCACTGTGCGTTCACATTGCCGTGTTAAAGGCACGTATGTGTTATGGTCCACACAAATAGTACCAAATAAAGAGGCTTCTTACTGAAAAGTGAAACGCGGTAAATATTCAAATATAGCGTACCATTGAAACCACTATTGACTTTTAGGTGGGAAATCCATATAAGTGGATAAATGACATGTGAAATTGACCTGATCTGCAGCGGCATATAGCCTAGCTTCCATGCTGGCACTCCAGACAGTTTCTAAACACCGGGTCAGTGCCGACCGGCATCCACTGTATGTAGTACACTTACCATTGAAAAGTATCTCATACAACCCCACTTCAAATAAACTAAACTATGATTGGCTGAAAGATTCAACCCAAAGCATCACTTTAGTCTAAGTTGACAACCACATATGTTGTTTTCAACATATAAAAATAAATAATCAAGTATAGGATTAATTATCATGAATTCATCGAGTCTCCAAGAAGAAACTGGAGTTCGTAGCCTAATTAGGAAGCTCTTGAAGGAGAGACAATCACATTGGAGCCCTCATTGGAACTTCACAGCTGTCTGCTTCACGGCTAAAAAGCATGTCTCTTGTATCCACAGATATTAAATATACAGTAAACAATACCCTTTGTATGACATTGCCATCCTCAGTGAGTGAATATTTTAAATATCAAAAAATTCAGCTTGGTGACGTACGTGATGACACACACTAGGGAATTGGGTGGTTGGTCAAATTTGCTTAAAAGTTGCTGTGATGTATAAAATTGCAATGTCGCGCAGAATGCAGAGGGATTGGTTAAATCACCCTTGCATTAATTGTTGTGTTACCCTGGAGTAAATTAATAGATTCATTTTACCACTTAATGCTTCTCCTGTTTTTTTATTGCACAGAAGTGCAAAGCAAACAGTTTTCTGACTTGCTTCAGGTAATAACACAAATACATTTTACCTAAAGCAAATATAATTTTAAGGAAAATAAATAGTAAAGTGCAGTGCAGTACAGCCAAATTAAATCAGAATCTCTGAACAGACTTCCTCCTGACCATTTTAGTGAGCAACTTATGTTTTTTTTGTGATCTAGCCATGTTTAAAAGGAGCCCGCCTCTAAATACTCTGGTTTAAGGCTGAAAATACTTTGCTTACCCATTAATCTCGCTTTGTACTACTGATTAAGACAGGTCCGGGTTCAAGTGACGACATTTTCAAAGACAAAACACAAGTCTTATGATCCTCAGGTTCCAGGTTGTTTGTTTTGTTCTTTTTGTGGTGCAGTTTCTCTCCGCCATCAATTAGGTCCGTGTCAGTACAGCACCGAAGCAAATGGCAATGAGGATGAACTGGCAAACAAAAACAGAAATTGGTTATATATATGTAGAGTGAAGCTGAGGAGGAAAATTAGGCAGGTAGGCGGGTAACATATGGCAAGTTCAGCACGGATAATTTAATTTAATTTATTCATTTAATTTTATTATTTATTTAATGAGGACAGTCCACATTAATCAACCTATCAGCAATATGATTAAAAAGAAAATGCCGGAATTAGCACAATAGGTTAATGTCATCTGTAGTCCTAAGGCAGGTTCTTAAAAAAAACACATACCACTAATTTTACAATTACAGGACACCTCACAAGACAGCCCACAGGACAGCACACAGACGTGCTCACAAACAATTTTACATATAGAATGGACACATAACATACCTACATACATAAGACAAATAACATACCTACATACATAAGAAGCTCAAAAAAGTGTGTAGATGGGGAAAGGAGCAAAAGTCCTATGACATCTGGTGGAGAATAGCACAATAGGGACTAAGAAAACACAAACGTGACTGGGAAACTGACTACGACATAAATAGCATATTAATGATTACTCAGTCCTACAGGTTCAGTGCTGCTACGGATTCATGACAGAGAAATGCTACTGATCAAACTGAGTAAGTGCACTGTTATTTGCTATCTCATCGCTCTGACCGTGCCAATAAATCTCAGTTATGCTATCTCTTGTCATTTTCAGTCCTTTTTCTCACAGGCTGTGATGTGCTTACATGCCAGTTCAGTGAAATGTGTTTTTGTTTTACTAAATAGTATGCTATTGTGATACTTTGGTTGATTCTTTTTTTTTTATTTCACGTATCCTTTTCAAAGATAATGTACAATAACAATGAATGTCAAAACATGTAAAAAACAGAGTCCTCCTGAACAGGACTTAGTTCTGGTTTAATTCTTAATGTATTACATTAACTATTACAACTATCCACAACTGTGGTGCGACTCAAAACTTCGGGTCACTGGAGGAGTCCCCTAACTGTGGTGTTGGCTGGGAAAGTGGAGAGAGTGGCTACATGTCGAAGTGTCCTTGGGCAAGACACTGAACCCTAAATTGCTCCCGGTGGCATAGCCAACGGGTATGAATGTAATATCTGATTGACAGTTGGGCACTTTACGTAGTGGCCTCTGCCATCAGTGTGTGAATGGGTGAATGTGATAAGTAGTGTAAAAGCAGCTTTGAGTGGTCGCAAAGACTAGAAAAGCGTTATATAAGTACAGTCCATTTACCACCTTATTCACAGTTTCAGAGAGGAAGGGAGTCATGCTTATCAGCTGGAGATAGTTGACTGATGTTGGAGAGGAGAAGAGGAGCAGAACGATGAGGACAAAGTTAAAGTGTATATGAAAATAAAGGGTTTAACTGCATAGGTAAAATGTATTATCAAAGGATAAACTCCTTGACATGTATCAAACATCACTACGAATTATTTTAGGTTCTAAGTGCTGTGGTATGTGGATCAGGCTGTTCTGTGGTTTGTGGAACAAGTTGTGTTGTGGACTGTGGAACAGGTATGCCCATATTTATATTTATTTATACATTCTATTAATAACACGGCTGGACATAAAGTTTATTTTTTCTTAAAATAAACCCCACGAAAAGACCACAACCAAGTGATCCTTGTAACAATTATTGTTTATGTAACCGATGCCTGAACGATATAATGCCTTAGAGTCCAGGAACTATTAAATAACACAAAACAGTGTTAGTTCCCTCCCTGCTGCCATAAATATTCACTTGAGTATAGGCTTAAAGAGTTGACCCTATACTCGAAAAAATAAAATTATTATAGCCCCAAAAATTTCAAGAAAACATTGGTTAGTTTTTAAAGACTCACATACTCAGTAGTGATGAGCTTGGGGCTGAGTGTCAAAGACAGTCTGGGGAAGCCAGAAAGTACTGAGAATCTGTCTATAAGATAATGAGACAAATGTAGAATATAATTCGCCTTATCCTTTATATTTCGTTGAGATTTCATTTTCTTCTCTTCTTATCGACCACATTTAGTTAGTCAAAATACCAAAGTTAATCCTACCCGAGTACCTGGGTTAAAAGTTCAGTGCATACCGGTAGTAACATATTTATATGCCTCCTCAGTCCTTTTAAATGACGCTAATAGCAAAAAGATTTCTTATTGTTAACTTCACCTCAACACAGGGGGATCAAACAGGGATTCAGCTACAATATAATGTAAAAGCCTCTTATGAGCAGTTGTAGAATTGATCCCTGAGTAACAGTCAGGAGGGACCAGCATTTCCATTTTAAAGACCTATGTTTTTATAAGGGGAAATCGCATACAGCTGTTTAAGACTGTTTCTTAAGTGTGTTTATTAAACAAATATAGTGAAGTGCACTTGAACAAACCACAAATCAAGCAACTGCCTTTGCAGCAAATATGAAGTGTTTCAACTTTGCTGGACTGGCTGATTCAAAGGCTGGGCTGTGTGTGTTTAGTGTACCAAACAGAAGACGCGATAATTTTTAGCTCAAAGTAAAGAAAAGTTTGCTTCATCTTGCCCACATGCACACTGGAGATGCAGAGAGCAAAAGTTGGCATGGATATTTACGATCACAAGTAAGTATGCTGTTAAGAAATTATTCACATAATGATTGATTGTTTCAGCTACAGAATAGTGAAATGTGATTTGACATTGCAGATCTTTTGCACACTAGGACATTTGCACCAATGATAAGTGTGATTTTCCTGTAAAACAACAGGAGATGAATAGGAATGCTGTCTCGTCCTGACCAACAACAAATATCCCCTCCTGCACAGACCCCCAGGACTTCCAGCACAGTCAGAGAGTCCAGGCAAGAGAAGGAGAAGACAAATCTCTCTCCCCTCTGTCCCAGAAAAGAGACAAACTACAACATCCCAGCAGAGACCACAGAGGAGACGAGGACATCCTTCTCCCCTATCTCTCAGAAAACAGTTACAGACCTCACTAGACTCACCACAGTCCAGCTCATAGCCCATTTTACTGCAAGTAGCCAGGGGCTGCTTAGCCAAGAACTCCCATCATGCATATCATGTTTAGAGCTAAGCATGGTCAGAAAAATACATTACAAGACAATTCATGGGGGAAAAGGGACAATGCACACTGGCAAAAGTATTTGCAATAACTCATGAATAGTATAAACAAAGAAGTGTGTGCAACTTTCTATCGTGAGTGTTTGCTTTGATATTTTGGTTTACAGAACCGTTTTAAATAAAATTTGCAACAATTCAGTTTTGCTTCAAGATTTTGTTTCTGCGATCCCTCCAATCAAACCGTATGTTCAAAAGTATGGTTCCCCCAGTAAAACATGTCCATTTCCACCGCTGCATATAACCCATAAAGAAACACTAAGACAATTGAAACAATATGAAGTGGAGTGAAAGGAAAAAACATAACTCGCATCACTCAGCTTCCTCATTTTGTTTAAAAGGCTGACAGCGTGAGTGGATGGGTTGAATATGTCTGCTGAAAGTCAATCATGGGAAAATTTGATTAGTCTTTTATCCAGCAGATGGTCATGGTGTACACCAAGCAGGAATAGCATTTCCTTTTCTGCCTTGCTTGTTGGTCTGTGTGTGTGGGCTTATGAACTTCCTTTGTCCTTGCAACTCAATAAGGGTCTCGGTTTCCTGAGTTCACTGATGATTGATTATATTAAAGAGGCTGAGAAGCAGAAGAGAGTAGCAGAAAGGAAGTGATGCCAACTAGAGTTTGAAAGAGAAAGGGATGAGTAGGATGGGAGGGAGTGACGGAAGAAATGAGATGTGGTTTGTTGGACGTCTGTCGAGCCTCCTTTACCCTATACCACCCTTATCAGCATGGAAATAAAAACCATGTCAATGGTGGAATGAAACTTATTACATCTACTCAAGTGCTGTACTCAAGTACAAATTTGAAGTACCACAACAGCAATCCCCAAGAACCTGTGAGGCAAGGGAGTACTAAAACTCCTAGGTAGATAAAGTTAATAACATGCATTAGTAGGACATGAATGCATACGGTTATAGAGAGGTAGACACAGGAGCTCGGTATAAAGTTCTCCAAAAACCTAAGCCTACAGCAGCATTACTAGGGGCTGGTCTAAGGCAAGCTTGAGCCAGCCCTAACTATAATATCGATCACAAAGGATAGTTATAAGACTACTCTTGACAGTAAAGAGGACGTCTGCCTCCTGAACCACAACTGGTAGAGAATGGCTCTACCTCCCATACTACTCGTGGAGACTTTAAGTACTACAAGAAGGCCTGCATTCTGGATGCACAATGTTCTAGAGGGGTAATAGGGCAGTATGAGCTCTTTTAGATTTGAGAGCCCTTTTAGATATGATAGATTGACCATTAAATGCTTTGTAGGTAAGAGGAAGGACTTTAAATGATATTCTAGACTTGGTATAGGTGAAATATGGTTGTACTAACAAAGGACTGGTTACCCCAGGTTAAAGCTGGGAGACAGTTGTTGAAAGTTGGGTGAATCCTTATCGAACTGATCAGTTTTACCTTGACAACAGTGACAATTTCTTGGAAACAGTTGTCAACACAGTCTGACTGGGCTTGGATCCTGAGCCAATCTTAGGTGTCCTTCCACCATACGCTTGTTGTTGCTGGGCGTTGCAAGAAGCACTACACATATTTATTGTAGATGTTACGGCACCGCCAAAGATGATTGTTTTCTGCTCTGGGTAAACTTGCTTATGGACCTTAATTTATTTCTTTAATATTTTATATTTAAAATAAATGTTATTTCTGCTCTTAAAAGTACAATTTCTTCTCTTTTACAAGTGGAACCTGTCAAGGTTGATTCTTATTTCTTTTCCAGTGTCTAACAATATTTCTACCAGTCTTTTTTTATTATTTTTTATTTTTTTTTATAAATTTAGACTAATCATTTTCAAAGGTTTTTGGGCTGGCAAAAATCCAAGAGCTCAAATCGTAGTACTCCTGAAATGCAAAACAAATTGGCGGTCAATCAATCAATCAATCAATACATTTTTATTTATATATTGCAAAATCATAACCAAAATTGTCTCATGACACTATACAAAAAGAGCAGGTCTAGACCGCACTCTTTTACAATGCCTAATCTCTTATTTTACTATTGGGCAGCTAAAATTTAAACTCTTGCCGTCCATCTTGGAGTAGTGTTGGAGGTAGAGCCTTCAATTACCAGGCCCCCCTCCTCTGGAACAATCTACCAGTCAAGGTCCGGGAGGCAGACACCCTCTCTTCTTTTAAGAGTAGACTTAAAACTTTCATCTTTGATAAAGCTTATAGTTAGGGCTTGCTCAGGCTTGGACTAGCCCATAGTTATGCTGCTATAGGTTTAGACTGCCGGGGGGATCTGACACAACAAGCTTCTCTCTCTCTCTCTCTCTCTCTCTCTCTCTCTCTCTGTGTTTCTCTGTCTCTCTCCCTCTCTGTCCCTCTCTATCTCTTTCTGACTCTCTCTCTCTCTCTCTCTCTTTATCTATCTCTCTCTCCCTCTCTGCCTCTCTCTCTCTCTCTCTCTCTCTTTCTGTCATATTAATGCAGCTCATTAACTCTGTATCTTCTGGTCCCATTAACATTACTAACCACATATCTTCCCGGGAGTTCTTGTGCTCCCTTGTCTTGAAGGTTCCTGGGGATCGTTGCTGCAGACCACCTGCTGCTGTGGACCTGCTCGACTGCAACAATTACTAACATTGGCCTTCCCCATAGTATCCTTATTGTTGCTGCTAATGCTAATAGTAGACCTGTTGACTTCAACTGTTACAATTACGATTACTTCAGCCTTTATCAGTACTCTGCTTCTCTCGCTAATTTATTTATTTATTTATTTTGCTAATCTTCACCCTAGTCTACCACTATTATTGGCATTGTAACCATAAGTATGTGTCTGTTGTTGTTCATGTAACAAGGACATATGTTGTTGTTGTAACAAGAACATATGTTATTGTTGCTCTCTTTGCCTGTCTCTATCCTGCATCTCCTTCTATCCCATTTTCGGCCCATCCAGTCGAGGCAGATGGCTGTACAACATGAGTCTGGTTCTGCTCGAGGTTTCTGCCTGTTAAAAGGAAGTTTTTCCTTGCCAATGTGCCGAATATTGCTAAGTGCTACTCATGGTGGATTTATGTTAGGCCTCTCTTTAAATAACATAACAAAGAGTCGGTCTAGACCTGCTCTTTCTGTAAAGTGTCTCGAGATAACTCTGGTTATGATTTGGCACTATACAAATTACAATACAAAATTTGATTGATTGATTGATCATCTTTGGTTCCCCATTTACTTTTTCTTCCCCCGATTTCATTAAAGTATCCATTTGTGCTCTTCTCTTTAAAACTCTGGAATCAATTAAGGCGACACGTCAAACCTTTTGATCCCATTTAATGCAGTCCCATTTGCAATAACCACGCGTTTTTGTCTTCGGACTGAGATATTGCTTTCACTTTGTGCTGAGAAAACAGTCTGACTCACTTCACTGGTTTATATTTTGACTGCATTTGCCACCTTTAATGACCTCATGGGGACAATTGACCCCATTCTCATTTGTTCAGGTACTTTCAAGCTCGCCATCATGTTCACACACTTTTTGTCTTTCCCTCAACTCCCCATGGGTTCCCTTGCTGTTAAGTTGCTAAGGCAACTAGGATGATTTCAACTATGTATGAGCCAATATTCTTCTTCTTCTTTCTTAAGTAATAAGGCAATAATAAATTAGGCAAAGCCCTATATTTGAACTACAACACTCCCCGCTAATAGCCATCTTTGGGGTCCCCCCATGCCAGTCTAACTAAGAAAAAGTCTGATGTTGTTGCTTTTTTCTTAGTTATAGCTCCCAGACCTATTCTGCCCTAATCTGCCCCTAAACACATCCTGGTTGTCAGAAAAGATTAAATATATTCCTTAAGAGGTTCATCTGCCAATTTCTACAAAAGATGGCTATATGTAAATAGTCTTACCTCTCTGGAGCCAAAGTGACAGTTAATGCATTCACCCTCACCTCAAGCCTTTTTTAAATGTTATTGTACCTCTCTCCTACTTCTATTTTATTCTGCTTTTTTCCCCACTTGAAAGAAACATTTTTTTCTGTTTCCTTCTCATTGTGTTCTAGCACACCAAAATATGTGGAAAACTATTTTCCAAGTCTCCAAAATTGTTTGGTTAGCCCACATTTCTATTTCCTCATTGCTACCCTACGTCTGTCCTCTACTCATCTTGCTGTGTCTGCATCTCCGCAAATATCAGCACCCGTAAACTACAATGCAGAGTCTTATGGTTTGTTTCCTGTATTTGGTCCTACTTTAAGTCTGTTCAGATTCTCACCAGAATCAAACCAGACTGTGGTTCGTTTGGAAACAGACCGAGACCCGTCTTTTCTAGCAGACCACATTCCGGTTGTTTGGTCTGCACTAGAGTTTCATTCCGGTGTTCACACCACCTAAACGAACTGCACAGAGGGGACAAACGCTCCAGGGTTTGGTTCAATCGGACTAAATCAGGCTGGTGTGAACCCGCCCTTAGTCCAGATTGGTACTCCAGGCGGCAGCATTAGATGCAGCAACAGTGTAGAGCTGACTTCAGGTCTTGGTTAGCTTTCTTAGCCTGACTGTTTGTAAATGGAAACTAGAGAGGCTAACTGATGCACTAAACACTTGACTAAAGTCTCTCCACACCTAGAAATAGGGCCTTGATCAGACAGTTTATCTGCTGGGATACCATAGAGACAAAAAACATGATTCGTCAAAAGGAGTTTAGGCGCTAAGCAACAAAATGAACAGCATTAGAAACAACTGTCCACTGTGGTAAATTACTGACAAAATGGCAAGACAATGGGCCTCATGCAAGAAGCGACATACAAACACATTTTTTCAAATATTTTTTATCTTATCAATAATTTTTTCTTATTTTGTTCATACCCACTGATTTCTGGGATTCACCAATGTTTTCTTATTTTTGCTCTTCTCTCAGGTAAGAGAAAATTTTACGATTGGTGGAGTGCACTCTTACCAAGATAAGAAAAAAAAACCCTCACAGTTCACCATCCACAAATTGTTTTTCCAATGCACGGAAATAGAAGTTTTAAACTGAACATTAAGAAAAGCATAATATAATCAGGGGCTTGAGTCCCTGATGTGCATGGAAGTGGATCTTCGTCCGTGTCGGGGGCTTCAGAAACTGACAAACCCAGAACATCACTGTCGAGTGGAGCACCTGACTGCACACCTTGGGACCATGTTGGAAATAAGTGTTTTCACTTTAACATTATATTCCTTGGATTTTTATTTGTTTCTTGATAACCAATAAATAAAATAAAAATACATTTCCTGTCACTGCCACCTCTCCAATTATTCCCTGGATTCTTTGGACTGTTGGAGAGATCACCACCTCCTCCTGTCCTCCTCCAGTTGTTATCATGGACCACTTGACTTGAGCAATACACTTTTTTGCTTCCATCTTCATATTAAACCACTTATTTTTAATTTCAATAACCGCGCATCCCTCGGCTGACACGGCATTGACAGCATCACAGATCTTTTGCCATTGCTGCATTTTTGATGTAGGCTACTTGTAACACCACTACTCATGCTCTGGAAGGTCACAAGTTTACATTGTTTAAGTTGATTTAAAAGTACTTCGATTTCGCTACTGCTGTAGTTCTTCTTACTACCTTTTTACAGTGGCATTTCTTCTTCTCCTTGTAGTAAGGGGGACAATTTCTGGCTGATCCTTCCAGGCCTCCCTACTGCTGAGTCAATCTTCCAAGTTACTGTTGTTACTACATCAAGCAGGAGGAAGTTAAGTAAGAACACTTCTTCAGGTTAATATGCTCCTGATGGCTTTAACCCCCCCCCCCCTAGAAGTAGGTCATCCCTGAGGTAGGGAATGGAGTCAAAAGATAGTGTAAAGCTACTTTTTTATAGGTGGGTAAAGCGATTGTACTAAATGCCTAAGTTGCATTTGTTTTTAATGGTCTCCTGTCTGCCTCTCTACCTTGTTGTATTAGAGTCTGGTCGGATAAAGTTTGTGAGTTCAATTCAAAGGTAGTGTCAACATAATAACATGTGAAGTGGTACTGCAAATGACGTTTTTTTTAATCTGTTATACTGTTGTTTCTGTCTACCTTGAGGGATGTGGCTACAACTTTAAGTTTGTTTAGTCAATGCATCATCATGTCCAGTTATGGGTAACATTAGTTTGTGCTAAGTAGGGCATGATCAATGTCCGAGGTATAGAGTAATTACACGATTATTGCAGTGTTGTAAACCTGTTATAGCATGTAATGTGATTTTCTTGTATTGTAGGCCTTTATCGGCTGCTGTTTAACCACTAGTATATTGTCACTGTTTTAACTAGTGCTTTTGATGTAATTGCCTGTCTATGCCTGATATGTTTTAGTATTTCCTTTAGTGAAGCTGTTTGCTGGCTTGTGTTGGAGGCTAGGCATTGTCGGTGGAGCACTGGAATGCACCTTTACATACACCTTTTTGCTGTGATTGTTGATTGTGCTGAGTTCATCAAGTGGTGGTTGAGTTGCACTCCTGGAACACAGCCTACACACTGCTGGCCTCCAATCATTTTACCTTCCCTTCGTTAACTTAAATCGGTGATGTCCACGGCCGGGATGGTGTGGGTAAAAACACAAGCCCCAGATTGGAATAAGTTTACTCGAAGTTTGAGTGTGAAGTAGTGTGAATAACATACTTAAACACTTAATTGGATTTATTACCGCTATTAACTTGAATGAGCATTTGCTCATTACAAAAGTATTAAAATGTATTTTCTCTTTTCTTTATTTGCAGATTTAGTATTGAGGGTAATCCAAAAGTTACAGAAAGTAATCAGCTACTTTACTTTAAAACTGTGATACTTGGATTATGTTACAGATTACTTTAACAGAAAATGAGTGACTGTATCGGAATACATTTTTAAAGTAACCCTCCCAACCCTGCTTGCTGATTACACACCCCTTCAGCCCACGCCACAGTGTCTTTAGCAATGTGTGGAGGGCAAAGGCCATCTGGTTTCCTATTATGAGAGCCAAGAAAAAAGGTAAGTGTGGAATTGAATCCACTAAAAACAGAGACCAACAAGCTTGGCAGAAGTTCAATAGCTTTGGAGATTGAAAGTAGGCAAGAGTTTTATGGTCTGTCCACACCAATGACTGTATAAATAGATGGATGAAGCGTCTCCATCTACTCTCACTGTACGAAATTAAAGCCAAAATAGCCCCCGTGAAAGGTATTGGAATCTTGCGATGGTGGCATCATTTGGAGCCAGAATTGTGTAGTAGACAAAGGCAGGTGGAGCCACCATAGCCACTTCCGCTAAACAAAACACACACACACTTAACTTACTGAAAAACCTCCAGCAAGAATTCCGCACGTCAACTTATTTAACAGCAGAACAGCTTCTTTGTTTGGGTCTGAAGCAAACATTCACAGATATGGAAAGTTCAATGACTGTAGTGATTTTTATAGTTATGTTTCCTCTTGCCAAACCGCCTCTACTTTGCTAATCTGGAATAGATTGGTTACAGGGGCCTTTTCACCATCTGGTTTGAGGCAAAAGGCATTAATGGTAGAGGAAACTTGTTTTCTCTTCATGATGTTCAAACATTGAATATCAATGCAGTGACGTAAAGTTGGGTGCTTCTTTGCCACAAAGAAGAACTCACCACCAAGAGGAGATGAAGATAGGCAGATTATACCAGCTGTCAGAGAATATTTGACATACTTACCCATAGACTATATTTCAGCAAAAGCAAAGGAGCATAAGGGAGGAATCAATAGCGCAGTCAAAAGGTCTGAGGAGAGAGTGCAATCTCACCTCACCAAGCAAAAATCGAAGACAGATCCGGTGGCTCAGAACTGGATAGTCAAATGGCACCCATAGTGGGAGACAAAGCAGACCACAAACAAAATGAGAAACCACTCTCTCAGCAGATTGATCAATGCCAATACTGAAATAATGTTAAACCTGATGCTTTCATAATGATTCCTCAAGAGTTCCAAAGTGATGACTTCTGTTTAATGTCTGACATTGGCCAGCAATTTTCCATCTACAACAACAGCAGAGAGTTGTTTTAAAGGCTCCAAGGCTATTCCTGACCAAATAGCTACTTCACAAGTCCATAAAGTTCTCTTTATCACCAGAAGGAATCAAAGCTAAGAGTGGCAAGGGGAGCTGGTTACAGATTGCTGCTTGTATCTGTAATCAAGGCTTAGATGGGATAGAAGAGATTTTCTGGGCTACCAGTCAATCAACCACCTGTCAATTTTGATGTCTTACTGAACACAAGTCAGCAGGTTTTTTGCAGGTGGCCAATTAATTCTTCATTTACTCATTTAATACGATCCTGCTCTCCTGAATCACAATCCTACTCATCTTCTCCTCGCCACGCACTGCTTGATCCTTTCATCAGCTTGATCCTCCAAACATGCAATGTGAAACAATCCATAAAATCATCAAATGTAAAATAATGCATAAGAACATACATGCAGTATAAAACAATCCATAAACTCGTGCAAAGTAAAATAATCACAACCATGCATTGTAAAACCCCTGCACACAGATCCAAACTGACTGAGCCAATTATAAAATATAAGTATAAATAATAAAACGGGATTGGTCGGGGCAACTAGTTGTTTCTCATTGCCATACCTGGCCAGAGACAACTCAAAGTTAGCTTGCTGAGAGCGACGTACGCAAACAAGCACCTGCTCCCCCGGCAGCAGTACAAACTTACAAACAAGCTCATTGGTAATGCTGTTGTTCGGCCCTTTTGGTATCCATAAAGCTGGCAAAGCTCGCTCATTGAGGGTGATTTTAAAGTAGCCCCTCAATCTGACAAAATGCGTTCTGGACAGCCAAATGTCTAGATGAGACTGCTGTATAGGGCCTGGGCTGTCGTATTAGCAGACTGGTCCTTGGTAGGTACTGCAAGGGCATACTTTCAGTCAGTCATCACTAGGATATAGGGGTACTAGTCATCTGCTAGGGTGGCCCATTCCATCATGGTACATTCTCCACACGTCTCTGGCTTCCTCCTTCAGAGTAATCACCTGGTAGACCTCCTCCCAGACTCCATCTCCTTCAACTATGACCTGCTCAGCGTGCAATGGCACCGTCTCCTTTACCTTCTCAGGTAACCTGGACAGAGCATCAGCATTTCTATTTTGTGTACCTGGGTTGTATTTGATGGTGTACTTGAAGTTCGCCAGTTGGGCCACCCAATGTTGTTCCACTGCTCCTAGTCGGGCTGTCTCGAGGTGCACCAAGGGGTTATTGTCTGTGAAGACAGTAAATTAAGCACAGCAGAGATAGTCTTTCTTTAGTCCTGATCGTTGCACTTCTCTGGGTGGAGGCTGCAGCTGGCGTAGGCGATAAGTCGCTCTTTGTCCCCTTGCACTAGGGCCAGCACTGCTCCCAGGACCTCGAAACTGGCATCTGTGTACAGTCTAAAAGGGAGAGACAAGTTGGAATATATCAATACAGGTGCACCCAACAGGGCTTCCTTCAAATGGTCAAAAGCTTGCTGGCACTCTGTTGACCTGCTGATTGGAACAGTTTTTTGTCCATGTTTAGTAACACCATGTGTTTAGCTACCTGCTAGAGAACGCATGTATGAAACGGCCATAATAACCAGCAAAGCCAAGAAAAGATTTGAGCTCTTTCACTGTCTGCGTCTAAGGACGCTGCAGCGCAGGCAGCTGGGACAGATGGAAGGAACAACCGTAAATCAGACACTTACCGTATGTCTTACCGTCACTGTCTTAGCTGGATCCGTAGCTACTCTGATAACATGTCCCAGGTAAGTCACCTCTCGCTGGAACAGGTGGCACTTTTATGTGCTGTAGCTTCAGTCCATGCTGGTGGAGCCACTGGAACACTTCTTCCAGGTGCCGTACATGGCTGTTCAAAATCTGGGGAGAACACTACCACATCATCCAGATAAATCAGCAGTGTATCATTTACCAGGTTGCACAGGGCGAATGGCATCCGTTCAAACTTGTACAGGCCAAAGGACGTTGTGAAGGCAGTCTTTTCTCTGTCAGAGGGATCCATTTCAACCTGCCAGTAGCCGCTTGCCAGGTCCAGTGTGGAATACCATTTAGCCGCCTTGAGCCTTAGTCAATTACTCCTCAAAGCAGGGTAGGGGGTAAGCATCCCTATGCTTGAGTGCATTCAACTTCCAGAAGTCTACTCAGAACCTCCACCTGCCATCCTTTTTCTTGACAAGCACAATTAGGGCTGCCTATGGGCTCCCTCACCCTCATGGTGTGGTGAGGGAGAGCATGTTCTGCAGCAAGGTTTGTAATTCAGCATAGAGACTTGGGGGTACAGGTCTGTACCTCTCATGGCTGGAGGGCGCTGAACCTGTTGGTATCTGGAGCCTCACAGCACCAGTGCAGCCAAAGTCCTCACCATGCCTTGAAAAATTGTCTTTTGTCATCTCTGTAGCAGGCTGGTCATTTCTGCCTGTTGGTCAGTGGTCAGCCCATCTCCCTGTGAGGACATCACAGGATGCGACTCAATATCATTGACCCCCTCGACCCCTACCTGTCTTACCGCCACCTCCACAACATCTCGTGCCACACTGTTGAGGACCAGCTCTTGTTCTCCTCGTATCTTAAGCGTGGCCACCTCTGTCACTCGGGCCAATGCCTGGCGTTGAGGGACCTCTACGGGGTAAGGGTTGGGGTTGCAGATCCAGAAAGGCTCTCGCCCTTCACTTAATGTGGCCAGGGTCTGCCCCACACACACAGTCTGCCTCGCTATGGCAACACGCAACATCAAAGACCCCAGCTACCTGTTTTTTCCCCAAAGAGAAGCCTCATCAGTCATACTCATTACTAATAAATACGATCTCAGACCAGACCATCATCATGGCTGCGTCTGTGCCAAGACAATATATATACAATTCATTGTCATACTTTTTGAACAAGTTATATAAATTGGCCTATAATATAATTATTAGACAAGCTACTAATACCTGCTAAAAATACCGTCTTTTCTCTTTATAAAGACTGGATACTACAGGTAAGAGTGCTGTATCTTGTGTGAAAAAAAGTGTCTTGACTTGGGACTTGACTTGCCTTGCCTTGACTAAGGGCTCGACTTGACTTGCCCAAGAAAAATGACTCGAGACTTGCTTGAGACTTGGGACTTGGGACTTATTTGGGACTTGGTCACAACACTAGGCATGTGCTTGCCCGGTCCCGGGTAGTGCTGAATAGTTATCAATGCCATACCTTGAACTGTGTGCTGCCCTCACTGGTGCTGAACTAGCAAAAGTCCTCCGCACAGAACTTAATGTGCCTTTCCAGCAAGTCATACTCTGGTCCGACTGTGCTACTGTGCTTTACTGGATTGGCTCTGAATCCTGCTGATACAAGGTATTTGTGGGAACCCGTGTCACAGAGATTCAAAACCTGACAGATGTCAAGAGGTGGCAATATGTGGACTCTGCCAGTAACCCAGCAGGCGACATCACTCGTGGTCTATCCCTGGAGGATTTAAGGCATCCACATTGATAGCAGAGAGGTCCAGATTTCCTCCTTCATGAGCCAGAGCAGTGGCCAGTTATGTCTGCTTCTGATCCAGAACCTGAGGA
This sequence comes from Semicossyphus pulcher, assembly GCF_022749685.1. Classification (NCBI taxonomy): domain Eukaryota; kingdom Metazoa; phylum Chordata; class Actinopteri; order Labriformes; family Labridae; genus Semicossyphus; species Semicossyphus pulcher. The sequence continues at coordinate 802,676 of NW_027211681.1, read as the reverse complement.
CATTGAGCTTAAGAAGTCTTAAGTCACTCGCACCAGAACATGACGAGGTCACAGGATTACTGAGGGTAGGCGGTAGACTGCCACGGTGTTAAGCTCTCGAGATGGATACGATCCACCCCATTATCTTGGATCCACACCATTCCATCACAAAACTGCTGATCAAAAACTGATCAGGCTCTCTTGCACCCAGGACCAGAACAAGTGCTGGCTGAACTTGGTTCTGGATCCTATGAGGGAGGGAAGCTATCCGGAAAACAGCAGCACACTTGCAGAAAATGTCAACGATGGAGAGCCAAGCCTGCAGTTCCAATAATGGCTGACCTTCTCCGAGCTTTACTTTTCTGCATGAAGCCTTCCAATCCATGGCCCCTCATCTTAAAGCAATTCTTACCTTTCTGGCATTTTTACACTTTTTTTTGTAATCATAAAATGCTCCCAATAAGCGTATAGCACAATATAATGTAAAATAAATCCATTAGGCGTTGAAACTCATCAATATTTAATTCTCATATATTTCTGATAAAAGTCTGACCAATCATTTTATTCGGTCCGAATAAATTGATTGGCCGAGCTTCCTGTCTGTCATCCGTCGCCGTGTCCCTCCCTGTTGCACCGCTGTCACGGCTCGCAAGTCGCGCGCCTCTTTGGCAGAGCGGTAGAGCGGTAGAGCGGTGAGAGAGAGAAACGAACTAGACCTGACAATGACTGACCAAGGCAAGCCGCCACTTCCAACATCAGCTGCCCCCACAGAGAAAATTATCAGGACCAAGAAAACTGTTTCGCAGAAAGCTTCCACAAAGAAAGAGCTTGATGTTGCAAGAGGCAAGACTCGAGTAAACATCGGCTCTGCTTTTCAGCGATGGAGGAGGCTAATGCAGCTTCATCCGGAGCTAAAAAGGGATGAGATGGTCGCGGAGTTTCTGCTGGACAGGTACGTTTAGTTTGCCTAATCCTAAAACACAACAGTACATGTGATAACATCAGTTACCAGTTACTATCGTTCTGTAATATTATGTTATTTGTGCAGGGAAATTTAGCGTTAGCGTTAGCGTTAGCGCCAGTACTGTAAACAAACTGACTCCGCAGCTTGTTTTGTTTAGTTTAACGTTACACTACCGGTGACGTTAGCTTCAGCGTTAGCCTCAGTGTTTATTTTGAAGTTGTCATTAACCCAGTTCTAGTATTATAACTCCGGTGTTGCGTTTGACTTGGTTGGTTGTACAGTAACCAGAGCTAGCTCAGCACATTGCTAGAAGACTTCTCAGGCTAATAGATAATGCTGGCTAGCTGCGACTGTGTAAATAAAACCGATCTGTCTATGTTTGTGACTTTTTCCATCCTTGGGAAGAAGTACTATTTACCAGTAGAGAATTTTAAATTGTTATAACCTGTCTATGTAATCTGTGTGTTTGTGTGTGTGTGTCCATTCATGTATGTGTGTTTTACAGTTATGAGAAAACAACTTCAGCTTCAACTTCAACTCCAGTAAGGCCTGGATTTATGAGGCCTCCTCCACTGCCATTGTCGACCATTGCAGACTCTATCTCAGAACGGTCAGTACATTTATATATAATATAGAAAAACACATTATTTTCTAATGTTATTGTTGATGCTCAACATGGATCACATATGTTTTTTTCATTTGATGTAACAATGAAAAAGTTCATATCAAGTTCTATTTCCACTTCCCCCTACACCTCACCTGAAAATCTAAATATAAAATTATGTTAGAACACAACAAATAATCTCCATTTATACATGCTGTGTGGTTACTTGTTTCATATAGCCAAAATGTCCATTTTTTATTCATAATATCTTTAGAGAGGAGGATTTTGGTGTACCTGGGGTGGAAGAGTTACCCAGTTGTTCTGCTGAGGAGACCTGTGTTCTCCCATTACGTGCAAGGTACAGTAGTACATAACTTCAGAATTTAGAATGGTTTGAAAGTGCCAGTGATTTCAAACAAATTAAGGCCCATATTCAGTTATTTAAATTGATCATTTCATAAGCCATAATGTTTTAATTTCTTTCTAAATGCAGCGTTACCTCAACAGATCCAACATTGTTTGGCATCACAGAGGACCAATTCAACAATATAACAAATTCTATGTAAGTTTTTCTTTTTCTTAAACATTCATTGTTAGGCCTTGGGAAGGCCATGACAAAAGGGCATACAGTTTGCAGCGAAAGCAATGTGATAAACTGTGTCCAGGCATTGAGGAGCTGAAGAGGCTGTACTCGTATAACTACTGTATTCTAGCTTGTTACTAATAGGAATGTTAATGTTGTGATTACTTTGATGTTTTACAGAACAATATCTGAGTGAAGTTATGTGATTTTATAACACTCCCTCTGTATTCCTGCTTTTTTCAACAGCATTGATTATGACGAGGAGGACAATGACCCCACATGGCAACCACAAATGGAGACACAATCAGTATCGTCGTTGGAAGAGGATGAGACTTTAGAGGAAGACTCTGAATATGATGATAGCGACGATCCTGATTACATACCTCGTCTTTGTGTGCGGTACGTTAATTAACCATTTTTCACACCAACATGTAAAAATATTTATTTTATATTTATGACTTTAATAATAATGACAATAATAAATCTCATAAATACTTCTATTTAAAAAGGAAAGGCAGAGCTCTAGATACAGAGTTCAGCCTTGAAGAATGCCCATCTGTGAACATGGAAGACACTGTTCACGATGCAGGAGATGAAACTGATCAGGAACAGCATGAGGAAGACCTCTCTGAGCCAGAGCAGGAGGAAGAGTCACCAGCCCCTCCACAAAAAAAGAAAAGAAGTCACCCAAATAAAGCAGAGATGACAGTTGAAGTTGAGGAAGATATTATTGGCAAACCGGCTTCCATAGCCTACCATCACTGTCTGAGACAGCTTTGTGATCATGTCACAGTACCAGTTGACATGTGTAAAGCAAAGGACCCCAGCAACAACAAACAGTGTCAGGCACAAGGCCCTTTTGAAATTCATGTCAAATCAAGGGTCACAGCTGCCATTGTTGAATGGGTAAGTCTTGTGTTTACAACACATAGAAATATTTTTTGAATTTTGCAATTGGTCCTTTCTATCCCTTGTATTAAATTTTGTGTTTTCTGTCCTGAACCTTTTTCAGCACTGTCCTCAAGGTCATGTCGTTTGGCGGTGGTCTTCACAACCAACTTTAAAATTTGGCAGTCAGTTGGGTGACTTCCTTATGGCCTCAAACATATTGCTCTCAGGGAACAATTACACCAAAATCAAGCTGCTTTTCAGATTTATGAATATGGGGATGATCAATGACAGATACTTCGCAGACATCCAAGACAACTACTGTGTGGACACCATTAAGACTTTCTGGAATGCAAAGAGAGCTGAAGTTATTTCGGATGTGAAGACATCAGGACCAACCGTTGTGCTAGGTTGGTAACACACACACACACACACACACACACACACACACACACACACACATACACAAACATACACAAAGTCACAAAGTTGCATTTGACCAAAGGCAGTGGAAGCATCACAAATAGGTTAATGAAAAATCTGTATACTTCTGAAGTTTCAACTATGATACATGACACAGGGCTCCTGAATCAGAATCAGAATTAGAATCGCTTTATTCGCTAAGTAGGTTTTCACATACAAGGAATTTGCTGTGGTTTGTTGGTGCGTGCATTCGCATCCATCTCCAGGATGGAGAGAGTGGTCACTGTGGTGGGGGAGGAGGGGTGGGCCTCTGAGGTGAGTAGCTGTGAAGGGGGAGGTGGGGCAGGAGGGCTGGAGCTGGTGGATGGTGTCACGGGGGATGGTGTCGTCAGGACTGTCCCTTTGTCTCTCAAAGCGACAGTAGAAGTCGTTGAGGTCGTTGGCCAGGCGTGAGTTGTTCATGGAGTGGGGCGTTTGTTGTTCGTAGTTGGTAATCTATCTGAGCCCCTTCCAGACAGAGGCAGAGTCGTTGGCTGAGAACTGATGTTGGAGTTTCTCAGAGTACAGTCTTTTAGCTGCTCGCACCTCCTTGCTTAACCTGTACTTCTCTTTCAACATGACTCTGTCCTCACTCCTAAATGCCTCTTCCTTCTCCAACCTTAGCTGTCTTAGTTTGGCTGTGAACCAGGGTTTGTCGTTGTTGTAACTCACCCTGGTGCGTGATGGTATACAGCTGTCGATGGCGAATAAAGCGATTCTGATTCTGATTCTGATAGAATGTTCTCCTCTCTGGTGGGGCATTTAATAAACTGTCTGTAATTGGGGAGTTCACGGGTGAGGTTACCTTTTTTAAAGTCACTGAGGACAATAACTAAAGAGTCCGGGTTTGTCCGCTCCACACACAGTATCTGCTCGGCCAGCATGCGCCGAGCCTCCTGCACGTTGGCCTAAATAAGGACACATCAGAATTTCTCATGCACTCTCATTCCTCATGTTATGGAACCACAAAGTAATTAAATGTGTTAAAACAATATTTTTTTGACTTCTACATTTTAAGGAGACGCAAGGATGGACAGTCCTGGATTCTGTGCACAGTACTGTACATATGTTGCCATGGACAATGCCACAAAGACTATCATAAACGTAGTCAATATGGACAAGCGTGAGACATCAAGGAAGTCTGTCAACATGGAAAAAGAGGCCTTTGTGAAGACAATTGAAACATTGACACAAGACCTTCATCTCACTGAGTTTTGCACTGACGCACACAGCCAAATATCAGCCCTATTCAGTAAGTGTCTCTGTAGATACATCTTCTAGTCATTGTATCATCAATTTAAAACCTAATGAAACCAGCAAAGAAGAGAAAACGTACTGAAAACAAATGCATGGCAGTTTGTGACATAGGTTACTATGCATGTGTTATTGTTATCTCTATTCTCCATCCCCAGACAAAGACAAAGGACGTTACAAGGACAGTGGCATCAAGCACACTCTAGACATGTGGCACGGAGCAAAAAATCTGGGCAAAAAAAATCCATGCTGTAAGTTATGTTTATGTTTTGTCTCTGTTATTTTCTTGTTCCTCTTTTGGAAGTGAAATCAATGTATTTTTTTCTATTTCCAGGCTGGCCTCCAAAAAGGTTGCTCACTACTCCTTTTATGGAAAAAAGACATCTGCAACCATTTTTGGTACTGCTGTAGGGTGGCAAATACAGTGGAGGATTTCTGGGTACGTTGTCACCCAAATTATTGTTACCAAGTGTTTCATCTATGTTTTTAATTGTATGTCACAAAAATTGAGAGAGAAGAAGAATCCTTTATTGAGGTTGCTATTTCATGATTAAATGTTTAAAAACAGTAATACATTTTAATTTTCAATTGTCTTCACATCAGGACATGTGGACAGGTCTGTTACATCATGTTACCGGAGAACACCAGTGGGGACTTGGTGCATGTAGCCATGGGCCATTGGAGGACAAAAATGACAAGGAGCTAATCCCAAAGGGAAGCGTAGCTCACCACAAACTTACAGAACTGATCATGGATGAGAGGTGGTCAAAGACAGTACCAAAGTACTTGACCTTCAGGTAATGAACCAACTTTGAATATTACAAACTCGAATTACTTGCCAATAACAGGTTTTATTAAATATTTTCCTGCTAAACAGTGGCACTGTATTTAGTGTGTAATTTAGGATAACCGATGTAAACTATTATTTTGCAAAAATGTGTTGTTTTTAAAATTTTGAATTCATTTACCTGGAATGTTCAACAAGCGCTGTCTCCCCTCATGTAACAATAAATTAATGTTCTTTTGTTTGTGCTATCAGGTCCACTGCTGCCCTTGAGTCCTTTAATGCTCATATTACAATGTATGCAGCAAAAAGAATCGCTTTTGTACCACCTGTGTACGCGGCCTGAACACTGTTGGCTGCCGTGGACTACAATGAGCATTGCAGCAGACCCTACTATGTGAAGGCAGATGGTAAATACAGGTAGGTTGATGTGAGAGAGATGCCCACCCTGAAGATTTTATAAATCAAAATAACATCATTTGTGAAACCATCATTGATAGGCCCACCAAGGTACTCATCATGCAAAATGATTGTTTATTCATGAGCAGTCTTCAAAAAATCAGACATAAATCACCTTTCATATTACAGAACCTTGTGCTGAACAAGAAGAATCTCACCTGACTAGTGACAGTGCCTCATACTTCTCGCATCAATTAAATGTTTTAGTGCTGCAGGGCCTGCATTATTAGTGGAAGTAAAAATGCCCAGTATTTATGATCTCTTGACAGTGTAACCTTCAATTGTGTTACTCTCCTAATACAGGAAAACACAGCCAATATGGAATTACCCTAGCTTCATAAGTTTGTAACTTTAATTTTTTTCCCCCTTTCAGTTACCAAAAAATGTATAACAAAAAAAGTGGTGGATACTGCTTATACATGAAGAGGGAAAAGAAGAAGTACGAGTACATCCCAGACCTCCAGGGTGCCATACTTTGTGTCAAGTTGGACCAGTTGGCAAAAGGGAAGGGCATGCCCCGGAAAAGAACACTGAGACCAGATGACCCTCGCCATCTTGGCCCTCTCAGTGGTGTCCCTGCGCCATCAACTGAGGAACTGTTGGAGAGGCAACGCAGCAGAGGTCTTGGTAAGTTGATACATACACTTGCTCCACTTACTGTACATTGTGATAACATCACTCTGTGCCAAAGCAGCCTAAGATCTATATAAAATCTAGCCTGTTTGAGTTTATGCAATTTATATCCTGTGTCACGTATTTTTTTTTTTTCACTCTTTGTCAAGGTACACCACTCCCACAGTAATGGAGGACATCCAGCACCAGCCAAGACTTGGTACCCCTGGAACTCATGGAGAGCTGAATATTACATGTAAAAGATTTTGCATTAATAAACAGTAATCTTGCAAGTGCCTTATGTTATTTATTTGTTTTTTTTATTGGGACCAAATAACTAATTTGTTATAGAAGACAGCTGTAAAAAAAAAGATACACTGTGTACAACAATAATAGTTTTTCTAAAAAATTGATTTTAGCAATTCACTGCAGTTCATTCAGATGAAGTGGGAATATGAAAAAAGGGGCATAATGGAAGTAAAGCATAATAAACATTACTTTATGTGAGTAAAAAGACAAAGGCAATTAGGGTTAGGTAAGGTTTTATTGAACATGTAAACAAACTTTTTTGTGCAAAAAAAGATACTCAACAGGTTGAGTACAAAAACGGGTACTAAACAACAGGAACTTTTTGAAGTTTACACATAAGGTAGAATCTACACCTCGTCAGGGCCATATCTGCTCGGTATAAAACCTCTGTAAATTCCATTTGGGTTGGGGTATTTGTCTCTGATCTGCCAGACACAACAACTTGGTATTACAACCCTGTGTCCTTGGCCCAATTGACCATACTGCCAAATGACATACTGCCTGTATGCTGCAAAACGAAATTGTTTGTTGCTCTCTCCGGGTGTATTTGCATCCTGCAATGCTCGAGAGTCATTCCACATCCTTCTAGCGAGACGGAGGACTCCAGGCTGCAGTATGAATGCATTCATGTGTGGCAGTAAAGAGATGCAGTTGGGAGGTGTTTGCCGGCAGCACACTTTTTCGATGTCTCTAACCATTTCCCTGCAGTTGCTGCAGACACACCACGTTGGTTGTCCTGGCAGGGGATGTAGCTGTGGAGAGCCCTGAACCTGGGTGGATGCCATCAGGTCAAAAATCAGGCTTGGGTCTCTCACAGGCAGGTCAAGAGGAGGTCCTGTGCTGATGCCAGATCTAATTGTTGAATTCTGGCCTGTAAGAGTAGATATTTTCATGTCAATAGATGTTGTTGTCAAGAGCAATAATGTCAGCACAAATATAGAAAAGCTGCTGAACATCTCAGCCGTAACAACAACAACAACAACAGCAGCAGTACTGGTAACAACAATAAGAAGATGAATCATTACAATGATGACTATAATAATGTACTGCTTTACCTGCTCAGCTGCTACCCTGTCGTGTTGAAACTGCTGGACCCGGATAAGATCATCGGGACTGAGTACAGCAGGTCCACGTGCCCTCCGACCTCTGGCTCTTGATGTTGATCTTGGGGCAGCTTGTCTGCTGGTTCCGGGCCTCTCCTCAGCAGATTCCCCACTCTGCATCACCCCACGGCCCCTGCTGCTCCTTCCCTGGCAGCCCCGGGAAGGACCTGCCCTTCTCGGGGCTCTTACACCTCCTGTGATGGTTCCTGCTGTGGGCTGCTGCTGTCGGCCCCTGCCTCTGCTACCCCTGGGGCGGCCCTTTCTCCCTCCACTCTCTGTCCTAGAAAACTTCGTGACAGCTGAAGAGCTGGGAGAGTCGTCATCATCATCATCAGCTGCAGCGTCATCATCATCCTCCTCCCGAAGATCCGGAACGTAGTCGGGATCTCCAACCACACTCTCCTCCAAGAAGCACCACAATTTAAAAAAAGAAAGAGCCTTTTACTTTGTGACTATACAACATAAAGTTAAAAGAAAAAAATGTTGAAGCTAAACGACTGAACGAGGGCTAAAGTTAGCTACCGTTAGCTGACAAAACAGGTTCTCAACAAAGTTAACCTGTAAACAAAACTGCTTCAACTGCTCCTAATTTAATGACAAACGTTACCGGGACAATTCAGGCAAGGTAAGACGTTATGATAGCAAGAAAATATTAATTCTGCCGAAAAACGACGCATTTGACTGTAAACAAACAGGCGATGAAATGCTATAATTATGATAGTAACGTTAAAAAAAGAAAGAGCCTTTTACTTTGTGACTATATAACATAAAGTTAAAAGAAATAAATGTTGAAGCTAAACGTCTGAATGAGGGCTAAAGTTAGCTACCGTTAGCTGACAAAACAGGTTATCAACAAAGTTAACCTGTAAACAAAACTGCTTCAACTGCTCCTAATTTAATGACAAACATTACCGGGACAATTCAGGCAAGGTAAGACGTTATGACAGCAAGAAAATATTAATTCTGCCGAGAAACGACGCATTTGACTGTAAACAAACAGGCGATGAAATGCTATAATTACGATAGTAACGTTAAAAAAAGAAAGAGCCTTTTACTTTGTGACTATATAACATAAAGTTAAAAGAAAATAATGTTGAAGCTAAACGTCTGAATGAGGGTTAAAGTTAGCTACCGTTAGCTGACAAAGCAGGTTATCAACAAAGTTAACCTGTAAACAAAACTGCTTCAACTGCTCCTAATTTAATGACAAACGTTACCGGGACAATTCAGGCAAGGTAAGACGTTATGACAGCAAGAAAATATTAATTCTGCCGAAAAACGACGCATTTGACTGTAAACAAACAGGCGATGAAATGCTATAATTACGATAGTAACGTTGGTAGTTCGTCAGACTACAAAAGGTAACTAAATGTTACGAGGGAGGGAATTTTATTTTATACCACATGCAGAATTGAATATAATTAAATTACTGTTGGTTAGTTTTCACTTACCTGTGCCTCTGACTCTGACTCCATTGACCCGTTTCACGCGCGCTGCTTCTCTCACCGCACGCGTCAGGGATGCATGGAGGGAGGGAGGGGAGCGTCAGAGGTCAGGCAGGGGGAAGAGGGTGGGGCTTTGAAGGGAGGCGGAGTTATTCATGTTCAAATTTTTTCTAAGTGCTGAGGGACATGCCAGAAAGGTAAGAATTGCTTTAAGGACCAGTTGGCTCAAAAAGATCATCTTTCACTTTAATCCCCCAAGTGCCCCGTATTTTAGGGTACCTGGGAAAGAGAGGTGAAATTAGTTAAAACAGCCCTTAAGGTTATTTTCCAGGAACAAACTGTTCCAGAACCAGTGCTGCGAACTGTGCTCGTAGAGGTTGAGGGCAATCTAAATGCCAAATCTTTGGGCTACATATCTTCCAATGCAGCAGACCCAGATCCAATAACACCCAGTATCCTCCTCATGGGACGTCACGGTGCCTCTATCCCTCAGGTGATGTACGACTCAATTGATGTCCCAAGGAAACATCACTGGAGGCATAGCCAGGTCCTGGCTGACCAATTCTTGTCCTCATTCATTCACTACTATCTGCCCAGCCTCCAGTAGAGGCAAAAATGATGAAGGAACAGCAAGTCATTGGCGATAGATCAAGGTTATTATTCTGGACCAACAGCTCTAGGCTCTCTGGCCTGTTGGCAAAGTGGCACATACTTATCCTGGGGCTGATGAACGGGTCGGGACAGCTGTTGTTCAAGTTAAAGATAAGACATATGTCTGTCCTGTTGCCTGGCTGGTTCCACTTTAAAGGCTTCAGGATGAAAATGCACCAGATACAGCCTAATTGGCTTTTCCCTGTTTCTCACATCTCAAAAGACATTCAGGAGCGGCTGTGTCCAAAAGCCCTGCGCTCTCCCAGAGGGCCGGCATCATTTCAGTGCAGTTCAGTGACGGTGCAGTTTAATGAATCAGCACAGACAATTAACTTCCTGTAACTTTGAGCTTTTGAGCTACCTATTTTGATCTGTGTGAAAAAGTGCTTATGCTTCTGTAACTTAAATGCTTTGGCCACCCAAATCAGTGTGTCCCAGATGTCCCCATCCTCACAGTATACATCTTCATGGAGAGTCCTGGTTGGCCCTGAGGGAAGACCCGCACCAAGCGAGCACTGCCTTCTCCGCAGACCTTGGACTGTACTTATATAGCGCTTTTTCTAGTCTTTGCGAGCACTGAAGTGCCCAACTGTCAATCAGATATCACATATCTATGCAGCTATGCAATTTGGGGTTCAGTGTCTTGCCCAAGGACACTTCCACATGTAGCCTGAGGAAGCAGGGTATCGAACCTCCGACCTTCCGATTGAAAGACGACGGACTCAGCCACTGAGCCACAGCCGCCCCACTGTGACATTACCTCGAGAGGAGTGCTACCTTCTGCATCTGGTTCTGGTATGGGCATTGGAGGAGGGGGCTGGGAAGTATCAGAATGCAGTGTCTTTTACTTGAGCATTTAGTTCTTGCAATATTTTTATTGTGAAGGTGTCCGAGAAATTTTGAAAAACCATATTCATCTCCAGTGTGAAGTAAAGGCACCAGCAAATTCCAGAGCAATAGCCTGATTCCTCCAGCTGGGTGTGCCACCAATAGAATCCAAAACAAAGTGAAAACTATAACTTCTGACACGCTTAAAAGACAAACAGAGGACAGACTAAATATTAATATATCAGTGCTAGGAAGCTCCGTAACAGGAGGAGCATTGCAGAATATATAAAAACAAACTCTATGAAGTGTATTCAGTTCCACCCTGGTGAAGCTCAGAGTTTATTGCTGTATTTGATCATCTGTACTCAATAAACTAGTGTTTCATTGGAATCCTGCTACTTCTCAGAGCATTCATCATATATCTTAACTACTTTAAGAGCTTTTGAACTTATACTTCAACTACTTTGTGAGTTTGAACATAGTGTGTTGTCTAGGGGGATCAGGCCTCATTTGGCCCTTGGCCTGTGACCTTTTAGTCACAACAAAGGCTCAAACAAATGTATCCAGCGGAATCTTGTGAACAGGGCGATATCAATCAAGATTACTGTCTTTGCTCTCAGTCTCTGCTGTACTTGTGGGACCTGTGTCAACAGTTGCAGAAACATTTGTCTTATTCATGGATATAGCAGTCTTGAATCGACTGTATTTGATGGTGTTCTCTCACCTTCGCCGTAAGACTGGCCGCCACTTGACAAGACAAAGTTTGGGTCATTCCTGGCCTTAGTTTGTTCATGGACAAAGTCGACAAAAACAAAAAGGGGGAAAGGTTACTCTTTGTTGTTCCTTGCACCGAGAAACTGTAAGGAGACATTTTTCTTGTAGGCATTATCTCCACTATAGGCTTTATTGCCTGAGGAGTATCGAGGTAGGCAAGGCCAGGGAGATATCCGTCGTCTTTAGCTGCTAACAGCTCCATGAGAGGATCACTGAGTTCCCTCAGTTTTGTGTAGTCTTTAACAGACAGACAAGGGAAGCTATCCAGTCTTTTAAATATTTCTGGTAGCATAGCATAGCATTCTCAAAGTCTGTCCCAAGACAGATTCTTGGTTGTGTCCAGTCAGACATTTTTGCTCAGCCACCACAGTGGTTATAAGAACAATGGGGACAGGAATAACCACTACATCAAGTCAAAAGACTCTCACCAATTGAAGGATCACAGGACATTCAGCAAAAAAGAGTAGACTGGAGCATAAAATGGAGAGCTGGATGATGATGAGCACATGGCCTAATTGTTTGAGAGCATGGTATGTACAACCCTCTTTGCCTTTCACAAACTAAGGAGTCAGTTACAAGGAAATGGAAGGAAATGTCTGGATGTCTGGAGTCTCTCAAACTGAGAGAAAGATGGAGATCATGTGTTTCAATTTGAGGAGAGACAAAGCAGCCGACCCAATTCACAGATCTTGTTGGATTTTTAGAGACGCAAGTGAAGTTAGTTTCTGACCCAGTGTTTGGTGACATTCAGGATAAGCCCACCAGAACTAATGAACAGTTGTCCATCAAAACTAAGCCGAAGTCCAATGGTAGCCATTTTTTCAACCAGTCTCCACTGCTGTCTCTCAACCCACTAAAATCCTAAGAGGACTACTCTCTTGCTCTCTGTGCAGCAGCAATCAAACTTTGGAGCATTGTACTTCATGCTAGGTGGCCATACCTGCAAGATGTTGACATTCCAGAGATGGACAGCCGTATTGAGCTACTGATAGGAACCAATGCCTCCAAAATCATGGAACCCTGGGAAGTCATAAACAGTCAGGGTTATGGACCCTATGCAGTAAGGACCCTGGTGGGATGGATTAACAATGGACCTTTAAGAGGTGGTGAGTCCAGTGGATGCAGTGACTTTTCCCATTCCCCCACAGTTAATAGGATCTCTGTTGCAAATGCTTAACAATCACCACATAGCTATGCAACGTCTCCTCAGCCTAATAAGAAAGTTTAAGAGAAATTAATCTTTCCACCAAGAGTACACTGCCTTACTCAGTGATGTTATTGCTAATAGATATGCTGAGACTGCTCCACAGGAAGAAATGCATCAAGAAGGAAGAACCTGGTATATGCCACATCATGGAGTCTCCCACCCCAAGAAGAAAACCCTCCGGGTGGTGTTTGACTGTGGTGCTGTGTAGCAGGGTAAGTCGCTCAACTCTGAACTCCTTCAAGGGCTTGATCTAACCAAGTCATTAATTGGTGTCCTACTCAGGTTTAGACTAGAGCCTATTGCACTCATGGCAGACATAAAGTCTATGTTTCATCAAGGCAGGGTCTGCAAGTCAGACATAGGCTTCCTGCGCTTCTTGTGGTGGCCAGGAAGCGGTCCAGCTGACATCAGACATAGTTGAGCCATGTAGCAAAGGAGGTTTCCAGCTCACAAATGGTAAATGGACTGTCACTCTTCCAGCCAAACAGCTGTTACAGCAGCTCTGTAAACAGGGCTATGGATGGGAACAGCCAATTCCTGCATTTCAGTCAAAACAGTGGATTAGTTGGATTCAAGATCTTCCCAAACTAACAGACTTTAATGTTAGACGCTGTATCAAACCCAATAATTTTGGAAAGCCACAGTCCTTCCAATTGCACCATTTTGCTGATGCCAGCGAGACTGGATATGGAACAGTAAGCTACCTTAGAATGACAAATGACCAAGTTGAGATTCACATCTCTTTCATGGCAGGAAAGGGAAGAGTAGTGCCTTTTAAGCAAATGACCATATCCAGGCTTGAACTTACTGCTGCTGTGTTGGCTGTAAGATACTGAACCCCAAATTGCTCCCAGTGTCATAGCCAACAGGTATGAATGTAATGACTAGGGCTGTCAAAGTTAACGCGTTAATGCACATTCCCTTTAACGGCACAATGTATTTTGACACGTGATTAACGCACACATGTTCTATCATCATGACCCTCCGCAGCCCCATAGTTTGAGAAATCCGGAAGCGTTGCAGCCGTTATGTTGTGGATAGCAAGCAGAAAAAAATCCACCGTGAGCAGAAATTGACAAAGAAAAGGGTCTTTTAAATGGCAAGTTCAGCCTCAAAGCCCTGCTAGATGGTTCTCCCGACAAGACAAAAGTTATTTGTATTTACGATGTGTCGATGTGAATGGAGTTACCACCGGAGTACGTCAATCGCTGTTGTGTCAGATCCCAATTCATTCACAAGAGCACATTCACAAGACACTCTGATGCACTCCAAACCTGCAGAGGGCGACCACGCACACAAAAGAGTTTGGTGGAACCAAAACTCTCTGCAAGTGCTCAGAGGGACCATATTCACCTGCGCACTCACTGGAAAGGCATGGCATGAAATGTTTGGATGGAGCTCAGTTAGCCCTTTCACCTGCTCCAGGAAACAAGGCAGGACCACAGCTCCTGATCAATCAGAAGACGCAACTGGTTATCAACCTATGCGATGCTATTCGATTCTATTCTATTCCATCATTCTGTTTATGTCCATTGAAACCATCAAACCCCAAACCATCTTCAAAAAAATAAAATCAAAGAATAAGAAGAACTGAGTTGTCCTTTGCATGCTTCAAACAGTTGATCAAGCAGTTTTCAAGTTTGGGCAGAGTTGTGGTCACAAAACACACAAAACTTGACAGTTGATAACCACCGTGGCAGTGATGACTAGGATCAAAGGCCTGCAGTCAAGCTGTTGACGCAAAGGAAGAGAGAATTGACTGGAAACTCTTCACCATGGTGAAGGAAACTCTTGGGAAAACAGTCAAGCAACTGAAGCAAGAGAGGACTGTAGCTAAAACTGCCTTCACCAAGCAAGCGAACTACCTGAGCAGAGCTGCAAATGGCATGATCAAGCATGAGCTACAAGAGGAGTTCAGCAAGCTCAGTTCCCTGGCAAGGCATGTCAGCAATGCAAATGAGGAATACAGGGCTGGCCTACTGGCAGACAATGAAGCTGGAACCGGTGAGGGTGAAGAAGTCAAGCTTGGCAAGCACCAGCAGGATGAGCTTGAAAAGACAATGGAAGAGTGTGACGCGAAACTGGATGAAGTCCGGAAAGCAGTCCATCTAACCTCTGGCAAAGATATGGTGAAAATGAAGTGATCTCTGCAATTCAAGAAGCAGGGATAGCCTGTGAAAGAGCTCATGCAAGCCCCATCACTGCTATCAATAGAGATGGCTATGAACTGCAGCTGGAAGGCGTGAGGAGGCTTGTCCATGATGCAATTGCAAGCCTGAAAGACTGGGAAAGATGGATCCCACCTGATCAGACAGCACACCTGGAGGGCAGAGTAAAGGACCTGAGAGCATTTGGCAACAACCTCGAAGCTAGGAGGGCAGAATTCCTCACCGCACAAAGAACAGCAGAGGAGGAAAGAAGAGGAAGAGAGCCTCGACTCATGACAGTTCCACAACCAGTGATGAGAATAAAGCCAACCAGTCTACCTAAATTCACTGGGTTCAAGAGGAATTTCCACAGATGGAGGAGAGACTGGGAAAGCCTGCAAAGGCAGGGAGAGCTGACTGGCTCAGTGGAAGTGAAGAAGTTCCAACTCCTTGACAGTGTGGATGAGAGAATATGCAGAGACCTGCACCTGTCAACGTACAACAGTGCTGAAGACATATTTAGAGTACTTGAAAACAGGTATGGAAACAAGCCAACAATTGCCTTGGAAATAATTGAGGACCTGGAGAGGATCCCCCCTTTAAAGTCACACCAGCCAAGGAAGGTGATTGACCTAATTCAAGCTGTAGAAAAGGCCCTGAATGACCTCATCGAGCTTGAAAGCACTGGAGCCATCAAGAATCCCCTGGTGATCAGATCCATAGAGAGCAAGCTGCCAGACAATATCAAGAGAGACTGGCTGACATTCATGGCCAATCCAAGAAACGGAGTCACACCTGACAATCACTTCGAGGACATTCTAGAGAGACTAGACCAACTGGGTGTAAGTGAAAAATCTGAAAAGAAGCCTACTTACCCGGAGAAGAAGTATGCCTCCACAAAGTCCACAAGGAAAGGAGGATGTGTTGTCTGTGGAGATGAAAGGCACCGTGAGATCTTCTTTTGCAAGCGGTTCAAAGAAGTAAAGCCTGGCAAGAAGCTAAATGCTGTTGAAAAGCTGGGAGCATGCAGAAGATGCCTCATATGTCATGCAGAGGATGAGGAATGTATGGACACTTACCTGTGCAGGAACAGGGACTGCAAGAAAGGGAGCTCCTCAGACCACCATTTCTTTCTTTGCCTGTGAAAAGATCACGCTCATACTTACTCAAGGTGAGAGTCAAGACACCTAGAGGCACAGAGAGAGCTCATGAGCTTATCTGCTATGGCTTGGGTGAAATTGCAAAAGTGCACAGAGCAATCAAACCACAACAGCTCAATAAGTTCTTCCCCGACACTAACCTGGAAGACCTTCACAGACCAGAGCACGTTGAGCTTCTCATCAGCCACCGTGAAGGAAGACTCGCTCCACAAAGAGTAAAGGTAGTAGGAGATCTTGTCCTTTGGGAAAGCCCTTTAGGAAAGACCGTTGGTGGAGCACATCCAGACCTCTGTAAAGTAGTGGACATGGCTCTGCACAATTCTGAGACTCACTTTGCACGATCGATGAGAACCAAAGCAGTGAAGTATCAAGAAGTTGCTGAGATGCAAGAATTCAAAGCTGAAACCAAAGGCACAGTTGCTGGCAGAGAGTTCTTAGACTGGTGGAAATGGGACAGCATTGGCAACCCATGTGTGGAGGATGCAGGTGCGGTAACTGTCAACCGGGAGGCAAAGACATGACTCTGAGTGAGGAAAGAGAGCTGGAGATTATCAGGCAAGGCCTCACCTATGTGAAAGCGGATGCTCACAGTCAGGAGCCTCACTGGGACACAAAATATCCCTGGGTTGAAGATCCAAGTTCCCTGCCCAACAACAGGAATGCAGTGGAGGCCACCTTTCTGAGGACAGAGAGACAGCTCAAAAAAGAACCAGAGTGGTGTGCGGCATACACAACTCAAGTCCATGAGATGGTGGAGAGGAGAGCAGCAAAGAAACTCACTAAGGAGACCATCGCTGACTGGAAAGGACCAGTATGGTACGTCAGCCACTTGGTGGCGCCAAACCCACACTCCATTACAACACCTGTGCGACTGGTATGGAACAGCAGCCAGAAGTTTAAAGGGATCAGCATGAATGACCTCCTTCTGAAAGGGCCTGATGTCCTCAATCCCATCTGAGCAGTGCTACTAAGGTTCAGAAGAGGAGTCCACGCTGCCCTAGGCGACATCAGGAAAATGTACAATTCTGTGCAGCTTGAAGACCTGGAGATGCACCTCCACAGATTTCTCTGGAGAGACAGTGAAGATAGAGAAATTGAGGAATATGCCATCACCAGAGTCAACATTGGCGATCGACCAGCAGGGTGCATCGCACAACTGGCCATGAGAGAGACAGCAAAGCTGCCCATGCTCATTCACCTGGAGGAGGAGCGTAGGATCCTTGAAGAGGATTCCTATGTAGATGACATCCTGACATCCCACAATAACTTGGAAAAGCTAGACGAAACCACCAAAACAGTTGAAGAAATCCTGAAGGCAGGTGGATTCTTCCTCAGGCCGTGGATCCGGTCAGGTCAAAGTGGGAGGCAGAAGAATGCATCAGAACATCCAGCATCATCAGATCAAGTCTTCATTCTTCCCAACCAAATGAGAGAAGGAGGCAACAAAGCCCTTGGAGTTGGCTACCTGGTCGAATCAGACAAACTGTACCTCATGACCTCAATCAACTTATCAAAGAGAAAAAAGAAGTTGAGAATCAGCCAAAATCTCCTTGGAGAAGAGGTGAGAGAAAAAAACCCAAACCCACTGACTAGGAGACAACTGCTTAGCCAAGTAGCTAGCTTGTATGACCCAATAGGCCTCGCAACACCTGCCAAACAGAAGGGAGCCATTTTAGTCAGAAAAGCTTTTCAGGAAGCTGGAGGCAAAACTCTGACCCGAGATACATGGGACAAACCTCTGTCTGAAAGACTGAGAGAAGAAGCCATCCACCTGTTTGAGGAATATACACGCCTCAACCAAATAACCTTCCACAGAAGCCTCACATCAGTCAAAAGGATTGGAGGACCCTGGGGAATAACCTTCTCAGATGGAAGTGACCAGAGCTATGGAGCTGTTGCATACTTCAGATGGGAAACCGAACAAGGGATCCTGGTCCGGCTTGTCGAGTCCAAAGCAAAGCTCACACCACTTGACCAAAAGGGAGAAGCAGTGAAGGCTGAGGTCTGTGGTGCTGTCTTCGCTGCAAGACTCAGAAGATACATCGAAAAGCACAGTCGAATGCAAGTTGAACGTTGGCTCCATCTGCTGGACAGTCAAACCATGCTGGGAGCAATCCAAAGAGACAGCTATGGGTACCAGACTTTTTTCGCAAACAGAGTTGGAGAGATCCAGAAGTCCACATCTGTTGAAGACTGGAGATGGATTCCAGGTGAGCAGAACATTGCTGACCTCATAACAAGAAGAGCAACCCTAGAAGACCTCAAAGAGGACTCTTTGTGGCAAAATGGACCAGAGTTTCTGAAACGACCTGTGGAAGAGTGGCCGACAAAATCAGCCAAAGACGTTGCTGCATATGCTAAAGAATGTATAAACAATAAATGTATAAACAGTTGGGCACTTTATGTAGCAGCCTCTGCCATCAGTGTATGTATGTGTGTGAATGGGTGAATGTGCCATGTAGTGTAAAAGCAGCTTTGATTGGTTGCAAAGACTAGAAAAGCGCTGTATAAGTACAGTCCATTTACCATTTGGAGTAGTTTGGATGCTCAAAGTCGAGCTCCAGCTCCCCCTAGAAAGTTATCTGTTCTGGACTGATAGCCAAACAGTGTTAAAATACATAGCCAAAGAGAGTGCAAGATTTCACACGTTTGTGGCAAATAGAGTCTCTGTCATAACAGAGAATACTGGTGTCCAACAATGGTGATACATTGACAGTAAACACAATCCAGCAGATGACGCCTCCAGGGGGCTGAGTGTAATGCAATTATCTATGCTCAGTGTTGTTAGTGCATAACCCTGAAAGATCTTGGCATTGCAGAGAAAGCCATCGTATCATACACTCAGAAACAAGCACTCCAATGCGAGTATGAAAAACTAACAATAGCATCATCTAGTGTTCAAAAAACAAGCTCAATTTACAGGCTGAGTCCAGTCTTGATGGATGAGCTGCTGAGAGTAGGAGGAAGGTTGTTACGGGTCATGTCTGAGACCATCAAGCGTTCCATTATCCAAACAGTGTTACATATCTGATCTATTGCTTCGGCACATTCATGAAAGGTACAGCCACAGCGGAAGAAACTATATCCTGTGTCAGCTGCGAAATAAATATTGGATAATTAATGGAAATAGTGCAGCAAGAAGAGTGATTTCAAAGTGTATTGCTTGCAGAAGGTTTAAAGGCAGAACAGGGGAACAGAAGATGGCTGATTTGCCTCAAGAAAGAACCCTACAAGATCTTCCACCTTTTACACATGTTGGCATAGATTATTTTTGTCCGATAGAAATAAAAGGAGGAAGAGGTCTTGTGAAAAGATATGGTGTGCTGTTTACCTGTATGTCTTCCATAGCTGTTCATCTGGAAATGGCCTGCTCCCTCGACACAGACTCCTGTATCCACACCATAAGGAGATTTGTTTGCAGACGAGGTCAGGTAAAACACATCTGGTCCGACAACGGCACCAATCTTGTCATTGCGGAAAAATAATTAAGAAGGGCTTTGTCCAATAAAATCCAAAATGTCATGATGAGCAGGGGAATAAGCTGGAGCTTCAATCCACCAGGAGCATCTCACCATGGTGGAGTGTGGGAGAGATTAATCAGATCAGTGAAATGGGTCCTGAATTCTCTTCTACAACAAAAAAAAGTTGACAACTAAGTTCTCCAGACACTACTATGTGAAGTTGAAGCAATCCTTAACAATTGCCCAATTACCACTACATCCTCTGACCCTTTTGATCTTGAGCCACTGATTTTTCCAGAGCCGACTCCTACACCAGGCGCCGGTGGAAGCAAGTACAGTACCTGGTTGACTCGTTCTGGAGGAGATGGGCCCAGGAATACCTGACACTGATGCAGAAGAGGCAGAAGTGGTCCAAGGTTAAAAAGAACTTAAATCCTGGGGACATTGTGGTGATAGACAGGCATATAGAAAGACAGACATATGTTCAGTCAGATAGACAAATAGACATATAGACAAAGAGACGGACAGACATGTAGACAGATACACAGACAGACATAGGCTATAGACAGACAAGGATATAGACAAATAGAAAGACAGACGTATAGACCGACAGACAAACAGACGTAGAGACTAACAAAGAGACTAATGCCTGTGTTTCCCCCCCCCCCCCCCCATTGTTTGGAGGAGTTTGAGAGAGAACCCTGCCACATTTGGTGTCAGAATTGGGATGGCTAGTTGAAAGCAGATGTCCCGGCCCTAAAGACAGCGCACTGGCCTGCGTTCACAGCGGCGAGAGCAGCTTGAGAAGATCGTTATTGCTGATGCTGATCCGGCTTGGGATACCATGCCGACATCGTCAAAAGAGGATGGTGAGGAGTACAGGTCCTGGGCTGCCCCGGCAGCTCCTTAAGCCCCAGCGTCTGCAGTTGACTCGGGGGGAACTGGTGACAGTGATGAGAGGCTTTTGGGCAGCGCAGCAAAGGAGAGAGGAGGGTATGCTGGCAGAACTCCGAAGCCTGAGGACTTCTACTCCACAGACTGAGCAGTTTCATCAACCTGTCCACCAGCCTCGCCAGAATGTTGCACCGCCTGCACAGAACCTTTGAGCGCATTGCTAAAACCTGGAAATGGCAGGAGAGTGAGTGGGCATGCTGTCTTGTTTCTCTGCTGACTGGGAAGGTGTTGGAGGCTTCCATGCTCCTCCAGTGCACCGCACCAACCAGCATTCCAGCGACCCCAGTACAGGCCTACAAGGGGAGAGAGCAGCCAGGAGCCTTCAGGTGACACCAGCACTGCCACAAACCAACGAGCCTCTAGTAAGGACCTTGTTTGTTTCTATTAACAGCAGCCAGACCACAAAGCTTGTGTGTCCCATACGCAAAGCTAAGGTCACCGTACTATGTACCCCGGCTGGGGGTCGGGCCTGAAGGAGAGATGGAAGTAAAAACTAGACATAAAACTGTTATTGTGAATGGACAGCAGGTTACTGCATTGTTGGACACTGGTAGCTTCATGTCTCTGGTTAAACACAGTCTGGTGCCAGTAGGCTATGTGGACTACAGCAAACAGGAGGACATTTTGTGTGTTCATGGGGATAGGCATCCTTATCCCAAAGCAGATCTGACTGTCACAATTGATGGACAACCTTACCCATTGACTTGTGGTGTGGTCGAAAACCTTCCTGGGATGGGATTTACCAGTGCCCATAGGCTTACTGCAAGAAAAAGAACTGCCAGAAGAAAGTGACTGGAAGACTGTGAAGAGTGAAATGAATCTGAACGTTTCTCGTTCTGTTTTGACCCAAGCCTAAATGAAAGCTGGTGTCCAACCACTCCTAGACCTTGACAGTAGTCTGTGTGAGAGTGGCACTAAGGGGCCAATAAAATCCTGTTGCCAGCGCCGCTCTGAGAAGTAGCCAAGGCCAACACCAGCAGGAAGGGAGGGTTTGCTGTGTGATAAAATGTGGGATGTACCTGGTAATATTTCTGTGCTGCAACGGGAAGATGAAACTTTAAAATCCATGTTTGCTAAGGTGGTGGAAGAGACTGATGGAGATTGTGTGGGGAAGGAGAAATTTATTGTGGGTCAGGATGTGTTGTATGCTGTCTGTGGTGATCAAAGACATTTGGTAATCCCTGCTAAATGTAGAGCACTTGTCATGCACCTAGCACACACTGGCCTTCCATGTACACTGACATACAGAAATATTGCACTACATGCCCGTCATGCCAGAAAACCTACACTCCCCGTAAGTCTGACCGAGCTTTTTTGCAGCCACTTCCTGTCATCTACACACCATTCCGCAGGATTGCCATGGACATTGTTGGTCCTCTAATGAAAAGCAGCGGTGGCCATCAGTACATTCTGGTTGTGTGTGACTACCCCACTGGGTTTCCAGAGGCCTTTCCCCTTCGCACCATCACTGCTACAGCTGTTCTCGAGGGTGGGGATACCAGATGAGATCCTCACAGACCAAGGGACCAACTTCATTTCGAGGTTGATGCAGCTCCTGTACAAGCAACTGGGCATCTTGGCAATCAGGACCACACCTTACCACCCGCAGACTGATGGCCTGGTGGAAAAGTTCAACCAGACGCTGAAGAAGATGCTTCATAAATTTGTGGTTGACATGGGCAAGGACTGGGACCGCCGGCTGCCATTCCTGCTCTTGGCCTATCGGGAAGTACATCAATCCTGGACTGGTTTCTCTCCCTTTGAGCTGCTGTACAGCTGGGATGTGCAGGGGCCCTTGGATCTGCTGAGAAAGGGGTAGGAGACCTCATCTACCACTACAAGTGACAGGGGGGTGGTCCAGTTTGTTCTGGAGATGAGGGACCGGCTACCAGGACCGGTACCAAGAGTAAGGAAGAGGTCAACCTGCGTGAGACCCAGAAAAGCCAGAAGACCTGGTATGACCAACAGGCTTGTCACCGGGAGTTCCAACCTGGCCAGAAGGTTCTGCTACTTCTCCCTTCCTCCAACAGCAAGCTCCTGGCAAAGAGGCAAGGTCCCTACACCATCACCCGCAAGATAGGCCCGGTCACAAGGTCCATCACCCAGAGAAGAAAAAATGAAAACTTACCATGTGAACCTCCTGAAAGAGTGGAAGGAGCGCCAAAGCGAATCCCCAGGAATGTCTCTGCTGGTGAGGAACGTGGACCTCAAAGAGGAAAAGGAGACTGGTCCAACAACTCCAGTGACACCCGTTTCTCCTGTCCTGGCTCATCTCGGCCCAGAACAAGCTGCACAACTTCTGCGGGTCTTCCAGGAGGCTCCCTCTCTGTTTGCTGCCAGCCCGGGGAAAACCACTGTTGTGGAGCACTTCATCCGTCTGAAGGATGGATGACAAATTCGCCAATGTCCCTACCGTGTCCCCCAGCAGCTTGTAGCAAAACTGCAGCAGGAAGGGGAAGAAATGTTAGAGTCGGACCGCTCAATTACTCCCAGCTCCGAGTGGTGCAGTCCAGTGGTCATCATGTTCAAAAAGGATGGGTCACTCCACATCTGCATCAATTTCCGGAAACTCAATTCCATCTTAGAGTTCGATGCCTACCCAATGCCCAGGATCAGTGATTTGCTGGAGAAGATTGGAGCAGCCGGATACATCACTACGCTGGATCTGTGTAAGGAGTACTGGCCACTGGAGGAGTCATGCTGAATTCACTGTGATGCCATTTGGCCCCTGCCATGTTCCAAAGAATGACGGACAGAGTCCTTCAGGATTGTGGACATTGCAGTGCTGCCTACCTGGATAACGTGGTGGCCTTCAGCAACACCTGGGAGGATCATGTCCAACAAACTACGCTGGTCCTGGGGAAAATCCAGAAGGCAGGGCTGACACTTAAGCCTTCCAAGTGTGAATGAGCATGGCAGGAGACACGATACCTGGGTTACCAACTGGGCTGAGGAGAGGTGCGTCCGCAAGTGGATAAAGTGGAAGCTATCCAGAACTGCCCTTGACCTCGCACCAAGAAGGAGGTACGATCCTTCCTGGGGTTGGTTGACTGGTACAGGAGGTTCGTGCCACTGTTTGCTATGATCGCAGCCCCACTCACAGCACTCGCCTGCAAGGATCAGAGGAACCCGGTTACCAGGTTGGATGACTGTGAAACAGCCTTCCACACCATGAAAGCACACCTGTGTTCTTCCCCAGTCCTCAGGGCCCAGTTTTTCAAAAAGTTTAATCCAGATCAAAATGATCCAGATTTTGTAATCCCTTTTTTTGCTATCCCAGATCAAAGTGATCTTGTAGATTTTGTCCTGGTTTTTCAAAGGCTTTTCAGATAGGATCATTCTGATCCAGATACCACAAGATCAGGATTACAGAATCTAGATTTGCAGTCTTTGAATAGGCCAGCATCTGTTAGTCAAAGTAATACATTTCATTAACATGGTATGTATATTAAATGTCTCATCTGGATAAAAAAAAAAGTCAAAACACTTTTTTGTCAGCATACTAATGCTTTTATTGATCAAAAGAAAAATAATGGTTCAGTATAGCTTCTCGCATTGACCGTCCAGCTGCTTCATCTGGTTGAAGTGCTGCCAGTGGTAGGTCAGGGCCATCTACTTGGGGTTGTGAATACATAACCCCTTCCATCACATTCAGGAACCTTGCGTTCTTCAGCGACATTATGAAGCACGATGCAGGCAAGAATTATGTTGCATGCTCACTGTGGGTCTACTACACGTAGGTAGTTCAGGCATGCAAAGCACCTTTTCAACACCCCATTCAATCGTTCAACTGTGCTCCTAGTTCTTCCATGAGCGCAGTTAAACCTCTCCTCTGCATCATTGTTTACAACGACAAAAGGTGTCATAAGCCATGGTAAGAGTGGGTATGCGCTGTCACCCAATATGATGCCATCTGGGGTATTTTGTTGGAATTGTCTAAAAATATGGCTCTCCCTCAAGATCCTTGCATCATGGACCGATCCTGGCCATTTCACAACACAGTTAGTGATGAGGAGGTTTGCATTTACCACAAGTTGCACATTGATGCTGTGTCGTCCTTTCCTGTTCACAAACTCCCATTCCTGCTCACAGGGTGCTTGGATGTGGACATGAGTGCAGTCTATTAACCCAACCGTATTTGGCATTTTCCCCATTTCATAGAACTTGAGCTTGATCTGCGTGGTTTGTTCAGGATTTGTTGGAAATTTGACAAACTGGTTGACAAGGCTGGCTAACACAGAAGACAATCTGTGTACTACAGAGCAGATAGTGGATTTCTGGACACACACACCATCTCCAATGACTTGGTAAAATGATCCACATGCGTAGAAGCGCAAAGCAATAAGTACCTGTTCCTCCACAGTCAATGCATAACTTCTTTTAGTAGTATGTTCCAGCTGTGGTTGAAGCAGACTGACAATGAATATAATGTCAGCCCTACCAAATCTAAATCTTGCATACAGTTCATCATTTGTGTACTCCTGAAGTTGTTTTGGGTGTGCAATGTGCACCCTTTGGTTGAATTTTCTCTTTTGTAGACCGTGAACAATGGATGTCATTGTGTTGGAATGGTCCCTTGTTAGAACAGCTGCTTCAAGACTCCACAATTAACTTCCCAGTTCACGCCTGAACACATTTAATACAAGTGTGCAAGAGAGACAGACAGAAAGAGAAAATGAATGTGCCAGCAAGTACTTCAAAGGGGAGCAATTTCACCGTAGCTGAAACATATGCCTTGCTGGATGGTGTAAGGGAAAATTATGGCAATATGATGGCTAAACTTGGCACCTCAGTAACAGCCAAGATGAAACACAATATCTGGACTGACATCACAAAGAGTGTAAACGCCACAGGGAGTGGTCAATTAAGAAGCCTGGACCAGGTAAAACTTCGCTGGAAGAATTTAAAACAGAAGGCCACAAAAGACCACAGTGACTCTAAAAACCCTAAAACGGGCAACAGACCATTTAAGCGGGGGGAGTTCACTGATGTCATTCTAGACATCATTGGTGGAAAGAGATCCCAGGCTCTGCATGGCATTCAGTCAGTCTCACAAGGTGGTGAGTCTGGACTGTGTGGGACTTTGACAGAAACTCCAGATTCGGAGACTGCTAATGAGTTGGGAGAGCAAGTTGTTATCCTAACTCCTGCTGAGGCAGAGCCTGAAGAACCCCCTGGTAAAAGACCCCAAGAGCCAAGATGGCTATGGGGATCTGGTGAGGAAAGAAACTGAGAGGGCAGAGAAACAGATCACTCTTGCTGAGGAGCAGATAAAACTGACTTTGCTTCAACAAAGGGAAACAAAGCTGCGTATTGGCCTCTTCGAAGAGAGGCTGAAAGATGCTGGCATTACAGTTTCTGAGGATGAAATGTAAAATTACTGTTTTTGCATCTATTTTTTCTAATTCTAGTTGAAAATATTTTAGGTTTAATTATTTAATTTAGAATGGATATTGTTTTAGTACGGTCTGTGTTGCTTTACTACGCAAGCATTGAATAAAAGAATGATTAAATATGTGTCATGTGTCCTACATGTCTCTTCATGTCTCTACATCCACCTTGAATCCATCCTGAATCCACCCTTCCAGTGGGATCAGGATAATCCTGATTTTTAGCATCAAACCTATCCTAATCTCCACCTTAGAGTTTTAAAATACCCAAAATCAACATTTGTTCTGGATTCTGGGCAGGATTGGATGACCAAATCTGTATCCCACTTTTGTAGGATCAGGATCCCATCTCTGCTTTTGAAATACCCAATTTTGAGATTTAATCCTATCCAGATCATTCTGATCCAGATTAAACCTTTTGAAAAACTGGGCCCAGGAGTCCAGACTTCAACAACAGATTTCTGGTACAGGTGGATGCATCCGCAGTCGGCCTTGGAGCAGTCATGGCCCAGAGAGACCTTGGAGAAGAGCACTGCACTCTCCAATGCCCACTTCATGGCCAGGCCCTCCTTTTCCACCGTGGAATACCTGGTCTCACGTGGCAGTAGCAGGTACAGGATTGGGTGGTACTACTTACTCGGATGGGAGTTTGATCTGGAAACTGACCACAGAGCTCTCACCTGGATCAACTCCATGAAGGACCACAATAGCAGACTGACCCGATGGTACCTCTCACTCCAGCCTTTCAAGTTCACCATCCAACACCGATCAAGCAAGGCCAATGTGGTAACGTAATACCTTTCCAGGTTGCCGCACATCGCCAACCTCCAGGAGGAGGTTGTAGCACGGCTGTAGCACGACCAAGGCTGCACACTTGGAAGTTCTATTGTTATCCTTAGCACACATTTACAGCATTATTCTTCCTTACCTCAAGGTGCGCTGCATATATATGCCGCCATGCGCTGTATGCGAGGTTGGTGAGTGAAACAGAGCGTCCAATTTCCGGATATTAAATATCCATATATATTGACTAAGATGGTTATTAACATGTACATAGGCTAAAGATAGACCTATAGACAAACAGACATACAAGCATATAGACAAATAGACACACAAAAAGACAGAGAAACAGACAGACATATACACAGATACACAGACAGACATAAGCTATAGATAGACATATAGACAGATATAGGCTATAGACAGACATATTGACAGACAGACATATAGACAATTAGACAGACAAATAGATAGACAGACAAACAAATAGACAGAAAGACAGACATATAGACAGATACACAGACAGACATAGGCCATAGACAGATATAAAAACAGACATATAGACAGATACACAGACAGACATAGGCCATAGACAGATATAAAAACAGACATATAGGCTATATCCAGACATTAGACAGATATATAGGCTATAGACAGACATATATACAGACACACAGACATATATAGGCCATAGACAGATACAGAAACAGACAGACAATGAGACAGGTAGACAGAGGCTATAGACAGACATATACTTACATATAGACAGACAGTCATTTGGACAAATGGACAGCGACGTATAGACAGACAGAGAAATAGAAAGATACCCAGACACACATAGGCTATAGACAGACATAGACAAACATATAAACGGAAAGACAAAGTCAGACAGACAGACAGACAGATAGATAGAAAAAAAGACATATAGTTGGATACACAGACAGACAGGCTATAGACAGACATACAGAGCGATATAGGCCAATAGACAGACATATAGACATATACACAGACAGACCTATATGTGTTACAGACAGATATTTAGACAGACATATTGACAGACAGACATATAGACAAATAGATAGACATACAGACATATAGACAGGTAGACAAACAAATAGACAGACAAACAGACATATAGACAGATACACAGACAGACATAGGCCATAGACAGATATAGAGACAGACATATAGGCGAAAGACATACATATAGACAGACAGACAGACATATAGACAAATAAACAAACAGACATAGGCCATAGACAAATATAGAAATATACATATGGGCTTTGGACAGACATAAAGGCAGACAGACAGACATATAGACAGATACACAGATAGACATAGGATATAAACAGACATATAGACAGATATAGGCTATAGACCGACATAAAGACAAATAGACAGACAAATAGATAGATGGACAACCAGACAGACAGACATACAGACAGATACTCAGACAGACATAGGCCATAGACAGATATAGAAACAGACATATAGGCTATAGACAGATATATAGACAGATACACAAACAGACATAGGCCATAGACAGTTATAGAGACAGACCTATAGACAGATAGACAGACATAGGCTATAGACGGATATATAGACACTCATGTCTGTCTATAGCCTAATTCTGTCTGTCTCTTTTTCTAACATATAGACAGACAGGCATACAGACAAATGGACAGACAGACGTATAGACAGACGGAGATATAGACAGAAACACAGACACACATAGGCTATAGACAGACATATATACAGACAGACATAAAGACAGACAGACATATAGTCGGATACACAGACAGACAAGCTATAGACAGACATATAGACAGATACACAGAGAGACATGTATATGCTATAGATAGATATTTAGACAGACATATTGACGAAAAGACATAAAGACAAATAGACAGACAGACAGACGGACAAACAAAAAAACAGACATATAGGCTATAGACAGACAGACATAGGCCATAGACAGATATAGAGACAGACATATAGGCTATAGACAAACATTTAGACAGACAGACATATAGACAGATACACAGACATAGGCTATAAATAGACATTTAGACAGACAGACATATAGACAGATACACAGATATAGGCCATAGACAGACATATAGAGAGATACACAGACAGTCATATATATGCTATAGACAGATATCGAGACAGACATACAGACAAAAACACAGACAGACATAGGCCATAGACAGATTCAGAGACAGACATATAGTCTATATCAGAGATATAGACAGACAGACGGAGACATATAGACAAATACACAGACACACAAACAGACATAGGCCATAGACAGATATAGAGACAGACATATATGCTATAGACAGACAGACATATAGATAGATACACAGACATAGGCCATAGACAGATATAGAGACAATCATATAGGCTATAGACAGACATTTAGACATATACACAGACATAGGCTAAAAATAGACATATAGACAGATATAGGCCATAGACAGACATATAGAGAGATACACAGACAGACATATATGCTATAGACAGATATTTAGACAGACAGACATATAGACAAATACACAGACAGACAAAGGCCATAGACAGATTTAGAGACAGACATAAAGTCTATGGACAGACATATAGACAGACAGACAGACATATAGACAAATACACAAACAGAGATAGGCCATAGACAGATATAGAGACAGACAGACATATAAACAAATACACAGACAGACATAGGCCATAGACAGATATAGAGACAGACATATAGGGTACAGACAGACATATAGACAGACACACAGACAGACATGCCATAGACAGATATTTAGACAGACATATACAGACAGCCACATAAACAAATAGACGTTTAGACAAATACACAGACAGACATAGGCCATAGACAGATATAGAGACAGATACACAAACATAGGATATAGACCGACATATACTAACATAAACAGACAGGGATATAGACAAATAGACATATCAACAGATACAAAGACAGGCATATGCTATAGACAGACATATAGACAGATATAGGTCATAGACAGATTCACAGACAGACATATATATGCTATAGACAGATATTTAGACAGACAAATGGACAGACAGACAGACAGACAATTAGACAGATATAGAGACAGACATATAGACAAATAGACAAATAAATAGACAGACAAACAAATAGACAGACAGACATATAGACAGATACACAGGCAGACAAAGGCCATAGACGGATATAGAGACAGACATTTAGGCTATAGACAGACAGACATACAGACAAATAGACAGACAGACATATAGACAGATACACAGACAGACATAGGCTATAGACAGACATATATACTAACATATACAGACAGGCACATAAACAAATAGACAGATACACAGACAGACATAGGCTATAGACAGACATATACTAACATAAACAGACAGGGATATAGACAAATAGACATATCAACAGACACAAAGACAGGCATATGCTATAGACAGACATATAGACAGATATAGGTCATAGACAGATTCACAGACAGACATATATATGCTATAGACAGATATTTAGACAGACATATTGACAGACATATAGACAAATAAGACATACAAATAGAAAGACACAAAGACAAATGGACAGACAGACAGACAGACAGACAGACAGACAGACAATTAGACAGATATAGAGACAGACGTATAGGCTATAGACAGACATATAGACAGATACAGGCTATAGACAGACATATAGACAGATACAGACAGACGTATATATGCTATTGACAGATATTTAGACAGACATATAGACAAATAGACAAATAAATAGACAGACAAACAAATAGACAGACAGACATATAGACAGATACACAGGCAGACATAGGCCATAGACGGATATAGAGACAGACATTTAGGCTATAGACAGACATATAGACAGACAGACATACAGACAAATAGACAGACAGACATATAGACAGATACACAAACAGACATATATATGCTATTGACAGATATTTTGACAGACGTATAGACAAATGGACTGACAAATACACAGACAGACAGACGTATAGACAAATAGACAGACAGACATATAGACAGATACACAAACAGACATAGGCCATAGACAGATATAGAGACAGACATATAGGCTATAGACAGACATATAGACAAAGAGGCTACATGTCGAAGTGGGCAAGAAACGGAACCCCAAATTGCTCCCGGTGGCATAGCCAACGGGTATGAATGTGATGATGATGTTGACAGCTGGGCACTTTACGTAGCAGCCTCTGCCATCAGTGTATGAATGTGTGTGTGTGAATGAGTGAATGTGATATGAAGTGTAAAAGAGTGGTCCCAAAGACTATAAAAGTGCTATATAAGTACAGTCCATCAACTGACTTGCCGATAGCTTGATCAGCTATGTGTAAATATTATCTGCAGGGTCTTCACAGATAAGAGCGTGAGTAAAACTTTTGGATGATGCTTTGTTTTTCATTTCCAGGATTCCAGGTTTTTGTTCCTGCTGTTTCAGCTTACAGTTCTTTTTTCGGTTTTTCCGGTTTCCTTGGTTATCACTGCAAAGTTATTTTATAAACATGCAGCTTCCCCATTTGAGAGAAATTGATCTTACCTGAAAGATTTTTATTTGGATCCATTTAATGAAAAAAAACAATTTTCCCATTTTTCCCCTCCTTTTATTTTGAAAGGTTCAAATGTAGGCATATAGCTTGATAATAATTGTTGTTATTATATAAAAAACCCTTTGAAGAAGAAACAGAAGAAAAATATAGGGGAGACTGGGGCAATTGTAACAGGGGGCAATTGTAACACACTTAATTTCTCCAATAAGAAACAAGCTACAGTTATGAAACTTATTCTGCACAGCAGAAAAAATTATTGAGTTATGAAAGTTACTTTTTGGTTGTTCTTTATTATTTCTCTGCTGTCTGAAGTTTAGATGATTGAATTTAAACTGAGATAAATATCTCTAGCCTATTGGTTAAAAATTAACATGGACAACCTATATTAAAATAGTGTTAAGTATTGCTCGATAGTATATGAGGTTTTATCAAAGCTGCTGGGTCAAGGGCAATTGTAACAGTGTTACCATCCACATGTAAGCATCTTTTGACATGCATTTCTATAAGAAAATCAAAATATTTTACTAAATTAAAATATACAATTACATTTTAAAGGGAGTATAATAAATACGGTGACTAAATCATTATCATACATTTTTATAAAAAAAAAACAAAAAAAACAGAATATGTTGCTTGTAACATCCATCCATTATCTTCCGCTTATCCTTCCGCAGGCTCAGCAAAGTGACCCAGACGTCCCTCTCCCCAGCAACATTTTCCAGTTCCTCCTGGGGGATTCCGAAGCGTTCCCAGGCCAGACGGGATATATAATCTCTCCAGCAAGCTCTGGGTCTGCCCCGGGGTCATCTCCCAGTTGGACGTGCCCCGAAAACCTCCAAAGGGGCCCAGGAGGCATCCTAATCAGATGCCCGAACCACCTCAACTGGCTCTTTTTAATGCGAAGGAGAAGCGGCTCTACTCCGAGCTCCCCCCGGATTTCCGAGCTCTTTACCCTCTCTCTAAGGCTGAGCCCAGACACCCTCCAAAGGAAACTAATTTCAGCTGCTTGTATTCACGATCTCATTCTTTCGGTCACTACCCAAAGCTCGTGACCATAGGTAAGGTTTGGAACGTAGATTGACTGGTAAATTGAAAGCTTTGCCTTCAGGCTCAGCTCCCTCTTCGCCACAACGGTCCATTACAATGCCTGCATTACTGCTGATGCTGCACTGATCTGCCTGTCAATCTCACAATCAATTTTACCCTCACTCGTGAACAACACCCCGAGATACTTGAACTCCTTCACTTGATGTAGAGACTCACTCCCCACCTGGAGGGGGCAATCCACCGTTTTCGGGCAGAGAACCATAGCCTCAGATTTAGAGGTGCTGACTCTCTCCCAACCGCGTCACACTCGGCTGCAAACCACCCCGTGACTGCTGGAGGTCCCAGCTTGATGAAGTCAACAGGACAACATCATCTGCGAAAAGCAGAGATGAAATTCTGATGTCACCAAACTGAAAACCCTCTTCCCCCGGGTGTGCCTTGAGATCCTGCCCATGAAAATCACAAACAGAATCTGTGACAGGGGACAACCCTGGCGGAGGCCAACATGCAGCGGGAAAGAGTTTGACTTTGTGCCGAGGATGCGGACACAGCTCTCGCTTTGGTTATACAGGGACCGGATGGCTCCTACCAATGGCCCCGGTACCCCATACTCCCGCAATACCCCCCACAGGACCCCCCGGGGGACAAAATCATAGGCCTTCTCCAAGTTCACAAAGCACATGTAGACTGGATGAGCAAACTCCCATGCCCCCCTAAGCAGCCCTGCCAGGGAAAAGAGCTGGTCCACTGTTCCACGGCCAGGTCAGAATCTGCATTGTTCCTCCTGTATCTGAGGTTTGACAATCGGCCGGAGCCTCCTTTCCGGCACCCATGGAATAAACTTTACCCAGGAGGCTGAGTAGTGTTATACCCCGATATTGGGACACACCCTCTGGTCCCCCTTTTTGAAAATGGGAACCACCACCCCGGTCTGCCATTCCACAGGTACTGTCCCAGACCTCCACGTGACATTGAAGAGGCATGTCAGCCACTACAGCCCAACAATGTCCAGAGTCTTTAGCATCTCAGGGCGAATCTCATCTACACCTGGCGCCTTGCCACTGAGGAGCTTCTTGACTACCTCAGCGACCTCTGCCACGGATATAGATAAGGCTCTCCCTGGACCTTAAGACTCTGCCTCCTTATCAGAGGACATTTTGGCTGGTTTCAGGAGATCCTCAAAGTGCTCCTTCCACCGTCCAACGACATCCCCAGTCCGGGTCAGCAGTTCTCCACCCCTGCTAAAAACAGCTTGAGCCAATCCCTGCTTCCCCTTTCTGAGTCATCAAACAGTTTGCCAGAACTACTTTGAGGCCAACCGAAAGTCCTTCTCCATAGCCTCCCCGAACTCCTCCCACACCCAGGTTTTTGCTTCCGCAACCACTGAAGCCGCAGCCCTTCTTGCCACTCGGAATCTGTCCGCTGCCTCTGGAGACCCCTGGGCTAACCAGGCCCACAAGGCCTCCTTCTTCAGGCTGATGGCTTCCCTTACCGTTGTCCACCACAGCATCTAAGGTTGCCGCCACGACAGGCACCGACAGGCTTCTGGCCACAACTCCTTGTAGCCGCTTCCACAATGGAGGCTTTGAACACGGCCCATTCGGATTCCATGTCCCCAACCTCCCCCTGGATGCAAGCAAGATTTTTCCAGAGGTGGGAGTTGAAGACCTCGCAGACAGGGGCCTTCGCCAGACGTTCCCAGCTCACCCTCACTACATGTTTAGGTTTACCAGGTCTGTTCAGCAGCCTCCCCCGCCATCTGATCCAACTCACCACCAGGTGGTGATCAGTTGACAGCTCTGCTCCTCTCTTCACCTGAGTGTCAAAGACATACAGCCGCAGGTCTGATGAAATGACCACAAAGTCACTTATGTACACTTATGAACAACCCTATGTCTGACATGGTGTTTGTTATGGCCAATCCATGATGAGCACAGAAGTCCAATAACAAGACACCACTCGAGTTCAGATCAGGCAGACCATTCCTCCCAAACAACCCCCTCCAGGTGTCTCCGTCATTGCCCATGTGGGTATTGAAATCCCCCAGTAAAACTATGGAATCCCCAGGTGGAACCCTTTCTAGGATTCCCCCCAGAGACTCCAAGAAGAATGCATACTCTGAACTGCTATTCAGTGCATAAGCACAAACAACAGTCAGAGCCTTCCTCTCTGCAACTTGCAGTCGCATGGAGGCGTCCCTCTCGTTCCCCGGGGAAAACTCCAGCCAGGGGTTAGTGAATATCCCCACACCCACTCAGCGCCTCTCACCCTGGGCAACTCAAGAGAAGAAGAGAGTCCAGCATCTCCAGAAGATTGGTTCCAGTACCAGTGCTGTGTGTGGACATAAGCCCAACTATAAATAGATGATAGTGATCCACCTCCCACACCAGCTCTTCCTTCCCTACAAGAAAGATGATGCAAGTCTATGCTGCTGGGGATCAGCACGCCTAGATCCCCACCTTTGCCTCCCACCTATTGCACCCGGCCCCATTGCAGGGGGTGAGCGCAAAGGGCGGCGGCTCCTTGGGCGAAGGCCCAGCCACCATGTGCTCCCCGGCGAGCTCCCTCCCACCTTCACCTGGGACCAATTTGCCTTGGGAGTCTCTACCAGGGGGTAGTGCCCTCGATAACATAGCTCCCAGCCTCACAGGGACACGCAAACCCCTCCACCACGTTAAGGTGTAATAAATATTACCTATTATCTCCTTGTGTTAATCTCTTAATATGTCTAACTTGCACCATTTCATTAAAGTTTGGTTATAGACTTATCAATCAAATCTGAGTATAATATACTTTTAATTCAATTTAAATAATAAAGATCTAGTTCCCACTAGCCAGTCTGTCTGCAAAAATAGATAAACTTTTGCATTGAATTCATACAATACCTGAAATCTAAATTTATACCATATACTTAAAAGAATCTTAACATTATTAGATACTACAGCTGAAATGTGGTTACTATAAGGTGTGATTTTATTGGAGAAATAGTGCATTAATTACCTACTACTCTGCAACACGTCTAACTTGACTATCAAAGCACTAACAAAAAAAACAAAAAAACAAAAAGAAGTACTGTATCAGTGTTACGTGCCGTAGTGTTGTGTATTTTGTGCTGTGTTTTCTGTGTTTCTCTCTCCTGTGTGCTCCTCAGGTGCTGCTTTCCCCTTGCTGCAGCAGGTGATCAGGCTCACTTCAGCAATCAGGCAGGAGTCTAAAGAGCAGGCGAGAGAAGGCAGCAGGGCCAGTGGGCCATTCATCTGCGTGTGTGTTGGACTTCAACTCATCTCTAGTTTTACTCTTTTTGTGGAAGGAGGGGGTGTTTTCCCTCGAGGCCTTATTGTTTGTTTGTTAGTTGAAGTTTTTGGTTTATAGTCTTTTTCCTTGTCTATCAGCTTCTCTTTTGTTTGTTTTTGGACAGAAGCTCGCTTTGTGTTAGTTTGTTAATAAATTCCTTTAAATTTTCCTATACCTTGTTCTTCCCTTCTTTTTCCTGGGTTTTAATTCATTGTTACTCCCATCATCCCCTAGCCCATTCAGGGGAATGTAACAATTCACAGGATCCAAAAAGGAGTTGGAGTGAATTTTGTATATACAAGTGCAAGTTTTTTTTTCTATGTGTTTATCTCCTGTGATTATATGATAAGTGTTGCTGTTTGAATGCATGTTGTAAAACCTTCAAGTAAAGTGTTTAACTGCTTCCTCAGTTTAGTTAGGAGTGTCCAGCTGGGCTGTGCCAGTCCTTCCTTTGGGCACTCATTTATTATTTCGCCTTTTTTATTTTCGAGGTGAATCCTAGGTGGGGATCCAATTCCCTGGTGGGGGTAGGCGTTTCAGGGTTTCGGCCTCTGATAGCAGGCTTTTAAAGCTGCCTTGTGCCCGGCAAGCCCCAGAATATAGGTAGGTGAAGTTTGTGTTAAGCAGGATCTGGGGAGGTTTTTGTGTAAAATGTTTGAACGTTTGTATATTTGCCTCTGGGTTTTGCATTTGTTGCATCCAGCACCACTCTTATCTGTTAGTGTTTCGTTGGCTTGTTAGCAGCAGTTGTAGCCTAGTGGTTAGGCATTGCTAGATTTGGACTACTAGTAGTGTTTTGTGTTTCCTAGTAAAGTATAGTATAGCGACACTATGACATAACTTCTCTTGACTGGGAGCCCATATTTTGATTCATTGCCCATGTTTGATGTGAGCAAGAATATTCTTCTTGTACCTGTGTTCCAGGAGTCTCAGATTGAGTCTTTTTTTGTGATATTTGAGCGCATTGCAACTGTGTTGCGCTGGCCTATAGATGTGTGGTCTATAGTGTTACAATTTAGACTATCTGATAAGGCTCAGAAGGGGTACTCTTCTCTTTTAGTGGAGGACAGCCTTAATTATAACAGTTAAAGGCGCCATTCTTAGGGCATATGAGTTAGTGCCTGAGGCCTATAAACAGTGATTCCGGAACCTTCAAAAGACATCTAGCCAGTCCTATGTTGATTTTACTAGGGATAAAAGGATTTTGTTTGACCGGTGGTGTTTGTCCTTATAAGTAAAAGATCAACCCTCAATGTGTGACCTTATTTTGCTGGAGGAATTTAAGAACCGTTTTTCTGAGTGTGCAGTGGTTTACCTTAATGAGCAAAAGGTAACCACTTTACAGCAGGCTGCCACTCTTGCAGATGAGTTTGACCTAGCTGGTGTCTCACACAGCAATGTTTTGGTGTCAGAACATAAGGATGAGAAATGTTGTTTCTTTTGCCATAAGCCTGGCCAAAACATAGCTACCTGCAAGGCACTGAAGCGTAAGAAGAAGGTGTCTGCTTCAAAACGGCAAGAGCCAACTCTGAAATCTCCCAAAGGTGTGGGCTTGGATAAGACCTTGTCTTCTGGCGGTAAGTCAATGGCTCCAAAAGGGCCTGATAATGCACGTCTTGAACCTGTTATCTTTAACTGTCCAGTGTCTCCTACAGGAAAGGTAGAGGAAAGGTCATCACCTGCTGGTGACCTTGAGAACTGTGCTTCAGGTGAGCCTGAAGGTGTATCTGAGCAGCCTGTTGCTGCTCCAGTTGTGCCTCTGCCGCTGACAAAAGAGGAAGTCAGTGGCCATAAGAGTGCTTCTTCCCCAACCATGTGTTCAACCCCAGACATCCCGAATCAAAGAAGGAGGCCCAGACGAAGCAGACAAAAATGTCGGCTGTCCCCTGTGAGGTGTCGTCCACCTTGTTATGTGTGTGATCCATGTTTGATGTTTTGTCAGTGCCTTCTGTTGGTCAACTGGATGGCAAGTTGTTCAGCTCTTGGTGTCTGTCAAGTGTGGCATCACCTTTGCACAGCCTTCTTTTAAGTCACTGGAGGAGGGTGCGTTTTCCCTCGAGGCCTTAGTGTGTGTGTGTTTGTTTGTTTGTTACAGTTTTTGCTTTATAGTCTTTTTCCTTGTATATCAGCTTCTCTTTTGTTTGTTTTTGAACAGAAGCTCGCTTTGTGTTAGTTTGCTAATAAATTCCTTTAACTTTGCCCATACTTTGTTTTTCCCTTCTTTTTCCTGTTTTTTAAGACATTCTTACTGCCCCCATCCCCTAGCCCATTCAGGGGAACGTAACAATCAGGGAGTGATGCAAAGAGTTCACACAGATGTGGCCTGTTCCTCATACAGTAACATATAATCGTACAGTGCAGCACAGTGAGGATATCATTTCATACAGGAAATGAGTGATTCGCAAAACATGCAAAATCAGACCATGTTGGGGCTGTTCTTATGAGTCTATGTCATTCTGAAGTCTTCAGTGAAGTTACACACTTCCCTGATAAAGTAATATTAGGGCCAGATGATCCACTCCTGTGCATAATCGCACGCTCCCGCTCTTTGGCTCCTTATGAGGCCTCTCTCTCTCTCTGTGGTGTCGATTGTTTTAAAATATTAAATGAACTACCAAACGTCCACATTTGAAAGTAACATTCAGTAACTCTCCTTTACTGTGTAATTCACAGCAATAACCCCATCACACATGCTGTTATACAGTGTCCATGTAAAGCAGCAGTATTTGAACTCACTGACGTCTTTCTTATTTTCAGATTAAAAACGCTAAATTACCTGAAATGCATACATGTTGCATTACTCTGCAGGAAGTATCAGAAACTATTTAGATGCTATTGACAGAGGCCAACAACAACACACAGCTTTCAAAACATTGGAAAATATATACGAAGAGCTGTAAGATTAAGCATCTGTGCCATATTGTATTTTGTTAATTTTGCCACATTAAGTTAATTTTGATGCGCTTCTTTAAGTTTGCGAATTTTCATATTTACGCAAATATTATTAATCCGGTTTTAAGCCATCACACACCCATCACGCGCAAAACCAAACAACAAAACCACGCACAACTATTGCAGAATCTGGAGTTTTGTCCTTTTGTTTTTCATCTCATTTGTAATAAAATGGTAGGCCCAAATACAATCAATCTAGAAAATCCTTCATCCCCCGTACTTCCATGTGACAACGATCATCAACATTGGTAATACATTTACATTCAAACTCAGTAAATCAGAGAAAATAAACAACCAGCTTGTACACAATAAAGAGACACGTAATCAAACAACATGAGAGTGTATACGGACCACCGTGACTGAGTTAAATTATTGAAGGGGTGGCTGTGGCTCAGTGGTAGAGTCGGTCGTCTTTCAATCGTAAGGCTCCCTCAGGCTACATGTCGAAGTGTCCTTGGGCAAGACACTGACCCCCAAATTGCTCCCGGACAATGAATGTGTGTGTGAATGGGTTATGGAATATGTAGTGTAAAAGCAGCTTTGAGTGGTCGCAAAGACTAGAAAAGCATTATATAATTACAGTATATTTTCCATTTGTAGGGGTTTTGTAGTATTATACAAATCCATCCACCCATCCATCCATTATTTGTACCGCTTATCCTGTTCAGGGTCGCGGGGGGCTGGAGCCTATCTCAGCTGTCATTAGCCGAAGGGAGGGGTACACCCTGGACTGGTTTCCAGTCAATCACAGGGCCGACACATAGAGGCAGATAACCTTTCGCACTCATACCTATTATACAAATATGAAACAATATAAAGAAATATTTCCACAATTTCCCAGTTTGGGATCAATAAAGTACATCTATCTATCTATCTATCTATCTATCTATGGATAAAAAATGAGAAGAATTTAGGTTGCTATGGAGTTCATACAGTATTTTAAATAAAGTAACAATTTCTTAAACCAATACCAAACTTAATATAGTTAAACATCTCTGTGAACAAAGTCTTTCTTCTGGATCTCTTGGCTTCTAACATACAGGCTGGTTGTCCATATGAAGCACAGCAATATTTATATAAATTCACCGGAAATTAAACTATGGTTTCTTCCCTTTCATGTAAGGGGTCAATACTTGGACATAGGTTAGATTTCCCTTTTAAAAGCAGGATATATAATTTTGGGGTGAAGCAGTTCACATGCTATATAGTTGACTGTGTAGTTGTCAGGAGTGGGGCTTGGTTCTAATAAGCCAAGAGACATTCTAACTTTCGAACAGGAGTGCTATTGATCTCATCACTTGTAGTACTGAAGAGGGAAAAAGGACACTTTCCTCTTCTGAACAAGTAATTGGGTGAACTGACCTTGTAGAGAGACAAGGAGGTAGAGCTAGGAGAGAGAGATGAGACAGTAAAAAAGATACTAAAACAAAAAAGACACAAAACAAAGAACTGATGAATACAATCTTTAAGTACTGCAACCACATCTACAACTTACCTTGAACTTAATTGGCTCAAGACATGTGCATTGATACCTGTAATCTATTTTTCTCCAATGACACAAATGTAAAGAGCATAGTATACACCAGTCCCCTTTGAGTAAACTGATGTATAACCCTTGTGAAAATCATGCATGTTTATCTAAACATGCAGGCTTGGGATGCAATCTCATAGATTTATCAGTTTATGATTATTTTTTATGATTATTTTTGTCTTACATTGGTTATTAAATTTTGACAAAACAATCTAAATATTCATTTGCTGATAATGAAAGTAATAAGCTAAGACAAGTTTCTTATAGAGTTCAACAAAAAACACATTTGGTAAAGAATCACCACCTAAACATGGTGGAGGCATTTGCTTGTCCCTCTGACCCT
The DNA here is from genome assembly GCF_022749685.1 of Semicossyphus pulcher. Classification (NCBI taxonomy): domain Eukaryota; kingdom Metazoa; phylum Chordata; class Actinopteri; order Labriformes; family Labridae; genus Semicossyphus; species Semicossyphus pulcher. The sequence continues at coordinate 762,101 of NW_027211681.1, read as the reverse complement.
TGGGGCTGTGCTGTTTTGGGCAATAGCACCTGGTAGGATAGGGAAGTTGGTTCCTTAGGGGCAATGAGCACAGTTCTGTAAGATGTAATACAATGTTATACTGAAAACCCGTAGTTGTGCAAACTATATGCAAACAGGTGAAAGCGGGGGCGTGCACTGGTTCTTAATGGCAATGGTGCATGTGAAAAGTGTCATCACTCATGCTTCACTTTTGTAGACAGGTGATGACAGTCGAGCACTAAAGCTAAGGAAAAGCACTCTGGCTGCACAATTTCCTTGCTCGTGCGGACAAGAGCAAAAAGGGCACATTACCATAGTGGTCTAGAAATATCTTACACAGCACTGCATATTAAAACTACATTGAGTTGACTTGCTACAAGTATTACCTTCACTGACACCTGATCCGCCTGGACTTGTGTTCCCATGCACATTTGTTTTTTTCCCCTACTGGTGCAGCTGCGGCTCAGTGGCAGAATCAGTTGTCCCTCAATCCAAAGGTTAGTGGTTTGATCCTCAGGTCCTGCAGTCTTCATGACGAATTGTCCTTGAGCGAGATAATAAACCTAAACTTACTCACACACCATTAGGTTCATACACCAATGAATGTGTGTAGAAAGTTATCTTGATCCTGATTTGAGATTGTCACTTTGCCGCAGCCTCTGCCATCAGTGTATGAAAGGGTGAATGAGACATGTGAAGGCCAGTGTGAAGATTGGAAAGGTGCTATCTATTTTACTATTGTACTGACATCTTCAATACAGTCCATGGACTTTGCAGTAAACTTGTTGTTTGCTACAAAGTAAAATAATATATCCACTGTAGCAAATTCATCATGTCTATTTAAGTTCATTTTATGAAATAAAGCAATTATGATATCACTACAAACATAAATCAAATGGTTTAGGACCCTGTGGATGTCATGTCTTAATATCTCCCTCTGCATCCCATTTTTTTCTCAATGATCCATTGTTAATTTGAGGATCACCATTAATATCTGCATATCAGTATCTCACCATCATATATCTGTACACACACACACACACGCACACACGCGCGCGCGCACACACACACACACACACAAACACACACGCGACTAACTGTTTGTGTCTGTGAGAATGTTGAGAAGTTTGTCTGTTCAAGTTTTTGTGTTCAACCAAGTGTGTATGCTTGCAGATCTGCAGTCCCATGTGGGTAAGTTTGTGCAATATGTGCACTCACTGTGTGCCACTCCAAAATTGGCCCTCAAGAGATTGCCTGTTTACAGCTGTTTACCCAAGAGTCACATTAATTAGGTAGATTAACAAGCTAATAAGTGCAGATTGTTCAACCTAATGACTCACTGCTATATTGCAAACACTCAAGGCCCATAAAACCTAGAGGAATGAAATTGCAAAGCTTTGCTAATGAACAGTGATGAAAATGATATGGGTAAGAGCTGCATTCTGTGTGATTGTTTTGCTGTTTCCATGCATTAAACGTAGCCTGTTTTGACTCATGTATGCATACAGTACCCCCACTCAACATGTTGTATAGTTACATTTTTTTTAAGGTGTTGGTCCCGGACATTGACTGTTTATAAAGATGGCCAAAATACAGCGAAGTCAAAATATCCCAGATGTGGCACTTCCATCTTGCACTGGAAATGTAATTTGGAGCCATTTGTGTAAAGTAATATTTCGTAGCAAAGTGATGGAGAATAAATTGCTGAAACGCTTCTTGGCTTTGTTTCAGGTTCAAGCACAGTCACATAAGAACACTTTCTTTCAACAGAGCAAGTTAACTCAGATTTTAACTACTATTTTTTTTTTTAAATTAAAAACAAAATTTTCACTTCCAGCTAATTCACCTGCTTGTTTGCCACATCGTAACATATAGACTGCTTTTTGTTTCAGATACCAAGCTGGTTAATAAAATTAACTTGCAAATAAAAATCTCAACAAAACACACGTTTAACTTCCCCATGAAACTGTAAGAATGCTCGGGTCAAAGCAGTTTGGAGAAAAAGCTCATACTGTTGGTGTGAAGCAGACATTCATGGTTATGGAAAGTTAAATTACTGTCATGTAAGGCTTAGTTATGTCCCCTACCGGCGTTCCAATCTGTGCTCTGGAATAAATACTCCCGTGGGAAGAGAGTTACGGGCACTGACTTGCTAAGGATTGTGTGGCTGTGCAACTGACTATTGCGTGCTCTTACATGGCTAGCAATTGGTAATGAGATAGTCAATGTGCTCACATTGTGGTTTGTCTCCCCCAGAAGCTCCTGGGTGGAATTAAATTTCAGGCTGAATCAAAATGACCCTGTCACATCTCCTGCTTTGTCACACCTTCACTGACCCGTGTGCCCACAGTGGGCTTGGCTCTGTGCGCTTCATGTAAGGGAAAAAGGCAGTTGGAATGAGGTGATTGTTATTCATGGCACTTTCTGCATTATTATCATGATTCATTTCATTACTGTATTTTTTTATGCAGTCTGTTTTGCATATACAGGTATAATGTGGAAATTTAGATGTATATAATCATGCATGTCAGCAGAATACCACTGTGCAATCCATTTGAGCAGTGTATTACTGTATTTCAGGGCAGCGGTGGGTTGTAAGGGGCAGGAGCCAATCCAATCTGTAAACCCTGGCTAACCAGGTGCGGGTGCTAGAGCAAATAAAGGCTGTTCCCAGGACACAGGGCTGTCAGCCACCTTTGGCTTGCAACTGTGCGAAGGCCGTGTTTTGTGTTAATTTTTAACGTCCTAGTGTGTTAAATGTATGTTTAATGCACAAAAGTAATAAACACACACACACACACACACACACACACACACACACACAAACATATGAACTTATGACCAATGACCAATCAGCAGCAAGTGAGATTGTGACAGTCCTTCTGTTGGATTCTCACTCGCTTTTGCTGATTTTAACTTTGAGAGTTAACTTAATGTTTTAGACATGCCTCTCTCTTACAAAACAATGGTTCCATGAAGTCTTAATCTCAGACACAAGAATTTTCAATATTAAGGGATTGACCCCCAAAGTCCCCCATCCTACCAAGAGATGACACCATTTGATATAATGGGTTGATAACAGTAGTTAATTAATCACAATAAGATAAATATGATTCATTTCCTGGCATTGTTATGAATGACACATTTTATATACTGTAATTTTTTCTGACGATTGAAGTAGCTACACTGAGACATCACGCTGCCTTTTTGTTGGCACATGTACAGTTCCTATAAGCAGCTTTATTATAAATAAAGATACATCTATGTAAATATTATATCTAAGGTTCTAATATGGTTGTAAAAGCAGGCTTCATCTTCACTGATACAACAATGTGCTCATTGCAAAATGTCAAGTGCCAGTTCAGAAGTCAACCTCATCGTGAGACCAACTAATCTTTTTATAACATGAAACATTTCCCGTTATAACAACATTTGTTATCATGTTATCACATGATGAGTTTGTATCTCATAATAATATGAAAATCATCTTGTTAATAAAAATGAGCTTTTCACATTATTATGTGATACTAATTTGTGTTTTTGTTTTTTTGTTATTACCGGGGGGCAGCATTACACTTCTGTAAGCTTCTACACTGAAATTGAATTGTGTAACAACAGATTTGGCACTTCTACAATACTTCTAAGCTTTACTGAATGTAAAGGACTTCTGATGTTTATCTTGAAAAGATGAAGTCAAACCTGTCAGAGGTTATCACAGTAGCAGATAGTTAAATAATTTTCAACAAATCTATCATTTTCTGCACAGAGGAAGGAAATATTGTTAGAGCTAGAAATGTCCTCTTGACCTCTTGTTGAGAGCAGCAGGTTTCATTACAATACAGTACAATAGATCATTTTATTCAATGGTGAAAACGTCGGCAGTGGATAGCGCTGTCACCTGAGCCAACTGAATTGCAGAGAACTCTCCTTTTGGCGTCTCGTATCTGCTATCTCATTCTTTCTGTCACTTCCCAAAGTTCATGACAACAGATAAGTGTTGTATTGTAGGTGGAAGCTGCACTAAGATGTCAGTCATTTTACTCTCAATTAAACTTGAAAGAGGTCCAGTTAGAGATTTTTTTTCTCAAGCAAAGGTCCGCAACATCATAATGTCGAACCTGCGTTATGATTCAGTACCATACATTTATACATTTTGAACGCCTGTCAAATCAAATAAAGAAAATACAATTAGGCTAAATAATTTTTACAACAACACTAATAACTTTAACACAGAGCTCTCATAATTTTACAATAATAATAATGAATACTTCAATTTTGGTAAAGAAATATAGTGTGTGCTTGTATGTTGGGGGTCTGGGGGGTCTCTTTATTTTATGCCCCAGATTGTGATGGAAGTGTCTTTATTTGTAAATGAAAACAAATACAAATACAAATATAATACAAATACAATGTCTGTTACTGCTGGTAGTATAATGTTGTCCATGCAGAAATCAAATGAAAGAGAGAGACAGCTCTTCACTTAAGCTGCTATCTCTCTGCCTCCTGACAGAATTATCAAAAATTTGAACCTAATAGGGGGATTCACTTCATATTTTATTTCATTTTTGCCATTTTTTTTAATGTTTTGCCAAAATGCAGTTGCATTACACATTTCTCATGGTGAGTCATAGTGAGTTTTAAAACAGGCAATGACTATGAAATAAATAACATTTAAACGGACTGCTGGAGAGAGCGAGACGGAGGGGGCGAGAGAGAGGGCACATACCGATACGGTAAGAACAGAACTGCGGAAATAAGAGGAAAACTAGTCATGATGATGAAGCCTGATGTAGCTCTGTGTAACTCTCAGGTTTATCATTAAAGTGTTGGAACTAAACTGCAGCCTGGAGTCTCTGTTTACAGAGACAAGCGGAGTGACAGTGTCAGACAATGTCGGCGTTTAATAATCGCCACAGTCACGGAACATATACAAGTCTGTCCAGTCTTAAAAGCTCAGTTTTTTCTAGTTCCTGTCCATGAATATCACAAACTGAATCAGTGACAGTGGATAACCATGGCGGAGGCCTACATTCACCGAAAACATGTTTGACTTTGTTGCTGAGAAGCCGATGGCGATGGCCTCTGTACCCAGTATTCCCACAGTGCACACCATAGTTGCAAGCCTTCTCCAAGTCCAAAACACACATGTAGAATGGATGGGCAAATTCCTATGACCCAATGAAGCAGGTCTTCTATCCTGGTAAGAGATGCATGAGCTAAGCCCTGCTGTCCCCTCCTGAGTTATCGGACGCTTTGCCAGAACTTCCTTTAGGCCAACTGCTAGCTCTTCCCTACTGCTAATTTGAGTAGCCATAATCTGTCCACAGAGACTTATCTTCTGTCTTTAAGTTTTTAATTAAATTTGAATTGAAAGACATCTTAATTTAATTGAAAAGCAGTAATTCAGCTAAAACAATTGGTAAGGGTGGCTTTATTAGAAGGATACAAAGAAATCCCGATGCAGCCAACTAAAACTACACAAGGAAATGGGGGCGTATTTACTCAGGCTGTGTGTTAACACCACCTCTGCTCTCTCATGTAAGTGGAGCAGGAACTCACAGGATAAATGGCTGCTGTCAGACTGAGGAGAAGAGATAGATTGATATGGTAAGAGAGAGAAGGAGGGTGAAAGACAGAGGTTGAAATGACGTGAGGAGTGTGAGACTGATGGCAGATGGTGTGTTAGCGATAGAGTTGTCTGCTTTTGTATCCTTGCAGGGATGAGAGAAAAGCATGAAGAACCCTGGAGAAATAAAAGGACAGTGTGATTGATTGCCTTGCAACTGTATTGCCTGTTATCCACATATATCTCTTGACTTATTTTTTCATCAGTAAAATATTATCCTACCATTCCTTTCTATTTTATTTATCAAATATTCTTGTATTCACATCCAGGTTTGCAATTGTATTTACTTGCAACTCTTGAGTTATAACAGAGTAAACACTGATAGAAGCATGACAAATTAAATGGTATTGGTCACACCCTTTTTGCTTTCAGGTATGAACGTGACATTCAGTGAAATCTGTTACAGATGCCTTTATCCATCACTGACAAAATGATGTGTGCTAGACAATAGAGAAAGGTGGATGTCAGAGTTTCAATTCAGTCACACATCTTCATAGTACATTCTCATGCTGATAGGCTCAAGTCTTTTGCACAGTGTGTGTTTCTAAGTTCACAATGTGCGGAATAAGTAATCATACACAGAGGAAAAGTTGGTTGAGGATCTTGTGAGAAAGTGGCTTTTTCAATTTTCCATGGATTCATAAAGTCAGATCCTCTTATCTATACCTCAAATACTCCCCCAAAAGAAATGTACACAAATCACTCAGAAAACAGTATGTACTTCTTTTAAAACAGCTTAATTCAAAATGAGTGTTGGTGAATTTAGCTTTCAAACCTCTTATTAGTATTAACCGCTACATACTGAAATACGCTACAACCTGGCCCATCTTGATTTGCCACTTTCCGCCCACTGAGCACTCTTACAGATCTGCTGATACCAGCTATGACATGTGTGAGGGAGGCAGAAGAGACGTGCGATATCGGAGGTCAGAGTTGAAGTCATCATTTCTGCATGGATAAGGACTCTAAACATTTAAGCTCTCACATCATTTACGTATTTCCCTTTAATCATTGGTTGTCTCTTCTGATCCAAGCTTCTGTATTTCCAACCTCAAGTACAATAATACAATGTTTTTAAACAAATACATTACATTCAATTCATGTGGGTCTCAAGTCCTGCACACTGTCAGCAGAGACAATATTGGAACAACAACATTTTGGTAGTGGACCTTCATCAGTTTTTTTTTTGTATTAGCATTTATAATAACATGGAAGATGTTTATACCAGAACCAGATGCTGTTACACATAACTCAAAAGGAATTATTTCACAAACAAAAATGATAACATGATTTAAAGTCTGTAGTTAAGTTTGCATTTACTTGCAGGATATTAAGCAGGACTTTTCAGTCATCTTAGATGGTACATAAACATATGCTAACATGCTAGGTGTTCTGGTACAACTCTGCTTATCATAGTTGAAAGGTTATTGGACAAAATTGAAATGATTGTGACACATATTTTATTAATCAAAATGTATTTAATTTATTTATATTTAATATATTTTTTATATTTGTGTAAGCTTAGCAACCATCACTCTCTGTGACTATAAAAGCACCCAAAGAACCTTTGGATGGGTTGACTGTCTCAAGTGCTTACGATATGGCTACTGTTTCAATTAGATCTTATTCTCAGTCTGACAGCATCAGTATGAATTATAAATAAACAATTATTGCACAGAAATATTAGATGTTACCAGGGTTGGAAAATGAACTCGTACACTCTTGCAATTTTGAAATAACGTCATCTCTTTATTTGATCTTTATGAATGCGCTCAAAGCAGAGAAGTAAACATTTGTTCTTTTAAAAAAGAACAGAGGTTGATGTAACACAAAAATCTTTCAGAGCATTGTTCATTATACAAACAATACATTTTGAACATATTGATAAATGTCTGATTGTGACTTCTGTGTGGTGACACTTAATAGGGCTATTTTAAAAAGCAGGCTAACACACACACACACACACACACACACACACACACACAATCAATACCTGACAATTGAGATAAGATGTGGTCAACTCTCCGTCACACTAAAACACAACACAATTCCACCCAACTGTTACACACTTCGTCGTCTCTTTATCTGATGCACACACACTTAAAAACACAAGCACAAATTCGCATACACACATTGAAAGCCTCATTTGCTTCAGCTGTATGACTGTACAGAGAAAGTTGCAAACATTTGTCTGTAAGAGGAAATTGCCCATGATGCCACTTGTGTTCTACATGTCCTAAATGTAACCATTGCAACAGTCCAGGCCACATGTACAAGTTACCGAAAAAGAAGTGTCAGGATAAAAAGCATCCTCTGCAGTTCCTGGTTTAGAAACTTTTGAGCCCCACACAGAAAACTGAAGATACATTTGTTGTAGTTTTGCCACTGAAACAGTGAGCAAGGAGCCCTGTCATCCCATTGGTCAAATGTTGGGAGTGTGTTGTAATGGAAAGCTAGAAAAAATTGACTGATAGACAGAAAGAGAAGATAGATAACACTGTCAGTAGCAACAGTTGGGTGTAGGTTGTCACACTGTGTTCAGTGAATAAGGTCACATTATAAATAAAGTGTTTCTGTAAACCATTTGAATCCTGTGCATGTTTAGCCACTGCGATGTGCATATATCATGATGACTGTTATGAGTCACTTTATTTTATTTTAATGAAGGAAGAACAAGTCTATGAGAAGAGAGGGAAAGCTCAGGCTCCATCAGAGCTTGATGTGTTAAATGAAAGTCTCTGCTGTAAATATTGTCAGCTTACTCTTGTATTTTAAAAGTCTTTTTTGCACTTAAGTTCAATCCTTTGATACATTAAGCCATCCATCATTTTTAGTAAAATCCCTGAATGTAAAGGTGTAACCCTCTCTTCAGCCAGCACTTCGTCCTTCAGCTCCGAACACTTTCAATTTATGTGCATGTGGTAAAATGTCTGTTACAACCCCATCCATGCAGCAACCATTTAGAAAGAGCGTTTCCATGACTTACAGAGGATCTTTTGGAAGGCTCTGCGGAAGTCTTGGTTAAAAATGGTGTAGATGACCGGGTTGAGGGAGCTGTTACAGTAGCCAATCCAGAAAAAAAACTTGAAAAGTGTCTCAGGGATCTTGCACTTATCCCTGCAGACTCCATACAGGCTGTATGAGAAGAAGAATGGGAACCAGCACACAACAAAAACGCCCATGACAACGGCGAGGACGAAGGTAAAACGCTTCTCCCGAGCGGCGGACACTTTCTTCCGATTGATGGTGCTTCTGCGTTTGCGGCGAGATGAGAAGAGCTCCATAGACTTGGAACTGGCACGGGACTTCCTGCTGGAGTATTTAGAGGCTGAGCTGTTTTTCCGGCTGGACTTCATTTCTTTTCTGTTGTCATGTTGATGTTTGGAGGAACTGAAACTTTTTTTAGGTTTCTCATCGGATGAGCTGCTGTCATCAAAATCATCATCATGGTCAGCTGATGGTTGTTTCACCACATTCGCTAGAGAGGATCGAATTGCCTTCTCCTGACAGTGCCCATTCTCACGTTCCTGGTCTTTCATGCTGCCACCCCTGTTAGACTTTAATGACCCTCCTCTGCCTGGTTCAACTTGATCCATCCCATTTTCCAGAGGGGCGTCCACATCCCTCTTCTTCTCTGACATTGTTCTGGTCCTGGTCTTTGCAACTTGGTAGATCCGAATATAGACCAGAATCATGATGACACAGGGGGCAAAGAACGAGCCAATACTGGAGTAGAGGATGTACCAGGTCTCATCATTCAGGATACACTGTGGACTGGACTCATTGCTGCTCCTGTCCATTGATATTAGCGGTGGGAAGGAGATGACAGCTGAGATCAACCACACCACCACAATCATGCCTTTTACTCTTTTAGGCGTTCTCTTTAAGTTATACTCTACAGCCTGTGTAACTGACCAGTACCTGTCCAAACTAATAGCACACAAGTGAACAATAGAAGAAGTGCAGAATAAAACATCAAGAGCCAAGTAGATGTCGCACCAAATTTTGCCAAAAAACCAGTAGCCCATGAGTTCATTTGCCAGAGAAAAGGGCATAACCAGGGTGGCCACCAGTATATCCGCACTGGCCAGGGACACAAGAAAAAGGTTCTGAGGTGGTTTCAAAGCTCTGCTTGTTAAAACAGCGATAACAACCAAGACGTTCCCGACTATTGTAAATAAAATCAGAAAGCTGACAAGTCCGGCCAGACTCCAGATCGAGAGCTGGGTGTACTGGCTCTGAGATGTGGAATTATAAGAGATATTCACTGCTTCAATCTCGTCCTCTAGATTGGAGCTATTAAATAAATCCATAGTGACTTTTTATTGTCTTTGTTTTAAAGTCAAGGTATTCAGGAAATAAATAAATAAATTAACGGAAATCATTTGAATCTAGAAATATCCCACGTCATCTACAGCGAATGGTATTTTTCTTCTTTTCTCCTCACCTGCGATCTTTCACATCCTGCATGTAAGATTCTCTTGGGTAAATAGGAGAAAGAGAGAAAGAAGCATTTAAAGAACGGAAAATGCAAAGTATTTTAAGTCCTTATCCGAAAAAAATGCAGGCTGCTTATCGGCAAAATGTCCATGATAAGAAAGCGTGTATCTCTCTCAACGCGTCCTCTGACATTCGACTGCGCCCGCATCACTCCACCTCCAGCTTCCCGCTGTGTCCTGAGAGAGGTTTGTACAACCACGTGTCTATTTTCTTCTTCTTCCTTTTTTTTCTTCTTTACATTAGATAAATCCGGCACGGGGGAGAGTACGGAGCGTTTATCAGAGGAGAGGAGATGAAAACGAAAAACGAGGAGATGAAAACGAAATTTAACATTAAATGGTTTATAACATCATTTATTTCTACACATCAGAACAGCGTGGGCTACTGCTGTAGGAGCGCCTGTTTAATGTGTGTCCAGTTTATCTGCAACGTCTGCGCAAAGTCACAGCTGATCAGTGACTCTTTCTCCTGATTTGACTTTTGAAGGTCTATATCAATTTAAACAGAGTGCTGGAAGCCATTTAAATAAATAAAGTAAAGGAGGGGAGGTCACATTGGCATACAGACGCAAACACTGACAGCTACAGTCCCGCACCAAGGACATCACGCTCTTATCTGTCCCTCTGTGCGCACACTGGAGGTCAGTATTGTAACAGCCAGCCCCGGAGGAGCAAACTACACACACACACACACACACACACACACACACACCGATGAACATTTGATACGCAATATTATTTCTTCACAGCCATCTTGTGAACATACATTCAGCCTCAGGGATGCATTTAAAGGGATGCACATTAACATAGCCTGCATGTGAAATTATTATGTTTTATCATTACCCTACACTCTACTGTCATTATTAGTTAATGTTGTGGTCATTGTGTTTAACACAAGATTACAGGATTTTCATTTCCCAAAAGGGACACACATGTGTTAAATGGACACCAGTCATACTGCCATTTTGCTGCCTGCTCCTATTAACACCCTCTGATCTTGTTGCTGCTGCTGCTGCCTGGAGAAAGCCTGTCGCCACTTTGTTGTATAGCTTGGTATTAGGTTGCTTGGCCAGTGCATTTATTGATCAGTCTGCCAGCTAAGTACCTGTCAGTAATCACAGACGGCTCAGCCATACTGAATTAAAGAGCAGACACAGCCGCAAGAAATGTCAAAGTCCAAATTAATCCTCATCAAGGCTATAAATTGGGGAGAGCTTATGTGTTTTGGTCCATCTGCCTGGGAAACACAGTCAGGATAGTCTCTTTCTTGTCCCATCAAGCACCCAGCACCTCCTCATGCTGCCTGTTTAAATTGAACTAAGGCTGATGCTGTTGGTCACTATGAATGCACTAAGCTGATATTGAGCAGACAGACAAGCCTTACCATGGTGGTCATTAGGTCTTGTCCTGGGGCCACAGCTCTGTTCATATAATTGGGGCACCAGTGAGTGATCTCGGCTATTACAGAGTTCTTTGGTTTCCAACATTGTGTCTGCACTGAGGGAATACATTGGCTCTTCCTGCTACAGTAACTACCAGAAGCCAGATGCCTAGGGTTTTGCTCTTTTCAAACTCATTAAATACTAAATTGAAGTACTTGTGTTATTTTCTGTTCAGGCTCAATCAATACATAAAGCAGTTATCAATTGTTTAAGGGGGGGATTAAAGGATCCATAAAGGGAGACATTAGCAGAGCCTGGGGAAAACAACTGTTAGATCTGCAGCTATACTGTCATAGCCTTTTAATCTCTTTATTCTATGGCTTTGTAAAAGGTTGGGTCTATATATTTCCCTGCAGCAGAGATATCACGGGCAAAAGCTGAAGGATTGATAACTGTGTCAAATGTCACTGTGATACAAGAGTACCTCTTTCAGCTCCAAATTCAGATCAACAGATCTTTGGTAATTGTTTTTAAGACCTCAGAAAACTCTGCAGTCAGTTAAGTTATTCAATTCAGAAAACACAATGCTACTGTCTTGCTACTGAGAAATGTAGTTCAATTAGTAATGCTCAACAATGCATAACATGCTTGTTCATTATTATCAGGATCACTGACATCAGTTCCGGAAGTTAAAAGTTGAAGCGTCTTGCAGCAGGGGGTTGGCCCACAAATTAGCAGGTAATCAGTTGAAAATCAAAACTAAGAACAAAAGAACCTTTAACAACCAAAAATGTGAACGTGCATTAAATCAGATCCTGATGAGCAGGCATCTAGCATGGCAACCTTTTTTTTTTATAAGCTTCTGCGCAAATGCTTTCATGTTGACATGCATAAAATCAACTTTCAAAAGGCGCTTCATGTCCAATTACCAATTACCATTTTCCAATGCCATCTTGCTTGTGATAAGGGGTTGTGCACTGTCTAGCCTTGCTATCTGAGAGACAGTCGGTCAATTCTGGCAGAACTGCAGGCAAGTCGAGTTGTAGGCAAAGCAGGAGTGTTGAAAATGTGACACCCCGGACATAGACCATAATCGATCCACAAAGTGTTGCGTCATGATCTGCAACCAGATTGACTTCCCTGTTGAAAAATGCAAGGGTCACAGATTGGCCAAGAGAAGACAGATGAATTGAGATAGCAATCTAATGTGAGGTTGGAGGTAGGAGAGAGTGATTGTCTATTAGAAGTTATCATTAGTTCTGGTCTGCCAATGGTCAACAGCTTAATAAGGTTTTATGCAACATTTGTTGCCTAATAATAATCTGATATAAATCTTGAGATGCATGGTATTCTGTAAGTCAATTCTCCGCACCTTTAGGCTACGAAGAGTCTCATGAATCATGTTAAGACATTAAGCTTTAAATCACCTTAAGGCTCCCCAACAACTAGCACAGAGCTTGCGTTGCAAACATGTCAGCTGTTCCAGTAAACCAATGCAATATGAGCACTATTACATACAATGAAACATCAGATCACACTAATGCAAAATCTGCAGATAAACCTACCTAAGACTTTTGCGTAACAGTAACTCTCTTCATCTGTACCCGGATGTATAGATCATTTCACAGCCTTCAGTAATCCAAGGCATGTGCTTTAGTGTTTCTTTTAGATGCCTGGCTCTCTAGCATAATCCCACTGCTTATGTATCTGCTGCATGAGAGCTCAGCCCTTAAAGCTGGAGGAAGGGAAAGTTTAGAAAACAGAGTGGTGAATAACAGAGATAGAAAGAGAGCGATGAGTTATGGAACAGTTCTTGCTATTTTTTCTCTGTTTTTGCTCCAAGGATTTGATCAGATTCACATTCTTGTACATATTTTACATATGCTCATGTAGACAATACTTATGATGCCAACAGGGCTTTTATATTGTGATATGCTATGACCAGATGGTCAGAAGATAGGCATAGATGGTCAGCCTCTTGCTCCTGGCAGGTCTAACCTTACCAGATTGGTCTTGGGCGAGGAGCCAGATGAAAGTCAACACACTGGCCCTCCAGGTCGGGGGTTGGGTGTGGCACTAAAAATGCCAACCCATAAAAAACACACTGTTACAGAAACTACAATGAGTAACACTATTGACACCAGGCCCATAGAAGACCCCAGCCACCCAAACGTTTTGGGTGGTAGTATGACCACTCCTGATGAAAGCCGAAAGGAAGTCAGGAGTGTGAGAGAGGGTCTCCTTGGACCAAAAACCAAGATCCACCTTGGAGCATAGAATGTAAAGACCTCCAAGACAGCACAAGTCCTCTATGAGATGAAAAGGTACCACCTGGACATCCTACAGATAAGTGAAAGTCACTGGTAAGGCTCTGAACGTCTGTGCTGTATGATGGATCTGTCATCCTCCATTCGGGTCATGAGAATACCCACACACATGGAGTCGCCATCATACTCTCAAAGGAAAAACCCAAAACCTGCAGACTCACCATCTTGCAGTGCTATGCACCAACCAATGAGGCTGAAGAGGAGGACAAAGATGATTGGTATGAAGAGCTACAAAGGCGTGACATGCAAAATATTGTCCTTCTGAGTGAACTTTAGCCAGAGCTTTATTTCCTCACCCTAACCCAAGCTTCTTCTACTTGTAATATTAGAAATTGTCACCAGATAAAGGATTAATAAATCTGGCACTCTAATTGAGCCAGACTGGTTTCAATTGCTGGGCTCAGTGTGACATTTATTGTGTGGTGAAAGGAGAAGTGGGAGGTTTAGACAAGCATAATGTACTGACTTGTGTCTACATAAGCAAGACCACAGGGGGAAGGGCCCAACAATAGAAACTATGATGTATTTTTCGATTAATGCTGAAAAACGTTGATTGAAAAAGACAAAACACAAATGGTGAGGCAGACAGGGGGGAAAAAAGTTGAATACAGGTTCGCAGACAAATGGCACAGGGAGACAGAGGCACACAGGCCAAATGTACCTGGGAAGGTGAGGCAGTGGTGTATTGAAGTAGCCAGCAGATATAGGTATTCCACTTGTGTAAAATAACATGAAATGCATAGTTTTCATTTGGTTCTCCCACCTAGCCACCCATGATGTTAATAGATGAGGACAAAGCTAGATCACAGTCAAATGAAAACAGTATCATTGATATTTGTCTCTTTTGTAGTCATGTGAAAACTCTGAAACTATGTTTTCTTAAATCTACTTATCTTACTAAGTATCTTTTCAAGCACGTTAAAAAATGTACATACACACAGTCACCTCTTACAGATCAACAGTGCTTGCAACCTGCGACTCCTGAAGCTGGAGATTCAATTACAGTTGCACATTATGAAATTAATACTAAACAAAACCCACATACACAGCCATACTCAATCACATGCACAAACCCCTGCAATCCAACACTTGGTTGCAGTTTAATGAAATAGATTTAATCCCATTGACATAGATAAATTGTAAAAAAAGAAAAAAAAGAAGAAGTATGGCTTTTTGTGTTCAGGCCTGTTGAAGCATAAACCAGATGTGAGTTCTTGTTAAGTGAAGTACAACACTAGCTCTGACAACACTGCCATGTAAACAATAGATGGCTTTTGTCGCAATTGATTGGTAATTGCCATCTTTATGTCAAAGACCTCCACAAATTCTGCCGTCTATGTCAGATTAAGCAGACCTTCATTAAAAGTCCCGGGCTTAAAAGGCTACATATGATGCAAAATGCCGGTGATTCTCCATGACTGGCTGATCTAGAATCCCAAACAAACTATTAGAAATTTTAATTTAATTGTGAAAGCTGTGAGCTTTATACTACTCTTCATTGTAGATGAATGAAAAGGACAATGACAATGAAATATAATCTTTTTTACACACACACACAAATAGATTTGTCACAAAGAAACAGACTCGTATTTTAGAAAGCTCTCCCTTCACTGTGGATATCCATGCATTCTCTATCACTCTCTTTCTTTTTTACACTTTCGTTACACTCCTCACTATTTTCTTTCTCTAATTCACTGTCGCATAATAATGTCCTCTATAACTCGCTTTCTTTCGCAAACAAACATACACACACACACATGTGAGTGGAGAGGTCATTTTTATGGTGCTCATGTTAAGGTGTAGGGCAGACCAGTCATGATTGGGATTTTACCACTTTCACCAAGAAGTTCTGGTCAAAGAGTCACTTTTTTGCAGAAACACGTATGCTTTTTGTAAATCACAAATATGGTAGTTAGCTTTTTAATGTGGAAGTATATAATCTGTCACAACAATTGAGAAGAAAACAAAGATGCAATTGAAAATGTTTGTGACATTGTTTTTTTTCTTCTTTTTGTGAGTCATTATTGAGTTTGTGCCAGTTAATGCTCTCTGGCTGTGAGGATAATGGCCATGGCCATATTGTTTGGACCTGGGCTTTGGACTATAGCTAAGGGCAAAACATGTTGCTCATGGCAACAGACAAACAACCGTAAACCGTAAAGATAAAACCCTCTAATCATGTTGTTTTAATGCAACCCTGCATCGGCTCTCATATAGCCTACAGCTTATAGTTTGTGACAACTGTAAAGTATGCATATGGAGCTTAAAATAACTATTTTCAGAGATATAGATATTTTGGTCTTACAAAGTAAAATAGGCCTATTGGTGCACCTTTCTGCAAAGAACATAGATTGCATGTCATTTGGAATATTGTCAGGTTAAATCAATTTCATTTGTAACGGCCCAATTCACAAGTCAAAATTTGCATCAGAGGGCTTTACAGTCTGTATAGCACACTACAACCTCAATCCTTTGACCCTTATGCCTAACCCTAAGGCAAGAAAGATACAATACATTGCTGAAATGTAGTATACAAATGTTAATGATTATACCCATCTATTTATCTACAACTGAATGTGTTTCAGATGGCCACATTGAAGATTCTGTTGTCGTACATGGCATACTGTAATTCTGTGGCTAACACAGTCATTCTGTGGCTCCAATGGAGAAGCTCTGAGAGTGACATGGAACATTAACACCTCTGTTGCAATATTGTCCCGACACATCCTTCAGCAGTGTGATACCAGATGGATAGCTTCTAATTAGGAGAGGACTGTGTTGTTGGTGTTTTTTGCTCCTGCACCCCATGAGCAGTAAATGATATCCAACCTCACAGGTGAAGTGTGTGCGACAAATGTGCTACTCCTCTCTGAACCATTTGCATAAAGACAGCACTTAATACTTTGTTTGTGCGTGTGTGTTTGTGTTATGCAAGCAGGTACTCATGACTGCATTACTCCTTCTGTTGTGGGACAATGTAAATGCTGAGAGTAGAAAAAATGGACACTATTGTATTGATTAGCTGAATGGGCTTTTTGTTCCTTTTTTCCTGTCTTGGTTCTCTCCTCTGCTAAGGCTGCTCTTTTATCCAATCCTCTAACATCTTGGTAGATCCTGCAGACAAAACCTCCCATCTGAAATATGTTAAATGGAGGGCTTTGCAACCAGGGCTTAATTAATTATGAGCTACCAACTTCTGGGTAGCTCCCCTATTATTCCTGTTTCTAAGCGAGCAAATTAACTTTATAAGACGTCTGCATCTGTCTGGGCAAAGAGCCTAGATTCAACGCATCCCGGAGTGTTTTAGCATGCACTGATACATTTTCTCATCAAGTTAAAGCTATTTCTCTTATTAAGTGTTTGGAAAAAGTGTTTTTGAGCCACTGGACATGATGTGACCTGGAATTTCTACTGATACCACTGTGCAAAATGTCCTTGCTTCTATTGCAATAAAATGCATCTGTGATGTAACCTGGGTCATCAGGTCAGACTCTCTCATCACCTGGGTTGATCAAGCACAAGCCTCCAGAACCAGTACTCGGCTGTGAGGCACTTTGACCTTGATGTATTGATCCACCAACACTAGATAAAATAAATATTTCTTTAAAAAACTGTTGTTTAAAAAGAAGCAGATGTAAATGGGTGAATACATATGTAATGGTTCAAACAGTGTAAAATGACTCATTTTATATCAGAGTTTAATTCATTCCATCAAATAACATAAAATAATTTGAAATTCTACAAGAGCTATGTGATTAAATAATTTTATTTGTTCAGGTAGCCAACAAGAAGTATGCTGTATTAGCTAGCATGAGTCTCCATGCTATATGCTCTTAACTTGCTTAGCTTAGAGGACTGGAAGCAATGCAAAAGCGTGCAGAAGCTACCCAAGGGGTTTTTTCTCAGTGAGCATAGTAATCAGAATCAGAAATCAGGGGGCCTTGTTGAAAAGGCTGGCAGCAGAGGGAAAGAAACTGTTCCTGGTTCGGGAGGTTTTGGTCGTGAGGGACCACAGCCTTTTGCCAGAGGGGAGGGTCTCAAAGAGTCTGTGACCAGGGTGAAAGGGGTTGGCCACAATCTTACCTGCACACCTCAGGGTCCTGGAGGTGTACAGGTCCTCGAGAGATGGCAGATTGCAGCCGATCACCCTCTCTGCAGAGCGGATGATACGCTGCAGCCTGCCCTTGTCCTTGACAGTAGCAGCAGCGTACCAGACGGTGATGGAGCAGGAGAGGATGGACTCAACGATGGCGGTGTAAGTGCACCATCATTGTCTTTGGCAGGTTGAACTTCTTCAGTTGCCGCAGGAAGTACATCCTCTGCTGTCCCTTTTTGATGAGGGAGCCGATGTTCAGCTCCCACTTGAGGTCCTGGCTGATGATGGACCCCAGGAAGCGGAAAGACTCCACAGTGCAAACAGTGGAGTCACTGATGGTGATGGGGGCGGGTGTGGCTGCTGTCTTTCTAAAATCCACAACCATCTCCACCGTCTTCAGAGCATTAAGCTCTAGGTTGTTCTCACCACACCAGGCGAGATGGTCAATCTTCCACCTGTAGGCAGACTTGTCCCCACCACAGATGAGTCCAATAAGTGTGGTGTCATCCGCGAACTTCAGGAGCTTGACGGACTGATGACTGGAGGTGCAGCTATTGGTGTACAGGGAGAAGAGCAGAGGGGAAAGAACGTAGTAGTAATTCATGGACATCATACTTGAATGCAATCCTCTTCAATACATCCATCATAAGTGCTGTAAGTTCTGTTATAGAGGTAAAATCTTCACTGCAGAGACATATCAAGGGCTTTCTCTGCCACCACGGTGCTGTGACAGTCTCATGCTTGTAAAACCCCATGTGTTAAACTAAAATAGTTTCTTTGTTAAGATACACGTACAGCAAACTTCTTCTCGATAAGCTGATTAGTCAATCAACCTCCTGTCGGAAGGCAGCTTCAAAACAGGGAGAACAAACACTGCATGCAAGTTGAAAATAAACAGCCACACATTTATCTACAAAATCCATGCATGCTTGTCTACATACAGCTTAGAAGCTTGTTTAAGCCTATAGAATGCAGTACGATGTGGGCTTCATAGATAACTGGCAGACATTCTGGGGAAAGCCTGGTCTGATCGGAAGAGACGGCATTCATCCCACTTTGGATGGTGCAGCTCTTTTGTCTCGTAATATGGCTAAGTTTGTTAGTCGTAAAACCTGACAAACCAGAGTTGAGACCAGGAGGCAGAGCTGTAGTACTACATACTCCTCTGAGCTTCCCTGTGAGCAGTTTCCCAGCCACAATGCCCCCCAACCCAGGCCTTTTATTACAGTTAATTCAAACTTAAATAAAAAAGGAGTAAATCAAAACAATTTAATAAAAATTAAAACAACAACCAAAGTTATGCCAAAAAATATGAGAATGAAATGTGGTCTGTTAAATATCAGATCCCTGTCATCTAAAGCTCTATTAGTGAACGATCTGATATCAGATTATCATATTGATTTACTCTCTCTAACTGAGACTTGGCTGTGTCAGGAAGAATATGTCAGCTTAAATGAATCCACTCCTCCCAGTCATCTTAATACTCATATTCCTCGAGACACTGGTCGAGGTGGTGGAGTGGCAGCTATCTTCAGTTCTAGTCTTCAAATCAACCCTAGACCAAATATTAGTTGCTCCTCTTTTGAAAGCCTTGTTCAGAGTTTTTCACACCCAGCTTGGAAAACTTTACAGCCTGTTTTATTTGTGATAGTATACCGCCCTCCTGGCGCATACTCTGATTTTCTAACTGAATTCTCAGAGTTTTTATCAGATTTAGTCCTGAGTTCAGATAAAATAATTATTGTAGGGGACTTCAATATTCATGTAGATGTTGATAATGATAGTCTTAGCATGGCATTTATGTCCCTTTTGGACTCTATTGGTTTCACTCAAAGTGTAAACCAGCCTACTCACCGCTTTAACCACACCCTCGACCTTGTTCTAGCTTATGGCCTTGAAACCAAAAACTTAATTGTCTTCCCACAAAATCGTCTTTTATCAGATCACTATTTAGTAACATTCGATGTCCTATTAACCGACTACTCTCCAGTTAACAAAAATGTACTCACAAGATGTTTGTCTGATAGGACTGTAGCTAAATTTAAGGAAACAATTCCAGCTGCTTTTAATTCTTTACCACATCTGTTTACTACAGAAAGCTCTTATGCTAATGTTATTCCCTCTCACCTTGATCAGTTTGTTGATAGTACTGCAGGTTTGCTGAGAAGTACTCAAGACTCGATTGCCCCCTTAAAAAAGAAGATTATTAAACGACAGAGGCTAGCTCCATGGTATGACTCAGAAACTCGTAACTTGAAGCAAATGTCGCGTAAATTTGAAAGAATGTGGTGATCCACCAAAACAGAAGAGTCTCGTTTACTCTGGCAAAATAGTCTTAATAAATACAGGAAGGCCCTACGGCATGCTCGAGGTGTCTACTTCTCCTCCCTCATAGAAGAAAATAAAAACAATCCCAGGTATCTTTTCAGCACTGTAGCCAGACTGACAGAGAGTCACAGCTCCACTGAGCCAAGTACTCCTATAGGCCTCAGCAGTGACGATTTCATGAGCTTCTTTAATGACAAAATCCTAAAGATTAGAGACAAAAATTTTGTAACCTAAAATGAATCTGGTAACTGTTTTTGAAGCCACGGTTGTTGTATGGAACTGCAATGAAATTTGTCGAGTTATTTTATCTAAAAGATAAATTTCAGTATCTTTGGTGATCTCTTTTCATCTGGCGTAATCCCCAGGTCTGTGGTACAACGTTGCCCAGCAGTTGTTAACTTGAAAGATAGTTTTAAGACACATCTGTTATTAAACCAAACTCACAAGCCAATATGTACATTGAAACTGATTTTGGTCACTGTTTATATTCCTCCCTTCCATACTGGGTATAAAGATAGACAGTGTCAATATGTTTCTAAAGATGGTTTCCACTATTTATTTGTAACTCAGACCTTAAAATCTTGCTAAATTAGGGCATATAATCAATATTGAAAAAAGTCTTAGGATCCTGTCTCACCTTCCTTATTTACACCCTTATTCACACCTCCCTTGTTTATTCATGTTAAGATGGGATCTCTGTACAATAGGTATAGTAATAATGGACAATTAAAACTGTTTTGATGCACATGACCACATAAGTTTGGTTTTAAGATAGATTTTTTTTATTTTTTAAACTGCTTCTATTGTTTAATGGCTTTGTTAAATAATGCGGGCACCAAATCATCATTGCAAACACTATTATTTGTTTTCAATTATAATCTGCAAACACCCCAAACAGTTTTGTATGTATTAAATGTATTTCATCATGTCCTCTCATGATCATGATTTTTATCCATATTATACCTGGTTTTCTCTAGAAATGCATGTGTAGCCTCAAAGAACTGTTTGACTTAAGACTCCACTTTTAATATTCTTTCACTTCGAGCAGAATCCCTCAAACTTGCATTTAGTTTCCATGAACAGTGTTAGTTTTGGTCTGTCTCTGTTTCTGCACGTGAACCATGTGGTTGCATGCTTAGGGGCATGCACTTTGCTACGTGTTTGTCTTAACGGTTAATGTTTTAACGGTGAAAGAACTGCTCAGTATGGGCAGAGCTGTAAATGCCCTCTCCTTTGTGGGCCTGTTTTCATGTTTTTTTTCTCAGCAGAAAATGAATTATTGTTTGCGCCCAGGGCAGCAGGGCTTTTAAAGTAGTTACTATTGTCCCTTCTCCAACATCCACCCACATCTCTAGCTCTCCATCTCATTGTGTCCCGCTTTATCCTTGTCTCCCAGGCTTCTACGTTCTCTTTACACGATTAAAGAACAATCATAGTTGCAGACATCCTCCTTTTCCTTTCAAACCTTCTTTTTGTCATTAGCTCCCGCCCTTCATCTCTTAAAGGGATAGTTCGGATTTTTGGACACCAAGTTGTATGAAATACTTGCCAGTAGTGTGGTGGATGCAAAGCTATAAGTCATAGCCATGGTCGGAGTTCTGTCCAGTTCCGAACGTAGAATAAGTAGTTCCGGTGAGATGCCAGGGTCATAAAACCAAAACGTTTTACCCTACAAAAAAAACATGCAGGTAATGGTGATCCATTTTCAACACAAAATTATCATCCTACGATTTCATAAACTGGGCCGTTCTAAAACTTTTTGGTTCAGAACCGGACAGAACTCCGACCAGGGGACTCGGTGAGTAAGCTTATAGCTTTGCATCCACCACACTACTGGCAAGTATTTCATACAACTTGGTGTCCAAAAATCTGAACTATCCCTTTAAAATCATGGCTAAGTTTCTATTTTAGGTCAGAGAACTTTTAAAGAAACAAGTAACAAAGAAGGTGTGTCAGAGCATGTCCACAAGTGATTTCACATATATGCACATTTGATACAAAACTGTTTTGTTTTTTCTTCCACCGAGCTCAGGCTGCTCAGCAGAGAAAGAGAGCAAAGAGGTAGAGGTTAGAGGTTGTTGAAGAACAATAAGGAAAGGCAAAGTGAGAGAGACAGAGAGCTGGTTAGGGCTCAATGCTGTTAATAAAATTTCCCTTGCTGTCCCTGTCAATCACAAAGCAGTCCATCACCCATCACAGTAAATAATTCAGGCAAACATAGAGCCACCACACAGTTGCTTGCTCCATCCCCATCATTCACACACACATGCACACACAACCATAAATCCCAGGGTTAACCATCCTCTGGCAGCAACACTGGATCAGGATGAGGATGCTTTCTCGCTCTGTCTGCATCCTGAATTGTTAATTTATGTCTGGAGCATCTCTCTCTTTCTCTCTCTCTCTCGCTCTCTCTCTCTCTCTCTCTCACACACACACACACACACACACACACACACACAAACACACACACACACAGATATGCACTTCAGTGGCTTGCAGCATGACCACATTTGTCCCTCTGGTCTCACAGTATGGATCAGGTGATAAGCCGGAATGAGGGAAGACAAGACTTAAATGCAAGTAAAGAAGCAAAGCGGTGAGGTCAGGGGGGTTGGCATATTAATACTATTTCCCTTTCCATCAGGTGTTATCAATGTGTATAGTCCACCAGAGCATATGATAGGGAAGGGCCATAGGATGGAAAGTGAGGGAGAAAAAGACTAAAAGGGAGGGGAAATTGTGGAGTGAAAGGCAATCCCTATTAGGTCTCTACTGGAGGAGAGTGACTTGTGAGTATTCACCGATGCAGAGATGGCAAGTAAGACAGTGGGAAGGGGACAATGTAATCGACAGAAAAAAGGAAACGATTTTTTTATGAGACATGTTAAGATACAAACATGAATTTTGGCAGAAAGGACTGAGAAGGATATAGGGTGGGAGAGCCACTTATTGAATCGCTTATCTCACCCTTCTGTCTACAAGATAGAGATGAAGAGATTGAGTGAAGGACAGAGAAGGAGGAAAGCGGCAGTTTAGTATCTCAGTGTGTTGTGTGTGTGTAAACAGTGTTTATAAAATGTTATAAAGGTAACGTCTTTTTTCCAAACCTTTCCATGGTGCTGTCTGTTATTGGCTGTGTGGTACAATGTTACAATTTCCTTTAGCAGATGCTTTTGACCAAAGTGACGTACATGGAATAGGAGAAAATAAATCCAGTTTCACTACCTCAGCAAAAAAATATAGAAAGTCAAAATCAGGCACCACAATGGAAACGCTCAGCACCATTGAGAAACAATCTGCCAATTTTATATTATGGATGTCAAACTGGTGTTTCTCATCACAAACCTGCAATTACATTTTTTATTAATTGTGGCCTTGAACTAATCATTCCACCTAATCATACTATCCCTTAACTAATGATTCTTTGCGCACTATCTCTCCCTGTCCTTCAAAACCCTGACTTTTAGAAAACACAGTTGTATCTATATTATGGTAAATAAATGGTTAATGTACTGTACTTACTGTATATAGCACTTTTCTAGTCCTCCGACCACTCAAAGCTGCTTTTGCACTACATGTCACATTCACCCATTCACACACTGATGGCAATGACCTAAGTGCCAATTTCCATTCAGGACTTATGCCCATTCATACCCCATGGCCATATCACTGGGAACAACTTGGGATTCAGCGTCTTGCCGAAGGACACTTTGACATGTGACAGTATTAGTCAGGGATCGAACCCCCAAGCCAGGGCTGACTCTACCGCTGAGCCACAGCTGCCATATACAGTGCTGTGAAAAAGTATTTGCCCCCTTCCTGATTTCTTATTTTTTTGCACATTTGTCACACTTAAATGTTTCAGATCATCAAACAAATTTTAATATTGGACAAAGATAACCAGAGTAAATACAAAATGCAGTTTTTAAATGATGATTTCATTAATTAAGGGAAAAAGGTTACCAAATCTACCTGGCCCTATGTGAAAAAGTAATTGCCCCCTAAACCTAATAACTGGTTGTGCCACCCTTGGCGGCAACAACTGCAATCAAGCGTTTGCGATAACTGGCAATAAGTGTTTTACATCGCTGTGGAGGAATTCTGGCCCACTCTTCTTTACAGAATTGTTGTAATTCAGCCACATTGGAGGGTTTTCGAGCATGAACGGCCTGTTTAAGGTCATGCCACAGCATCTCAATCAGATTTACGTGCGTTAACTAGGTCACTCCAAAACCTTAATTTTGTGTTTTTTTTAGCCATTCAGAGGTGGACTTGCTGGTGTGTTTCGGATCATTGTCCTGCTGCATAATCCAAGTGCGCTTGAGCTTGAGGTCTTGAACTGATGGCCGGACATTCTCCTTCAGGATTTTCTGGTAGAGAGCAGAATTAATGGTTCCATCAATTACCGCAAAGTCGTTCAGTTCCTGACGCAGCAAAGCAGCCCCAGACCATCACACTACCACCACCATGTTTGACTGTTGGTATGATGTTCTTTTTATGAAATGCTGTGTTAGTTTTACGCCAGATGTAACGGGACGCACACCTTCCAAAAAGTTCAACTTTTGCCTCGTCAGTCCACAGAATATTTTCCCAAGAGTCTTTGGGATCATCAAGATTTTTTTTGTCAAATGTGAGCCAGCAGTGGTTTTCGCCTTGGAACTCTCCCATGCCATTTTTGCCCAATGTCTTTCTTATTGTTGAATCATGGACACTGACCTTAAATGAGGCAAGTGAGGCCTGCAGTTCTTTAGATGTTGTTCTGGGTTCTTTTGTGACCTCCTGGATGAATCGTCGATGTGCTCTTGGAGTAATTTTGGTAGGCCAGCCACTCCTGGGAAGGTTCACCACTGTTCCAAGTTTCTCCATTTGTGGATAATGGCTCTCACTGTGGTTCGCTTTGCCTTAGAAATGGCTTTGTAACCCTTTCCAGACTGATAGATTTCAATGACTTTGTTTCTCATCTGTTCTTGAATTTCTTTAGATCGCGACATGATGTGTTGCTTTTTGAGATCGTTTAGTCTACTTCACTTTGTCAGATAGGCTCTATTTAAGTGATTTCTTGTTTCAACAGGTCAGGCAGTAATCAGGCCTGGGCGTGGCTAGTGAAATTGAACTCAGCTTTCCAAAAAATGTGGTTATCACAGTTAATTTGTGATTTAACAAGGGAGAGCAATTACCTTTTCACACAGGGCCATGAAGGTTTGGTAACTTTTTTCCCTTAATAAATGAAATTATCATTTAATTACTCTGGTTATCTTTGTCTAATATTAAAATTTGTTTGATGATCTGAAACATTTAAGTGTGATAAATATGCAAAAATACAAGAAATCAGGAGGGGGGCAAATACTTTTTCACAGCACTGCATTAATTACTTTCCTCTTCAATTATGTTCAAAGAAAATGTTTTTAGAGTGAAAGAAACACTACATTAATTTACTGTGCTGGATTCACATTTACAAGTCAAGTAACCAAGTATGTTTATTAAGTGCATTTCTTTATTTTAATATAAAAACATGATCTCTGCACAATGTTTCCCAAAATGTATTTGCTTTAATGTAATTTTGTTTGTAATTATATATATTTGAACATAATATGGAGAAGAACGGTCTGTTCTTTTGGAGTGCACACTCCAGATGAGCTCTATAGCACCCTGTGGATCAAAACACTGTGGTCAGGCATTAATTTTCACTATGTCAATTTGTGAGACATTTGGATTGGTGTAACATCAAAACACCACATGTGTGCCAGCCCTTTTACTGTTGAGCAGTAATGTCAGGAAATGTAAAATTGTCAGTCTCTGATAACAGTGCAGGTTTGAAAAGTAGTTAAGGGATGTTCAATTAGTTTCATGAACACTTTTTTTCATTTTAGACCAGGGGTGTCAAACTCATATTAGGTAGTGGGCCGGATTTGTTCCGATGAGACCTCAAAGGGGCCGGACAGTTAGGACGCTAACTGATGTCTTAACACAAAGATATATCGGCTACTGCAGTTTTATTATTTGAAATCATTCAATAAGAGCCGACAGATACTTTTAACAATCAGTGAGCATTTCATGTTGTTACATCTGAAAGAATATGTTAATAATAATAGCACATAATAATACTGTACAACAGGGAAGTGTAACAACAAGTGGCATAGTAAACTTTTTCCTATACACTACTCTAAACAACAATACATTTAGTGTTTAAATCTCACTGTGATTCATTAATTATTCATTTTAAATATTGCTGGTTAAGGCTACAAAACAGCCACCTGTTGTCCAAAAAGTCCGACCTGATATCGGTGTTAAACCAGCTGCTCTGGGATCAGGGCCTGTGGAATCCAGTGTGTAGTGACGAGAGAGAGAGAGAGAGAGAGAGAGAGAGAGATTTTCATTATGTCCCTCAGATGTCCGTGCGCCAGCCGACTGCGCAGTTTGGACTTCATCCCTCACGTTAATACCTGCTCGCATACATATGTTGTCCCGAACATGCAGACTACCTTTGATGCAAATGCTGTCCGTTATAAAGTAATGTCAAACGATCAGATGTAGATTCGTACTTTAACGGTGCGCTACACTGCAGTTTGATCAGCTCCATTCAGAGTTCCTCTCTCACGTGCGTAATCCCTCTCCAGCTGAGTGAAGACAGTTAATCGACTTTTAAACTCGGCTATGAGCCCCAACAGTGTGTTCCTGTACGTGTCCATACTTTGGTAATCCACAGGTACAGATTTTAGACAGGAGAAGTGGGCTGGGTTGTGCTGGGACAGCTGCGCCTGCCACAGAGCACATTTCATTTGGAAAGCACGAGCGCTGTCGGAGTACTCTGTGACGAGTTTGTTGCGGCCCTGCATGTTAACATTCATCACAATTAAATGTTCTGTAATGTCCACTGAAAAAGCAAGACCTGTAACCCTGTCTGGCTTATCTTACTCTGCCACCTGCTTTCTTCTCTGTGCCATGAATTGAGCGATCTCTGTGCGTAACTGAAAGAAGCGTCTGAGCACCGCTCCTATATATATATATATATATATATATATATATATATATATATTATTTTTTATTATTATTATTATTTTTTTTTTTCTTCCCCTTCCCCAAAATGTCTCACGGGCCTGATGAGACCTCCTGGCGGGCCGCATCTGGCCCGCGGGCCGTATCTTTGACACCCCTGTTTTAGACGAACTGTCTAATTCAAAACAACAAAAGCAGAAACTTTAATTAAACTTTAATTTTCGATAAAAGAGTCTTTTTTTAAGATGTGGGCTAAATATGTGACATTTTCTGCAGCTTGCTTTATCAAACTCATTTAAGAGATAGTAGCAAAATAGTTTTGTTTTTCTAAACATAGTGATCTCATGTGAATGACCGCTGCACACAGTGTCCAATATGACAATTTACCTGCAATGAAGGTAGATTAAACAATGCATTTGTTTTCTGAGCAATAAAATTATGGTTGTAGAAATAAACTGAAAGCTCTCTCACTGCACAATTCTTTAGATATTTTCCCCTCTGCAGTGTGGCAAGAACCAACATGCTTGAAAGCATGTCCAGTTTTTTCTCTGGGAAGGCTCCTCTTTCTTTTGCTGATTGGTCTTTAAACCAATCAGCAACCTGGATGACTAAAAAAGATAGCAAATGAACTCCAGTTCCTTGACTGATTTGTGACAAAGGTGCACACCACCAGTTAAAATTTGAGATTTCCTTCTAAAATACTGACATTCCTAATTTTAACCCTCCTGTTATCCTTGGGGTCAATTTGACCCCATTCAATGTTCAAAAAAAATAGTGTACTTTTTTTTTTTTGCTTCATATTTCATGACTTTTCCTAATTTGATGGGGACAACTGATCAAGCATAAAATTATCGTGATGATATTTTTTCAATGTGCTGAACACATATTGCACGCATTGGTGTTCCTCTGGGGACCCCAAGCTGTTTTAACTGTGTAAAAAAACTTGTCTCTGTGTGTGTGACCTGACATCCCCACACCTGCAGGTGCCGAGTTGATGCATAACAGGGGGGTGGGGAAAACAACTATTCCCACCAGAACTTTGATAGTCTTTCCAACTACACATGCCTCCCCTCTAAAATTATCATCTCAAGTACAATATTTTCAATTGATGGTTATATAAAGAGCTCAAATAATTACTTTATGTCTTCAACATGGCTGACTGTGTGTCTGGTGGGACACACTCTTAGCAGCACCTTGTCTACCTTGTTGTTGAAATGAGTAGAGGGACCATCATTTTTCTTTTTTGGTGCTAACATGACATGGGGGGGGGGGGGGGACAATATTCTCATGAGAACTTTCCTGCACCATTGGCATGAAGGTGTGTGTGTGTCTGTGTGTGTCTGTGTGTGTATGTGTGACTGTACTCCATCCATCCATCCATCCATTATCTATACCGCTTATCCTGTTCAGGGTCGTGGGGGGGCTGGAGCCTATCCCAGCTGTCATTGGGCGAAGGGCAGGGCACACCCTGGACTGGTCGCCAGTCAATCACAGGGCCCCTACTGTACTCAACCTGCCAAAGTAGAACGCTGTGGAGGGCGGGGTAAAAATGGAAAGATAATATGGTCCCTTTCCCCACTTCAACAGCAGGGTAGACGCTACTGATATTATCAAAATGGTTCCAGGCCCCCCCAGATATGCAATCAGCCATGTTGAAGACATCAAGTCATCATTAGAGCTCTTCATAACACCATCGATTGAAAATATTGTACTTGGGATGACAAATTTGCCGGTCCCAAGCCCGGATAACAAAAGAGGAGGGGTGAGTGAGACTTTATAGTGACTAACCACAAATATGTTACAAAAAAAGGAGATAAAAATAAGTAAATATAAAATATATAAAATGTTTATGAGAGGAAAGGGGGGGTCATCAACATCAATCAATATGGTTCATTCTGTGAGAGTCATGAATGTGCACCCCAAATTAGAAAAGATTTGGATGAAAGATTTTCAAGATACACTAACTCTAAAACTGAAAGTTTGACCTGATGGTGGCGCTACAGGAAAGGTCATATCATCACCAAAACCAATAGGGTTCATACTCTTGTGTTCATTAATGTTGTCAGTAAATTTGAGAATATTTGTAT
The DNA here is from genome assembly GCF_022749685.1 of Semicossyphus pulcher. Lineage (NCBI taxonomy): Eukaryota > Metazoa > Chordata > Actinopteri > Labriformes > Labridae > Semicossyphus > Semicossyphus pulcher. The sequence goes on along the minus strand of NW_027211681.1, from coordinate 732,757 downwards.
GAAAACTTTTCAAGATACATTACTTCTAATTTAAAAGTTTGGCCTGATGGTGGCGCTAGAGAACAGGTCGACTCGCTGATAGGTTTCATTATCAAAGGGTTATTTATGTATTAAAAAAATAAAAAAAAGTACCTGACACAAAAACTTGGTCAAAATTTAATGTAAATCATTTTCTGGAGGCAAATATCCCTGGGGTCAGATTGACCCCAAGGGTTAGTTTATTGGAGGATAATAGGAGGGTTAAGTTAACTATTTGGTTTTGTGGTACATCTTTCCAATGAAACAGGAAAAAAAAAAAGAAGATAAAAACAGAGCATTATTTTATTTCCCTTATTTTGGAAAGGTTGCTGGATAGGGGAAAGTCAACCTCTCTCTTATTCTTTGCTGGACAACAATGAATGTCTTCAGTTAAAACTAAACTAAAAAGCTACTTACTATGAGTAATTTACGGTGGCCCTGAAGTGCAAAGCCTTTTAGAAAACATGACAGCATTTCAGAAAACACAACAGCAGAATACACTACAGCACAGAAATGCTGTTGTGTTTTGCGCTTCAGGGCCCCCGTAGAAATTACATTTAGAGTTAGACTTTACATGCCTGTATGCCTATGCATCAGCTGAAAGAAAAACAAATCCCATATGTGCAAGGGAGAAAAGGAGCAAGCCAGGTAATAATGTTGCCAGATTAGTTTTAATCAAGTTTTACTTACACAGAGGTCGTCTTCTTGGTAAACACCCACACAAACAGGCACACCACTCAACACCAGTGTAATTTAGTGCCCATTTGAATACTGATGAAAGCTTGTACTGACTGGTCAAATGAAACATTAAAATAGTGTTGGCAGTAAAATGGCATGCAGAAGAAAGGGACTGTGTGCAATATATGCAGAAAGGGCTGTCAAGAGGACTGCCTCAAGGTTAGCGCTCATCGAGGGGACTCAGCTGGAGACTTCACTAGAGGCTTCTACAGTATGATGCAAGCTCCTCGGGTACAGAAGGCTGTTGTTGTATAAGGAGGTTAAGGAATTTAAAGTGTTTCCCTTGGCAAAGATGCTACGCTTCTATTCAATGTTTTTCAGAGCATGCTTTTTATATAGGGAGTTCCTCTTTTACGCCAGCAGGAGTTATGAGACTGTAGCTGAGCATTCTGTTGACATTTTAATACAACACTGTTTGTCTCAGAAATGTAACACAAACCATCCCTGATAATTCTGCCACTTGTCAATTTAATAGACAGGAACCCAGTCTATGCACTAAAAGTTAGTATACAGGGACAAGACATGCACCCTCACTGGCCTCCCCCTGCACTAATATTACACAGTGCCGGATTAATCTTTAGTCCAGACTATGTAAAATATGTGTCCATGGAAAGTCTTCAGAAGTAGCAGATGTAGATGTCTGGTTATGTAAAAAAAAAAAGTAACCGATTTTTGCATGATTCACTTTAAAAACAGTTACAAAAGCATAATCTTCACAAAATACAGGCAGGAGGGGTCTTGATGTTCACCAGCCATTTTGGGTTGGGTCATTCTGTGTATTTGTGCACATCTGTTTAAATAGTGTAAATTGTTGTCGTTGTTATTATTGATACTAATATTATAATTGGTACTAATATTATTAATTTTGTTATATTACTATTATTATCATCATTATTATTATATGAATAATTAGTGAACATGGGGGTAGGACCCGACAAGTGTATGCTTCTTCCTACTCCTTTTTTAATGTGTACAATGGGTGGAATCACACTGGAGATGATGTTTTTTTTCTTCAATTGTTTTCTTTTGTTGTCTTGTTTTCTTTTTATTTATTTCTTTTGTACATGTTCAAAATAAAATCAATCAATCAATCAATTACAGATTGCAAAACTAATATTTCTACTGGTTTTGAAATATTCCAGAAAAACTGCAGTTTTTCTGTTAGCTTAACATTTTTGTAGGACAGTGGGCATCTTTTACACATTTAAAAGATCAGAAGCTCAGACAACTACATCTGTCACAATTAGCAATGCCAGACAGATCACACTGAGTTAAGGGAATATTGAAGTTCTCGCTGAGGTTTAATACTGTTTATAACCTCTAACTTCTTCACATTTCTGTATCTCTCCTCTTTTCTCTTCCCTTTAATCGAATAATGCATCTCTCCTTCCTCTATATTTCTCAACAATCCCTTAACTCCTTAATGTTCCCCAGTTAAATTTGTCAACACAGACCATTATTGTCTCAAGTTAATAACACATTATGGCAAAACACAGTCTACCTTGTTCGGGGACTGTGTGCAGTTTCTATAAATTAACAAAGCCTGATATTAAAGTAATGTCAACATTTTACAACTATCTGGAAACAGTTCCCTTGTCCTTAATCAGCTGAAAAAATAATCACTGCACTCACATATTGAAGTTAACATTATTTGTTATTGCAAAAACTTGACAAATTTAGGTTGTTTAATTACTGATTTAAGGGCTTGGTGATTTATGAGGTGAAATAGAACATTGGGAGAGGTTATAAAGGAAAGCACAGAGAAAGAACCCTGTATGTATTTCATTCTCATTTTTCTGATTAGCCATGACCCTAATTAAAAGAATCTCTTAGATTGCAAGCTTATATAGTTGACCTATCAGCAGGTACATAGCTAATTAAATCAAAAACTGCCGTGAATGAAAATGGTAGATGGACTGTACTTACATATACAGTGCTTTTCTATAGTGCTTTTCTAGTCTTGGAACCACTCAAAGCGCTTTTTACACGACATGTCACATTCACCCTTACACACACATTCATCATGGCAGAGGCTGCTACACAAAGTGCCCAACTGAAAAATTGGAAAACTTAAAATTTGCTCTTTAGCAGTTTTATTTCTTTTGCAAAAACATGGATGAATATCCATTTTTTCTCTATTTTCAAGACCATTACGATGCATTTACTATCAACTTAAAATCAGACAGCTACCTGATCTGGGGAAGATTCTTGACTAGGTATACACAGTCAGTGTTGTAGTTGAGTCACCAAACCTCGAGTCCGAGTCAAGTCTCAAGTCCCCAGTGTTCAAGTCAAGGTCTAATTATGATCAAACTAAGCTGAGCTTTAAATCTATCATCTGTGAGTCCATGTTTATACTGTACTCAGGGTGTGATTTTGTTAAAACATGGCGCCAGATGATCAATAAATTATTATAAATGATATTGAGCAGTGCAGTCCAGGTGATTTCTTTAGTGTGTTGCATTGATGTATAAATGTCTTCTCAACTATTTACTTTAAAAGATTAGAGAAGCTGTTATAATTGTGCATGTGGGCAGTAATGTCACTGCAGCAAATGTCGTGGGACGTTTAAGCAGCAAAACCTAAACAACTGATTTAAACTGTTATAAATTGACAGGACAGAGGAAACTCCAGAGAGAACTGAATAAACTTTTAGCATCTTAAATAACATTCTGAAGACAGCTCTGATGGAGCTCAGGATTTATAAGCAGGGCCGCTGTTTCACTCTACTATTTCACTGTAACCTTGACTGACTGTGGGACCTTTTGGATGTGTAGAAAACACATTTCATTTAATTATAATTAGATACTGACTGATCCTGTCGGTGTGTCTCTTTAAATCATCAATGAAGTTACAGCGCTGTGTGTCATGCATTAATGCGCACCGTGCTCGTTTCTGCTGCTGTGCAATCACTGCAGGTGTCTAATAAACTTAAAAATACCTGCAACCCACCCGCTATTAACAAAAGTTTTAATTTTTAAGACCCCGTTAGCCCCATCCACAGTAACATGACTGCAATCCGCGCATCACTACGACACACCTAATGCTGCAAACACATATTTACAGTGACAGTAACATAGCAGTAAACTAAACTAGGGGCGGCTATCGTCCTTAAATCGGAAAGATCAGAGGTTCGATCCCCAGCTCCCTCGGGCTACATCTCGAAGTGTCCATGGGCAAGACACTAAACCCTGAATTACTCACGGTGGCATAGCCAACGGGTATGAATGTGATAACTGATTGACAGTTGGGCACTTTACATAGCAGCCTCTGCCATCAGTGTATGAATGTGTGTGTGAATGGGTAAATGTGATATGTAGTGTAAAAGCAGCTTTGAGTGGTCGCAAAGTCTAGAAAAGCGCTACCATTTACCATTTAAACTTTGGTATAAATCAACATCACACAAAATCCAAGCAAGCAGATATTCTTTTTGTGCACTTGCACTCACAAGATATCCAGGTAGCTTTCTAACATTTGGTGTAAAATCTTTGAAAGCAAAATGCACGATTTGTGGAGCCGGAACAGTTGCTGAACAAGACCGCAAGTAAAAGCATCAAGAGTCCTGAAAATCAGGAGTCGAGTCGGACTTGAGTCTGAGTCCTGGACTTGAGTGTTTCAACGCTTGTACACTGGGGCACAAAGACCCATTTACACAAGTAAGAAATATATGGCTTGTTTTTTGGCATAAAGATTAAATGCACTGAGTACACACTGGGAAAGGCAGACTAGCCACCAGCTAAAAAATCTGTAGAAAATTGATGATGGCAGGGGTTAAAATGCTGACCTTAAAGTGTAGCATCCATGGATGGAATTTTGACAGGAATCTCTCCCTTATTTCCTGTCATCTCTCCTTACTCTCACAATCTAATACCAGTAAAGAATGCTCAGAAGGTATATAAATGATAAAACCATTCCAAGGAGCAAATAGGAAAAGCAATGCTAAAGAGCCCATATAACAGCATTGCTTCAGTGATCATATGTCAGTATATAAATAATATATTTAGATACAGATACAGCAGGTTAATACCAGATATACACAATGTGCAAACAAACTTTAAAGCCCCTGGAAACCCAAATCCACAAAATCCTTCTCACTATGCAATTTAAAGTCTTATGTACATACTTGTAAGCATGTTAAAATTTTTAGAAATGACTTTTAATCCAAACTGGAGTTATTGCCATTTTTACTTTGTTAACTTCCCTGACGCTGGGGTTAAATTGGGCGTGGTCAGTGAAGATATTTATGTCCTCATAAATTTTCTCGAACCAATCGTGAAATAATCAACAGCAGTTGCCCCGCCCTCACAGGTGCAATAACACTTCTGGGCTCGCGATCAATCCCTCTCTCTGACTCTGGGCTAACTCGTCCATCATGCCTGTGTGTGCTGTCCCCGGGTGCACATCCACCATCTGAGATGACAACGTGTCATCCTTTTATTTTCTAAATACGGCGGACTTGGAGAAGCAGCAGTGTTTCCGTCACATACATTTAATGAATTGTTGCAGCCGCTGCTTCAGAAGTTGTAATTGAACGACTCTTTGGAGATTTCCGCTGCAAATCAAAGATTGTCCATCCTCTCCTCATTGAGGAAGACCACTGAAACAGTGAACTCGTGAAGTCTTGGCAACCACATAAACAACAGCGGAACCAGTTTACTTCTAACGGCAAAAGAGGGTCCGCTCCGCATCGGCATACATACGCAGTTTTAACACGCAGTGTAAACAATCCACGTGCCCATATCAGCTGTGTGCTCAGTATCAAATTTTCAGCTCCCTGGCGATCTCCCTCCAGCAAGCTGCACAATATCATACTGAAATGAGGAGATATTGTCTATCTAACTCCGTACGTCCCTACTGTAAATACATTGATTGTCGCACTTCATAAAGCTTATAAAAGGAGATGTCATTTGGTAACGATCGATCGTTTAGATCGCTACGTCATTAATAACATCCCTTGTGCACACGCGACTCACATGCTGTGAGAACTGAATTGCAAAAGAGAAAATATGTAACTGTTGTGACTTAATTAAACAGACTGCTGATGAAGACAGACAACACAGCAGACAGAGAGACAGACAGAAGTGGGGGCGGGGGGGTTGAGGGGGGCCAGTAGTGGTGCAGGGAGCAGAGGTGCAGGTGTGTTGGGGGACTGAAGCAAAGTGATCAGATTAAAGTAGTTTGTGAATTAAAACTTAATGAGGTGAAGAAGAAAGTACAATTAAAGTGTGGAAGTAAGAAATAACCATCTAGTAAGAGGGTATGTCTACATGTGATGTGCTTCTCACAGAAATCATTGATATATGAGATTAATTGAAATCAATTAATTACAAAGCCTGTAATTAATTAGATTCATTTTTTTAATCACCTGACAGCAATAGTTTTGATATGATGTGCACATGCGCACATACCTGGGTGGTACAACAAACCCTCTACCCTGCTGCTGAAAGTCCTAGAGGAAACACTGCTTTCACATGCGCCATTGTTGTGTTGACAGTTGCCATGAGAACTCGGACAGGCGGACCCCGGCAGGTATCAATCAACACGGGAGCTGCCACGCCTACACAGTCCTGAGAAATTGTCTGCACAGCCAAACGAGCTGTTTTTCAAGAAGATTTTCTAGTGGTTCTGAACGTTTATTATCACTCAGATTTTTGTGGATGCTTTATGACACACTCACAACTGATATCATATATGCATTTTTGCTATTTCAAGCTGAGTTTCCAGGGGCTTTAAACTCATAAATTATTTTCTTCAATTATTCCTTTTTTTTGTAAAAAGTCTAGAATTAATTTCCTAATGATGAGTGTGACTCCTTCCTGCCCTGACACAGACACATTGTCTGACTGTCTCCCTGTCTCTCTCTCTCTCACACACACACACTCACATACACATGCATCTGTCACAGGTGAAGGATGGCGCAACAACCTTTGTCTCAAAGAGGAAACGATACGTTTTAGGCAGGTCAGAGGTCAGTGAAAAAGAGGAGACCAAGATTGATTCAACAAAGCTCCTCTGAATCATGAACAGCCTGTATGACTTATTCAGGGTTGAAATAAAAGCCTTAAACCAAGCTGTATGGAAAGTTGGGTCTCTCCAGATATATGTGTTTCTTATTTAGTTCAATTTGTCATCTGAGGGGCAGTTTTGTTGTAATTTTTTTCGTTGTAATAAACAGTGATGAACGAAGACGAGCGATGTTTTTGAGGTGAAAAAAAGCAGTCCTGGAGATTTGATTGGCGTGTTGTTCAAAGCTGAGGTTACTGTCAAAAATGACTCCAAGGTTGCGGATATGTGGTGATGGCGACAGAGGGGAATTGTTCATGGTTAGGCAGAAGTCGTGGGTGGTTTTAGTGAGGGATTTTGGGCCGATGATTATTATGTCAGATTTATCACAGTTTAGTTGGAGGAAGTTTGCTTGCATCCATGTTTTTATTTCGGTGAGGCAGTTGGTCAGAGTGGTACAGGTTGCTGTGGTGATGGATTTGGTGGAGATGTAAATCTGGATGTCCCGATTTGATCGGGACATATGGTCACCCTAGGTTAGTCTGCATGCTGATCTGATGCCTAGCACAGAGTCAAGCACCTCAAAGTGTGGATTTCTTCGAGGCTGACCGCTGCCGCTTCATCCGAGGTCCTTCTTTTGGTCCCAGTAATTGTCTTTTAGTTTTTTCAGCTTGTTGCTGATCTGTTCGACACTCCTGTCAGACCTTGCTGCAGCCATCTTGCGCCGTCTCGTCCAAAATTGCCTCTGTCCTGGTTGATCCCTCCAGCTTGCTTTGGATCTCCTGCGAGGACCACACTGCAAGGAGGAGGCTAAAATTATTGAAAGGATAAAAAGGTCACAAATGCAAGTTCTGGTGCATAAAGAGTTTTTTCGCTGTTTTGGATAAAAGAGCTGCATGTGTGAGCGTATTGCGTCAGGTGAGCGTATTGCGTCATTTCCTGTTTTCTCGCTGCTACTGTGTTGTTCTGTGCTGTTTGTAGCTGCTGCTAGAGCTCGAGCTAAATCGATTAATCTTCTGTTATTATCATCACTGTGGTTATTCAGCTGCTGTGTACTTAAACAGACACTAGTTTTCATCGAGCACTCTCGTTGTTGCATTAGCGTCATATATCTGCTAACCCTTAACTTTATACTCGCTTAGCCGTTAGCTTAGCAGCTAGCTTAATCAATTGAAATGTCTTCTCCTTCTCCCTCCTGCTCTCCTGATCTGCCCTGTTCGGTGTGTCAGATGTTTAGCTCTACCTCGACCTCCTTTACGGATAAGGGTACTTGTATGAAATGTAGTATTTTTGGAGCTATGGAGGCGAGGATCACGGAATTAAAGACGCGGCTCCGCACCTTGGAAAACCAAGCATCGCTAGCTGCTGTAGTCAGCAGCAAGCCCCCAGGGCCAGTAGCCGGTGCGGGCCGACCTAGCGTAGCTTCTCCCCCGGCAACTCCCGAGCAGCCGGGATGAAGTGGCTGGGTTACTATCAGAGGGAAGCATAGCCGCAAGACGAAGCACACGGTTCACCACCAACCACTTCACGTTTCGAACAAGTTTTCCCCACTCAGCGACAAACCAACTCTGGTTATTGGCAGCTCCATAGTCAGAAACGTGAAGTTAGTGAAGCCAGCGGCCATAGTGAAATGTATTCCTGGGGCCAGAGCGGGCGACATCGAGTCAAATTTAAAACTGCTGACAAAGGATTATTGTAAATTTGATAAGATTGTAATTCATGTCCGCTTTAATGACTCCCGGTTACGCCAATCGGAAGTCACTAAAATTAATGTTGAGTCGGTGTGTGCATTTGCAAAGACGATGTCGGACTCCGTAGTTTTCTCTGGACCCCTGTCCAATCTGACGAGTGATGACATTTATAGCCGCATGTCATCATTCAACCGCTGGCTGTCGAGGTGGTGCCCAGCAAACGATGTGGGCTTCATAGATAACTGGCAGACATTCTGGGGAAAGCCTGGTCTTATCGGAAGAGACGGCATTCATCCCACTTTGGATGGAGCAGCTCTTTTGTCTCGTAATATGGCTAAGTTTGTTAGTCGTAAAACCTGACAAACCAGAGTTGAGACCAGGAGGCAGAGCTGTAGTCCTACATACTCCTCTGAGCTTCCCTGTGAGCAGTTTCCCAGCCACAATGTTAATGTTATAGAGACTGTGTCTGCCCCCCAACCCAGGCCTTTTATTACAGTTAATTCAAACTTAAATAAAAAAGGAGTAAATCAAAACAATTTAATACAAATTAAAACAACAACCAAAGTTATGCCAAAAAATATGAGAATGAAATGTGGTCTGTTAAATATCAGATCCCTGTCATCTAAAGCTCTATTAGTGAACGATCTGATATCAGATTATCATATTGATTTACTCTCTCTAACTGAGACTTGGCTGTGTCAGGAAGAATATGTCAGCTTAAATGAATCCACTCCTCCCAGTCATCTTAATACTCATATTCCTCGAGACACTGGTCGAGGTGGTGGAGTGGCAGCTATTTTCAGTTCTAGTCTTCTAATCAACCCTAGACCAAAACTTAGTTTCAGCTCTTTTGAAAGCCTTGTTCAGATTTTTTCACACCCAGCTTGGAAAACTTTACAGCCTGTTTTATTTGTGATAGTATACCGCCCTCCTGGCGCATACTCTGATTTTCTAACTGAAGTCTCAGAGTTTTTATCAGATTTAGTCCTGAGTTCAGATAAAATAATTATTGTAGGGGACTTCAATATTCATGTAGATGTTGATAATGATAGTCTTAGCATGGCATTTATGTCCCTTTTGGACTCTATTGGTTTCACTCAGAGTGTAAACCGGCCTACTCACCGCTTTAACCACACCCTCGACCTTGTTCTAGCTTATGGCCTTGAAACCGAAAACTTAATTGTCTTCCCACAAAATCCTCTTCTATCAGATCACTATTTAGTAACATTCAATGTCCTATTAACCGACTACTCTCCAGTTAACAAAAATGTACTCACAAGATGTTTGTCTGATAGGACTGTAGCTAAATTTAAGGGAACAATTCCAGCTGCTTTTAATTCTTTACCACATCTGTTTACTACAGAAAGCTCTTATGCTAATGTTATTCCCTCTCAGCTTGATCAGTTTGTTGATAGTACTGCAGGTTTGCTGAGAAGTACTCTAGACTCGATTGCCCCCTTAATAAAAAGAAGATTATTAAACGACAGAGGCTAGCTCCATGGTATGACTCAGAAACTTGTAACTTGAAGCAAATGTCGCGTAAATTTGAAAGAATGTGGCGATCCACCAAAACAGAAGAGTCTCGTTTACTCTGGCAAAATAGTCTTAATAAATACAGGAAGGCCCTACGGCATGCTCGAGGTGTCTACTACTCCTCCCTCATAGAAGAAAATAAAAACAATCCCAGGTACCTTTTCAGCAGTGTAGCCAGGCTGACAGAGAGTCACAGCTCCACTGAGCCAAGTATTCCTATAGGCCTCAGCAGTGACGATTTCATGAGCTTCTTTAATGACAAAATCCTGAAGATTAGAGACAAAATTTGTAACCTCCTGCCGTTAACTGGTGCAGATGTATTTTTGGAAACTGCTCGTCTAAACCATCAACCTGTCTTTTAGACCCGATTCCAACCAAGCTGCTTAAGGAAGTCTTTCCCTCAATTAGCACTTCTTTACTAGATATGATCAATATGTCTTTATCGCCGGGCTATGTACCCCAGTCTTTTAAACTAGCTGTAATTAAGCCACTTCTTAAAAAGCCTACCCTAGATTCAGGCACCTTAGCTAACTATAGACCTATATCTAACCTTCCTTTTATCTCAAAGATCCTTGAGAAAGCAGTCGCTAATCAATTATGTGACTTTCTTCATAACAACAGTTTATTTGAGGACTTTCAGTCAGGATTTAGAGTCCACCACAGCACTGAGACAGCACTTGTGCGAGTTTCAAATGATCTACTTACTGCTTCAGACAGAGGACTTCTCTCTGTACTCGTCCTGTTAGATCTTAGTGCCGCTTTCGACATCCTGTTACAGAGATTAGAACATTTAATTGGCATTACAGGATCTGCACTAAGTTGGTTTAAATCTTATTTATCAGATCGATCTCAGTTTGTTAATGTTCATGATGTGTCCTCTATGCAAACCAAAGTTAGTCATGGAGTTCCACAAGGTTCTGTGCACGGACCGATTCTTTTTACCTTATATATGCTTCCTCTGGGTAATATCATGAGGAAACACTCCATTAATTTTCATTGTTATGCAGATGATACTCAATTATACTTATCTATGAAGCCAGACGAAACCAATCAGCTATCTAAACTAGAAGCATGCCTTAAGGACATAAAGATCTGGATGACTAGAAACTTTCTGCTACTTAATTCAGACAAAACTGAAGTTATTGTGCTCCGCCCAAAACACCTTAGAGATTCTTTCTCTAATGATATAACTGCCCTAGATGGCATCAGCCTGGCATCCAGCACTACTGTTAGGAATCTGGGAGTTCTATTTGATCAGGATATGTCCTTCATCTCCCACATAAAACAAATATCAAGGACAGCCTTCTTTCATCTTCGCAACATAGCAAAAATCAGACACATCTTGTCTCAAAATGATGCAGAAAAACTAGTCCATGCATTCGTTACTTCCAGGTTGGATTATTGTAACTTGTTACTATCAGGCTGCCCTAATAAGTCACTAAAAACTCTGCAGCTGGTACAAAATGCTGCAGCATGTGTGCTGACAAGAACTAGGAAGAGAGATCACATCTCTCCTGTATTAGCCTCTCTGCACTGGCTTCCTGTAAAATCTAGAATAGAATTTAAAATCCTTCTTCTTACTTACAAAGCTCTTAATGGTCAGGCACCATCATATCTTAAAGAGCTCATAGTGCCATATTACCCCTCTAGAACATTGCGCTCCCAGGATGCAGGCCTGCTTGTGGTACCTAAAGTCTCTAAGAGTAGTGTTGGAGGTAGAGCCTTCAATTACCAGGCCCCCCTCCTCTGGAACAATCTACCAGTCAAGGTCCGGGAGGCAGACACCCTCTCTTCTTTTAAGAGTAGACTTAAAACTTTCCTCTTTGATAAAGCTTATAGTTAGGGCTGGCTCAGGCTTGGACTAGCCCATAGTTATGCTGCTATAGGTTTAGACTGCCGGGGGATCTGACACACCAAGCTTCTCTCTCTCTCTCTCTCTCTCTCTCTCTCTCTCTCTATCTGTGTTTTTCTGTCTCTCTCCCTCTCTGTCTCTCTGTCTCTCTCTGTCTCTCTGTCTTTCTGTCTCTCTCTCTCTCTCTCTCTCTCTCTCTCTCTCTGTCATATAAATGCAGCTCATTAACTCTGTATCTTCTGGTCCCATTAACATTACTAACCACATATCTTCCCGGGAGTTCTTGTGCTCCCTTGTCTTCAAGGTTCCTGGGGATCGTTGCTGCAGACCACCTGCTGCTGTGGACCTGCTCGACTGCAACAACTACTAACATCAGCCTTCCCCATAGTATCATTATTGTTGCTGCTATCATTATTGTTGCTGCTAATGCTAATAGTAGACCTGTTGACTTCAACTGTCACAATTACGATTACCTCAGCCTTTATCATTACTCTGCTTCTCTCGCTAATTTATTTATTTAGCCAATCTTCACCCTAGTCTACCACTATTATTGGCATTGTAACCATAAGTCTGTGTCTGTTGTTGTTCATGTAACAAGGACATATGTTGTTGTTGCTCTCTTTGCCTGTCTCTATCCTGCATCTCCTTCTATCCCATTTTCGGCCCATCCAGTCGAGGCAGATGGCTGTTCAACATGAGTCTGGTTCTGCTTGAGGTTTCTGCTTGTTAAAAGGAAGTTTTTCCTTGCCAATGTGTCGGATTGCTAAGTGCTACTCATGGTGGATTCATGTTGGGCCTCTCTTTAAATAACTTCTTCTACTTAGTCGGTCTAGACCTGCTCTTTCTGTAAAGTGTCTCGAGATAACTCTGGTTATGATTTGGCGCTATACAAATAAAATTTGATTTGATTTGATTTGAAGAAAATAGTCACACACCGTTGTCTCCCAGTGTAATCGCAACAACAAATTACGTCACTTCCATCCTTACAGTGGAGGCGCCTGACAGCGGCAGTCTGCAGAGGTAGGGGCCTGAGATCAGTAATTTGCATTTGCACAGTAATAACTCTGCTTGGATGAATATTCACTTCTCATTGGCTGAGCAGAATTATCTTATAACTGCACAGCATATGGTGGAATAACTGACACCTAAGGTGTACGAAAAGCTAAGTATTGTTCAATATTTACATTGTAACCACTGCAATACCTATTTATATATCCCTAACAGGGTGGAACTCTCTCACAGTCCATGTCTGAACATCTGTACATCCATAATTATCATTATTATTATTTATGGGCCTGAGCTCTGGGCTTGAGTCATTTACTTGTTATAATGTTAAAACCACGAAAAATGTAAAAAAAAATTCCTAAAAGTTAGCACATTGAAAAGTCACCAATAGCCAGGAATGACATAAGCGATTTGTGGTTCTAGACCAGCTTAGAGTTCAGTCACATACAGACCCATGTGTGCACAACAGCAGTCAGCCAAAAAAACTCAAGACATTAAAGTCTGCGATCGTGTTGATTGTGATTGAGGAGCTCTCTCTCTCTGTTCACTTCAGGGAGTTTACCCTTAATCTCTGCTTTGTAAAAGATTAATCTTTACTTAAAAATAGAAAACAAACACACACCTGCACTTAATCAATCAACTTGTTTAGAACCAGTGATCACAATACCGTATCCACGAGGGAAGCTGGGGACTTCCCCACCACTTTAAAGGTGAATCCCAAGAATGTCCCCACTCACCCCGGAGGATCATGAGCTGTCCAGCTTGAAGTCAGAGCTATGCTCCATTGCGACCCTCCTGGATGATGTCCTCCAGCGCCAATCCTCGCTCCTCGCCCGGGTGGAAGCGCTGCAGCAGGATGGCCCCAGCTCGGCCAACGCTGTCCACGGCACATCGGATGCTCCCTCTTCCTCCTGGGCGACCGTTGTTAGGAAGGGGAGAACGGTCTCTCTCCCCTTGTTTTCCCCTGACATGGAAGAATGTGACGACAATCCCACTGTCACAACACTGTCTCTGATAGTGCGGGTCCTGCTGTCATCTTTAGTGTTTGCACTGTCTCCGCTTCGGGCCCCCTTACTCCACCTAGTTCTTTTGCAGCAGCAAAACCTGCAGCAGATCCTCATACCTCTTTTCCAATGTCAATTCCAACTTCTATCTGCTCTCATATCCCTATTAGAGTTACTGACAGGCGTTGCATCCTGTCAAAACGCTCTCACTGTCCTCATAGCAACAACCCTGATCCCAGTAAAGTTAATCGTTCCAGCACTCGTGGGAGGGTCACATCTAACCTGATTAGTATAAAAACAGTTCCTGTCCCTCCAGCTCTTCCCCCTGTCGACCTCAGTTGTGCTTTACTTAACATTAGGTCACTCTCCAGCAAGACATTTTATATTAATGATTTTATTACTCACTATGGTTTGCATTTATTTTTCCACACTGAGTGTTGGCTTTCCTCCACTGCCAGTGCTGTTCTTATTGAGGCGTCTCCCCCTGACTATAGCTTCTTATTCTCCGCTAGGAAAGACAAAACGGGTGGGGGAATTGCGGTTATCTTCTCTAATCAACTTCCCTGTACAGTATGTTCACTCGGTGACTTCACATCTTTTGAGTACCTGGCCATGCTTATTGGAAACCGCCAACATATCCTGGCATTACTCATTTATAGACCACCCAGGTTTAATCCCATTTTTTTAACAGAGTTCTCTGAATTTTTATCTACCGCTTTGATTAAATATGACAAAATAGTTCTGCTCGGTGACCTGAATTTTCACATTAATGATGTTTTGGATTCCAAAGCAAGCGAATTTCTGGATCTTCTTTTTAGTCTCAACTTCATCCAACATGTCACTGGCCCCACTCATAATCTCGGTAATACTTTGGATCTAGTCTGTACAAAGGATATTACTGCTGGCCTCCCTTCTATTCTTCAGGTCCCGGTCTCGGATCACTCTTGTGTCTTTTTTAACCTTCTCACGCATGCACAGACTATTCGCTCTGAATCTAACACTCATTTTTTTCGTTTTATTAACAACCATGTTAAGTCCCTTCTAGCTGATCATTTGCCCGATAAACTTGAGTCATTTTCCAACACGTCTATGTCTGTCAACAACCTTACAGATGGCCTAAACAGTGCACTGTCAGAATCGCTCGAGTCCTTTGCTCCTCTTAGAACTAGTAGAGGCACTCGAACTAAATCTGTACCTTGGTTCTCCGACCTCACTCGCTCTTTAAAACGGGCTTGTCGTAAACTTGAAGACAAATGGCGCACCTGTAAATCAGAGTCCTCACGCCTCGCCTGGGCTCTTAGCTTTAAACATTATAAACATGCACTTTCTGCTGCCAGATCTTCTTATTTCTCTAATTTGATCGAAACCAATAAGAACAATCATCGGGTCCTGTTTAATACTGTGGCCAGGCTTACACACTCTTCACCGGTTCTGAGCTCTTCTTTCACAGCTAATGATTTTCTAGAGTTTTTCACTGATAAAATCTCCCAAATAAGGAACAATATCATTAGCCAGCAGCTCTCTAGCACCATGTCCAGCCAGTGCTCTGTGTCCTGGTCCAAGAGTTCACTCTCTCAGTTCAAACCCATTTCTGCTGAGGCCTTGGCCTCAATGGTTGCTGCCTCAAAGCCAACAACGTGTTCACTAGATCCCATCCCTTCTGACCTCCTTAAGGAACTCTTTCCTATTCTGAATGCCCCTATACGTGCCATCTTGAACACTTCCCTCTCTGAGGGGTGTGTCCCCTTAACCTATAAATCTGCTATCATTAAACCACTCCTCAAGAAACCCAATAGCGATCCACTGGTTCTTGTCAATTATCGACCTGTCTCCACTCTCCCTTTCTTATCTAAAATACTTGAGAGAATTGTTGCTGATCAACTGACTGTCCACCTTTCTGCCAATAATCTCTTTGACAATTTTCAGTCTGGTTTCCGCTCCTGCCACTCTACTGAGACTGCCCTAACTAGAGTAGTTAATGACCTACTTGTCACTGCTGACTCTGGATTACTTTTAATTCTTGACTTAAGTTCGGCCTTCGATACCGTAGATCATTGTGTGCTTCTACACCGACTGGAGCATTACGTTGGTATTCACGGGCTGGCGCTCTCATGGTTCCAGTCCTACTTATCTAGTAGAACCCAATGTGTTAGTTTCAATAACTCTTTGTCAGAATGCTCTACGGTTACCGCTGGTGTGCCCCAGGGGTCTGTCCTGGGGCCTCTGCTGTTTTGTATTTACATGCTCCCTCTGGGTAGGATAATTGCCGAATATGGTATACAGTTCCATTTCTATGCTGATGACACACAGCTATACATCCCACTACAGCCTAATGACCCCTCTCAAATACAAAATCTGGAAACATGTGTAAGCCGAATCAAGATCTGGATGAGTCAAAACTTTCTCATGCTTAATACTGCAAAGACTGATTTGCTGGTGATTAAGCCTAATAACTACAAGTACTTCTCTGAGAGTCTTTGTCTTAATATTGATGGTTGTTCAATCTCTGAAAGCATGCACATTAGAAACCTAGGTGTTATTTTTGATCCAACCCTGACTTTCCAGACTCACATCAAGGAAATAACCAGGACGGCTTTCTTTCACCTGCGTAACATTGCTAAAATCCGCCCTGCTCTGTCCCGGCGTAGCGCCGAGGTGGTTCTCCATGCCCTTGTGTCTTCCCGTTTAGATTACTGTAAGGTCCTTTTTTCTGGCCTCCCCATCTGTACTACTAGGAGCCTTCAGCTTGTGCAAAATTCAGCCGCCAGACTTTTAACAAAAACAAGTAGGTTCTGTCACATAACTCCTGTCCTGGCATCATTACACTGGCTGCCCATTCAGGCTAGAGCCGATTTTAAAGTTCTTCTCTTAACTTATAAGGCATTAAATGGACTTACACCATCTTATTTAACTGAACTACTTTCTCCCTACATTCCGCCACGTCCTCTTCGTTCTCTTAGTTCGAACCTCCTTGTTATCCCACCAATCAATAAAAAGTCAGCTGGTGGCAGGGCCTTCTCCTACCGTGCTCCTTTTCTATGGAATGGCCTCCCACTAGGTATCAAAGAAGCTACATCCACTGCAATTTTTAAGTCCCGTCTTAAAACATACCTCTTTACTCAATATTTTGGTTTAAACTAATTCTTAACTGTTTTATCATATTCCTGTGGTGTTTTAATATTGTTTTATTGTCTGTTATTATTGTGATAATGATTGATTGATTTTATTGTAAAGTGTATTGAGACCATGTACCATGGTGATTTTGCACTTTAAATAAATAAATTGAAAAAAAACAAAAAAAAACAAATCTCTGGTTTTATCTGTCTCATATTATCATATTTTTATACATTCATGCTCCAACAATGTTGAGCTCAGCATCAGAGAGAAAGGCCCTAAGTTCGTGTAACTAAATGATTTTTCTTGTAACGAATTGGTCAAAATAATATTTCTGTTTCTTGTTGAATCTACAATGATAGAAGTTATCTTGGGTTTGGAAATAATTAACTAATGAGCAGGATAAACAGTAAGATTTGGCTTAATTAACCTCTCATCTATACAACCTCTTCCATATATGATAAATATCACACCAGAAACAGTTGTGGAATTAATAAACTCAATTATTTACTTAGGATTTCAATGCAGGAATAACAATAAATGTCAAACTTTTTATTATTAACACACAGGCGTCCAAGGGCAACATAGTCTCCAGCCAGGCAGCAGGCAACAGTGTCCAAGTGATGACCTTTGGCACACATTCACAGCACATCTGATAACTCCTCAGGGTTTCGCGTTGAAACAATGATAGACAGCCGATAACTTTAGCTGAGTTAGCTGGGCAGTGGCTAAAAGTCCGTTCGTTTTCACTAACGAATGCTAATAACCCACACACTGAATTAAAACGTGAGGCAACTAA